>NC_073236.2:90494000-91151250 GCF_029281585.2 Gorilla gorilla gorilla | reverse complement strand
AAATTTGTTTAAGTTCTTTGTAGATTCTGGATATTAGCCCTTTGTCAAGATGGATAGATTACAAAAATTTTCTCCCATTCTCTAGGTTTCCTGTTTACTCTGCTGATAGTTTCTTTTGCTGTGCAGAAGCTCTTTAGTTTAATTAGATCTCATTTGTCAATTTTGGCTTTTGTTGCCATTGCTTTTGGTGTTTTAGTCATGTAGTCTTTGCCCATGCCTATGTCCTGAATGGTAATGCCTAGGTTTTCTTCTAGGTTTTTATGTTTTTAGGTCTTACATTTAAGTCTTTAATCCATCTTGAGTTAATTTTTGTATAAGGTTTAAGGAAGGGATCCAGTTTCAGCTTTCTGCGTATGGCTAGCGAGTTTTCCCGACACCATTTATTAAATGGGGAATGCCATTTGTTTGTGTCCTCTTTTATTTTGTTGACCAGTGGTTTGTAGTTCTCCTTGAAGAGGTCCTTCCCATCCTTTGTAAGCTGGATTCCCAGGTATTTTATTCTCTTTGTAGTAATTGTGAATGGGAGTTCACTCATGGTTTGGCTCTCCGTTCATTTCTTATTGGTGAATAGGAATGCTTGTGATTTTTGCACATTGATCTTGTATCCCAAGACTTCGCTGAAGTTGCTTATCAGCTTAAGGAGATTTTGGGCGGAGATGATAGGGTTTTCTAAATATACAATGATGTCATCTGCAAACAGAGACAATTTGACTTCCTCTTTTCTTAAATGAATACCCTTTATTTCTTTCTCTTGCCTGATTGCCCTGGCCAGAACTTCCAGTACTATGTTGAATAGGAGTGGTGAGAGAGGGCATCCTTGTCTTGTGCCAGTTTTCAAAGGGAATGCTTCCAGTTTTTGCCTATTCGGTATGATATTGGCTGTGGGTTTGTCATAGATAGCTCTTATTATTTTGAGATACATTCCATAAATACCTAGTTTATTGAGTGTTTTTAGCATGAAGGGCTGTTGAATTTTGTCGAACGCCTTTTCTGCATCTATTGAGATAATCATTTTTTTTTGTCATTGGTTCTGTTTATGTGATGGATTACATTTATTGATTTGCATATGTTGAAACAGCGTTGCATCCCAGGGATGAAGCCGACTTGATCGTGGTGGATAAGCTTTTTCATGTGCTGCTGGATTTGGTTTGCCAGTATTTTATTGAGGATTTTTGCATCGACGTTCATCAGGGATATTGACTTAAAATTCCCTCTTTTTGTCGTGTACTCTGCCAGGTTTAGTATCAGGATGATGCTGGCCTCATAGAATGAGTTAGGGAGGATTCCCTCTCTTTCTGTTGATTGGAATAGTTTCAGAAGGAATGGTACCAGCTCCTCTTTGTACCTCTGGTAGAATTCAGCTGTGAATCTGCGTGGTCCTGGACTCTTTTTGGTTGGTAGGCTATTAACTATTGCCTCAATTTCAGGACCTGTTATTGGTCTATTCAGAGATTTGACTTCTTCCTGGTTTAGTCTTGGGAGGGTGTATGTGTCCAGGAATTTATCCATTTCTTCTAGACTTTCTAGTTTATTTGCATAGAGGTGTTTATAGTATTCTCTGATGGTAGTTTGTATTTCTGTGGGATCAGTGGTGATATCCCCTTTATCATTTTTTATTGCGTCTATTTGATTCTTCTCTCTTTTCTTCTTTATTAGTCTTCCTAGCAGTGTATCTATTTTGTTGATCTATTCAAAAAACCAGCTCCTGGATTCATTGATTTTTTGAAGGGTTTTTTGTGTCTCTATCTCCTTCAGTTCTGCTCTGCTCTTAGTTATTTCTTGCCTTCTGCTAGCTTTTGAATGTGTTTGCTCTTCCTTCTCTAGTTCTTTTAATTGTGATGTTAGGGTGTCGATTTTAGATCTTTCCTGCCTTTCCTTGTGGGCATTTAGTGCTATAAATTTCCCTCTACACACTGCTTTAAATGTGTCCCAGAGATTCTGGTACATTGTGTCTTTGTTCTCATTGGTTTCAAAGAACATCTTTATTTTTGCCTTCCTCTTGTTATTTACCCAGTAGTCATTCAGGAGCAGGTTGTTCAGTTTCTATGTAGTTGTGCGGTTTTGAGTGAGTTTCTTAATCCTGAGTTCTAATTTGATGGCACTGTGGTCTGAGAGACAGTTTGTTGTGATTTCTGTTCTTTTACATTTGGTGAGGAGTGTTTTACTTCCAATTATGTGGTCAATTTTAGAATAAATGCGATATGGTGCTGAGAAGAATGTATATTCTGCTGATTTGGAGTGGAGAGTTCTGTAGATGTCTATTAGGTCTGCTTGGTCCATAGCTGAGTTCAAGTCCTGGATATCCTTGTTAATTTTGTGTCTCACTGATCTGCTTAGTATTGACAGTTGGATGTTAAAGTCTCCCATTATTATTGTGGGGGAGTCTAAGTCTGTTCGTAGGTCTCTAAGAACTTGCTTTATGAATCTGGATGCTCCTGTGTTGGGTGCATATATATTTAGGAGAGTTAGCTCTTCTTATTGAATTGATCCCTTTACCATTATGTAATGGCCTTCTTTGTCTCTTTTGATCTTTTTTGGTTTAAAGTCTATTTTATCAGAGACTAGGATTGCAACCCCTGCTTTTTTTTTGCTTTCCCTTTGCTTGGTAGATCATCCTCCAGCCCTTTAGTTTGAGCCTATGTGTGTCTTTGCATGTGAGATGGGTCTCCTGAATACAGCACACTGATGGGTCTTGACTTGTTATCCAATTTTCCAGTCTGTGTCTTTTATTTGGGGCATTTAGCCCGTTTACATTTAAGATTAATATTGTTATGTGTGAATTTGATCCTGTCATTATGATGCTAGCTGGTTATTTTGCCTGTTAGTTGATGCAGTTTCTTCATAGCATCGATGGCCTTTACAATTTGGTATGTTTTCGTAGTGGCTGGCACTGGTTGTTCCTTTCCATGTTTAGTGCTTCCTTTAGGAGGTCTTGTATGGCAGGCCTGGTGGTGACAAAATCTCTCAGCATTTGCTTGTCTGTAAAGGATTTTATTTCTCCTTCACTTAAGAAGCTTAATTTGGCTGGATATGAAATTCTGGGTTGAAAATTCTTTTCTTTAAGAATGTTGAATTTTGGCCCCCACTCTCCTCTGGCTTGTAGGGTTTCTGCTGAGAGATCAGCTGTTAGTCTGGTGGGCTTCCCTCTGTGGGTAACCCAACCCTTCTCTCTGGCTGCCCTTAACATTTTTTCCTTCATTTCAACCTTGGTGAATCTTACAATTATGTGTCTTGGGATGGCTCTTCTAGAGGAGTATCTTTGTGGTGTTCTCTGTATTTCCTGAATTTGAATGTTGGCCTGCCTTGCCGGGTTGGGGAAGTTCTGGATAATATCCAGGAGTGTTTTCTAACTTGGTTCCATTCTCCCCATCACTTTCAGGTACACCAATCAAACGTAGATATGGTCTTTTAACATAGTGCCATATTTCTTGAGACTTTGTTCGTTTGTTTTCACTTTTTTTCTCTTGTCTTCTTGCTTTATTTCATTAATTTGATCTTCAATGACTGATATCGTTTCTTCCACTTGATCTAATTGGTTATTGAAGCTTGTGTATGCTTCACGAAGTTCTCATGCTGTGTTTTTCAGCTCCGTCACGTCATTTATGTTCTTTTCTACACTGATTATTCTAGTTAGCCATTCGCCTAACCTTTTTTCATGGTTTTTTAGCTTCCTTGTGATGGGTTAGAACATGCTCCTTTGGCTTGGAGAAGTTTGTTATTACCCACCTTCTGAAGCCTACCTCTGTCAACTCATCAAACTCATTCTCCGACTAGTTTTGTTCCCTTGCTGGTGAGGAGTGGTGATCCTTTGGAGGAGAAGCAATGTTCTGGTTTTTGGAATTTTCAGCCTTTCTGCTCTGGTTTCTCCCCATCTTTGTGGTTTTATCTACCTTTGGTCATTGGTGTTGGTGAGCTACAGATGGGGTTTTGGTATGGATGCCCTTTTTGTTGATGTTGATGCTATTCCTTTCTGTTTGTGAGTTTTCCTTCTAACAGTCAGGCCCGTCAGCTGCAGGTCTGTTGGAGTTTGCTGGAGATCCACTCCAGACCCTGTTTGCCTGGATATCACCAGCAGAGTCTGCAGGACAGCAAGTATTGCTGACTGATCCTTCCTCTTGAAGCTTTGTCCCAGAGGGGCACCTGCCAGATGTTGGCCAGAGCTCTCCTGTGTGAGGTGGTTGTCAGCCCCTACTGGGATGTGTCTCCCAGTCAAGCTACATGGGGGTCAGGGACCCCTTGAGGAGGCAGTCTGTCTGTTATCAGAGCATGAGCACTGTGCTGGGAGAACCACTGCTCTCTTCCGAGCTGTCAGGCAGGGAGGTTTAAGTCTGCAGAAGCTGTGCCCACAGCTGCCCCTTCCCCTAGGTGCTCTGTCCCAGAGAGATGAGGGTTTTCTCTGTAATTCCCTGACTGTGGCTGCTGCCTTTGTTCAGATATGTCCTGCCCACAGAGGTGGAATTTAGAGAGGCAGTCAGCCTTGCTGAGCTGTGTTGGGCTCCGCCCAGTTCGAGCTTCCTGGCAGCTTTGTTTACACAGTGTGCATAAAACCACCTACTCAAGCCTCAGCAGTGGCAGATGTCCCTTCCCCCACCAAGCTCCAGCGTCTCAGGTCTGTCTTAGACTGCTCTACTAGCAGCACGAACTTCAAGCCAATGGATCTTAGCTTGCTGGGCTCTGTGAGCATGGGACCCAGCGAGCCAGGCACGGGAGGGAATCTCCTGGTTTGCTGGTTGTGAAGACCATGGGAAAAGCACAGTATTTGGTCAGGAGTGTATTGTTCCTCCAGGTACAGTCTCTCACAGCTTCCCTTGCCTAGGAAAGGGAAATCCCTGGACCTCTTGTGCTCCCTGGGTGAGGTGATGTCCTACCCTGCTTCAGCTGGCCCTCTGTGGGCTGTACCCACTGTCCAGCCAGTCCCAGTGAGATGAACCAGGTACTTCAGTTGGAAATGCAGAAATCACCCGTCTTCTGCATCGATCTCGCTGAGAGCTGCAGACTGGATCTGTTCCTATTCGGCCGTCTTGGAAACAATTTCCCATGTATCCTTTAAAACCCCTTTAACTGAGAGAGCCTTGCCCTAATCCTTGCATCCTCAGAGAGTCTGACAGCAGCTCAGCCCTGTCCAACCAAGTGCCAGGGGCATGCCAGATCTTTGGCCTTAGATTCCCATGAGTGGATTCCAGGTGGGTAGCCAGCCTCTTTGCCAGCACATGAGGCCACCCCCCATATTTGGTGTTAGGGGTTGAATTGTATCCTCCAGCTAAAATTCATATCTTGACGTTCCCAGTACCTCAGACCTTATTTAGAGATAGGGTCTTTACAGAGGTAATGAAGTTAAAATGAGGTTATTAGGGTGGGCTCTAATCCAATATGACTGCTATTCTTATTAAAAGGGGCAATTTGGAGATACCCACACACACACACACACACACACACACATGCACACACATACACAATGTACCATGTGAAGACTGGAATTATGCTGCCACAACCAGAAAGAACTAGCACAAGCTAGGAGAGGCCTGGAATAGATGCTTTCTTCACAGCCCTCAGAGGGAGCCAACCCCTGCTGACACCTTGATTTTGGACATCTAGCTTCCAGAACCATAAGACAAAATTTCTGTTGTGTAAGCCTCTCGGTTTGGGGTACTTTATTATGGCAGCTGTGATACACTTTGTCTTTCCAACAGCAGCCTTTTCAGGTGTAGAGGCTGATGTCTCACATATCAGCTTGGGGATGATGTGGAGGGACACCCTAAGCAGTCCTGTTGGGGTACACTGGGCAGGGAGGGGAGGCAGCACCATTCTACTCACAAGGTTTTCGGCCCTGTGGCCCCACGGAAGGCTCCATTGTGCATCTTCTCCAGATGTACGTTTTCCTTTAGCTCCCTGTGGGGAAGGATATTGCCCTTAGTGGAGTTTGTATCTCATGTGTAAGCATTCATAGCTGCATATACACATGTTTAGACCAACGTATGTGCATGATATATAGGGTTAAAAGGGGGAAAAAGGGTAAGTGGAGGGAAAGTGGGAAAAAGACAAGCTAGTTCTTAATGAAATTATGAAATTACTGGCATGTGTGTTGGCCACACCTTTTTTCTTCCATTCCGCCTTCACTTGGTAGAACTCTGTCCTACAACTTAAAGTACTCACCCCCTCCTATCTTGGAGTTATGAAAGTTTACCACCAGACAGCTGGATAAGGGTGAAAATGCTGCTCCAAGAGGCCAAGACTGAAGGGCTGAAGTGCAGCCTACTCTTTGTTAGCCTCTCAGTCATTGTGACCGTGGAGGTCTCAGAGTGTGCTAATAGTAATATAATGAAGTTTGCAAATACTTGAAAAAGTAGGGTCCATTCAAAGTTATCCCTTTTGTAATGTAATTTGCATTCTTTTTCTTTCAGATATGCATTTCTCTGTGGGTGAGAAAGAGGAGGACTTACAGCCTCTGTAGAAAATTGCCCCATGGGGCTGTGCGGTGTAAATGATCATCGCCAGGTGTATGTGTGTGTCATGGAAAAAGTGTTGAGGGCCTCTACTCTCAAGGCTGTGGAAGAAGCCAAAAGCTGTTATGGAAGTAGCTCCCTGAGGGCTCTGCTGCCTTGAGCTCAAAGTCATTCAGGCTAAACTCCTTAGGAGCAGCACAATCTGGTCCTCCTAGGCAGCCTCCTTTCTGGGCCTTTACACTGGTATCTCTAAGCACAGGCCCTTCTTTGAGTAGTCGAGGGAGCTAGAAGAGGAATCCCTGGGCTCAAGTCTGCCAGCCTTCTTTTGAGCACTTCCTCTCTATAAGAGAATGGTTGTGATTCACAGAGCATCTGGAAAACCATGGATGGTGGGAACAGTGTGCATCTATCATTGATGTGATGATTTCAAGCGTGGGAACATGATTCTCTTACCACATTACAGTGTACACAGCAAAACAAACATACTAACACTGATTCCCCGCCTTCATTGCTGTTTAAGAACTGCAAAAACCCCTGCATCTCACTCTGGGTGGCTGTTTTCCACATTTCTACTAAGCATTTTCTTTGGAAACCCTCAGCCCTTTCATCAGAATCCACCTGTCAATCTCACATCGTCCCATCCCCTGGGTGTATTTCTACTTTCAAAGAGATGAGATTGTCAGAATCAACTGCTGTTTAAAATCCAAATCAAAAGAAATTTTTCTTCCTAAACCTCCATGGCTCTTCTTCCTGATTCCGTTTGTTTTAATTATGTTCAGTTATAGTTATAAATCACTGAAACTGGGCTCTGTGAGCAAATTATTCTTGTGTCAGCCCAGTCAGATTAATTGTTCAAATTTCATGACAGAGCATTTCACACGTTTTATTAAAACTCAGATCTTTCTGTATACTGATAACTCTGTATTATGCAACTTGGTCAAAAAAATAAATCAATTTCCCACATTTTCCTGGGGGTCACTTTTGAGAATTCTCCCAATGACGTGACCTTGCGGTGTGAGAAGCACAGGCAGGATGACCTTTTGAAGCACAGGGGAAGAACCCACAAGCTCCGCCAAAGTTTTCCCAGCTTGGGTGCTCTGGGAACAATAGGGACTGACTCCTAGACCCCTCATGTGCCTCAGGGCCACCTTCTGCGGCTGCCCCTGTCTTTCCTGTGCTGCCTTAGTAAGTCAGGTGTTTGCAAACTTTGCAGGACTTCAGTATCGTTGTGTTCTGAACAACTTTGGACAGGTCTATTTATGAGGAAGGGTTGAATGTATCGTTTGAAAATTTTGCTTGACAGTTTTAAAAACTGCTCCTCCCCTGCTACTTAAACTCTTTAATGGGTGACCTTGCCCTTAGAAGAGAATTCAGACTCCTTTCCCATGGCTGCTCAATCCCACTCCATCTCCTTCATCTCCAGTCTCCCCCTTGCTAAAGACCCTCCAGCCACACTGGCCTCCCCTCAATTCCTGGGACTTACCAACTTAGTTCCTTTTCCAGCTCAGGACCTTTGCATATCTGCTCCCTCTTTCTGTAACGTGCTTCCCTCACTGCTGACACAGTGGAATCCTTGTCATCCTTCAGGCTCAGCCTAAATATCACGTCCTCAGTGAGGCCATCCTGGGTACCTTGCCTAAATTGGTCACCCCTCATACTCTCTCAGATCTCAGTAACAGGTTATTTCGTTCATAGTATATATTACCCTTGTAATAATTTTATCTATTATTTGCTTTTTTTTGTCTGTCTTTTCTGATAGAACAGAAACTTCATAAGGGCAGGGACTGTGACCTCTCTACCATCGCAGACTCAGTACCTAACATGGTGCTTAGTATATCAGTGGTGCTTAATAAATGTTTGTTGAATGAAATTAAGTTTGTTCTTGGCAAACTGACTCATGTTCTTGATTTCCTCTTTCTTGAAACAGTGAGATACAGGGTATACAGGATGTTGACTAATTGAACTTTTCATAGTTCATGTCCATTTTGGCATCTCTGTAACAGCTGAAATGCTGCTGACCATCTGAAATCTTCCCTCCTAAATTTCTGTTTTTCCTGACCTCACACAGACATACTGTGTTGGTTTTTCTCCCATCTGTTTTATTTTGCTCTTGCTTCTCTTGCTCATCTTGTTTCCCTTTAATTTAATATTCAGTTCTTTTATTTTCCCCCCTGTTCAGGTGACCTCAGCCACACAGGACTTCAGCTATCACCTCTATTCAGATGATCCTGGCATTTGTGTCTCTAGCCCTGCCCTACCCCTTCCAGCCTTCCGTCCTTCCTGCTAACAGATGAACCTTCTTTAAGCACTCATCTCATACTTCCATCTCAGAACTTTCAATGGCTTCTCACTTTCTGGAGAAGAGAGTCTAAACTCTTTACTATGGCATCTAAGGCCCTTCCTGTTTTGTCCCTAACTCGTATCTAGAAAGTATTATCTGCTGGTCTATGAACACATCTTATAATTCCTCCTCTGGACCATTCTTCTGGCTGTCCTCTGCTTGGAAGGCATTTTTCCTCTTTTTGCCTAAGTGATGCCCAGCTCAAAGCCCACCTTTCTCAGAGGTTTTCTATACTTTCCTTTCCTGCTGCCTTTGAAATCCCAGAGGACTTTACCTCTCTCTGGGGAGGCTTCATGCTTTGCCTTCTGTTTCAGTTAGTAGTCAATGTGCAGTTTATACACTATTTGGAGATGCTTCTTCCTATGCTGTAAGCTCCTGTAGGGCGACACTAGGACTTAATCATCTTCATTCCCCCTCAAAATACAGCATGTTTCTTCAAACACAGCTGATGCTTGGTAAACATTTGTAGAGTGAATAATGAAATGAGGCATCTGAGAGAACTGTGCCAGGAGATGATATAAATGCCTCTGATTTAAGTTTGTCAGAAATCGATTTAATTGGCCAGAGTGAACACTTCATTAACTTAAGGGTTTTTGTTAATGAATCTTTCATTAAGTCATCAAGTCAAAAAGTACATGAGAGCAAATTCACCCCATGATAGGAGAACAACTTTAAAAATTCTACAATTTCTTGAACACTTAGTATGTGCAACTATGCTGTGCTAAGCACACAAAAGTATAATCTTGTTGAATTGTTAACTTATAATTAATTATATTATATAGTATATAATAAATAAGCACCTACTGTATGCCAGGCACAGCGTTAAGTACTGAGGATATGAAATTTTCAAAACAAGCCTATTATTGGATCCATTTTATGAATGAAGACACTGTGGCTTAGATCGGTTAGGTAACTTGCTTAAGGTCATACCAGCTATTAAATAGTGGGACTGGAGTTTGAGTCCCCCTCACTCTGAAGTCTATTCTTTTAGCCACCAAACTATATAGCACATATCAATATAATAGAGGCTTTGGTTACATATCTATAATTAAAAATAAATAGCATATTGTACAGAATTTTGCTACCCAACATTAGACTGTGCTACCCAACTTCAGACTGACAGCATCAGCATCTCCTGAAGCTTGTTAAAATTGCAAATTCTCAGGCCCTACCTAGATCCACTGAATCCAAGTTTCTGGGGGTAGGGCCCAGGAATCTGTGTTTTAACAATCTGCAGATTCTTCGTAGGTGTGTAAAAATTTGAGAAGCATTAGTATAGATCATGGTTTATACAACTTATTGATTTTAAAAGCCTTTTTTGTTTATTTTCCATAATTTTGGCTTTAATTGAACTTTTCATGTGCTCTTAGTTTTTATTATGCACAAATTGCAGGGTGACTGTGACCTCACTCTGTACTTGCTATGGTTCAAATGTCCCCAGCCCCACAAACTTTGTGAATATGCCACTGTTTTAGAAGAGGATCCATAGAAGGAAAGAGAGGTTGAGAACAGTGAGGGAAACAGTAGCGATGCTCTTCTTGAGTTAAAGGCTGCTAACATCAAGAACTGGGTAGGGTGTGGTGAAAACACAAAGCTCCCTACCTTGTGGAAAATGAGCTTCCTCCCACACTAGCAGTACAGAGATGGGACTCTCTGAATGGGTCTGTTGTGGCTGACAAGACTGGTAAATGGTGGTGTTATCTGATTTCTCTGCAGTGGGGCCAGGGGAAGAATTTCTTTCTGAAATTCTGCTTCCTCTAACACACCATCAACCTGAGTGAGGGGTCTAGAGAGGGAGGCATTGAGGTGCAGGAGGCATAAAGTAGGGTGTTGAATATTGCAGTAAACTGTCAACTTCAATGTATCCAGGCTGCATCTGTCTTTGAAATCAGGGTGCTCTGGGGTTTCTAGCCAGCCAGTTGCCTAGTAACATGCATGAAACACTGAGGGCTAGCCACTTGAAAGTTTATTTTTGCCCTGAGTTAGTTGCTGAAGATTGATTGTGATCTTGTAGCCAGAGTAATATTTCATTTTTATTCGTGAGCTGGGGAAATAAGCAAATACTTACAGTGAAGTCAGTGTCGTCCCATTGAACGCATGACTTTGTACTTCTTCAAATCCATTTCCATATAGTTTGCTGAAGGAGGGAGGAGAGGGTTTAGGAATGGGAAGAAACTGAAAGAAACAGTTTGGAAACACATTTTTCCTCATGTAACATATATTACTAAGGTTATTACAGGCATTCATAATATCTAGTTCTCCATCATCACCACCACCATCAATTTATTAAGTGTCTATTAAGTGCTAGATACTTCATCAGCCACTCTATGTTTATTTTATGATTTGATCCTCATCATCATTTCCATTATACCGACAAGAAGCCTAACCCTCAGTGTGGTTATGTAGCTTGCTTAATGTCAAAGGAAAACAGTGGCATAGCTGGGATCCAAGGCCAGATATGTTTAACACTTAAGCCTTTCCTCTGGTTTTGCAGGCCTCTGTGGGCATATGGGTTTTCTGGGTGTTGAAAGCTGAGGGCAGAGGAAGCCTCCAGCACTGAGCCCACTTTTTTTTTTTTTTTTTCTTGGATGAGTATGTGGTTTTGCTGATGTCAGATTTGGCTCCACAACCAAGAAGATTTCAATGTCTGTAAACAGTTCTTTAAGACCATTAGTGGATAGTGAATCAATTTACTTGGGCATAACCAGCATTTTAAAAATCTACATAGAAAAAATAAAAAGTATTAGAGCATTTTGCAAGTGATTAGAGTATTAATGTTTATGAAATTTTATCCCACCATTTTTTATGGTATATACCTATAAATACACACACACACACACAAACACACACACATACATATATACTTCTACCCAGAATAAGACATAAGAGGATCCTTAGAACACAGATATGGGGAAATGTTTGAGCCACAAAGGAGTCTAGAGGGAATCAAGCAGCACATTTTCATTTTGCAAAGAAGGAAATAGGCTCAGTGAGGGAAAGTGACTTGTCTAAAGCCTACAACTGGCATAAACGGGACTAGGATATGCTTTGTCTGGGGCTACATCCAGCACATCAATTTTGCTGATTCTTTTTACTTTTCCTCCACTGATAACCTCATGGGCTACCCATCCTCTTCCTGCAGGATTGTATTTCGTGTCATGTTCTCAGTGGGGCCTTTGCTGGCTGCCCTATTTAAAACACCAATTTCCTGTTTCCCCCTACTTTCCCTATATTCCTTCCCTGATTTGCTTTGCCTCCATTTCTTTATCATCATCTGACCCATGATTACATTTTATGTTTTTATTGTTTACCTCCTCCATGAGAACATATCCTCCTGTATCTAGAACAGTTTGTGGCACCTGGGAGTATTACAGTAAATATATATTAAATAAATTGGATGACCAAATGGGAATTTCTTACCATAAATCATAGCCAAACAAGTTTGAAAGCTACTGCCTTGGATGGAAATATTTGTATAAATTCTTTGTGAATGATGATGTAAAACCCACGTGAGAAAGGGCTGTGGTGTGATGTAAAGTTAAGCTCCTTATATCTGCCAAGACCCTAACTTCCCTTTGCAGGATTGCTGGAAGCTGGCCAGGGACAGGCTGTGGGGTGTGACTTGAGAAATGGTTCAGAAACATGCTTCACTTGTTCCTGCTCTAGGTAGCTGTTGTCTGCAAGGCCTCTCTAGTCTTTTTTAAACAAAATGAGCATGGAGCTTCACTTTGTGGGGTGTGTGTATGTGTGTAACATCAACAGCATGTATGTACTCTGTGTGTATGTATATATGGTCTCCTTCCACCAACCCACAACACAGCTGAGACAAACCAACATATAAATAAAGGTGTGACTCATGTTGAAGTATAATATTTAAGCTCTGAAATTCAGAAATATAACTAGAGATTACAAAATAATTCTGAAGTCTCCTCGTTAGATTCAGTTCAAAGAGGGCAGGGGAGAATATTTAATTCATTTCTTAAACTCCTGGGGCCTCACAGAATGCCTGGTGCCTAGCTCAGTCAATAGCCTGAGTAAAGCAGCGGCTTTGCCCTTCCCCGGGAAGGGGAGGCTTCCATGGTTTCCCAGGCTCTCATATGCTTTCTTCTGAGATTCTTCAGAGTTTACAGCTTCACATACTAGCTCTCCCATATTGGATTACTGGATGCCACTTTCAATAGTTTTCATCCCCTTCTATATTGCAGAATCTGAAGCATGTTTCCGAACCATTTCTCAAGTTACACCCCACAGCTTGTCCCTGGCCAGCTTCCAGCAACCCTGCAAAGAGAAGCTAGGGTCTTGGCAGATACAAGTAGCTTAACTTTACATCACACCACAGGCCTTTCTCAGATAACTTATATTTCCATCTAAGTCAGTAGCCTTCAGAATTGTTTGGTTATGATTTATGGTAAGAAATTCATCTTACATATTCTCATTTGGTCATCCCATTCATTTAATGTATATTTACTGTAATACTCCCAGGTGCCAGGCACTGTTCTAGATACAGGAGGATATGTTTCTCTGGAGGAGGCAAACAATAAAAACATAAAATATAATCATGGGTCAGATGATGACAAAGCAATGGAGGCAAAGCCAATCAGTTTCACATACTAGCTCTACCATGTTGGATTACTGGATGCCACTCTCAGTAGTTTTCTTCCCCTTCTATATTGTGGAATCTGAGAACATAGGTACAGGGTTGATGCCTGTTGTCTTGCATAATTATACACAACCTTGTTGCTTCCTTAGAAGCTCAATTTCACCAGAATTTTTTAAAATTTTACACCTAGGATATTAGTCTTTGGCAGTCTCCTGCCATTTTAGGGGTTGAATTCCTTTATAGCAGTCTCTTTTAGATAAAGGAATCACACTCTTTTTTCTGAACTTCCTTAAGTTTGATTTCTTAGACTCTTGCCTGGTGTTTGTCAAAACTTTCTCCTCCATCCACTGAATTAGAATCACCTGGAGTTGCTTGTCAAAAATGCAGACTCAGACCTACTAAATCAGAAACTAATAGTGGTATCCAAAAATATGCACTTTTATAACAAGCTCTCCCAGTGAGCCTTCAGTATGCCAGTTTGAGAACCTTTGCCCTAGGGTATATCATAGGATGATACTGTTCTCATCATTCCCATGGGGCAAATCAGATGGTCATTGGCTTGGAATTGTGTCCAGAGTCTAGTCCCTGGATTGCTTTCTCTACCTTCTAAGTGATGATCGCACTACACATGTAGTAAATGAAGAAAAGATAGCCCTTGCTTTGTTTTCACCAAAGCTGCTAACAGTTGTCTAGATGCCCATTACTCATCATAGCTGCATGCTGCCCTGATCCTTGTTTGATACATGTTAGGATTTTGTGCTTTTCTGTTAGACTCACAGTGTCACAAGTGTACCCTTGTGGTTAAGTCTGCAGGCACTGAACCCAACTGCTTGAATCCCAGCTCTGCTGCTTACAATCTGAATTACTTTGGGCAAGTTACTTACCATCTCTGTACATTAGTTTCCTAATCTGAAAATATGATAATAGTATCAACCTCATAAAGCTATTGTAAGGACTAAAAATGTAAATATATGTTAAACATTTATAAGTAGGTTCTGGAATACAATAAATGCTTAATGTGTTGATATTATTATTATTATTATTATATTTTTCAGTAGCCTCCAGCCTTCTGACCAGAACAGAGGTAAAGGATCTCCCTTTCCATGCTCTGGACAGGATTTCTGTGAAATACAAGCATTTTGTTTAATTGAACTGTCATCCTTCTCCAATGAAGTAGGGGGTCTTTCTCTTCCTGGACAGAGCAAGTCAGGTCAGTGGCCTGGGCCGCACTAAATGTACTCACACGCTGAAGGCTCTCAAACACCTTTGGTCTGTACTAGCGTCATGGACTTTTTTGCCTTTAGACATTTTCCATGTCTTTTTTTTTTTTTTTTTTTTTTCTGAATAGCCTCATTCCTGCTTGTCTCAACTTTCTAAACAACGTGGCCCAGTGTTTCAGTTGCTCTTGTCTCTTTTCTTACCGGTCACACACAATAGAATGTGCTGCCTTGTTGTGATTAAAAGAGAAGCTTCCTTACTTTGGAGAAATTACAAATGTGAGTGGGAGACCTCATGCTGTCAGTCTTGCACAATGCTTTTAATGCCCTTAAAAAAACATCTGGAGAGTCACTTCAGATAACTTTTTTCCAAAATATCATGGTGTCAGAATTAAATGAGGAAGGCTTCCTTGGCTTTACTTTGAGGATTTTGTCACAGGCACAAAAATGAAGATTTTTCACCTCCCCCAACTTCTCCTCTATGACAATAGCTGTACCTAACTTTAAGGCATTGTCTAGGTTCTCTACTCAAATGTCAGTAACTGTGAATCAGACAGAATTGCACCTTTTTGTTCAAAATAAGATTTGGGCTTTAGATATTAATCACAGATGATACTCTAATTCTGAATGCTGCTTTATAATGAACCCCAAATATTCCTGGGGCTCTAAAAGCACTTCTGGGATTCTAATATTAACAGTATTAGACATTCTTCTATAGTTTCCTTTTGGATCACCTGGTTTCTGGATGATTTCAAAGAAGAAAGCTTAATTTATGTTTACAGATACTTAGGGTCTCAAAAAAATGGACCCATTGCTAAAAGGCAAAGCATACCGTTTTAGAAGATATCTTTTAGAAAATATGGTGGTATATTTGTAAGCAATTTTTTTTTCAAATGACTATACAAACAGCATTCTAAATAAAGGAAGTCCTAAATTCACCACTTTCTTCCCTATGTGGAACTTTGCTGAAGTCCTTTTATAGCTGAATAATTCCTTATGTATGAAGACACTTCTCTAGTAGATGTGCTGGCAGTGGTTAGATGGGTAACTGTGACCTGGTTACTACTATGTGCTGCTGTAACTCTAGTTATGAATCAGGGTCCCCCCATTTCTGGGGGTTCATAGTCTCTATAGCAATGGATCCCTCTCCCTGTATTGCTGTGCCTCCTGCCTCTCAGCAGCACTGAGTTTTCATGTTTCCTTCTACCTCAGCCATGTTCATGTCAACTTATATGTCTTTACTATATGTAATAATAAAAAGGGTGACAGGCATCAGAAAGAATGATAACAATAAAGGATTCTAGGCCGGGCATGGTGGCTTACGCCTGTAATCCCAGCACTTTGGGAGGCTGAGGCGGGCGGATCACGAGGTCAGGAGATCAAGACCATCCTGGCTAACACAGTGAAACTCCGTCTCTATTAAAAATACAAAAAATTAGCCGGGCATGGCGGTGGGCGCCTGTGGTCCCAGCTACTTGGGAGGCTGAGGCAGGAGAATGGTGTGAACCCAGGAGGCAGAGTGTGCAGTGAGCCGAGATAGCGCCACTGCAGTCCAGCCTGGGTGAAAGAGTGAGACTCTGTCTCAAAAAAAAAAAAAAAAAAAAAAAGATTCTAAAATGTTGAATAAGTTTTTTGAAAAATTCACATTCTATAGTGATACTCAAAAACAGACAGACCAAGAGAGAACAGGGAAAGGGGGAAAAAAGTAAGCATCTTCTTTACAGAAAGGTGTTGGCTAATACATGTAGAAGAATGATAGCATGTAAAAACTACCATTTTGTGACTCCCTTTGTAACAACTGAATAATCAGTGGAGGCTGAAACCATTGGATGAAAAGTTGTTGGCCAACTGAATAGTCACACAAACTCAAAGTGTACCACCGTAGTTTACTTATTAATGACAGAGGAAAATGTGCTCTTACAATAGAGATCTGGCAGTCACTGCCTTAAGCAAGCAGCCAAGTAGTGGGACAGTGTGACATAATGTACTTCCTGGTTTGATGTAGTGTGAGAGACACAGCACCCCCTTTGCAGTGTTCTTGTAGGAATATTTTACCTGAATCTAGACATGGCAATATAGTCAGCTGAATCCAGACAACTGTCTTGGGCTCCTCAAAGGATCCTATGTCATACAGAACAGAGGAAGGAAGCTGGACAGTTTGGGAGATGGGGGAAGATGTGGGTAGTGAGGATGGGAGGACAAAGGGAAATAATAGTAAAAATGCAATGCATAAACTTTGATTGGAGTCTTAGTTCAAAAAAATCTATAAAAGATATTTTTATTGGAATATGGACTGTAGGTTAGATAATATCATTCATGTTGATTTTCTTAGGTGTGATGGCATTGTAGTTATGTAGAATGTCCATGTTTTAGGGAGATACATGCTCAAGTATTTAGGGATGAAATATCATGATGTCTATAAACTTCTTTTGGATGGCTTGGCAAAAGGGCAGTGTGTGGTATATACTCACATACATAGAGATGGAGTGGTGTGGCAAGCTGCTAATAGGTGATGAATCTACATAAGGTGCATAGGGGCATTCATCATACTGTTCTTTCCATCTGTCAATTAAAAGACAAATGGAAAGTGCCTCAATTTGTCAGTTAAAAATTTCAAAAAAAAAAAAATTTAAAAGGAGATGATGAGATGTGATGTTTTCAAGATGGTCTGAAACAACTGGCCTGCTCCAGGTTGCTAAGTATGAGCTTTTAACTGTGATTAATTGTAATTGTGGTGATTGTGTAGTTGACACAAAGTGATTTGATTCACACAAGGAGGTAGTAATCCCTTTGAATAAACAGAGACAGAGGTATGTCAAAGTGGGATGACCTGACTAAGGCTGCTTGGCTGGTTAGACACAGAGCCAGGACTGAAGCCCAGACTCCCTGTTTCAACACAGTAGAGAGACCCAGCAGTCTCTCTACTGTGGCTTGTCATGGGTGCAGCCTGGAATCGTCATGCCTTTCCAGACATCACTTCTCTGTAGGGTCTTAGAAAATTAATTGCTATGACCTTTCCATTTCTTTGTGGAGTTAAGATGTGAATCAAGATTGTCTCTTTTTTTGAGACTGGTATGACCAATCACCTAGAATATTTTGAAGGTAGCACAGCTAAATTCTGCTTATTTGGGAAGGAGGGGCATTTAAAGGTGGCCTCTTGAGGAGATTTAATGAACAACCAAAGTGGCTATAAAGGGACATAAAAGCGTAATGCATAGTTTTAGCATTAGCCCCACTGAGTTTCTCCAGCATCAAGTGAAGTGTTTTGTTTTCATTAAATGAGCTCACAGTTGGTAAAGATTTGGATAGGGGGAGGGCAAGACAGGTTCTACAAAAAGCAAAATCTCAAATACCACTAATAATGAAAAGAGAAGGCTTGCTTTCATTATTTTCTAATTAGAGAGTTGAACTTTATAGCTGAGAAAATAAGGCTTTCCTCTTTAAGAGTAATACCCTTTTTCCAGCAGGCTGCTCCACACGATCCTTTGCTTACAGAGGGGCCCATTCAGCAGAGAACAAGTGCCAGGCAAATGACTAATCACTCCCCTTCCAGATGAAGGGCCGAGAATGAGAAGGGGGATGGAACTACAATCTCCCACAGGCTCTCTGGGAGAGATGGAGCCTCAATCTTTATTAACTTCAGCGTGGGGGAAATTACACCCTACTGGCATGCACTCTTTTTCTTAAAATCATGAGCAACATAAGTTAATGTCCCTGTCATAAGAAAACCATGAAGCTCTCTGTGCACATACTGAAGTATGATGTGTGAGAAGGAATCTTTGGTTACTCTCTGAGTCTGGTGCGGTGGCCCAGTCTTGTGAGCTCATAGTTACCTATGGATTATCCCAACATTGATTTTCTTCTTCACCCTCCTCCATGTCTTCTGCCTTTTCGTTCCTACTTCACTCCACTCCCATCATTGTACATTTACCTGGGAGGAATACCTATTGGTCTCTGATTATTTTTAGATTTAGATCAAAGTTGAAGGGAGTCGTGGATATTTGTGATCTTTGAATAAAGCCTACTCTATTGAATAGATTATTTTATTACTTTTTCCAGAGTTACCTCCAAGCCTGTCTCCTTGTCCTGGCACTTAAGGGTCTCCGCAATTCAGTGTCCTCTCCATCTCAGCCAGTTATCTAAACTCACTTTCCATTCCTTAAACAGCATGTTTACTCCCAAGTAGTAGCCTCACCCTGTTCTCCTCCTGCCATGCTTTTGCTCCTGCCATCTCTTCACTTGGATTCCTTACTCTGCGTTTCTCTCTATGTTGTGGTACCACATAATGGTTAAGAACATGACTCTGGAGCCATACTGTCTGGGACGAAATCTTGACCTGAGATAGAGATACTTAACCTCTTGATGCCTTGGTCTCCTCATCTAAAAGTAGGGTTGATAGTTCCTATTTCATAAGGTTGCTATGGGACTTAAAAAGTACTTAAAAACAGTGCAGGTATTTAATAAGGGCTACATACATATTAGCTGCTATTTTCACATTTACCCATATAAATGTTACTGATTCCATGAGGTCTAATTCAAATCTGTTAGCTCTACCATAAAGCCTCTCTGACTTCCCCAGCCCAAAAGGACTTCTCTAAGATCTTATTTCTAGGTACCACACACTCTCATAGTGAATATCTACTAGCTTGTATTATTATTTTATTATTTTATGTTTTCCCACTCATTGAGACTATGAACTTCTCGAGGACATGAATCTAATCCTATGTCCTTTGTGTTCTTGATATAGACATATGGGGAGACCCCAAATCCTAAGGCATGTGATATCACCTCATTCGGAATTTGTTTGTTGAATACCTTGTTTTTGGTGGGGGACATGATGAATGAGTAGTTCCAGATCCATTATGCAATTGTGAGTTGAAAACACTTTATAAGCAGCCGGTAGAGCTGTGGTGTGTGAGGGAAGTGGCAGGAGTGGAGAGACTGTTGAGAAATATTTCTAGGATCAACAGAATCTCTTTCCTGGTGTTCAAGAGTTGCAAGTAAAAAGTATGGGTTATTTTTGAAATTATTTTTGGTTGCTGCTCTGTGTTCTTTTGATTGCAGTAATCTGAGATGAAGCTACATGGTCACAGCTTTGTAACATGACAATTATACATGTAAAATTACACCTACACAAAGTAAAAGTACTATACAAAGGCAGTGCACCAAGGATACCAAATTTTAGAATCCAGTGATATAAAAGAGAGTCCTCTGAGATGATCTCTTCTTTTGCTTCACATCTATCTCTTCATTTCAGAGTCATTCCAATCCATGTTTTCTCTTTTTTCTTTAAGGGTGAGCTCCTTTATTGCCTCATCACAATTTTGCCATGGGCTGTAACCAAAGCAGAAAGAGTGAGAGGGATATGGATTTTAGGAGCAGAATTAAATCAGGGTCACTGGGCTTTAGGTATAAAGAAATGAGGCCGGGAGGTGGTGGCTCATGCCTGTATTCCCAGCACTTTGGGAGGCCGAGGAGGGCAGGTCATGAGGTCAAGAGATGGAGACAATCCTGTCCAACATGGTGAAACCGTGTCTCTACTAAAAATACAAAAATTAGCTGGGTGTGGTGGCACACGCCTGTAGTCCCAGCTACTCGGGAGGCTGAGGCAGGAGAATCACTTGAACCCAGGAGGCAGAGGTTGCAGTGAGCCAAGATTGCGCCACTGCACTCCAGCCTGGTGACAGAGCGAGACTCAGTTTCAATAAAATAAAATATGCTGCCCAGGATGCTGCTTCTGAATGGTACAGCAGTGGAGGGCTCCCATGTGAAGATGTATGGCAGGGATTCCAGAGGGAAGGAAGTCTGGCAAGTGTCCTGTGAAGAACATGGGTTGAGTTATCTTAGTGGAGTGCTCCTCAAACTTTAATGTACATGTGAATCACTTGGGATCTTGTAAAAAGCATATTCTGAGTTAGTAGGTCTGCGGTAAGCTATTTCTAACTAGAGGATATGGTTTAGATCTGTGTTTCCACAAAATTGCATTACAAATTATAATCCCCAATGTTGGAGGTGGGGCCTGGTGGGAGGTGACTGGATCATGGGGGTGGTTTCTCATGAATGGTTTAGCACCATCCCCCTAGTGCTGTTCTTGTGATAGAGTTCTCATGAGATCTGATTGTTTAAAAGTGTGTGACACCTCCCTACTCTCTTCCTACTGCTCCTGGCCATGTGAGGTGCTGACTCACCCTTCACCTTCCATCAGTATTGTAAGTTTCCTGAGACCTCCCCAGAAGCTGAGCAGATGCCAGAATCATGCTTCCTGCAAAGCCTGCAGAATTGTGAGCCAATTAAAACCTCTTTTCTTTATAAATTACCCAGTCTCAGGTAGTTCTTTATAGCAATGTGAGAATGGACTTATACACCAGCTCTCAGAAGATGCTGAAGATGATGGCTCATGCTTTGAATAGTGAGGCCTTAGGAAACACCATGAAAGGGATAGCCTGGTAACCTGATGAGTAACTGTCAAATAAAAACACATTTTTAAGCATTAAGGAATAGAGAGAATGAGCATAGATAGTGTTGCTTCAGAAGCAAAGTGAGAGGGACCCAAGAGGAAGGCGAAAATGAGAGAGACAGAGCAAGGTCCATTGATCAACTACTTTTCCTACTTGGAGAATATCCTTCCAAACTCTTCTCTGTTGAAATCTTGAAATTTCTATGCTCTTTTTAAGCCAGGAAAGCCACTCCTCTCTAGACTGTGTCTTCCCAGCCTTAGAGCATTCTTCATTAATGCAGTGAACAATTTCATAAGTTTGAGACTCAGTCACTAAAAATACTCAGGGCCTGTTTGGTTAAACTGAATTGGTTGGTTGGTTGTCTTGTGAACATATGACCCAGTTGTGATCTAACACAACTCCCTTCACCCTTAGCATTTTAGGTTAAGAAGAATGTCACCAGTGAGTGAGGAATGTGGTAAAACATGAGAAAAAGCTCACCCCAAGCTAGTAGTGAGACTAGCAGGAGGCTGTATGGCAGAACACAAATCTGGGAGTTTACTCACAGTGTTACAGATTCATTATTCATCCCTTGAAAAGCATTTCCTGGTATGGTGGTTATGTGTAAGTTATCACAAATTTCCCTTGAGGAAAGAAATGAGAAATATTTACTTTCTAAATTTTAGCTGCAAATAGGAAACTGTTATGCGTAGCAATCAGCCTGGTACTTACAGAATGAAATTTGATTCAGAGGAGAAGATCTTCGTAACATCTGGAAACTTTCTGATGCCTGTGTTACAGATGCTCCTGTGATTAGGGACAGGGTCGTGGTGTGGGCAGAGAGTGGGTAAAAGTGATTGTCATTAAGACATAAAGATAAAAAGAGAGTACAAAGGCATTTTGCAAATACAACTTTCACATTAAATTTAAAAATATTGAGTTTGGTGTTATCAGGACTACTTTTAGCTGAGAAAGATTGCTGCAATTTAGAAGTCCCTCATGCTATGGGAGAAGATGCTCTAATGACTCCTATTTAGAGACCTGGGGACTGGGGCCAAATTTAAAGGTCTTTTTCATTTATAATTCTAGCCTGTCTTTTCTTATTAAATCAATCACGTTTTCCCGTATTGCATTCCACTTTCTTTTGGTAATGAGTTTATTACATGCTCTTGATAGTTCGAGAAAGCATCCTTAAATTTTGGAGCAGGTTTTGATTCAAATACTTCAAGAAAATTAATCTTTTATGATAAATCCATATTGCTCGTTATTAAAAATCTTCCCTTATTTAGCTACCTTGCAATTCAGGAAGTTCTTCTTTGCATCTCATTGAAATCACTAAACATTGTTTTGGTGTTTGGAACTATTCAAGGCTCTTCTTTTCTTCCCACCTTTTATTTAGCCTCTGAAGAGGAGAGAGGCTTAAGTGATAGGTGAAATTGAAGAATATGTTATTACAAGAATGGGGCTCCCTCAGAGTCTAGGCATCTGGATTTCCACACTGGAGTTTTAGATTCACCAGTCATGGGATCTGGACAACTAATATGAACTGTCTGTCACCCTCGTGACAATGAAACAAAGCCAGGTTTCTCTTCTGGCTCTCTCTGGTTCTCCTTCTTATCCAAAAGCCCAGGTCACACTGGATCTCTGCTCTGTCTACAGCTGGGGACAGCAGTGTGGGATTAGACTGCAATGTGTACTTGGGTTGGGTGAATATCACAGTTTTGGATGAAAATACTATTTAATAAAGACAACAATTCTTAGATAATAAGAGGCTGCAGTGGTCAAATTTGGTTCTGGGAGTTTCTTATGTTTTTTCAAAGTAGTTGATGCTACCGTATGCTTATGTGCCCTATAGACACCCTGGAGGTTTGGAAAAACAGAACACCTGAGTTTGGAATTGTTCAGTGTTAGAGTTAACAAAGGAGCTATGCCAGTTCCAGTAGCAGCTCTTGTAGAAGGCCCCAGAGCAAGACTGATGACGTGAAGTACCAGAAAGATGTCCCTTCTCTCTGTTTTCCTTTTTTTGGGCAGTGATGGGAGGTGGGCTTTACATTCTCTGAGGAGTTTATGAAATTTAAAGAAAAAAGAGGGATGTCTGTTTTAGGGAGACTTAAATTTTTCTTTGTGAATAGGGATGACTTGATATGTGAAAAGATCCGTAGTGATAAATTCATAGCTTTCAGGAATTTTGGTATTGCTGACAAGGCAATGATTGTGGCAGGCTACAGTGGTACTCAATTTCTAACGCTAACTGACAGACATAGTTAGAATTAATGGGAAGTGGAAAATAATGATTTAGTTTATATGGCACAGTGTCTACCTTAAGGCAATACTTAAAAAGTTTTCATTTAATGAACAAATGAAAAAAATGAGATAAAGGAGATCAGAAACTCTTAACCTGTGATGAGAGTCAAATCAGAATTGCCACTCTCACTTTCACCTACTCTCTATTCACCTCAGAGATTCTGATTCACCCTTTTTAAAGTGTTATGACCTCCATCTCCCATACCCACTGTCAACCTTGAAAATCACTGCAGAGGGGTGATGTTCTTCCCAGGTGGTTAGGACTGATAAAATGTTGGGAACCACTTACATGTATGCAAAAGCACCCAGCTCGGTGGCTGACAAGAAATGACAATTAAATTTAAATCAGAAGGCTGAAGAGGAACATGCAAATAGTGCCATGTATATGGTTAAACAAAATCTTTCCAACCTTTTCCTTGTTTTGATTTTCATCAGATGCCCATCTTCCCCTCCCCAATTGCTTAAAAAGGAAAATTTCTCACAAGTATTTTAATCGGGGAAGATTTATAAATGCTCCGGGCTCAATGTATCTCAGATTTTTGGTGTTCTGGATCAGTCTGTAAAGAGAGAGGGAAAAAAAAGCTGCTGTTTAATAGATGTGTATTGTTTGAAATGTGTGAGATCATGGTCACCAGAAGTTGCTGGCTGAAAATGGCATCAGCAAAAGCAGGCGACCTTCATATGCTTGGGAGGACCCCTAGCGACTCTGGGGATGGAAATGGCTTGGTGAGAGCCAGTTCCCTATTTCCAGGAAGCACTGCTCTCAAGCTTCTAAAGAGGTGGGTATAAGGATCAGAGCAGGGAGTCTGTCTCTGCACCCTCCCACCCCTCTCCCCCACCACAGACAGCACTGACATCCAGGGCTCCTGGCCAAGTAGATTCTGCCCCACTGTGGACCCTGTACACTGAGGGTGATGAGAGATTCCTCTCAGGAGAGATGAGCAAATTACCTACTCTCCCTTGTAAGCAAACTCGTCCTCTTCATATTGGCCGGCAATCACATGAGCAGTTATACCGAGGGGCACCAGTCTGTGGAATGGCACAGGGCAAAAGCCAGAGGCTTGAATTTGGGGGATTTTATACTCATGCTGAAGATAATTTGCTGTGTCATGATGTCCAGCCTCCTAACTTCCCTGAGCTAATGTCTCTTCTGTAAAATTGGTATAATAATATTACATAGTCTTCCTGCCTCACAGGTTAGTAGGTTTTAAGTAATAGAACAGGTAGAGATAATATGAGGCAGGGTTTTGCAAAGTATAAAAGTACAGCCATACACCACCGTGATGTTATTGCCCTCCCCGCCCAACTCCCTCATTCCCCTAATTACTGTGACTCTACAAAAAGTAGTCACCATTGCTAAGTCCTGTCTACTTTGTATTCAATAAAAGGCCAGTAAGTGCCTTTGGCTTTCTTAATCCAGGTGACAGCCACCTGAGGAAATAATAATTACCTTGTTCTATAGAGAGAATGTAGTATATTGGTTAGGAGCATGGGCTCTGGAGTCAACTTGGTTTTTCATTCTGATTTTACTAATCATATGGCCTTAGATATATCACTTTAAGTTATCTGTGTCTTGGTTTCCTTATAGTGTTGTTTTTGAGGGATAAATATATGTGTCTGGTTCACAGTAAGGCCTCAACCAGTGTTAACAATAGTTATAATAGTTGCTGAAATTAGGAAGTTGAATGATTTGTCTTCGGTCACACGGCTGAGAAGTAGAAGAACTTGGATGTGACCCAGTTTTTCTGACCCTCAGTTTAGTGCTTGTTCCACCACACTACAGTTACCCACCACTTGTGCCTGTTTCCATCTTCTCAGCCCTTTTGATTCTTCAGATGTGAGTGATATTTTGTTGTAATTATTTCTACAACAACTGAGTCAAACAATCATAGGCCATATAGAGCCTTATGTGGGTGGGATGGAAGGGACTTTTATCTCTAAAGGTCTTTTGGGCTGGGTGTGGTGGCGTGCATCTGTAGTCCCATCTACTTGGCAAGGAGGTGGGAGGATCACTTGAGCCCAGGAATTTGAGGTCAGTCTGGGCAACACAGTGAGACCCTGTATAAAAAAAAAAAGATTAAAATAAATTTAATAAAAGAATTTTGGGGCCTGACCTTAGCCCAGTCATTCATTCATTTAACAAACATTTATTGGGCACCTACATGTGGCAAGCATCGTTCTATGTGCTGGGAATACAGCTGTGAACAAAGCAAAAGAAGCCTTCATGGAGCTAGCATGCTAGTCTTAGGACCTTCTTTGGGAATCCATAAACTTCCCCTGAGAGTGCTTTATGTTTCTTTCTGTTGACGAATGTTGCTTTGCATCACGGGAAGCTTTATTTATCATTAGCTGCCCTGGTGGTTCTCAATATAAGCTGTGTTTTAGCATTACCTGGGAAGTCTGTTAAAACTGCAGCTTTCCAGGTCTGGGATAGGACTGTCGTCTGTAATTGTAATGAGCCCAATGTGTGATTCTGCTTCTCAGCAAAGTCCAGACTATGTCTTTTGCGCTTACTCATTATTTTGGATTTCTCTGTAATTGGTGAGTAGTCTCACTTCCCTGGCTACACTGTCATCTCATGGTGGACATTTATATTTTATCTCTTCTGTATTCCAACAGCATTTGGCCCTGTATTGGACACATGGTAGTTGCTCACGTACTTACCAATTAATTATTCTCTTCAGGTAATTATTCACTGGGTCATTTATAGGGGGACCCTGTGGTATAGTGGAAAATCTGGAGCTTTGAAGAAAGACAGTCTGGGATTGAATCCCAGTCCTGCCATGGTCTAAAGCAAGCTCGTCCAACCCACAGTCTGCATGCCACATGTGGCCCAGGATGGCTTTGAATGCGACCCAATAGAAGTTTGTAAACTTTCTTAAAACATTATGAGTTTTTTTTTTTTTTAAACTCATCAGCTATCGTTAGTGTAAGTGTATTTTATGTGTGACCCAAGACAATTCTTTTTCCAGTGTGGCCCAGGGAAGCCAAAAGATTGGATACCCCTGGTCTGAAGTGTCACATTGGTCAAGTTTCTGTGCCTTTCCAAGCCTCCATTCCTCCCCCTAGACGAAAGGGATAATTACCCCCACTCTGCATGGTAGCTGTGAGGATTAAATGACACAACATAGAAGAAATGCCAAGCACAGAGCTCAAAAAATGTTTGATGCTAATACTTTTCCCCTTCCCTAACTTTTGAAACTCCAAAGTAGGTAAAGTTTGAGTGCTCTTCTGGAAACTCAGGTTTGGACCACACAAAGCAGCAGTAGGGGGCCTGGTGTAGAAGTCACATGCATTGATTTCTAATTTCAGCTCTGGCACTAACTTGCTGTGTGATGTCAGGCAAGTAGGTTAACCTCTTCAGGCCACAGATTCATCACTTGAAAACTGAATTGAACCAGTCTTTTCCTATCCTTTTTGTGATTTTTTGGGGAAATGATACTTTGGCAAGGGTTGTTTCTAAGAGTTAATTCCAAAACATCACAATAACAACAACAAAACCCAATAAACCCAACACACACATGCCTATCACACAACTTTTACACTGTAGGTATTCAAGAAACATTCACTGAATGAGTGAATGTGCCAAAACAGCCCCCAATGAACCAATTTATGATCTCTAAGCTCTTTTCCAAATTTTCCCACTATCCCAAGTACTCCATACCCTCCATAGGCAAGAGCTACTTGGCAGGAGTTCATAATGTCAATTTTAATTTCTATCTTTGTGTTGTGATGTTTCAGAGTTTATACAGCTCCCAGGGAGAAGCAGTTGTCACCATAGCAACCTACAGGCCACTGCAGTGAGAAAAATTAGTGCCTGCCCAGACCTAGTAATTGCTGTAGTCTTTTCCTTTTGGATTCCTAGCAGTGGATGCTTGAATACAAATACCAAGTGGGCTCCAGCCAGTGAGGGTAATAGTGTACAGCAGTAAACTGTCTGTTAGCTGATGCTTACATTTCAGACAAATTGAGGAGGTTGTCAAAGGCATTAGCTTCTATCCTTTCCAGGGAATCAATCTGAGAGATTTCACTAGGGAAGAGAGGAGGGGGAAAAAGAGAAAGAAACATGAAAGAAATGACCGTGTCTGCATGATAATGAGCTATGTGTGTGACCCAACAACTGGGGACACCACTGTGTCCCCCTGAAAAGAACAAGGATGTGCAAGTTGTCCCCAAATCATACAGTGCTAACATCTCCCTTTAGGAGCACTGATGGGCACCTACAACCCAAGTGCAGTTGAAATGCAAGTTTTAGTAGCCCCTGTTTATGTGACAAGTTTTTCTCTTGTTTATCTCTGACTCAGAGCCACTGGTTGTTAGAATTGCATAGGCCCTTTGAGAAAATCTAGTCAGATTCCCTTGTTTTACAGCTCTGGAAATTAAGGCCCTGAGAGGAGAGGCAAATAGTATTTATATTAAGGTTCAAGACTAGGATATGGATCTCTGGGTCCCAATTCTGTCACTCTAGTGAGGCTTTAATATGGATTGAATTGTTTCATAACTCTTAACCCTTAATTTCCCAAAATCTCATGCTGAGGCCGTTGCAAGGTGGTCAACTCCTGCACATGGTATCCGTCCTGAATTACCATTACCTACTTCCTTGACTGTTTTTCTCACTTGTGAGCAAACTGAGGACAAAGAGTATATTGTATTCACTTCTGAATCCTTGGTGGCTTCATGTTGCTTGGCACAGCGTTAAGAGTACAAAATGAATGAATAAGTGAATGCAGTAATGAATAATTGAATTTTTTGAAAACAATACAAAAATAAAGAAACCAGTTTTGTCATATATGATTCGCAAGCATGTAGGTAATGCCAATGTTACCCTAAAATCCCAACATACGCTACCATTTCCTGCCAGTTGAAAAAAAAGTCTCAAATTCACAAACTGTACATTTGCTTATTTCTAAGGTTAAGGCTCACTGAAGGCTTCAGACTGATGAGAGCATTAGCCCACAGAAAGGCAGAGCCTAAGGTAGCTAATGTCTTTTCTTAACAACACAGGAATGGATTGTTCTTGGCTGATTCATCTTATTCCTACCTATTGGTTTGCTTATTTAACTGTAGCTCCTTTTCTCAGTAGGAGGTCTTAATGCATTAAAGGTTATCAAAACTCAACATTCCAACTTGAGAGCAGAAGAGTGTGGGTTAAGCTCAAGTAAACTGACAAGTCCGTAACCTGCAGGGAATTTCCTATAATACGCAGTAATTCTTGAGGAATTATTTTAAATATTCTAATTGCTTACTAATACCCTAAAGGGCAATAGAGGTTCCCAAAGGAGCTAAGATCAATGCTGTAGAATCTTCTTTAGAGATGCAAATCTGCTTCCAAAATCCAGTGGATTGTTAAGATTGGAGATGCACTGTGAGAACTCAATGGCCATGAGGTCCTTTGACTCAGGCTAATATTAAGAAAGATGCTGGAATACTGGGCCCTTGAGAACATTCTCTCTCCAAGTATGGGAACTTTGGTCCTAGAAGCTGAAACCCAGAAACAAATGATCGAAGTTATGTCTGACAAACATGAGATCATACTGCATTGTCCAGGTGCTTTACACTTTTGATAAATGCCTTTCATCAATATAGTTATAAATACTGTGTTTTTGTCATATACTTATATTTTAGATATAAAGATTATCTTCTGATGCACAATAAACTTCCAACACATTTTTTTTCCTATGTGGGTGTTATCTAAAAATGTGACACAAGGGAATAGCTGCTCTAGCAGAAGGAGAATTTTTATGATTGGAATCTATCTTTTTTTCTCCTTAAAAGGTATATCATCACTTATAAAATGCATTCAGTTCTTTGAAGCAAGGTTAATTATCTGGATTTTAATGACTCTTAAAAATCATACCTTTTCTTCAAAGGTCTCTAGTTATTATTTGTATTACAAAGATAAAAATATGCGAGTTTCCTAAACACAATTTCTTTCCTAGAAAAATTATCCCCTTTCAAATGTGTTTTCTCTTAGAAAAAATTCATTATTCCAATTACGAATGTCTTTTGATATGCAGTAACTTACTTACATTTTTATGACCTCATTAAGTCCTCTGAAAGCTTGAGATGGGATCACTTTGACAGGGAGGTAGGCAAGTGATCTAGAAAAGAAAAAATGAAATCCAAGAATTTAAGATTTATGATAGGGTGCCTTTTAAGTTCATGAATAAAATGGGTATGTGTATGTGTGTGAGAGACAGAGACTTCAGAGTTCCCAAGAACTGGATTCAGGCTGAGGATTCTAACTTAAATCAATGAAGAGATGTGCCATGACTTATTCTTGGTCTTTATCAAAGAGTGTGTAATTTTGTGGTTAAGATTGTGAACGTTGAGATTAGGCATACCTGGACTCAAATCTTCGCTGTCCCACTACTTGGCTATGTGATTCTAAGCATGTTATTTAAGCCCTCCAGCTCAGTTTCTTTGTCTGTAAAATTGCAATAATAATTCCTACTTCACAGGGTCATTGTGATAATTAATCAGGATAATCCATGTAAAGAACAGGGCTTGGCACCAAGTACATAGTTAAATAGTTGTAGAGTGATCCTATAGACTTGATTGGGAAGATGGACAAAAACTATGTTGAGTAGAGTGGAGAAATTAATGATGAAAATACAACTGGAAATCATGCAGGCAGGAAAACAGAAGATTCATTAAGAACATGCTCCCATCTTGATCTCTACGGTCTTTCCCAGGTAGCCTATTTCAATATTATTCCAAAGAGACAACTTTGATCCTATGGTTAACTCACATGGGCATCTCATGTCATTTGGGGGGAAAGTCTATGAGATCATTTCCTTCAGGCATTCACTTATACCCACAGGAAAAATCTAAATATTCTTGAAATTGAAATTAAAGCTATGCTGTACTTAAGATTTGAGAAAAGAGTGACACTCAGAAATGCAAAACCAGTATAGGAATGATGTGTGAATGCTAAAGGAACTGGAGGTTAAGATAACTCAGGAGAAAGCAACTGCAAGGCAGGGATGAACATGCAGCCAACATTTATTGAGTATCTACAATGGTTTAATGTTGTGGCCCAAGGACTGGCAGAGAGGAAGGGAGTGGGCAAGGATATTTCAGGTGGGAAGTGAGTATGTGAGTATCAGGAATATGAGAACAAAGGTGAAAGATGCTGTCTTGTTTTTAACATGTCTATGCAGTAGAGACTGCTTTAAGCTGCTAGGAAAGAACACCTCCATGATGGGCAGATGAAAGTAAGATTTCTTACAATCCCAGAAGGGACTTGCTACAGTTGTAAGCTACTGTGTGAGTTATACACACCCATTTGTGACCTTCTTTTACTCACTCAACAATGGTGTGAGGTGGGAATTTCTTTTACATAGCAGAAGAAATTGGGTCACAAAGAGACTAAGTAACCTGAACAAGGTTACAACCAGGCAGAATGACTCCAGACATCCTTTCCCTGTGCAATACTGGCCAAAGCATGTCACTCTTAATCCAATGTCTTGGTGAGCAAGGTGGAGGGACAGACATTGCAACCTTGCTTCTCCTGAGAGGAAGCATGTCACATTCGCTCTATTTCTTCTGCAAAGCAGTTTACCAGCCATTCCTCCCTAGGTGCTAATAGGGAGGAAATTTCATTTCAGAAAAATGTTTTCACTCAATAATCTCTTAGAAATGATATAACCTAGAGAAAGTAATCCAACTTTGGTCTCTGATTCTATTCCCGAAGACATTCCCACCAAGGACATTGTTTAACACCTAAACTCATTTAACAAAGGATCCGAGAAGAACAGGGACAGTGTGGGGAGAAATCTTCTTGTGATGGCATATTTGCTTCCTATATTTCTTCTGGAATCATGTTCGCTTGGCTTCCTGATTAAAAACACAGTTTTATTGCTCTCTGTACTGCCAAACCAATAAATTTACAGAAGAGAAAGCTGTATTCCACTGTACCCCTTGCAGCGTCAATAAAACTGACAGCCAAATTCTGATTCCAGAATCTTTATTGCTGGGGATAATGCAGTGCAGAACATATTTTGGAGAGTGTTTACATAAAAGCTTCAGCAGAACCCTTCAGAGCTGTTTATTCATGCAAATGGAGCCCAGAAGCTGAAGTATCTCAGCAGGCAGCCTCCTTCTCCAAATGGGAGCATGGTGTGACTCCCAGAGGAGCAGTTTTGTTCAGATTTGATCAGGGAGGTTGCCTGAGCTTTTGATTGATGTAGGGAGGAGGGATGAGGAGCAAAGGTTGGACAGAAGTGCAAGAAGCTGTAGATCATGCAATGGCAGTCTCCAGTGGCTACAGAAGCAGCCCTGGTGCAAGCTGAAATTTTGCAGCGTTGATGTTGATGCTGCAGAGCAGGAAAGGCAGCAGTGGGGAGAGTGAAACTAGAGCCTCCCCTATAAAAGAGACACCAAGAGAACAGCAGGTGACTTTGTGGGTACGGCTGGGTCAAGAAAGAGTCCTGGGGGCCAGGGAATGGGGAGAGAGGTGGGGTTAGGCAGGTGCACTGTGCTTTTCACAACAGATGTGTTCCCATGAGGCAACACAGAGAATGTGGTCCTGTGAATCCAAAACCATTTTCCCTACAGACTTATATGGTTTTTTTTCAGAAATGTCACATCTTCATTTCTGATTCGTCTTTGATGGGTAGCAGTTCCTAAGCATTCAAGTATCTGTCTCCAGAATTTATTAATAAAGTTTATGATTTGTTGATAACTGTTTGAATGTACTCCCTTTGAAGGTGCCCCACTGTCTATTGGATGCATTTATGATTCTTTCCATGATGCCAGAAACTTTTAGCAATGTGAACAATGATCTTAATAACCCTGCAATTCCACTCCTGTATACATTGAGAAAAATTCTCAAACTGATACTTAAAGGAATCTTGTACAAACGTTTTCTTCACAGCATTGTGGCATCAGGGGCTTGGAGGCAACCTGGGTGTCCATTACTAGGTGAGGGAGTATGTAAAATTTGGACCGTACACACCTAACTGAATAGGAGAGCCTGTAGAAGTGAGAGTCTAAAGGCATACAGAGTAGCATGGGTGGATCTTCAAATCATGGAACTGAGAGAAACAAGAAATTACTGAGATATAATATACTGTTTGCAGAATTAAAATATATGTAAATGAAACACTAGACATTAACCTCCTCCTGCACATGAGCATACACTAGGATTGTTATCTAAGGTGAGTTGAGAGGAGCAGAAGTGGGAGAAGGAGATAAAATAAATAACTAAAAACAGAGAGGGACTTTGAATGGACTAGTGAAAATGTTACTTGAATGAAGAAATATGATCAACTTAACCCTCTGTACTAGAGAGACAAATGGAAAATAAAAAAGGTTTATTTTGATGTATTGGCAGCCTGCTTGCTTACCTTTCTTCCTCCTCCTTCCTCTCTCCCTTCTTCCCTCCTTCCTTTCCTTTCCTTCATATTTTTTTGGAGTTAGGCATACTTGTATTCCAATATTTTGTGAACTATTGTGGAAAGGTCTAGTCGGTATCATTTGATATAGAGCAGAAGCCAAGGAGAACTGAGGGCAAAAATGCCTAAGGCAAGGACAGTTCAGCAGCTCTGCTGTCCAGGGTCAAAAAAGGAATGAAAGCTATGCATAAAGCAAAGAAAATAAAGGAAGGACAGAGCCCTTTCTGTCTCAGCAAAAGAGAGTGATACACCACAACTATGCAACTCAGATGGGTGGTAAAGAATTAGGGTTACTGGGCAAATATGAGGTTGAACTTGCAGGGTGGAGATTCTCTCTTGAAAGGTGAGACGGCTGTGGAAAAATATGGCTGTAGAACTATGCAGCTACTTAAATTTATTATATTTTCACAGTCTTTTTTGCAGTTTTGAACTTTTGTTTTTAAATAAATTGATGAGGCAACGCAGGTGGCACCTTGCCCAAGTGCCTTTGCCACAGATCTTGAAACAAATGCTTCAAATGGATTACAAAGTCTGCGTTAGCTTCATCAGCTTGGAACTTCCATCTACTCATTAATCTCATCTGCAGGTCCCCAACCCTTCTAGTTGTGTGTTAAAGTTGAAATCGAAACAGTCTGTACTCCTTAGGGCTGGAATTAAGTCATTCGTCCTAGTGCTGGGATCTTGTGATTGGTCATGACTCTGGCGAGGCTTGTGCATCGTCTAAACTGGACCCAATAATATTAATATTTGGAGGGCAGGAGTGCACCTGCAGTGCCTTCCCACATGCTATGCTGGTGTTTGTTTTTGTCTCGATTTCTTATTCTGTAGCTTGCTTGGTCTCCCCAGAATCCATCTAGGAGTAGGGCTTCTCTTAGTTCCTGCCTTCTCTTTTTCTCAATCACCAGATCCTGATCCCTGTATCTCTACCCCTTAGGGAACACTGCTGCCCTAGAACAGTTCCTGGTTGCTGTCTGGTTAGGGTCAAGCTAGTATCTCTTACTGCTTAGTTCTGACTTTCAAACTGGGCCCCTTGGCACAGAGGGTGACCCTGTGTTAGGACAACCCAGTGGAGTTGGGTTACTTTCTGTAGTGGATACTGTGGTGGGCTACCCAAATCACTGTTTAGTACTGATGCACCAATTTCACCAACTGCTAGGAAAGAGTGGGTGGCTGAAGCTCTCAGCTAAGTTGCTCTCCTAGAATTATGCTTATAGACTGATGTGGTTTGGGTCTGTGTCCACCCAAATCTCATGTCAAATTGTAATTCCCAGTGTTGGAGGTGGGGCCTGGTTGGAGGTGATTGGATCAAGGGGGCAGATTTCCCCTTTGCTGCTGCTCTTATGAGAGTGAGTGAGTTATCATGAGATCTGGTTGTTTAAAAGTGTGTAGCACCTCTCCTCTCTCTCTTCCTCCTGCTCTGGCTACATGAAAATGTGCTTGCTTCCCTTTTGCCTTCTGCCATGATTGTAAGTTTCCTGAGGCCTCCCTAGCCATGCTTCCTGTACAGCCTGCAGAACTGTGAGCCAACTAAACCTCTTTTCTTCGTAAATTACCCAGTCTTGGGTATTTCTTTATAGCAGTGTGAGAGTGGACCAATACACAGACCAAGATTGCTACCTTACCCAGGATTATGTCTTCTCTTTTGGGCAGCCCTCATCCAGTGACTGGACAATGTATAGAATAAAGGCCCAGCCCCCTTGCCTCCGGGTGGGACTACTCAGAAGGACCATCCTATCTTTAGACCTTCTTCCTATCAATTCTTACCTGGGCCCTGACTTGATCCCCTTCCCAGCCAAATCCAGTTGCCAAGCACTCAGTGCAGCTGTGTCAGAGTCCAGTGACAGGAAAATCTACAGCATCCAGATAAATCTAATTACCTTAAAGAAGATAACGCCACCTTATCATGTCCTCCCTAGTGGTTTCTAATGTCTCCTGGGTACCCAGGATTGGGGCTTGGGCCCCTCTTCTTTTTTCTTTTGAGTTTAATGACACAGATGGCCTTGGAAGGAGCCAATTTGTCCAGTTTAATTTTTGTTAACTAATCCTCAAAGTAATGTTACCTGGAGAGCTTCAGTCAGGTGGGCTCTAGTGTCCCCCTTTAAGAAAACAGAAGATTTGTTTTGTATGTTATATGTATTAAAAATTAAAAAAAATCTGGAAATCCTTGCTTATAAAAACCTATCAATTGGGAGACATATGCACTATCAAATATTTCTTTGTTCTACAGATGGATTTACTGCAGGGTTGCTTTAAATAGCAAACTCCCTGGGTGAATGGAAAATAGAGTTCAATTGACACACTCTCTCTTTTTAAGGACAGGTATTGCATAAAGCAAATTATAACTGTAGGTTTCTCACCTCCCTTTGGTTTTTCAGAGCTTGAATACAAGATGTTTCCCAGGGCAGGGCAGCCTTCTGATGATCAGGCTGAGGAGGTGCAGAGGGAGAGAAGAGCGAGGGAAGAAATACAGCACCAATCTGGAGTCTCCAAAGACTGTATAGGGTCTTTGGTCACTTGCCAGAGCTTTTACTTTTCCTTCTGCCCAACACATGGCAGAAGTGAAGTGTTTTTATTCACTACCTTCTAATTGTTGTTAAAAATGCCAACTATATTATTGATTTAAGAAAGCTACAAACATCCATTCATTTTCCACAGATAATGAGTTTATTGCTAGAGCTACATCCTGAATTCTGAAACACTACAAAATCAGATGAAGGGAAAAAAGAGAGAAATCAGAGACAGTTAAAGCTTTTTTGCCTAATGAACTTGTTGAAATGGGAAGAGGTTTATTTAATTATTTAAAATCAAAAGAATTTGGTGTTTTTGTATTTATTAAGATCTTGTTCTACACTTAACAGTGCCTTGAGAAGTTCTGTGTTCTTTTCAAAGCTGCTCACAATGATAATAAACTTGCTTTCATCTTAGAATAAAATAAAAATAGCTTTCCTCTTTTGAAATGATTTTAAATCTTCGAGCTTTCAAAGGCATCGGTCTATTTGGTGGCTTCATTACAGGGAATGTCTTCACTTGTTGGCCTATTGTCTTCAGCATTTACCTAGAGGGAGCTGAGGCTTCAGTGTTAACTGAAATATGAAGTCAGTATAGATGAACATCCAATATGTTAAGCTTTACACCAGAAAACTTTGGAACAGTCTTTAAAAATACATCCAGGTGGTTTTGATTATTGTTGACTGCTCCCTGCAGTTATTGTACTAGGCTCAAGGAGTCAGAGAGAAAGGGTTGCTTACAAGTCATTTGGTCCAACCCCTCACTTTACAGAGAAAGAATCTTAACTTAGGAAAAGGGAAATGACTTTTTTGAAACCACATGGCAATTCAGAGGCAGATCTGGACTAAAGCATTAGTTTCTTCCTTCCTGATTTGGTGCTGTTGTCCTCCAACAATCAAGTCACATCAGTACTGTTCATTTGGATGTTTGTCGATACACTCTACTACATGATCCTCTGTTTTTTGTGTGTGAAACCTTAGCCTCCTGAAAAGAGCCATCAGCTTCTTGAGGACATAGCTCAGTTTCAAAATGCAGCTCAAATCCCTGCTTCTCCATGAAGCTTTGGAGCCTACCAGAATGTTTTTTCTCTTCCTCTATCCTCCTCTACACTTAATTACTACACTATTTTTTTCCCTTCAGTATTATTTGAGAATTTACCAGATGCCATGCGTGAACATTTCCTCTGTTCTCCATCGAACACCCAGTCTCTGGTAGATTCTGCTTTCCACATTGTCTCTTGCTTCCAGCCCCTTTACTCCTTACACACTGCTACCCTTGGCCATTCTTTTCTCCATCTGGACTATTCTAGAGTCCCCTAATTGGTTTCCTGTCACTCCATCGTTGCTTTCCCCTGACCAATCTAGATTACTCTTCCTGACAACTCCTGCTATGTCATTCTCATGTCAAGCAGCTTCTGTGCCACCCCCTCGGCCAACCTATCTACAAATGTCTCAGCCTGGCATTCAAGGCTCAATCTTTATTCACCAGTTGTATCACCCACTCTTGCCCTCATGTAACCAATACACTAGACTTGCACCGTCTCATAAGGCAGCCATTAGCCATATGTGGCCACTGGGCAGTTGAAATATAGGCCAGTCTGAATTGAGATGAGCTGTAAGTATAAAATGCATACCAGGTTTTGAAGACTTGGTAAGAAAAAAGAATGTAAAATAGCTCAGTAATTTTTGTATTGATAACATTGAAATGAGAATATTTTATACAAACTAGACTAAATGAAATGTTTTATTCAAGTTAATTTCACATTTTGAAAACTTTTTAAATGTGGGCACTAGAAAATTGAAAATTACTTGTGTGACGCACATTATGTTTCTACTGAACAGCACCTCCCTAGGCAAATCAAACTATTTGTACTTCCTGAACTTGACTCACACTTCCCTGATGTCATTCATGGTTCCTACTGTTTGGCACATCTCCCTTCTCTGCTGGTCAAATTCTACCCTGGATTAAAGGTCCATCTCAGAATGCAAATCAAAACCACAATGAGATACCATCTCATACCAGTTAGAATGGCAATCATTAAAAAGTCAGGAAACAACAGATGCTGGAGAGGATGTGGAGAAATAGGAACACTTTTACACTGTTGGTGGGACTGTAAACTAGTTCAACCATTGTGGAAGTCAGTGTGGCGATTTCTCAGGGATCTAGAACTAGAAATACCATTTGACCCAGCCATCCCATTACTGGGTATATACCCAAAGGATTATAAAACATGCTGCTATAAAGACACATGCACACGTATGTTTATTGCGGCACTATTCACAATAGCAAAGACTTGGAACCAACCCAAATGTCCAACAATGATAGACTGGATTAAGAAAATGTGGCACATATACACCATGGAATACTACGCAGCCATAAAAAAGGATGAGTTCATGTCCTTTGTAGGGACATGGATAAAGCTGGAAACCATCATTCTCAGCAAACTGTCACAAGGACAAAAAAACCAAACACCGCATGTTCTCGCTCATAGGTGGGAAATGAACAATGAGAACACATGGACACAGGAAGGGGAACATCACACACTGGGGCCTGTTGTGGGGTTGGGGGAGTGGGGAGGGATAGCATTAGGAGATATACCTAATGTTAAATGACGAGTTAATGGGCACAGCACACCAACATGGCACATGTATACATATGTAACAAACCTGCACGTAGTGCACATGTACCCTAAAACTTAAAGTATAATTAAGAAAAAAAAAGGTCCGACAATTTGAGAAAGATGGCTGAATAGGAACAGCTCCGGTCTACAGCTCCCAGCGTGAGCGACGCAGAAGACAGGTGATTTCTGCATTTCCATCTGAGGTACCGGGTTCATCTCACTAGGGAGTGCCAGACAGTGGGCGCAGGTCAGTGGGTGCACGCACTGTGTGCGAGCTGAAGCAGGGCGAGGCATTGCCTCACTCGGGAAGCAAAAGGGGTCAGGGAGTTCCCTTTCCTAGTCAAAGAAAGGGGTGACAGATGGCACCTGGAAAATCGGGTCACTCCCACCTGAATACTGCGCTTTTCCAACGGGCTTAAAAAACGGCACACCAGGAGATTATATCCCGCACCTGGCTCGGAGGGTCCTAAGCCCATGGAGTCTCACTGATTGCTAGCACAGCAGTCTGAGATCAAACTGCCAGGTGGCAGCGAGGCTGGGGGAGGGGCGCCCGCCATTGCCCAGGCTTGCTTAGGTAAACAAAGCAGCCAGGAAGCTCGAACTGGGTGGAGCCCACCACAGCTCAAGGAGGCCTGCCTGCCTCTGTAGGCTCCACCTCTGGGGGCAGGGCACAGACAAACAAAAAGACAGCAGTAACCTCTGCAGACTTAAATGTCCCTGTCTGACAGCTTTGAAGAGAGCAGTGGTTCTCACAGCACGCAGCTGGAGATCTGAGAACGGGCAGACTGCCTCCTCAAGTGGGTCCCTGACCCCTGACCCCCGAGCAGCCTAACTGGGAGGCACCCCCCAGTAGGGGCAGACCGACACCTCACATGGCCGGGTACTCCAACAGACCTGCAGCTGAGGGTCCTGTCTGTTAGAAGGAAAACTAACAAACAGAAAGGACATCCACACCAAACACCCATCTATACATCACCATCATCAAAGACCAAAAGTAGATAAAACCACAAAGATGGGGAAAAAACAGAGCAGAAAAACTGGAAACTCTAAAAAGCAGAGCGACTCTCCTCCTCCAAAGGAACGCAGTTCCTCACCAGCAACGGAACAAAGCTGGACGGAGAATGACTTTGACGAGCTGAGAGAAGAAGGCTTCAGACAATCAAATTACTCTGAGCTACAGGAGGACATTCAAACCAAAGGCAAAGAAGTTGAAAACTTTGAAAAAAATTTATAAGAATGTATAACTAGAATAACCAATACAGAGAAGTGCTTAAAGGAGCTGATGGAGCTGAAAACCAAGGCTCGAGAAATACGTGAAGAATGCAGAAGCCTCAGGAGCCGATGAGATCAACTGGAAGAAAGGGTATCAGCGATGGAAGATGAAATGAATGAAATGAAGTGAGAAGGGAAGTTTAGAGAAAAAAGAATAAAAAGAAATGAGCAAAGCCTCCAAGAAATATGGGACTATGTGAAAAGACCAAATCTACGTCTGATTGGTGTACCTGAAAGTGACAGGGAGAATGGAACCAAGTTGGAAAACACTCTGCAGGATATTATCCAGGAGAACTTCCCCAATCTAGCAAGGCAGGCCAACATTCAGATTCAGGAAATGCAGAGAACACCACAAAGATACTCCTCCAGAAGAGCAACTCCAAGACACATAATTGTCAGATTCACCAAAGTTGAAATGAAAGAAAAAATGTTAAGGGCAGCCAGAGAGAAAGGTCGGGTTATCCTCAAAGGGAAGCCCATCAGACTAACTGCGGATCTCTTGGCAGTAACTCTACACACCAGAAGAGAGTGGGGGCCAATATTCAACATTCTTAAAGAGAAGAATTTTCAACCCAGAATTTCATATCCAGCCAACCTAAGCTTCTTAAGTGAAGGAGAAATAAAATACTTTACAGACAAGCAAATGCTGAGAGATTTTGTCACCACCAGGCCTGCCCTAAAAGAGCTCCTGAAGGAAGCACTAAACATGGAAAGGAACAACCGGTACCAGCCGCTGCAAAATCATGCCAAAATGTAAAGACCATCGAGACTAGGAAGAAACTGCATCAACTAACGAGCAAAATAACCAGCTAACATCATAATGACAGGATCAAATTCACACATAACAATATTAACTTTAAATGTAAATGGACTAAATGCTCCAATTAAAAGACACAGACTGGCAAATTGGATAAAGAGTCAAGACCCATCAGTGTGCTGTATTCAGGAAACCCATCTCATGTGCAGAGACACACATAGGTTCAAAATAAAAGGATGGAGGAAGATTTACCAAGCAAATGGAAAACAAAAAAAGGCAGGGGTTGCAATCCTAGTCTCTGATAAAACAGACTCTAAACCAACAAAGATCAAAAGAGACAAAGAAGGCCATTACATAATGGTAAAGGGATCAATTCAACAAGAAGAGCTAACTGTCCTAAATATATATGCACCCAATACAGGAGCACCCAGATTCATAAAGCAAGTCCTGAGTGACCTCCAAAGAGACTTAGACTCCCACACATTAATAATGGGAGACTTTAACACCCCACTGTCAACATTAGACAGATCAATGAGACAGAAAGTCAGCAAGGATACCCAGGAATTGAACTCAGCTCTGCACCAAGCAGACCTAATAGACATCTACAGAACTCTCCACCCCAAATCAACAGAATACACATTTTTTCAGCACCACACCACACCTATTCCAAAATTGACCACATAGTTGGAAGTAAAGCTCTCCTCAGCAAATGTAAAGGAACAGAAATTATAACAAACTATCTCTCAGACCACAGTGCAATCAAACTAGAACTCAGGATTAAGAATCTCACTCAAAACCGCTCAACTACATGGAAACGGAACAACCTGCTCCTGAATGACTACTGGGTACATAACGAAATGAAGGCAGAAATAAAGATGTTCTTTGAAACCAATGAGAACAAAGACACAACATACCAGAATCTCTGGGACGCATTCAAAGCAGTGTGTAGAGGGAAATTTATAGCACTAAATGCCCACAAGAGAAAGCAGGAAAGATCCAAAATTGACACCTTAACATCACAATTAAAAGAACTAGAAAAGCAAGAGCAAACACATTCAAAAGCTAGCAGAAGGCAAGAAATAACTAAAATCAGAGCAGAACTGAAGGACACAGAGACACAAAAAACCCGTCAAAAAATTAATTAATCCAGGAGCTGGTTTTTTGAAAGGATCAACAAAATTGATAAACTGCCAGCAAGACTAATAAAGAAAAAAAGAGAGAAGAATCAAATAGACGCAATAAAAAATGATAAAGGGGATATCATCACCGATCCCACAGAAATACAAACTACCATCAGAGAATACTACAAACACCTCTACGCAAATAAACTAGAAAATCTAGAAGAAGTGGATAAATTCCTCAACACATACACTCTCCCAAGACTAAACCAGGAAGAACTCGAATCTCTGAATAGACCAATAACAGGATCTGAAATTGTGGCAATAACAAATAGCTTACCAACCAAAAAGAGTCCAGGACCAGATGGATTCACAGCCGAATTCTACCAGAGGTACAAGGAGGAACTGGTACCATTCCTTCTGAAACTATTCCAATCAATAGAAAAAGAGACAATCCTCCCTAACTCATTTTATGAGGCCAGCATCATCCTGATACCAAAGCCGGGCAGATACACATCCAAAAAAGAGAATTTTAGACCAATATCCTTGATGAACATTGATGCAAAAATCCTCAATAAAATGCTGGCAAACCGAATCCAGCAGCACATCAAAAAGCTTATCCACCATGATGAAGTGGGTTTCATGCCTGGGATGCAAGGCTGGTTCAATATACGCAAATCAATAAATGTAATCCAGCATATAAACCGAACCAAAGACAAAAACCACATGATTATCTCAATAGATGCAGAAAAGGCCTTTGACAAAATTCAACAGCCCTTCATGCTAAAAACTCTCAATAAATTAGGTATTGATGGGACGTATCTCAAAATAATAAGAGCTATCTATGACAAACCCACAGCCAGTATCATACTGAATGGGCAAAAACTGGAAGCATTCCCTTTGAAAACTGACACAAGACAGGGATGCTCTCTCTCACCACTCCTATTCAACATAGGGTTGGAAGTTCTGGCCAGGGCAATCAGGCAGGAGAAGGAAATAAAGGGTATTCAATTAGGAAAAGAGGAAGTCAAATTGTCCCTGTTTGCAGACGACGTGATTGTATATCTAGAAAACCCCATTGTCTGAGCCCAAAATCTCCTTAAGCTGATAAGCAACTTCAGCAAAATCTCAGGATACAAAATCAATGTACAAAAATCACAAGCATTCTTATACACCAACAACAGACAAACAGAGAGCCAAATCATGAGTGAACTCCCATTCACAATTGCTTCAAAGAGAATAAAATACCTAGGAATCCAACTTACAAGGGAGGTGAAGGACCTCTTCAAGGAGAACTACAAACCACTGCTCAATGAGATAAAAGAGGATACAAAGAAATGGAAGAACATTCCATGCTCATTGGTAGGAAGAATCAATGTCGTGAAAATGGCCATACTGCCCAAGGTAATTTACAGATTCAATGCTATCCCCATCAAGCTACCAATGACTTTCTTCACAGAATTGGAAAAAACTACTTTAAAGTTCATATGGAACCAAAAAAGAGCCCACATCACCAAGTCAATCCTAAGCCAAAAGAACAACGCTGGAGGCATCACACTACCTGACTTCAAACTATACTACAAGGCTACAGTAAGCAAAACAGCATGGTACTGGTACCAAAACAGAGATATAGATCAATGGAACAGAACAGAGCCCTCAGAAATAACACCGCATATCTACAACTATCTGATCTTTGACAAACCTGAGGAAAACAAGCAATGGGGAAAGGATTCCATATTTAATAAATGGTGCTGGGAAAACTGGCTAGCCATATGTAGAAAGCTGAAACTGGATCCCTTCCTTACACCTTATACAAAAATCAATTCAAGATGGATTAAAGACTTAAACGTTAGACCTAAAACCATAAAAACCCTAGAAGAAAACCTAGGCATTACCATTCAGGACATAGGCATGGGCAAGGACTTCATGTCTAAAACACCAAAAGCAATGGCAACAAAAGCCAAAATTGACAAATGGGATCCAATTAAACTAAAGAGCTTCTGCACAGCAAAAGAAACTACCATCAGAGAGAACAGGCAACCTACAAAATGGGAGAAAATTTTCACAACCTACTCATCTGACAAAGGGCTAATATCCAGAATCTACAATGAACTCAAACAAATTTACAAGGAAAAAACAAACAACCCCATCAAAAAGTGGGCAAAGGACATGAACAGACACTTCTCAAAAGAAGACATTTATGCAGCCAAAAAACACATGAAAAAATGCTCACCATCACTGGCCATCAGAGAAATGCAAATCAAAACCACAATGAGATACCATCTCACACCAGTTAGAATGGCAATCATTAAAAAGTCAGGAAACAACAGGTGCTGGAGAGGATGTGGAGAAATAGGAACACTTTTACACTGTTGGTGGGACTGGAAACTAGTTCAACCCTTGTGGAAGTCAGTGTGGCGATTCCTCAGGGATCTAGAACTAGAAATACCACTTGACCCAGCCATCCCATTACTGGGTATATACCCAAAGGACTATAAATCATGCTGCTATAAAGACACATGCACACGTATGTTTATTGCGGCATTATTCACAATAGCAAAGACTTGGAACCAACCCAAATGTCCAACAATGATAGGCTGGATTAAGAAAATGTGGCACATATACACCATGGAATACTATGCAGCCATAAAAAATAATGAGTTCACGTCCTTTGTAGGGACATGGATGAAATTGGAAATCATCATTCTCAGTAAACTATCGCAAGAACAAAAAACCAAACACCGCATATTCTCACTCATAGGTGGGAATTGAAAATGAGAACACGTGGACACAGGAAGGGGAACATCACACTCTGGGGACTGTTGTGGGGTGGGGGGGAGGGGGGAGGGATAGCATTGGGAGATATACCTAATGTTAGATGACGAGTTAGTGGGTGCAGCGCACCAGCATGGCACATGTATACATATGTAACTAACCTGCACGTTGTGCACATGTACCGTAAAACTTAAAGTATAGTAATAATAAACAAATAAAAAATTAAAAATTAAAAAAAAAGGTCCGTCTCAGGTACTACATACTCTATGGAAAGGTTTTCATCACCAGTGGCACTTGCTTTCTCTCTTGAAGTCCCATAGTGTGGTAGTTAAGAGCGCACACTCTGGAGCCAGCCTGGGTTCAAATCAAAATTTCACTTCACATCTATAAAATGGGTATAATCTAAAAAATCTATGTTTACATAATACTAATATAGCATGCAATACAATATGAAGACTCAGTAAGTATTTTTATTAATAATTCACAGCTGCTTACTGTGAAAGATTTAGGCCACCTAGGCTACATTTAATGACATCTCTATTTCCTTGGCAGGGGGTAGGTGTGGATAGGTTCCATACTTAGGAATTGATTCTTCTGTTTGTCATGGGTCAGTCACTTTTAAGTCTATAGCGTGCCTATGGCTTATTCCTAAATCTTGACTTTCCTCTGATTAGGACAACTGAGAGGGAGAATAAATACTCTCAATTGGTATCTTTCTTCTGGGCTCTGTTATCTCTTTTAGGACTCTTCTGATAGCCTTTTTAAGAAGTGATAAAGAACAACCTTCAATTAAATATTTCAACTCTAGAGAGCCACTCTGCAGATTTTGCATTTGAGCATTGATTGTTTTAATGATCAGTCAGTTGAAACTTTCCCATTGGAAAATGCAATTTGAGTGACTCTCCTCTAAGACAGCCATTCCACAGCACCCAAGATGGTGTGAGGAGTTTATGTCTTATCATGTGAACCAAGATGTTAAGAAGATTCCTGGATAATGGATTTTTCATGTCATTTGTGCAACAAGTAAATTAAAAATATAAAGCCTCAGAGGAAAATGGTAAGTATATCTTAGTCCTTACTCAAAACCCATTTAACATTTTCTAAAGAAACAAAGCAAAATAACCCAATCTCTATCTCCTTAAACTAGAATTTGTCTAGCAATAATATAACATGACAAGAATAACTCTGGTAAATAAAACTACATGTTGCGTTCTCCCTGGGGAATGTCTGCCTCACCTGTAATGATTTCTTGAAAATATTTTTCAGAAGCTGAGAATATTATGTTGCCAAGGCAGTGACATTGCAGATATGCTTCACGAAGCTCTTTCATTAAAAGTGCCTCTTTCCCAACACTTAAAACCTTTTTTTAAAGTAAATATGTAAAAGTTGGTTGCAACTGATATACTACATACTTTTATTTATTTTTATTTTTTCTTTTACTTTTTTTTTTCTTTTTATGAGGCAGAGTCTTGCTCTGTTGCCGAGGCTGGAGGGCAGTGGTGCGATCTTGGTTCACTGCAACCTCTGTCTCCTGGTTCAAGGGATTCTCCTGCCTCAGCCTCCCAAGTAGCTGGGACTACAGGCAAGCACCACCAAGCCTGGCTAATTTTTTGGTATTTTTTAGTAGAGACAAGGTTTCACCATGTTGGCCAGGCTGGTCTCAAACTCCTGACCTCAAGTGATCCACCTGCCTCAGCCTCCTGAAGTGTTGGGATTACAGGCGTGAGCCACTGTGCCTGAGAATGGGTTTGAAGTACCTGAAATTATTGGCCTGTGTGCCTTCACTTTTTACTAACTTATCCCCTCTGGTAGCAACCATTATGAGGTTGCCTGTATGAAAAATGCCCCCTTCTCTGGAAGTACCTCAGAGCTCGACACATTATGGTGGAAGAATCTTGCTGACTGAGCAGATTGATTCTATGCTGGGTGTGCTTGGGTCAGTCAGATTCTCTTTTTGGGAATTTGAAATTTATAAAAGAGGGATAGAGAGGAGTCGTTTTTGGAACTGACTCCTTGTAAATCTAGGGAAAAGCTCCCTGAGCTCCTTTTGCTAAGATGCCAGATATTCTCCTTACATCTTCACAGCATACTTCTACCTTCTTATCCTTCTATTAAGTTAATCTCTTATGATTAAAATGGTCAGAATTGATTTCTGGTGCTTGCAAATGAAAAAAGACTTACCCAGAGCCCCACCCAAAGTTTCCAGGTTGAAGTAATCCACTATTCTATGGACAGTCCATAACACAGGGCATATGTTGGTGCTCAGTGAGAGGACCGAAGGCTTTGAATAGCGATTCCTCAGTGGTCTCTCTAAGCTGGCCAGAACTGAGCTTAGGGGATAACCATGTTAGCCCAGCTGCCTCTATAGAGAATGAGCCTTAAAACACTCAGAGGAAGTTCAAATGACACTTCCTCTGAGGCCTCTTTGTTACTCTGGCTAGAAGAGATGATTCCCTGCTCTGAACTCCTATCTTGTTTTTAACCTTTATCTAGCCTTTATCACATTCTCCATTTCCCTGTAGTCATTTGAGAAGAAGATACCTCTTCTACATCTGGAAGACTATAAGCTCCTGGAGGGCAGAGACGGTGTCTTTGGATCCTGCATGCTATCTTGTACATTTCAGTACCTAGTTCCTGAGTGGCCAACAAGTCTCACCTGAAGGCTTTCTGTGTGTCCAGTCTGAGGCTTAGGGATGGGGAAAGGGGGGAGGAAAAGATCCAGAATGGGCTTGGATGCTTTAGCTGGGCAGCCAGGACCAAAAACAGCCAATAATCAGGTATTAGGAGGTATGTGTCAGGGGCAGCTAAGTCTGGGCTGAAAAGGCCAGAAATTAGACTCAAGGCAATAATGAGCTCTGCTATTTTGGGATTCTAACTTATTCACTTTCCAGGTTGAGAAGACCTAGTGGGTCATTTTCTCTAATTAACACCTCCCAGGAACAAAACTGTTCCGTCAGGCTTGCCCCTTGGATGATAGATATTTACTGTTCAACCTCACATATGGGCTGTGGGTTTTTTAGTCTTCTCTGCATCATCAGATTATTACAATAATACCTTGTAGCTATGTGAAAACTTTATTTCCATACTTTTGGTTTTTTTTTTTTTTTGTCTCATTTATCTTCACTATATCTGGTCCCACTCAGGGACAGGAATCATCATGTCCCTTTTACAGACAGCAAAGAGATTTTATCATTGAGCCAATACCTACAGTGCAAATTAGGGAAAGGGGACCTGGTGCTAGAACCCAGTTCTGCCCAGTCTGTCCTGTTGATCAGTTTGAATAATTTGGGGACTGCATTGGGCCCTACCCTGTCACACCACAGCATCCCCACCTCTGTGGGCTCAGAAATGCTGTCTGCTGCTACTCATGAGGTGCAATTAGGAACCCAGGAGTAGCCTAACCTCATTACATCAGAGTCAAGGACAAATGTAACAGCAGCAAGGGATTAAATCTCCATTCTGAAAGTTGAGTTTTATTTATAAATTGTACTTTTCTGAATTTGGCTGAGGTGGCATTAAGGAGCTGAGGTTCAGGGCCACATAGAGAGCAGCTGTGAGTGGTTTGCCAGGAGGTGGTGTCATCTTCCAGTGAGGCAAAAGCTGGGAGTAAATGAGGACCCTGTGGAGAAGCAGCTAGAAGCTGCCCACCAAGTCAGAAAGCCCACCTGCCTGGTGGGAGGGATTATTTTAATTCCTTTCATAAGAAGAAAAGCTGGGTGGGAATTTGCTAAAATCTGCATTAAATATGATTTTTCTGCAGCCAAGGGGAGCTGCCGGAACAAAGCACATATGCTCCCATGGAGCCAGCCCTCTCAGCTGTGGAAGTGAGCAGCAGGGCTTCTCTTCACCACTGTGACTCAACAGGCTTTAAAACCTCAAGTATAAGATCAGAATTACACATGGCCAAGACAACATTTGGTGTAGCCACTCTGGGAGATTATATTTTGGAAAGAGACCTTTGTTGCCTCATTTCAAGACATGAAAAGAAGCCAACTGAGGGGCTTAGGAAGAAGATAGAGGTGGGCAAAAGAGCAGAACTGGAGCCCTGAATTAATGTGATTTACTGCTTTTGAAATAAAAAAAAAAGAGAGAAGAAAAACCCAAGGAATTACTGCTCTCCAAGGAGGGAGCTGGGTCCAATGCCAACGAGATCTGTGTGTGAACCTTTTGGCTCTACACTTGCGTTGAGATTTTGGGAACTCTGTTGCTTGTTTTTTAGTGTCTTGCTAGGGGCTATCATTCACTTTCCCCAGCAGGGTGATTTTTAAACAAATAAAATCTAGTCCTTCCTGAGCTTCTCCCGAGGAGTCTGTGTATCAGCAAGGTCAGGTTTAAGAGTTGCCTTGAAGGCATGGCTGGGAGAGCTGAGTCAGAACTAAGGTTCAAGATTAACCTCAACCTTGGGCCTTTGTTTCTTTAGGGGTGGTTGTGGTGGTGGTGGGGGTAGGCTAGGGAGGTGGGACATAAACTTTCTTAATTCTGAGATTCTTTGGCTGGCCCAGATTTAGGAAAGCTGAGGGTAGGGCCAAGCTGTCTTACTTGCAAGAGTGTGGTAGTCTTCTTTCTGTCTGTGGATTCTTTCCTGGGGGCTGTTACCTTGTGTGCTACACCAGGAGGCCATCTGTCTCAATTCAGGCTGCCTTGGTGGTTTTTGTTTGCTTTCAGTTTGTTTTTATTAAGGAATCTTGGGCTGGGGATTGATTCTTCCCTACTGAGTCTAAAAAAATAAAATGAAAACAATCTAGATGGAATATACTGATATAGGTAAGCTTCAGGTCTTGCTTCCCTGAAGTTGATATGTCTGCTATTTCCCATTCAAATGATAGACTGGAAGCCTACAAATTCTGTTATAGGACCTGGATGCTGACATAACACAAATAACTCCCTTCAGAACCTATAGCATTTTCTCACTTCCCCATTTTCTAAAACAGAGATTTAAAAAATAACATTTAGCTGTAATACATGCTAGCTGATGTAGACATGCTTCTTTTTTGCATGAGTTAATTGTTCCTATTCAGCTATCTCAGTTTAATCATGAAACTCAGTAACACTTTAATTATACTACATGTGAAATTCTGGGAACCCTGAGTTGAATGACATTTCTTCAGGTGGTTCTTACTCTAGCACAATGATTCAAAACCGAGGGGTGGGGAGGAATTTCCCCCTGCCCCCTCCGGGGGTCATTTGCCAAATGCCTAGAGATACTTTTGGTTGTCACAATTTGGGAAGGCAGCGCTCCTGGCCAGGGATGCTGGAAAACATTCTACAAGGTACAAAACAGCTCCCATAACAAAGAATTATCTGGCCCCAATTGTCAATTGTCAATATTGCTAAGATTTAGAAACCTGCTCTGGCAGAAGAGGCACATGTTGAACAAATGATTGCATTATGGTGAGATATGTACAAAAATATATGTAAGCCCAGGATATTGAAGTGAGTATGTGGATGGGGAAGATGGAGGTGGAGTGGGGGTGGGGCAGTGGGCATCAGGGAAGGCTTCATGGGGAAGTGACTCCTAATCATGGTTTTTACTTAATGCCTTTGCAACCAATCATCAAATAATGGCTTTAATTGAAAGCTTATTAGTCAATAACTACATATTGGGATTTTTTTTCTTTTTGCACAACGTCTGAGTAATCAAAGCTCTCTAATAACTTTATGTCTTCTCTTAAGAAATATTTCCCCCCCAGCCTGGGAAGAATTTATTCAACCTTCTTCCTTGCTTCTCAGCAACGAATCTCTAGTCGATTTTAACCTGTGGTTCTTCCACCAGGACCCCTCTTTCCTTCTTCACAGTTCAGCTTCTTAACACTTGGCCCATGAAGCCTTCCCTTGGAGACTTCAGTTCATAGTGATTAATTCATTCTGTGAATTCCTTAGAGCCTTGTTGTCTTTCTCTCTACACCTATACCAGTCTCTTGGGGGTGTGTTTCCACTTAGATTGTGGGCTTCTCAAAGACGCTACGGCACTGAACACTGTTTTGGACCCTGATTTACACTGCAAGTGAGAGGAAGAGGAAGACAAGAAAGGTGTGAGGAAAGAGTAAGGCTGGATTGATATGAACATTGCATTAGGTTGGTGCAAAAGTAATCATGGTTTTTGCCGTTGACAGTAATGGCAATTACTTTTGTACCAAGCCAATATCTTGCCAAGGCCTCTGGATTATGTCTTCAACAAAGTCTAAAAGTTTAATTTCTGTTCAGTAGGTACAACATGCAAAAAATAAATTGCCATAATTATTATTAGCATTTTCTTACTAACAGATTTTTCAAAAGCTGTTTCCATATCAAGCAGATCAACCTTTCTGTAGTCATAGAGACAAAGATCTTTATATAGCCATGGGCAAGGTGAGATTTTTTTCTTCTCCTCTTTCCAGTTGCCTAGAACTAATAAGAAAGGAAAGGAAATTTTTTAAATCAGTTTTTTCTTTCATTTTTTTCCCCAGTTAAAATGAGTGAAATGTGGGAGGTTATTTTTTGTATCACATTTTAGATTTTAAATACCTACGTTTTTCATAAAATATGAAAGGGGAGGAAAAATTTGAACGATGCCATTTTCAAAATTTGTAAGCAGCAGGCTTGTCAGTGATAAGCAGCTATAATCCATGTACCTTGTTTTTTTTCTTCTTCTTAAACCAAATAGTGAACTTCGGATGGAGGTCTTAGAAGGTAAGGTTACTAGGACCCCAAATGACTAAAGCATAAACTAACATCTATTGAGGGACTAATGCTGAATCCTAAGGTGCTCTGTGGTACTTGCCTCCTCCAACCCTGAGAACTTGGAGCGCTCCCCTTCTCTCTGCAGAGGCAAAGTCTATGATAATGTAGTGCAAGACCACATCCTCTCTTCCTGGAAGCCTTACCTCATAATTTAAGCTTTCTTTTTTTTTTTTATGAACTGATAACTTGCCATCATAGCAGTTTTCTGTCTCATAATTACTGTTTATCATTTCATGCATTCATCATCAAGAAAAGAGGATTTCAGTATGAACCTGTCCACTTTTCCTGTACTTTGTCTTAATATTGAGTTATTCCTTTACCCATAGGTCTTCTTCCCTCAGGACTCAAAGCTTCTTATTCTTTCTAAGGTTAATCTTTCCCCCATGTTGTTAGACTGATGCTCTCCTCCTACCCCCACAGAGATCTGACAATTAACATTCCTCCCTCATTCCCTGTATCTTCAGTCTGTCCTCCATGGATTCCTTCCTGCAGTCCTCTTTGAGGAAAAAAAAAAAACTTCCCTCAATTCTGCTTATTTTCCATCTGCCTCTGGGTTTAGGATTTTGATTTTATGCCTTTTTGCAATAAATAGGTGTTATGCCGGTTTTTGGCGGGGGGGGGGGGGGGGGTGGGGGGTGGGGAAGGGAAGTGTATGGCACAAGGACTTTTAAAATGTACTTTTCCCTCTCTAAGACGATACCTCCCTGGAGAGCTGTGCCTTGGTTCTCAAACTTTAGTATGCATCAGAATCACCTGAGGAGCTTGTTAACATGTAGCCTGCTGGACCCCACCCCTGGAGTTTCTGATGCAGAAGGTTGGGGCTGAGGCCTGAGAATATGCAGTCTAACATTTCCCAGGTGATGTTCATACTGCTGGGCTAAGACCATACTTTGAGAAATATCGCCTTGAAGTAACAACCCTCCCTTTGCTTAACATGCACCTCTCTTGTCATGTGGATGTTGGTGTCACTATGTTGTGCCAAAAGTTACCCTGTTTTGGCCTGCATAGGCTCAACCTCCACAGAGTGACAAGGGCATCTCTTGAAAGATGAGGGCATCTCTCAACCATCTGGTGCTCAGGAAATGAAACCTTGTGAGGGTCACCACGCTTGGCTAAGGAGGCTAAATGACTGGCAGAGGATGTTCCTGGTGGTGGATGCTCACGGTCTCTACCCCCAAACCTAGTCAGCCCTATCAGATATTTTTGAGGGGTTCTAGGATTCTTGAAACCCTGCCGAAAGGCAGCAGGAGAAAGTGGGATTTTTAAAAAAATTTACTTCAGCCTTTTCCAGGGAAGGGGGTCCCCTCCTGAGAACAGCATGTGGCAGCAGGAGCCCTTGAGAGATCTTACTGAAAAGCCAAATTGAAAAGGAACTGGGACTTGGCCCACCCATTCATGCCCCCAATGGGAGTTCTCTGTTGAGTACTAATTTTGGAGAAACTGTGTGTGTGTGTTTTATTAAGAAAGCGGTAGTTTTTCTTACAAAGATGAGCAAATTTAAAAAGATAATTAATAGATAAAATCCTGAATTGCTATTCAATAGCTGTGAGACCTTGAGCAAGTTATTCCTTCTCCTTGGATCTCAGTTTCTTCTAATCTGTATGATAAGTAGCAGGCAAGTGAGAAAGTCTGTTAGTAGTACAGTCATTCTTAAGAGCAACATGGCATGCTTGTCAGGGACAGACCAGGGCTGGAACTTGGAAGGCCTGTTGCATGAATTTGTGGATTGATTGAAACAAATTCTATCAGCATGGTCCATTCCTTCAGGGGAATGGACCTGACAAGATAATTAATGGAAACTAATTAATATAAACCCCTCAACCCTTTAACTGTATCTCTCAACCACAATTATTCCCGGAAGGCCTTTAACTTTTCTGCATGAAGAAGCCTGGCCTGGCAGGGAGGGTGAGTCTCCTCTATGAAACGGGCCCGTGACAGACTGTTGGGGGCTCAAACGAAATGGCAGAGGGGGTGGTCTCCTTCCTTCCCCAGCACAGAATTCCATCATCTCTAATTTTTAGGACATGATCAAGACCTCTACCAGCCTTTTAGATACTCTTGTCTTTTGTCTTTTTTTTCCTTTCTTTTCTTTCCTTTTCTCTTTTCACAGCTGTATTCAGATGTAAATCCTACACTATAGAATTTAAAGTGGACAATGCAATTGTTTTTAATATGTTCACATGCAACTGTCTCTACAATCTAATTTTACAAAAATTTCACCACCCCCCCGCCCCAAGCCCATACCCACTGATTAGTAGTCACCTACTGTCCCTCCCATCCGCCTCCCCAGCCCTGGTAACTACTAATCTACTTTCAGTTTATCTGGACATTTCATGTAAATAGGATTATAAAATATGTGGTACTTTTTTTTCTAAATAGGAGAAAGGAGACCTGATGACACCCTAATAGACTAGTACTAAAGGCTCCCCTTCTCCTCTTTACCCCATTACTCCAGAAACAACGCCCTGCCCCTGCTTGCTGATGTATACAATCCCTCAATCAGGCCTGTGAGTGTGGAGGTGGTGCGCGGGTGCCAGCGGCAGGGCACAGGGCCTTTGGTCCATTAGACCATGAGACTGAAGTTCAAGCACATCTGGGCACGGCGGAGCAGCGGCTTGTATGCTCACTAAGATGCCCGTGTGACTGCCAGCAGTCAGTTGACAGATTAGGTCACCCTTGGCCATAGGGCCTGAGCACTCCATTCCTAGAGGACCACAGGGTGCCAGAGCCCACATTCACCTTCCCTGACGTGGCTGACCCAAGGCTCAAAGGCCTGTAAGACTTCTCTGGCAGAGACCCCTGCCAGAGGAGTTGAGGAGCGTCACACCCATATTCCCTTCAAGCAGCGGCAGAGAGCAGGCCTTCCCCTGAGGCTCCTGAATAGTTCTACTCCCCCGGCCACAGCCCCAACCAGGGGTAAAGAATGGGGCTGGGGCTCTCAGAGGCATGGAGTGGTAAAAACAACCACCCAGCTTTGGGTTCTCTTCACCCTAAAACGTGGGGGAAATTTGATAGGGCAAAGCGTCTTTCTCCAAGCTTCCAGGGAAAGGGGGCCAAAGGAGTAGGGAGGAAAGGTGGCATAGAGCGATGGAGGGTCCTGCATCAAGGGGGCCGCGACGGGAGCGCTGTGTACTCACAGTCGAGTGAGACCGGCCGTGGGGCCGGGGCAGCGCAGGGCGCCGTCGGGCACGCAGTTGCAGGGCTCAGGGCAGAGCGCCTCGCGCAGCGCTCGTGGCAGCGGCGGCTGCAGCAGCAGCAGCAGCAGCAGCTTCAGCAGCTGCAGCGCCGAGAACCGCTGCTTCATGGCCGGCGAACTGGGCTTCTGCGGCTTGCCAGTGTCTTGGACGGCCTCTGAGTGCGGCCCGCACCCCTCTCCCCGCCCCTTGGCTGCCCTTCCACACACCCTTCCCTGCCGGCCCGCCCCTGCCCTCCCCCTCTTACCGCGCACCCCGCTGAGTCTGCTCTGCCTTGACCTGAGACAGTGCCCAGTGACCCAATAACCTCCTTCCTGCTACTTTCCCCTGTCTTGTCCCCTACCATCTGCAAATGGCCCTAGCTATAGCAGGTAAAGAGATTTAATGGCAAATGTTTTGGATTAGAAGTGGGGAGTTCTGAATTGAGTGAGTTGTGACGCTTCCCGGAACCCCTTTTATTTCATTTGTGAAAGGGTCCGATGGATACTCGCTATACCCTCATCAGAAGGCGTAAGAGTGCCTAGCTCAGACATTTTTCCTCTCTTTTATCCTCAACCCCTAATCCTTTCCCCTTCTCTTTTACCACATCCCTCCACTCTACAAGTAATCTTTGCCCATCCTCCCAACTGCCGCAGTAATTTCTCTTGGTGGTAAATGCTTTCTTATTTATGGTATAGCTATTTGGCTTGGTCCTATATCTCTTCTATAGATTGGGAGGTCCTTGAGAGCAAAATCCAATTCAGATTTATTTTTGTATTCCTTCTGGCTTCTACATGGTAAGTCCTCAGTAAAGATTTGTTGAATGAATGAATGAAACTGCCTAATACTGGTAGCAGCTGCCCCATAGAAGGCCCAGGATAGGCTAGGCCTTGTAACAGGTGCTCTGCCTCACATCATGTTTAAGCTCCACATTGAACTAGTAGGGTGTTTGCGATGAGAAAAATGTCCCAAGAGGTATGTGGCTTCCCTGAAGTCACACGGTTTTAAAGTAGTGAAACCTGGAACTCATGTCTATCACCTACCATCTCTCACCAATGCAAAAAGCTGCTATGATCTACGTACCAAGGAACTTAGAAAGAAGATAAAATTTTATGGTAATCATGGGGATCCATAATATCCCCTCTTTGATTTGATCGTTTCTTCCTTCCAAGGATTCTGTTTGGATTCTGGAAATCCTAGCAGTTTTGCTGGAAGAGGTGGACTTTGAAAGCTGGGAAGGCATTTAAGGCTTTAAAGAGAGGAAATATAAGAATAGATTTCTTTCATTCTGAAGCCAGTTCTCAAGGATGGGCTCCTTCATTCACCATTCTACAGTCTGTTGCTCAAGGAGGGTAGATTATTATTATTTTAAAAACTTGTTTGGCTTTGCCCACATTGTGCTAGATGGCACAAAAACAATGCTCATGGCTGTAATATTGTCTTCTCTGGATCCTCTCTTCAACTGTTTATAGATGACTCCTCACCCTTTAATAGCTCTGCATGGGCTGTCCCCACTGTTTTCTCTTCTTTTTCCATTATTCCATTAGATAAACTCCCAGTTGTCCTTCAAGACTCAGTCTAATGTCATTTCCACTTTGATTCTTCTCTGAGTCATCCTAGTTGAGTAGTTGTGGCCATAACACCTGGTTCTACAGCCTGTAATCTAACACACTGTAATTGTGGGTTTCATTTTGCTTTCCCCTCTCTATTCATCTTAATATCAACAGAGCATGTCATAGCTTCTAGCTCCTAGTAGGTGTTCCATATGTGTCTGTTGAATAATAGAGTGAATAAGTGAGGCCCAGATTTGTAGTGGATGCTCAGTAAACTATCTGAGAAGAGCTTGATACCCTCACTTGCTTTATTCTCAACCACGCTAGATCTATCTGGATATGTATAAAGTAATTATACATGACGACTTTGGGTGTCATGTTCTCTGTTCTCTTTTAGTTTTGTCAGATTTTGGTAGGGAAGTTGGGGTAGGCACTGGGATTTTTAAACGTTTTCACCATGTATCTTGAATGGAAAGAGAGAAAGAATGAATAACTCAAGGTGCCTGAATGGCTTTTCTTTCAAGTCTCATGTTTTACGTGCCTTTTTTCTTTTTTTAACCCTGTAGCGTACCTGTTATATATAAAAAAAGTTTGCTCCCACCCACCCCTGAATCTTTGAAAACAATGGATATTCCAGAAGAATCATTTAATTCTGTACTCAGTAGGAGGACTAGGCAATCAGAACACTAGGATTTTCCTTCTGTTTCTGCTGTCAATCATGAGATTTGCCCTTCAGGCTCTTCATCTGTAAGAAGAAGGGTTGAAGTTCACTATCCCTAAGGCTCTTCTGGCTCTAAAGATGCAAGGACTTTCTAAGCAGCTCCTATAGAATTGCTAGTGGGAGGAATTGGATTGTATATATTGACTTCTTATAACTTGTCTTGGATTGGAAATAAAATCCTGTTTATGAGGAGTTGAGGTTGTTCGTTTGGAAGAAAGCTAACAACTGTAATGAATTTTCATAAAATTTTACTATCTAGATTAATTTCAGTTGGATCTTAATTATCACATCAGTTCTTGCAATGTAACTATTATAATAAAATCATATTGATTCATTTGTTATAATCACAAAAGTTTGTTACAATGGAATTTACCTATCTTATTCATTAATACTCATTATGAGTGAGTATTTTTAAATCCAAAGGACTTTGTTTCATTAACTATGCTTATAGCTACTTTGTCAGAGAACTTCAAACCAACATGACCCACAAAGATTGCTAATTACATTTTAATGACAAAATAAAGTTCACAGAATTCACAAATATTTTATCCTACTTTAGAGATAGAAAAACATACTATCTGACACCGTAACTCAGAAATTGCAATTAAAACTCTCCAAAGTTTTAGAATGGAGCTTCTCATATTTTAGGGTGCAGAAATATCATTTGCAAAGCTTTAAATACGAAGATTCCTAGAACTTTCCCCATGAGATTCTGATTCCATAGATATAGAGTGGGATCCAATAATCTGCATTTTAACAAGCTTTCTCATGTAATTTTGATGCATGTAGTCCTAGAGCACAATTTGAGGAATACAAAAATGGAAATTCTAGAATTAAATTTGCCTGAAGAAGACAAAGCTCAAGAATCTTTATTAAGGACTTTGAGTGAAGCCTAATAATTTTGATGCATCTTAAAAGAGACCTTGATGTGTATAAGCATAGAAATAGTATATTCTGTGTACATGTGTTTAAATGTCTAAAATTATTTAATTGGTTATATTGCTGAAATTTATTTATTTATTTATGGAATGAGCCATGTTGCAAAATCGTGGAATCTATTTTCTTTATGCCACCCTAGGTCAAAACTCAATAGCATCTGAAGTTACATTAACACATTGGAGTTGAAAGACATTAGCAAAGTAATTTTTAAAAAATTTTTTACTTTTTAAGTTCTGGGATACATGTGCAGAACGTGCAGGTTTGTTACATGGACATACCTGGGCCATGGTGGTTTGCTGCACCTATCAACCCGCCATCTAGGTTTTAAACCCCGCATGCATTAGGTATTTGTCCTAATGCTCTCCCTCCCCTTAACCCCCATCCCCCAACAGGCCCCAGTGTGTGATGTTCCCCTCCCTGTGTCCATGTGTTTTCATTGTTCAACTCCCACTTATGAGTGAGAACATGTGGTGTTTGGTTTTCTGTTCCTGTGTTAGCTTGCTGAGAATGATGGCTTCCAGCTTCATCCATGTCCCTGCAAAGGACATAAACTCATTCTTTTTTATGGCTGCATAGTATTCCATGGTGTATATGAGCCACATTTTCTTTATCCAGTCTATCATTGATGGGCATTTGGGTTGGTTCCAAGTCTTTGCTCTTGTAAATAGTGCTGCAATAAACATACATGTGCATGTGTCTTTATAGTAGAATGATTCATAATCCTTTGGGTATTCCCAGTAATGGGATTAGCAAAGTAATTTTTAAAACCTTAAGTAGAATAGGCAAGGTTTTTTGATTATTGAACACATACCCTGTTAGTATAATAACTGGTATTTCTTCTCACTTAAAAGCAGTGGTTTTACCTTTCCCTTGGAAGAAAAGGTGAATGTAGGCAGAGGAAGAAAAAATTGCTTAAGAAGAAAAAAATACAGTTACATCTCTGAGCTGTTCACCTTTTTACCTGGGGTAAAAAAACTAAACAAAACAAAATAAGGAGAACAAAAAAGACAGTCCATGAAAGTTACACTCCAAAACTTCATGCAAATTCTTTATTGCTTGTTTAGAAATTTCATCTCCATTTCACTGTCTACATAATGTAAAATCAGAGCTGTGATCATCTGTGCCACCTCCCACACAGCCCTGGGGTTCTTGTGGGCCTCAGGAGGAGTTTGAAGCTGCAGGATGATAGGAAGCTGGGCCGGTAATTGGAATGTGATGATTGGTCTGGGGCATGAGAATCCTACACTAAGGCTGATGGAGAGAGAGAGTTGGAGAAGGGGCCTTGCCTTTTTGGTCATGTTGCTGGAAGGATGTGAATGAATTAGGGGCTGCTGTCCTTCTTGTCTCATGGAAAAAGCCTATTTGTGCTGGCAACAACTAGAGGAAAGTAGAGATGAGAAATAGATGGGGGCAAGCAGTCTTGTTAATGTCCTTTGACTTCATGGAACTGGTCATGCCTGAGGCCAGCTCTACCCTTGGACTTCCTAAGTAATGAGCTAACACACTCCCCTCCTGCTTAGTCTAGTTGGAGTTGAGTCTCTCTCACTTGCAAACAAAATTCTTCATCTCTACTATCAGCCTTGCTGTGAACTTTATTTAACCTGCCAACTTCCCTCATCCCTTCCCAGTTAGGAGAGAAATAGGCCTTTTCTATTCTTATTTCTGTCATAGGACTCATTATAGGCATAGTGAATTTTTCCCCTTTGCATTGACAGCATTTATCATCGTACTTCTAGGAATAAACAAGTCAAATGAGTGAATGAACAAATGAATGAGTGCACAAAGAAGTAGTGTGGTAGAATCACGTTATTCCTCTTTGTAGAGAAACTGCATTTTGTTACATAATTTACCTAACATCATTTTTCTTTTAGGGAAGGCCTCTTACTGAAAACTTGGTTTAGCAATTAAACTTCAAGCTAAAATATTAGACAGAGGCAACACAAGGAAAGTGAGAAAGTTTTCTGAAATGATGATATAAATCAGCAAAGAAACAAGATTTGATTGTTTAAAATCAGTGTCGAATTAATTAAAGAGTGTGCTACAGCAGCCGTCCCCAACCTTTTTGGCACCAGGGACTGGTTTTGTGGAAGACAGTTTTTCCACGGATGGGGTGGGTGGCTGGTTTCGTGTTGAAATTCTTTCATCTCAGATCATCAGGCATTATGTTCTCATAAGGAGCATGCAGCTTAGATCCCTTGCATGTGCAGTTCATGATGGGTTCATGCTCCTATGAGAATCTAATGCCACCGCTGATCTGACAGGAGGTAGAGCTCAGGCAGTAATGCTTGTTTGGCCATTGCTCACCTCCTGCTGTGCAGCCCGATTCCTAACAGGCCAGGCCCTGGGGGTTAGGGAATCCTTGTACCACAGGATACTGTTTTTCTGCCAGGCTAATTAGCAGTATTTAGGGGAAAGGGACCAAAACTCAAGAAATTTGAGGAAAATTGGGTTAAAAAAGTTAAACAAGGTTCTTTACTAAAGAGTTTTCCAGAACATTTTTTATTTTCATTTTTACTTTAGAGTTGGGGTCTCACTCTGTCACCCAGGCTAGAGTGCAGTGGCATGATCATAGCTCATTGAAGCCTCAGCCTCCTTAGTAGCTGGGACCACACCTGACTAACTTTCTTAGTTTTTTTATTTTTTTGTAAAAAATAAAATGAGGGTTTTGCTTGTTGCCCTGGTGGGTCTTGAACTCCTGATCTCAAGCGACCCTCTTGCCTTGACCTCTGAAACTGTTGGTATTACAAGTGTGAGCCACTGTGCCTGGCCTCTTGAGAACTTTTAACATGCATTCTGGATCTCCAAGAGGGCCACAGTATATGCAGGAGACTGGTGTTTCTTTTTTTTTTTTTTTTTATACTTTAAGTTCTGGGGTACATGTGCAGAACGTGCAGGTTTGTTACATAGGTATACACGTGCCATGGTGGTTTGCTGCACCCATCAACCCGTCATCTACATTAGGTATTTCTCCTAATACTATCTCTCCCCATGCCCTCCACCCCCACAAAAGGTCTGGGTGTGTGATGTTCCCCTCCCTATGTCCATGTGTTCTCATTGTTCAACTCGCACTAAGGAGTGAGAACATGCAGTGTTTGGTTTTCTGTTCTTGTGATAGTTTGCTAAGAATGATGGTTTCCAGCTTCATTGATGTCCCTGCAAAGGACATGAACTCATCCTTTTTTATGGCTGCATAGTATTCCTTGGTGTATATGTGCCATATTTTCTTTATCCAGTCTATCATTGATGGGCATTTGGGTTGGTTCTGAGTCTTTGCTATTGTGAACAGTGCCACAATAAACATATGTGTGCATGTGTCTTTATAGTAGCATGATTGATAATCCTTTGGGTATATACCCAGTAATGGGATTGCTGGGTCAAATGGTATTTCTAGTTCTAGAACTTTGAGGAATCTCCACACTGTCTTCCACAATGGGTGAACTAATTTACACTCCCACCAACAAAGTAAAAGTGTTCCTATTTCTCCACAACTTCTCCAGCATCTGTTGTTTCTTGACTTTTTAATGATTGCCATTCTAACTGGCATAAGATAGTATCTCATTGTGGTTTTGATTTGCATTTCTCTGATGACCAGCATTTTTTCATATGTTTGTTGGCTGCATACATGTCTTCTTTTGAGAAGAGTCTGTTCATATCTTTTGCCTACTTTTTGATGGGGTTGTTTTTTTCTTGTAAATTTGTTTATGTTCTTTGTAGATTCTGGATATTAGCCCTTTTTCAGATGGATAGATTGCAAAAATTTTCTCCCATTCTGTACGTTGCCTGTTCACTGTGATGATAGTTTCTTTTGCTGTGCAGAAGCTCTTTAGTTTAATTAGATCCCATTTGTCAATTTTGGCTTTTGTTGCCATTGCTTTTAGTGTTTTAGTCATGAAGTCTTTGCCCATGCCTATGTCCTGAATGGTAATGCCTAGGTTTTCTTCTAGGGTTTTTATGTTTTTAGGTCTTACCTTTAAGTCTTTAATCCATCTTGAGTTAATTTTTGTATAAGGAAGGGATCCAGTTTTGTAAGGAAGGGATCCAGTTTCAGCTTTCCAGATATGGCTGGCCAGTTTTCCCAGCACCATTTATTAAATAGGGAATCCTTTCCCCATTGCTTGTTTTTGTCAGGTTTGTCAAAGATCAGATGGTTGTAGATGTGTGGTGTTATTGCTGAGGCCTCTGTTCTGTTCCATTGGTCTATATCTCTGTTTTGGTACCAGTACCATGCTGTTTTGGTTACTGTAGCCTTGTAATATAGTTTGAAGTCAGGTAGCATGATGCCTCCAGCTTTGTTCTTTTTACTTAGGATTGTCTTGGGTATGCAGGCTCTTTTTTGGTTCCATATAGAATGTAAAGTAGTTTTTTCCAATTCTGTGAAGAAAGTCAGTGGTAGTTTGATAGGAATAACATTGAATGTACAAATTATTTTGGGCAGTATGGCCATTTTCACGATATTCTTCCTATCCATAAGCATGGAATGTTTTTCCATTTGTTTGTGTCCTCTTTTATTTCCTTGAGCAGTGGTTTGTAGTTCTCCTTGAAGAGGTCCTTCACATCCCTTGTAAGTTGGATTCCTAGGTATTTTATTCTCTTTGAAGAAATTGTGAGTGGGAGTTCACTCATGATTTGGCTCTTTGGTTGTTATTGGTGTATAGGAATGCTTGTGATTTTTGCACATTGATTTTGTATCCTGAGACTTTGCTGAAGTTGCTTATCAGCTTAAAGGGATTTTGGGCTGAGATGATGGGGTTTTCTAAATATGCAATGATGTCATCTGCAAACAGAGACAATTTGACTTCCTCTTTTCCTAATTGAATACCCTTTATTTCTTTCTCTTGCCTGATTGCCCTGGCCAGAATTTCCAATACTATGTTGAATAGGAGTGGTGCGAGAGGGCATCCTTTTCTTGTGCCGGTTTTCAAAGGGAATGCTTCCAGTTTTTGCCCATTCAGTATGATATTGGCTGTGGGTTTGTCATAAATAGCTCTTGTTATTTTGGGATGCATTCCATAAATACCTAGTTACTGAGAGTTTTTAGCATGAAAGGCAATTTTGTTGAAGGCCTTTTCTGCATCTATTGAGATAATCATGTGGTTTTTGACATTGGTTCTGTTTATGTGATGGATTACATTTATTGATTTGTATATGTTGAACCAGCCTTGCATCCCAGGGATGAAGGTGACTTGATGATGATGCACAAGCTTTTTGATGTGCTGCTGGATTTGGCTTACCAGTATTTTATTGAGGATTTTTGCATTGATGTTCTTCAGGGATATTGGCCTAAAATTTTATTTTTTTGTTGTGTCTCTGCCAGATTTTGGTATCAGGATGATGCTAGCCCCATAAAATGAGTTAGGGAGGATTCCCTCTTTTTCTTTTGTTTGGAATAGTTTCAGAAGGAGTAGTACCATCTCCTCTTAAAATTTGGCTGTGAATCTGTCTGGTCCTGAGGTTTTTTTGGTTGATAGGCTATTAATTACTGCCTCAATTTCAGAACTTGTTATTGGTCTCTTCAGGGATTTGGCTTCTTCCTGGTCTAGTCTTGGGAGGGTGTATGTGTCCAGGAATTTATCCATTTCTTCTAGATTTTCTAGTTTATTTGCATAGAGGTGTCTATAGTATTCTCTGATGGTAGTTTGTATTTCTGTGGGATCGGTGGTGACATCCCTTTTATCATTTTGTATTACATCTATTTGATTCGTCTCTCTTTTCTTCTTTATTAGTCTTGCTAGTGGTGTATCTATTTTGTTGATCTTTTCAAAAAACAAGCTCCTGGATTCATTGCTTTTTTGAAGGGTTTTTGTGTCTGTATCTCCTTCAGTTCTGCTATGATCTTAATTTTTTTTCTTGTCTTCTGCTAGCTTTTGAATTTGTTTGCTCTTGCTTCTCTAGTTCTTTCCATTGTGATGGTAGGGTGTCGATTTTAGATCCTTCCTGCTTTCTTTTGTGCGCATTTAGTGCTATAAGTTTCCTTCTACACACTGCTTTAAATGTGTCCCAGAGATTCTGGTACGTTGTATCTTTATTCTCATTGGTTTCAAAGAACATCTTTATTTCTGCCTTCATTTTGTTATTTGCCCAGTAGTCATTCAGGAGCAGGCTGTTCAGTTTCCATGCAGTTGTGTGGTTTTGAGTGAGCTTCTTAATCCTGAGTTCTAATTTGATTACACTGTGGTCTGAGAGACAGTTTGTTGTGATTTCTGTTCTTTTACATTTGCTGAGGAGTGTTTTACTTCCAATTATGTGGTCAATTTTAGAATAAATGCAATGTGGTGCTGAGAAGAATGTATATTCTGTTGATTTGGGGTGGAGAGTTCTGTAGATGTCTATTAGGTCTGCTTGGTCCATAGTTGAGTTCAAGTCCTGGATATCCTTGGTCACTTTCTGTCTCGTTGCTGTGTCTAATATTGACAGTGAGGTGTTAAAGTCTCCCACTGTTACTGTGTGGGAGTCTAAGTCTCTTTGTAGGTCTCTAAGAACTTGCTTTATGAATCTGGGTGCTCATGTATTGGGTGCATATATGTTTACGATAGTTAGCTGTTCTTGTTGCATTGATCCCTTTACCATTATGTGATGCCCTTCTTTGTCTCTTTTGATCTTTGTTAGTTTAAAGTCTGTTTTATCAGAGACTAGGATTGCAACCGCTGCTTTTTTTTTTGCTTTCCACTTGCTTGATAAATCTTCCTCCATCCCTTTATTTTGAGCCTATATGTCTCTTTGCATGTGAGATGAGTCTCCTGAATACAGCACACCAATGGGTCTTGATTCTTTATCCAGTTTGCCAGTCTGTGTCTTTTAATTGGGGCATTTAGCCCATTTACATTTAAGGTTAATATTGTTATGTGTGAATTTGATTCTGGCATTATGATGCTAGCTGGTTGTTATGCCCAGCTAGCTAGTTGATGCAGTTTCTTCATAGCATCGATGGTCTTTAAAATTTGGTATGTTTTTGCAGTGGCTGGTACTGATTTTTCGTTTCCATGTTTAGTGCTTCCTTCAGGAGCTCTTGTAAGGCAGGCCTGGTGGTGACAAAATCTCTCAGCATTTGCTTGTCTGTAAAGGATTTTATCTCTCCACTTATGAAGCATAGTTTGGCTGGACATGAAATGCTGGGTTGAAAAATCATTTCTGGCTGGGCACGGTGGCTCATGCCTGTAATCCCAGCACTTTGAGAGGCCAAGGCAGGCAGATCACAAGGTCAGGAGATCGAGACCGTCCCGGGCAACATGGTGAAACCATGTCTCTACTAAAAATACACACACACACACAAAATTAGCCGGGCATTGTGGCACACACCTGTAGTCCCAGGTACTAGGGAGGCTGAGGCAGGAGAATTGCTTGAACCTGGGAGGCAGAGGTTGCAGTGAGCAAAGATCACACCACTGCACTCCAGTCTGGGCTACAGAGTGAGACTCTGTCTCGAACAAAACAAAACAAAAACTTATTTTCTTTAAGAATGTTGAATATTGGCCCCCACTGTCTTCTGGCTTGTATGGTTTCTGCTGAGAGATCCACTGTCAGTCTGATGGGCTTCTCTTTGTGGGTAACCTGACCTTTCTCTCTGGCTGCCCTTAACATTTTTTCCTTCGTTTCAACCTTGGTGAATCTGACGATTATGTGTCTTGGGGTTGCTGTTCTCGAGGAACATCTTTGTGGTGTTCTCTGTATTTCCTGAATTTGAATGTTGGCCTGCCTTGCTAGGTTAGGGAAGTTCTTCCGGATAATATCCTGAAGAGCGATTTCCAACTTGGTTCCATTCTCCCCGTCAGTTTCAGGTACACCAATCAAAACTAGATTTGGTCTTTTCACATAGTCCCATATTTCTTGGAGACTTTGTTCATTTCTTTTCAGTCTTTTTCTCTAATATTGTCTTCTCACTTTATTTCATTGAGTTGATCTTCAATCTCTGATATCCTTTCTTCCGCTTGATCAACTCAGCTGTTGATACTTGTGTGTGCTTCACAAAGTTCTTGTGCTGTTTTTCAGCTTCATCAGTTCATTTATTTTCTTCTCTAAGCTGGTTATTCTAGTTAGCAATTTGTCTAACCTTTTTTCCAGGTTCTTAGCTTCCTTGCTTTGGGTTAGAACATGCTCCTTTAGCTTGGAGGAGTTTGTTATTACCCACCTTCTGAAGCCTACTTCTGTCAATTCATCAAACTCATTCTCCGTCCAGTTTTGTGCCCTTGCTGGTGAGGAGTTGTGGTCCTTTGGAGTAGAAGAGGCATTCTGGTTTTTGGAACTTTCAGCTTTTTTGTGCTGGTTTCTCCCCATCTTCATGGATTTATCTATCTTTGGTCTTTGTTGGTGATATTGATCCTGTTCCTTTCTGTTTGTTAGCTTTCCTTCTAACAGTCAGGCCCCTCTGCTGCAGGTCTGCTGGAGTTTGCTGGAGGTCCACTCCAGACCCTGTTTGCCTGAGTATCACCAGTGGAGGCTGCTGCCCAACAAAGATTGCTGCCTGTTCCTACCTCTGGAAGCTTCGTCCCAGAGGGGCACCTGCCAGATGCCAGCCAGAGTTCTCCTGTAGGAGGTATCTATTGGCCCCTACTGGGAGGTGTCTCCCAGTCTGTATACACTGGGAGTCAGGGGATCAGGGACCCACTTGAGGAGGCAGTCTCTCCCTTATCAGAACTCGAATGCTGTGCTGGGAGAACTCTGCTCTCTTCAGATCTGTCAGGCAGGGACATTTAAGACTGCTGAGGCTGCACACACAGCCACCCCTCCCCCAGGTGCTCTGTCCCAGTGAGCTGCAGTGGGCTCCGCCCAGTTTGAACTTCCCTGTGGCTTTGTTTACACTGTGATGGTAAAACCACCTACTGAAGCCTCAGCAATGGTGGTTGCCCCTCCCCCCACCAAGTTTGAGCGCCCCAGGTCAACCTCAGACTGCTATGCTAGCAGCGAGAATTTCAAGCCAGTGGATCTTAGCTTGTTGGGCTCCGTAGGGGTGGGACCCACCGAGCCAGACACTGGAGAGAATCTCCTGGTCTGCCAGTTGCGAAGACCATGGGAAAAGCACAGTATCTGGGCCAGAATGCACCGTTCCTCCCTGTACAGACTTTCACGACTTCCCTTGGCTAGGAAAGGGAAATCTCCTCACCGCTTGTGCTTCCCAGGTGAGGCAACGCCCCACCCTGCTTCTGCCTGCCCTCTGTGGGCTGTACCCACTGTCCAACCAGTCCCAGTGAGATGAACCATGTACCTCAGTTGGAAATGCAGGAATCACCTGCCTTCTGCGTTGATCTTGTTGCGAATGGCAGACCAGAGTTTTTCCTATTCAGCCATCTTGCCAGCTACCAACCTGGTGTTTCTTTAAGAAACTTCAAGAATACTGACTTGGGAATACACTTTGAGAAAATGAACTTATTCACAAATTTTCAGGCACATGGATTTTATGGCAAAGAACCCCTTCACTGATCTGGAAGCCAGAGCTGACCTTAGTATCCATTTAGCAGACTAATGTGTGGGCCTGGTGAGGACAGGAAAGATCATCCGGACTCCTATTCTTCTCCCCTCCATACCTCAATCCAGATATTCAAGGTCTAGAAATTCCAATGTTATCAATATATTCCTTGAGGGCATTGCCCTTTCCAGGCTACTTTTTGAATTGAAAATACAACACAGGGTGGGAGCACTTTGAATCAATTGTATCTTCATCTGAATTATTTGTTTTTAGAATAAGTTTGGAAGACCCCAGGGTGGTGTGAGGATACTGGATATGTAGAGCATAGGAGGTGGGCCCTCTAAAGGGAGGGGAGGAATCCCCATAGGAAGCTTCCCCCCATCAAAGCTGTGCCAGGAAGTAGACCCTACATATGGCTTTCTCTCAGATGCATTCAGAACCCAGAGATTAGGGGGAGTGAAGGAAACCCATGTTTAACTCTTGGCTTGCTTTGAGTGGATGCAATGGCCCTCTTTTCTCATCCTCTTCCTCAGCCTGTATAGGGTCTTCTTTCAGGCATGCTGAGACGCTGCTTGCTTGGATGCCAGCTCTATTAGAGATGCACTATCCGAAGACCTGCTGCTGATAATATCTGTCACATTGAATTATGCCTTCTGGGCATCATGTGGCATGCAGACAGAGAGGCCAGTCATTACCCTAGGGCTAATAAGGCCCTTATCAAAAGGGGAATCTCCTTCAAAGAATAGTTTAGAAATAGCAGGCGGTACTGAATTTTGCATGTGGGGCTGATAGTCTGTAAGAATACTGCTCTTGTTTTCAGGAAATGAGAATTCTTTCGGCAAAAGGAGAAGGTGATTTGCAGAAGTGCTGAGCATGCCTGAGAGAGATGGGAGTAATCAAGACCAGGAGTGCCATTTGGATGTGCAGAGATGAGGTGACATCTGCCTGGAGAGATTCAGGAGGCAGCTGAACTACACTCATGTAAAGCAAGAGAAACACTAAAATGGGAGAGACAAATTTGGGAATCCTACATTTGTGGTTGTCAAAGTTTAAGAATCACTTTTGAGAAGTTCCTTAAGAGATGGATTGGGAGGGTGCATTGGGAGATTCTGCTTCTGTATACTTGATGTCAGGACAGGAAATGTGAATTTAAAAAGTGTCCGAGGTGACTTTTATGCAGGGAGGAGGGGCCCCAAAGGCCTTCTGAAAAACACTTCTTCAGATTGATAGAGAAACCCATGGAGAAGAAAAACGGCTAAGGACGGCACCATGGGAATACCTGTGCCCACACTGGGGAAAAGGAGGAATCGGAGGAGCCAGGGAAGAAGGTGGAGTAGGAGCCATCAGAGAGATATGAGGAGAGTGGAATATGCAGTGAAATCGACCATCCACCTAAGAAACCATACAAAGGACAGGCGAAAACAAAGTAGTTTATTCCTCCTTGAAATTAAGACATGAAAATTAAAACCTTGTGTATGACTTTACTCCTAAATTAGCCAAGAGGAAAGTCACTTAAAGGAAGCACCAAATGGCAGAGAAATAATTATAAAACATGTACTCATGCATTTAAAATGATTTAAGCCTTTTGGAAAGCAATATGGTAATTCCCATCTAGAGCCAGGCATATGTGTATATCCCACAATCCAGTGATTCTAGCACTGAGAACTTTCCAAAGAAAATAACTGAACACAGTAAATAAGCCATAAGAATGAAAATGTTCATTATAGCAGTATCTATATGATAAATTTGAGATACCCTGAATACTCAGCAACATTACAGTGATATAAAGACATTATGATTCACTTAATGAAGTATGCAATAATTTAAAATGACAATTTGGCTAATTTAGAGATATAGAAAAAGTTGTATATTGAAAAACTTAGAATACAAAGTAAAACTTATATTGTAAATACAACAATGTAAGTATGTTTTTTGAGAAAAAAAGGAAAGTAATTTCCTGTCCCAATTTTGTACCTTTAAGTCAGTTAAGTATGTGTACCATTTACCTGGTAGCCTATAAAGCAAGCCGTGGATACCAACTGGTATTCTTGGCAGTTATAAGGTGCTCAGATGGCTAAAATAGCTGTGTAAATATCCTAAATCCCGTCCTCTCCTTATTGAGTTGGTTTCCAACTCTTCTTTCTTTGTCTGGTTTAGGATGCTGCCTATGACTCTGTACTTTATACTAGCATCTGTTGTTTCACACTTCTTTTACATCCTTCTCAGATTGCTTGGACCAGCTCTCCCAGTTTCAGATAATCTCAGATATTGAAGCCCACTCTAACAGCCCTGTAATGAAAGTACTTGTGTTTAAGTTTTTACTTATGAAAAATTACATCAAAGCAATGTTCATGGTAAAACTAGCCAAATGGCTTTTAAAAGCTAACATTGTCAGCACTTTGAGAGGCTGAGGCAGGAGGATTGCTTGAGCCCAGGAGTTTGAGACTAGCCTGGGCAACACAGAGACACCACATCTCTATAAAACATTAAAAAATTAGCTTGGCCTGGTGGCATAAGCCTGTGTTCCCAACTACTTGGGAGGCTGAGGTGGGAGGGTCATCTGAGCTGGGGAGATCAAGGCTGTAGTGAACCATGATCATGCCACTGCACTCCAGCCTGGGTGACAGAGTGAGACCCTGTCTTTAAAAAAAAAGCTAATAGTGAAAAATATAATACTTGCCTGCACAGTTTCTGTAGATAAGAAGTTTGGTGAAGCTTAGCTGATGGAGGATGGACAAGGATCTGGTGGTTTAACCTCTCTGTATATAGACTTTCAATTGATAGATCTGTTTTTAGCTCCACACTGTACCCCTACCTTATTGCAATAACTTAAGTCTCCAAGACCTGAGACTTTCTGCTAATCCAGTTCAATGCTTATCAGTTCCTACAAATTCTTTCTGTAGGGCTTTCAGGGTATCCTGCTACGCTGACTACTGCTCATCCATCTGTGTGCCTTCCAAATATTTGTTAAGATCTTTCACCTACAGTTGTGCATTAGTTCAGGTCCTTCAAGAGGCAGATACCAAGATGATATTAAATGTACAAGGATTTTGTTAGGGAACTGCCTGTGTGCGAGAAAGTGGTGGTGTGGGGGGAGCCAGAAAAGACTTGGAAAGCATCAGACTGAAATGAGAATGAAGGAGAGAAGAAAGGAATGCTGAGTGGAAATGTCCTAGACCACAGTGCAGTCTAAGGAAAGTTCAACAAGGCTGACAAGAGTATTTGAGTCAAAGCTGGCTGTTGGACCCTGGGAATGGACCTGCCTCAATTTCCCCAGCATACTCATTGAGTAATGATTAGCTGGGAGCTGCCCTGGGGAAGCATGGCTTGGGTCAAGATCAGCTGTGGATGTAGCAGGATTTCAGAGCCCAGCAGTGGGGATCCTTGGTCAATTCCACTCCCATGGATAGGGGCATGAGTAGTCTCATGGCAACCAAAGATTGTTTTTTTCTCCCTTTATCTTTTGGGTGTGTTCCTTTTATTTGGGGGAGGGTATATTCTTTAAAGAAAAATATTTTAGTGGTGTTTAGGAAAGGAAAGGAAATAAATGGTTACATTTCAACGTTCATTTGTTTTCAAAATAAATTAAAATGTTTAATAAATATTTAAATTAATTAATTCATTTACTAGATAAATTAAATGTTTAATAACTACTTAAATAATTATTTTATTTAAAATAATTTTCCTCCAACATTTCTGTAATATGTTTATACTTTTTAAAAAAGTTTAAAAGAGGAGAAGGTGATCAGAAGTGTCAGGCAGAAAGTCGGGGGAAGATGGAGGCTGAGAAAGCTTGTGTGACTTGCTAATTAGGAGGTTGGTTATTGGTGAACTTATTGCTGATTCCACTGTTATGGGGTGAAAGCCAGCTTGAAAGAGACTGAGTAGATATAAAAGAGTAAGTAGGTATAGAGCAGTCTGCCAAGAAGTCTGGTAGTAAAGGGAGAACAAGGAAGACAGCATTAACTTAGGGGTGTGCTTGGTACTTTAAAACATATTTCAAAGGAAAGGGTCTTTTTTTTTAGGCTAAGAAGTTCCTAACAGTTTTATTAGTGGACATAAAAAAAGCCAGAATGGAGGAAAAGATTGAATATGCAAACAAGAAAGGACATGATTGTAAGAATATGGCCTAAGAGGAGGCAGAAGAGGAAACAGGGTCGCGAATGCATGCGGAGAGCTAGTTCAAAAAGCAGGAGGGCCATCTCTCCTTCAAACGTAGGAGAAATGAGATGCAGACCTAAAGATGCCTCAGTGGTGTATCAGGATATCTCTTAGCTGCATGAAGCAGGAAATTGACTATTGTGGCTTAAATAAGTAGAGGTCTAAGAGGTAGGCAGTCTAGCATTGATATAATGGCAATAAGATACTGCCAAGGATTCAAGATGCTTCCATCTTTTCATTCTATCATGTTCCATGAAGGAATGAATGAATGAGCAAAATAATGGAAGAGAACTATCATACTTCCATTGAGACTTTTTTTCTTTCAGTGAAAAACAATGTGAATGATCAAACTGTAGCAAGTTGGTTAAATAATCTAGTATGTTAACAATTTGAAGATCACATTGCTTTTTAAAAATATGTGAATGAAGTAGGGATGTGAAAAAATATAGATTATGTGATATTGAGTGAAATAGAACCTTAAAATAATATGGACATGTTTATTGCAATTATGAAAAATTTGTATCTTACAATATTAAGGAGGACCATTGTATCTTGATTCTCATTTAGCTTTTGTGTTAAGGAAGGCTGGATTTTTTTCTTTTTTCATTTATTCTGTTTATAGTTCACTATAAAGTTGTTAAAATATATAATTACAAAATTTAAAAGCCCATATGGAACTTTCTTTGAGCTCATCTAGAAGAAAGACACTCCTAAATGCAAGCATGGCCATCAAAATATCATTGCATTGTACACACACGCACACACACACACACACACACACACACACACGGATAGTCACTACATTCTGATAACTAACTAACTTCCAACTGGAATATTGGTGTGGTTCATGAAAGCCCCTTTGCCAAATCTCTCTCTACCTCCTTCACAGGCCTGTGATTCTTTTTCTGGGGAGCAATGTTTTCTTTGTTTGAGGAGAGGCATCATGATCTTCTCACTACATGTAAATGATTATGTCTTCCTAAATGTAGAGTTTTAATATCTGTGAAGGACAAAGGGTGCAGGAAGGAGAGGCTGGGTACACTTGAAATGTAGCCCCTTCTTACTCATGCCAAAGTTGAATCTAGATTCTCAATTCAAATGATCTTCCATCCCTCACTTCTGAATTATCTCCCTTCCTTTTATTGGTGCAAGGAATTACGGGGCTGGGCATGGTCTTCTGTTTACCCTCCTACCCTCCATCAGTGACTTTAAATCATTCCAATGAAGTAAGTACCTCCTATTTTTAGGCACTAGAAGAGGATGTTCTTCAATATCCCTCAATCATACATTCTTTTTTCTGACAAAACTCACCCCAGAAATACTTCTTTGAGCCAAACTTCCTAAATTCCTTACTTGCAGTGTTACAGCTTGTTTCTTGTTGGATTGCCATCAGAGATTAAGAATTCGTAATCACATCCCTTCAGAACTTTTATCTGGAAGATCTAACATGGTGAGGGATTATCTTACCCTCCTTTACTGGTGAGACTCAGAAGTCTAACAGTGTGCTCAGACACCTAATAACTCAGAGGCTGATGGATACTCCTTGTAGGTTTTAGTTTCCACATCTGAAAAATGAGGAGAGCAATATCTACCCCCTCCTCCTCACATGGACTTTGTAAAAACCCTGTAAGATAATATGACTAAAAGTACTCTGGGAAATATAAACAAATTCAAGTTATTATTTAAATACTTCTCTCTTTTCCTTTGAGTTTTGCTTTGCTGCAGTTTCATCCTCCTTTTCTACAGTACTGGCTTTGCTGTAGAAGAGGAATGGCATGGCATTCTGTCAGAAGCCACACAGCCCTCCAGCACCCTCCCTCTGCATCTAGCTTGCAGCTCTGTTCCATCCTCAGCATTAATTTTTAGGTTTGAATGGATATCCTGGCTTACATGAACTCAGGTTACTCTCTTCCTTAACCTCCTGGTAACCTGCTAAATCCCTGCAGACATATTGTTCTCAACTGGGGGCATTTCTCTCTCCTTTTCTACTGACAAGGGGATATTTGGCAGTATCTGGAGTCATCTTTGGTCATCACTGCTGGTGGGTAGTGCTACTGGCGTGTAGTGGGTAGAGTCAGGGATGCTGCCAAACATCCTAAAATGCATAGGACAGCTCGTTTCCCACAACAAAGAATTATCTGGTCTAAAATGTCAGTAGTGCTGTGGTTGAGAAGTTCTGCTATAGATAAAATTCAATGAAGTACATATTCTTCTCCCTTCCCCTTCCTTCCTTCCTTCCTTCCTTCCTTCCTTCCTTCCTTCCTTCCTTCCTTCCTTCCTTCCTTCCTTCTTTCCCTCTTCCTTCTTCCTTTCCTTTCCTTTCTATTCCTTTTTTCTTTCTTTCAACAGCTGTATCAGATATAAAGGTATAATTGATATACAATGACCTGTACATACTTAAAGTGTTCAGTTTGATGATTTTTGACATCTCTACATGTAAAACCATCAGTATAATCAAGAAAATGAATCTATCCATCACTCCCAAAAGATTCCTCCTGCCCTTTTGTAATTCTGCCCTCCTTGGGCCACCCATCTCAGCTTCCCAGCCCCAATCAACCACTGATTTGCTTTCTCTCACTTGAGATTAGTTTGCATAGTCTAGAATTTTATATAATTTGAATCATACATTATGCACTTTTTTTCTGGCTTCTTTCACTCAGCATAATTATTTTAAGATTTATCTATGTCATTGCTGAACTACTTATTCTTGAGGAAAGATAAGCTGTTGGTTAAGAACAAAGGGTTATGACTCCTGGGTTTTTGGGTCATTACTAGACACTCTTTTGATGATTTTACTTCTTGGATGGATGCCTCACTTAGCTGTTCCTTCCCCTGCCCCCACAATCAATTTTCCTTATCACAGTCTTTAATACCTGGCTGGTGAATTACCTCAGTTGTCTTCTAATAGGAGACTTCTGTCTCTAATTTCTACTCCCCTTAACTTATAAAACTTCATTCCCTTTTTTTTTCTCTCAAACATAATATTAAAGAGCTAATTTGTGGGATACCAGTTTGGGAAATGGTGCCCTGACATAGCTATTTTGTTTTTAAAACTCTACATTTCAGACTTAATCCATGTGCAGTATACACACACACACACACAGAGAAATGAATCTTGAGACATCATCTCTAATCAGCACAGCTTACCTGTTTTTTGCCTACTTTGGTGCTAAGAATCTTTCCTGGAATTATATCTAGTTAAGGTGTCCATATTTAATAATAGGAAGAATTCTTTAACCAGGGGCTTTGAAGACCATAAAAAACAGTTAATGATAATGAAACCCACACATTATTATGAGAAGTATGTAGATTTTACTACATTGTTAGCCTAGACATACTTCTATACAGCAATGACATATGGTTTTGAAGTGGAATTCTTGAATAAATCTCAAGTTGCTCCTTTCAAGATAACTGAGAAAATCTTGATTCCTAAGAAAACAGTCCTCTTTATCATCTGTTCCACAGTTTTCTTTCCCATTTATCGTTATATAGGATATGGCTCATTCTTTTCTCTTCCCACACAGTCTTCTGTGGGGTTGGTCATTTCTTTATATTAACGCTTATATCACTTTTCTTCAGTCAGTTATTGGTATTTGTATCTGCAAATGCTCCAAGTTCATTTTAAGCATCAAATATAATTAATATTGCTGAGGATGTTTTGCTCTTCTCCTGGCAGCTTGTTACTTGGAATGCTCTCTTCTGTTTGTGATAGGCATTGGTTGTTCTGCCTACCCAGTATCCTCTTCATTTGGTAATAGTACTGTGTTCTTTTTTGGTGTGGGAGGACGCTATGTCCCCTCTTTAATGTGTTTAGTTAACATAGCAAGATTTCTGAGAGGGGGCGAATGGTGAACCTAGGGAGGCCTAACCTTAGGTCCCTGTGTTCTCAATGGTATATATATCTTTTTTATCAGCAGGGAGATACCAGGGTTCATCATGGGCAGCAATGACTATGATGGACAAGAAGATAGAGGCCCTAATCCTAATTTTCTGAGCACCATGGAAGCTCCCTGGATTCTAGGGAGACCTTGAGGAGAAAGAAGACTCCTGTAAATGCCTGACATTGAAATTCCTGCAAGTCTAGGAGCATATGAACTCAAAATGGAAATTAATTTGATTTAATAAAAATAAAGAAGGAGAATTGTTTTGGCATATCCCAGTTTGTAGACTGAGATTCATAATGGTTGTAGGCACTTAAAAATTATCATCCATAGATTAATGAGTTTACTGAGTGCCATCTCTACTCCAAACATTATTAGCAAGACTTTCTGTGGGTAAAGCAAAGACTTATATGGCCCTGCCTCAGTCTTCTGAGAACACGTAGCCTGCTTGGAGACAGAATATTCAAATAGGTAGGAGGAGGTTAATTTCTTACAAGTGGTAATCCATCAGGGTCTGATGGCAATTTAAGAGCTACCACCTGCGGGCGCCTATAATCCCAGCTACTCAGGAGGCTGAGGCAGGAGAATGGCGTGAACTCGGAAGGCGGAGGTTGCAGTGAGCCGAGATCGTGCCACTGCACTTCAGCCTGAGGGACAAAGCGAGACTCCGTCTCAAAAAAAAAAAAAAAAAAAAGGGAAAGAAAAAAAGAAAAACAAACAAACAACAAAAGCGAGCTACTACCTGTACCTAATTGGTAAATGAATGGCCTGGTCAATGAGCAGTGAGTTCAGCTGTTATCATATTAAAGGGAATTGAGAGAAAAAAAGAAAAACAATAAGAATTTAATGTCTTTTGTTTTACTAAGAGTGATTTTGTAGGGCTGAATTTTTATTTATTTTTTATTTTTGAGATGGAGTCTTGCTCTGTCTCCCAGGCTGGAGTGCAGTGGCACGATCTCGGCTCACTGCAAGCTCCGCCTCCCAGGTTCACGCCATTCTCCTGCCTCAGCTTCCCGAGTAGTTGGGACTACAGGCGCCCGCCACCACGCCCGGATAATTTTTTTCTATTTTTAGTAGAGACGGGGTTTCACCGTGTTAGCCAGGATGGTCTCAATCTCCTGACCTTGTGATCCGCCTGCCTCGGCCTCCCAAAGTGCTGGGATTACAGGCTGAGCCACCGGCTGATTGTTTTAAGGAAAGGAGCAGTTTATTTCTGCAGCTCACCACTTCCCAGGGAGCCCATGCTTTGTGAGCCTGTGGTCTCAAGAGTTCCCCATCCAGAGTGGGGAGTCAGGCCACTGGAACAGCCTGCAGAAATCAAGCAGGCGGGTAAAGTGCTCAAAGATGTTTTGTGCTCGCCTTTTCCCCGTCTTCCCAAATATGCAGCACTTGTCCAGGTCAATGTCAGAGGAGCTTATGTTCCTGTTAAGCAATAAGACCCAGTAGGCAGAGAATTGCTGTGGAATTAGGGGAATTCAGAGTGACTTTGTATGTCAGGGACATGAGCCTCTGCTTCCATGCTAGTTTCCAGCACAAGGTTGTTTGAAAGCCTTGCTTAAAAAAAAATCTCGAGGTATGCCCAACTTGGAGCTCTCGGATCTGATGTAGGCAAAGTGAAGAGATCAGATCAAGTCCCTTAGTTCTTTAGAGATCTAGGCTGTGAAACTGGGTGACTAGGGAAGGGATTTGAGTCATGATAGTGTGGAGTTAGTCTTAGGGCGTTCTTGGACAAGACATGACGTCTTCTTGGAGCTTGGTTTTACTGTCTTAGTTTTACGGTAAAATGACTACAAGAATATGGGCAGAGCTTTAATCAAAACCAAACACAAACATCTAAATATCCTACATTAATACATTAAGGAGTGGTCATTTGCTTTTCAATGATAGGATTGCCCCCTTTATAAAAATTCACAGTAATATCCATTTATAGGGCAGTTGAACTTTCATTTGAAAATGGAATTTGGTTTGCAGAATGTGATTGTGTTTTCAGCTTTTAAGGAAAATATCAGTTGTAAAAAGGGAGTTCTGCATGTCTTCTTGCTCTGTACCCCTTTCATCCCTCCATGCACTCCTCCTTCTCATGAAAACTGTGAAGATAATGTCTACATGGTACTTAACAGATGTTTAAGATCTGAGCTAAAAATCCAAATTGGTGATAAGCTCATCATCAAAGATGTACTGGGGCTCATTCTCCAGTGCCTTCTGGATTGGGAGGGGAGAGACCTGGGATCTGGTCCAAACTTTGCCTCAAAATAGCTGGGTCCCTTTGGGTAAATCTTAGAATTGTAGAACCTTTGATTGGAATAAAATTAGGGATCATCTTATCCAACCTTCTTTTGATGAAAGTATTTCATCTACAGCATCCCCAACTGAAGAGTATCTAGTCTCTTCACGTTCTGGGCCTAAGTGTGTTCATCCAATGAGAGGAACAGGTCTCCATTTGAATCAGGTCTGAAAATGAGGCCAGGAGAGTCAAGAAACTGGAGGCCAGGACTCTGAAGACTAAATGTAATGATATCAGAGTTTGTCAAGGGGCCAAGCCCTAGGTATAGGGTCTGAGGAAGACTCTCTGGGGAATAAAACACTACACATACCTTCCCTCTTCACAGGTCCATCCTCCTCTGGTCAATAGATGGGGAAGAGTTCTGAGACTTTTAGACACTTAACAGTTTGACCTGAAGCTGCTTACAGCTCTACCTCAGCATTTCTAAAGAAAGACAAAGTCAGGATGTCAAGTGAGCTCTCTTCATATTTGAGCTAAACATTATTCCAAGGTTGTGCAGCCTCAGCTGGCCTCTTGCCCTTTGCTTCACATCCTACCTCCTCCTTCCACCCTCCCACCCCCACTTCCAGCTTTTTTACAGCATGCAAACTGCAAACCTCAAGGGCATGCAGTTGAGTCTGGCTGAAATCTGCTGAGTATTTGCAGGGTTTATCTGAGGAAGAACCTTTGGGTCATTGTCATGGCAATTTTGATAATCCTGACGACATGCAGATGTGACTGTTCAGGGCAATCTGAGAATGCCTCCCACTTTCTAGCCTCAGCATTGCTTGGGGCAAATGGAGCTTGCTTACTTGCTTACTCTTTTTTTTTTTTTTTTGTATTCCTGTGCAAATAAAATAAAAAAGAGTTCACAAAATTTCAGTTATAAAAATCCTGTGCCAAAAAAGTTTTATCAAAAACTTCATCTGGAGTTAGAAAAAGATTCTAAGAGGGTTGGATGAGTCACCAACAGGGCTGGACCAATAGTCCATTTCTGCATATTGCTTATTTGTTCTCCGTTAACATGTCTACTCACCCTTTCCAATACCACCCACCCTCCCTACTCCACTCAGATCCAGAAAATGAACTCAAGGCTAGGGATCTTTTTCAGTCATCTCTTGATGCCTCCAGTGCTCAGCACCGTGCCTAGGAATTCAGTAATGTTTGCTGGATAAATGATGAGGTGGGCATAAGATAGCAGAGAGATTTGCAAGGTGACCCCTGATAAACAGAGATTGAATGAAGGTAGGGATTGGTGGTGTGAAGAGACACGGGCTTCTAGGCTTTGAGTGTTAGCCAAAGCTCTTGAGCATGGAATTGATGCCATAAAGATCAATTCCAATAAAAATATACCTGATGTCAAAATGTGTGGAGAACTAAACTTGGAGAGAGCTTAGAGGCAGGGAGACCAGCAAAGAGTATCAACCTGTTTTCTTGAAAAAGTACAGAATGGAGAAGAAAGTGCTAGGGGAGCCTAAAAGAGACGTGTTATTGCAGGTCCATTTATCTGCCCAGGAGCACAGCCAGGAAAGATTCAAATACCTAAAGAGTTGGGCACCAACTTGTACATGAATGTTCACGGGAGCGTTATTTATAATAGCTAAAAGTAGAAACAACCCAAATGTCTATCAGATGACAAATGAATGAACAGTATGTAGTATATTCATGTAATGGAACATCATTTTTCAATAAAAAGGAATGAAGTACTGATACATGCTCCAGCATAGATGAACCTTTAAAACATTATGCTAAACGAGAGAAGCTAGTTGCAAAAGGACATATGTTGAATTTTTATATTTTTGTGAAATGTTCAGAATAGGCAAATCCATAGAGAGAAAAAGTAGGTTAGTAGTTGTCAGGGGCTGGGGGAGGGAGAAATGGGTAGTGACTGCCTATGTGTGTGGGGTTTCTTTTTAGGGTGATGAAAATGTTCTAAAATTACATATTGGTAATGGTCGTAGAACTCTGTGAATATACTAAAACCCACCAAATTATACATTTTAAAAGGGTGAATTGTATGATGTGTGAATTAGGTCTCAATAAAGCTGTTATTAAAAAAGAGTAGGGCTGGGCTGGGGCCATGACCACCGTCTTCACAGACATCAAGGAGTCCAGCACCATGTTGTTGAAGATATCCTGAAATGGCTGCCTGATTAGCAACGGCTGTACAAGGGTGACCAGCTCCTGGTGATGGCAAGACGATGCATGAATTTGGCTTCCCCAGCCACAGGCCACAGCTGCAGTGGGGCTGGCTTTCTGGGTCGGGTCAGAGACACCTATGAGGCCCTGCACATCGAGCCCTTCTTCAGCCCACCCATGCTGCCTGATGTGATGAATCCCCAGGACTCAGGAAGCAGCACCAATAAATAAGCCTTCCAGTGAGGAAGGCTTATTTGACCTACCCCAGAGAGGCCTCAATAAAAGATAATTGGGTATCTAAAAAAATAAGTAAATAAATAAAAGAGCCATCCATCTGACCTAAGAGTTTAAGTCTCTTGGGCTTTGGAGAAGAGTCAGCAGGGATCACAAAGAATAAGAATGAGCCATCAGACCCTTGAAGCAGGTTGTTCATGTTAGTAAGTAATTGTGTGTGTGTGTGTGCAAACTAATTCACAAGTCCACAAGTGGCTGTCTTGTTTTCCTTTCCATTTATTCCAAATGTAAGCTAGTCCAAATCCAGCTTGGGCAGGGTCCACTTGATTCTGCAGAGTGCTCCACAACTTGCCCTAGCTTCTGCTAGCTGCCTGCCAGTAAAGAAACCTGAGGGATACCCTGGGCTCTTGTTCCATATGGCACAGGAATCTTTAAGAAGCATCTGCTCCTCATTATAGCCGCTTGTTATCTAGGACTCACTCTCTGCTGGAGGACAATTTTGAGTGACAGACACTGTTTTGTCTTCAAAATGGCCTTTCTATTAGGTCCTAACTCATGGTCTTTAAGTCAAGCTGTGAGCCATGATGCCATTAAAATGAGAGGCTTCCTTGGAAGCTGCCAGTGCTGTGCTGGTAAACCAGCTCTCTGGAAAAGAGGTTAAGTAACTAGGAAATGGCAGAGCCAGACAGGACTGGAGCCTCTGTCTCTCAGACTCCAAAGCAGATGCTTTTAATCACTGGACTGCTCATAAGACACATTGGTTCATAAGTTCCCTAACTGAAAGGTCTTCAGAAAGGAAATTGCTCAAGCCATGAGACACCTTGGACTAAATTAAGCTGAGAAAGTGGGTGTCATTCTAAAACTATGGCTGATCTCAAGCTACTCATGTGATGTCATTGAACGCAGAGTGTGGATGAGAGGAGCATGGTTGGCTCTTGAGAAGTGGAATGAGCCTTCTCCAGCACATTACTGCTCTCGGCACAGCCTGGCGGCTCTTGCACCAGCTCTTCAGATACATTCAGATGGATTTATCCATGGGTATTCTGAACACATGAAAGGTTTCCATTTTTTTTTCTTGTTGCTTATTTGACACTTGTGTAGGCACACAGAACAGGGATATGTTATTAATGAGGAAATAATGTGCAGGTTTTGATGTAAACCAGTCCTACAGCAAGCTACTGACAGAGATGGTTATTACATTCCAGATTTCTGATGGACACCATTTGTTTGTTAGCCTGTAAATTTTTGAAAGCATATGACTATGTAGAGTAGATCCATATAAGTTTATATGGAACATAAATGAAAAGAGTGGACTTATTTTTACATCTTCTACTAGGTTCCAGGTTCCTGCTCTTCAATGTGGTGGAGAGACCTGAATTTGGGCATGCCATCAACTACTTTTCTTTGTGTTTTTTTTGTTCTAAATTAAAAACTCAAGGAAAAACTATCATCACAATCTAATTTTAGAACAATTTTAAGAACCTCTAGAAGAAACTGTGTACGTTAGCACTTACTCTTTTCTTCTTGTTCCCTTCCCTCACTCTCCTGATCCATCCCCAGGCACTACACTACTTTCTGTTTTTATGGATTTGCTTATTCTGTACATTTCATATAAATGGAATCATACAGTATGTGTATTTTTGTGTGTGTCTGGCTTTTCTTCACATATCATACTATTTTCAAGTTTCCTCCATGTCATAGCAAGTGGCAGTACTTTATTCTTTTGTATTGCCAGATTATATTATGTTTAATGGATATACCTTATTTTGTTTATCCATTCATCGTTCAGTTGACATTTGGGTTGTTTTCACTTTTTGACTATTACAAGTAATGCTGCTATGAACATTTGTATACAAATTTTTAGGTGAATGTTAGTTTTTATTTCTCTTGAGTGTATATCTAGGAGTGGAATTGCTATGGTAACTCTATTCTTAACTGTTTGAGGAACTGTCCAACTGTTTTCCAATATGGTTGTACCATTTTACAGTCCACCAGTCATTTATGAAGGTTCCAATTTCTCCACATCCTCAGCAACACTTCTTGTTGGCTCTCCTTTTGATCATAACCATCCTATTGGGTGTGAAGTTACATCTCATTGTGGCTTTGATTTGCCTTTCACTAATGATTAATAATATTGAACATCTTTTTATGTGCTTATTGGCCATTTATATGTCTTCTTTGGAGAAATTTCTATTCAAATCCTTTGCCCATTTTTATTTCTTTGAGACAGGGTCTCACTATGCCACCCAGGCTGGAGTGCGATGGTGTAATCATGGCTCACTGCAGCCTCAACCTTTCAGGCTCAAGTGGTCTTCCCCACCTCAGCCTACCAAGTAGCTGGGAACACAGGCTTACGCCACCATGCCCAGTTGATGTTTTAAATTATTTTTGTAGACATGGGGTTTCACTATGTTGCCCAGTCTGGCCTCCTCAAACTCCTAAGTTCAAGCCATCCACCTCAGCCTCCCAAAGTCTGGGATTATAGGTGAGAACCCCGTGCCTGGCCCTCTTTGCCCATTTTTTTTTTTTTTTTTTGAAACGGAGTCTCACTCTGTCGCCCAGGCTGCAGTGCAGTGGTGCAGTCTCGGTTCACTGCAAGCTGTGCCTCTGGGGTTCACGCCATTCTCCTGCCTCAGCCTCCCCGAGTAGCTGGGACTACAGGCGCCTGCCACCATGCCCAGCTAATTTTTTTTTTTTTGTATTTTTAGTGTAGACGGGATTTCTCCGTGTTAGCCAGGATAGTCTCGATCTCCTGACCTCGTGATCCACCCGCCTCGGCCTCCCAAAGTTCTGGGATTACAGGCGTGAGCCACTGCGCCTGGCCCCCCTTTGCCCATTTTTAATTGAATTGTTTTTCTGTTTGTTGGGGAGTTGTAAGTGTTTTTTATATATTGTAGGTACAAGTATCTTGTCAGATATATAATCTGCAAATATTTTTTTCCCATGCTATAAGTTGTCTTTCCACTTTCTTGATTATACCATTTGGTGCACAAAAGTTTTTAATTTTGCTGAAGTCCAATTTATCTATATTTTGTTGCTTGTACTTTTGGTGTCATATCTGAGAAACCATTGCCTAACCTAAAGTTACAAAGATTTCTCATTTTTTTTCTAGAGACAGGGTCTTGCTCTGTCACCCAGGCTGGAGTGCAGTGGCATGGTCGTAGCTGACTGCAGCCTCCAGCTCCTAGACTTGAGTGATCCTCTGGCTGCAGCCTCCTGGGTAGCTAGGACCACAAGTGCATGCTACCGTGCCCAGCTCTGAAAGTTACAGAGATTTACTCCTGCGTTTTCTTCTGGTAGCTTTGCAATTGTAGTTCCTATATTTAGGTTTATTTTGAGTTAGCTTTTGTGGACGGTATGAGGTAGGAGTCCAATTTTTTATCCAGTTGTCTTAGCACCATTTCTTGAAAGACCATCTTTCCCCCAGTGAATTGTCTTGGCATGCATGTCTAAAATCATTTGTATAAATATGTTTGTTTATTTCTAGACTCTCAGTTTTATTCCATTGACCCATACGCCTGTCCTTATGTCAGTACTACACTATCTTGATTTTAAAATTATTTTACCATTAACGGTGTTGGATATTCTCAAATACTTTTTCTGCATCTATTGAGATGATCATTTGGTTTCATACTTTATCATATTAATACGGTGTATTACATCGATTGACTTTGGTATGTTAAACCAACTTTGGGACTCCTTTCTTGCTTTCAAGCCTTTAGGATTTGCTAAGCCCGTGAAAAGTTGAAAAAGCCTGGTTGCTGTCTTCTGTTGCTTTTTGAGGTTTTGATTTTGAATTACGGCTAGCCTAAAGGTAAGAATGTGTAAATATCTTGCCAAACTTAATCCTGAGATTTACTCCCAGGAGGAACTGGGATCTGACAACTATGTATTCTTTAGGGGCAACAAAATGAATGGTCATCTTGTCCAAGGGATCAGGAGTAGAGGTAGCAGAGCTAGATCTGGTATATAGTGAAAGGTGTTGGAGCTGGGAAATTATAAATGGTCTGAACATGGTTGGGAGTCACAGGTGTGTAAAGCTGTGCCTTGGGCAGGGGCCAGAGTGGAGGGAAGAATGGGCAGAATGGAGCAGGAGACACTTGATAAAGTCAGAAAAAGAAAATCTGGAACCATATTGTTTTAGAGCTTTTATACCACTCACCTGGGATTGATTGTCTCTGTTAGGCTTTTAATATATTGTCGCCCCAGTCTCTTCTCTAGGATGACACTGGACTTGTCTCAATATCTGCTCCCAGCAACTGTGGCTTTATCAGTCCGTGCATATTCCCTACATCTGTCTTTGGCTACTGGGTTGGTTTGTGGCTCAGTCAGTGACTGGGAAGTTAGAGGCTCCTTCCTCCAAGGCCCCAGACTATTGATGATCAGACACCTCTAGGTCCCAGGAGTTGGTCCTTTTGCCTGATGCCCAACATGACTGTGGGTGGATTTAAAATAGCATCCACTTTCTTGGCTTAATTTCGTCTCAGATTCATCTTGGCCTGGGTCATTTACTTTCTGAAGGATGTACAGCTGGGGGTCTTGCAAAATAATGTGAGTATTTCATGGGTGAGTTGGCAGTCCAGTGACTGAGACTACCAACTTTGGAAACCAAGAGACAGGAACCCTGCCATTTTCTATTTAACCTCCTCTACATCTCAGTTTCCTTATCTGCAAAATGGACATCCTATGAGTATCTACCTCACAGATTTTATTCAAGATGTACATGGAGTTCAAAAACAGTGCCTGGTCTATGAGTGCTCAATAGCAGCTGTTGCTATAACTAATGATGATGGTGGTACAAGTGATCTGGCCCCTCACTCTCCCCTGATGATTATCTGACATAAGCCCAGTTTACTTTGGAGAGTAGAGTGAATGGCTTTCTGGCATGCACATAAAAGTGGGAAAACAAGAAAAGAATGGAAAAATTTGTTGACAAGTTTGTGTGGCTGTGCATAGAAAATAAGCTTGCATTTGCATTTGATTTAGTTTCTCCAGTCAAGAAAATGCTAATGAGTATGAATAAATGGTGGTGCTTAATCCTGTAACTTAAGAGGGAAAAGAAGTCATTAACAAGTTTATTATTAGTATTAATACTTACAGTAATCAGGCTCATTTGTAGAGGCTAATTAAAAGTAAATGTCCACATGAAAAAATACTGGATTTAAATTAATGAAAGCCAGAGCCCCAAATATTTAAGATAATCATTTGTGGTACCAAAATAAGATTAAAGTGATTAAATTATTGGCAATATTTAAACAGGAACATGTGTATGTTTTATCTTTGTCCCTCTAAATAAGAATGGGGAGTAGGGATTTCCAAGTCTGATTCCTCAATAAACACTTTTCAGTTTTCTTACTCAGATATTAGTAGTTTCATTCAACAACTTTTGTCCCTTCTCTGACGGTCCCATGGATTTTTACACATTCTAGCAAGACCTTATAGAAATGTTTCAAATGAAGACTCCTTTGAAGCAGCTTATCATGAGTCATTCTTTGTTAGCTTATAGTTATACTGAAATTAAGCACTTAATATCAACTTATACATGACGTGGCAGATCCTGGCAGGTCATGAGGGCTCTTGGAAGAAGTATATTGCTTAATTTTTCCATGCTGCCATTCAGTCACCTGCTAAGACATCAAACCTCTTAGTGATGGCATACCCTGTTTTAAGAAATATATATTTTCCAAAAAAGGAAATGTTTTCAAGTTAAATCTTACTTTAAATGGTATAGGGTAATTCTTCCCTTAACTTCATTGTCTGGTGAATCTTTTGGAAAGAGCTGCGAAGGGTTCCTATTTCTTATGCCGTCAGTGTTCCTTTTCCTGCCTCTTCCCTTTCTGCCTGGGAAGGTGCTCAGGTGATTCCAGCATCCTAACATCCCTCCCTTGACAAAGGGGTTCTCTTTTTTTCCTTCCCTCATACTGCCAGACCTCTCAAAAGAGTAGCTTGTTCCTGCTGCTTTCATTCCATCTTACTTCATAGCAAAGACTTGGAACCAATCCAAATGTCCATCAATGATAGACTGGATTAAGAAAATGTGGCACATATACACTTCATTTACTCTTTATTCTTTAACTCCTCACCAAATGTGCTCTTGAAGAGATCAATGAAGTCCTCTGCTCAAGCCACTTCTCCTTGATCATTTCGTCCTGCTCACTACCCACTTCCTTCTTGAAATACTTTGTTCTTTTGGACTGAATACTGCCCTCTCCTGTGATCCTCATGTGAGAGGTGCCCTCCCTATACATGGAGGAAAGAAGCACACTTATCCCTGAAGACAACACAGGGATGCTAAGAGAAATCTGACAAAACAAACCTCTCTGTTTCCTCCAGTTTATTACACTTAGCTCATACTCCCTTTGTCTTATTTCATTTCTTCACAGCTTTCCACTCTTCATCAAACTTAGTATAAAAACACTCAGTTTTGACCTCTTCTTCAGGTCTTCATTTTCTAATAAAAGCTCCTGTGTCACATAGACCTATGACAAATAAATTAGTATGTTTTTCTTTTGTTAATCTGTCGTTTGTTACAAGGGCTCTGGGCAATGAACCTACAATGGGCAGAAGGAAAAAATCATTTTCCTCCTCTACAAAGGAAAAAAGCAGAATATGAGGTTGAAAATGTAGATTGGGCCCAGATCCTCCAGATATGCCCAGATATACCTGTACCACAGTGGAAAGAGCAGATTAAGCTCCTTCCAGGGTTCCTACATAAAATGGTGCTGATAAAATCCTACCTCTCCTGCTGATACAAACATTAGATGAGGTCATACACACAAAGCAGCTAGCGTAGTGTCTGGCACATGAAAAGTGTTCAATGAACGTTTGTGGTAAACTCTGAATAGAGTGCGTTAAAATGAGGACAGTCACGTGATCATGACTATGCCTCCAAAGTACTTAATTGATGGCAGTGGAGGCAGGAGGCAGTAAGACTAGATGCTACAGGAGACTGTGGTGAGGGGCCTGGGTAAAGAAAGTAATGCAAGAGAGACAATGAGTAAGACTTGGCACTGGGTTGGAAATAAGGACAAAGGAGAAGGGGTCAAAGGTGACAATAAGGTTTCAAGTTTGGTGACTGGCAAGAAGATAGTATCATTAGCAAACATAGAGAACACGTGACTTCAGTGTTGGTTGTACCAAATCTGAGATTGTCCTGGAAACTTTAAGAAGAGATATCTTGCATGCAGTTAGAAAATCAATCTAGTGCTTGTGAAAGAATTCTGGACTATAAATAAAGATGTGAAATGAAACCACTCTCTCTTCACACATGTTCTATGTTCTCCTGCTTTGTGCTTTTGTTGGTTCTGTTTCCCCACTTAGAATGCCCTTCCTTCCTTTCTGTACATATATAAAATCTGGCCATCCTTCTGGGCAATCTATTTTAGGAAGCGTTCCTTAACCCTCACTATTTAAAAGCTGTCTCTTTTTCTTCCAAATGGTCATAGGGCTTTATCTCTGCTCTTCTTAGCAGACATAATTATCTACTTGCATTAAAAATACCAGGATTCTATGCATATATATTCTCCCCTGCTAGGCTGTAAGCCCATGGAGAACAGAGTCCCATATTTTCCATCTTGATATCATCCTGCAATAGTGGGCACACTGCCTTGCATGTAGTAGGAATTCAGTAACTATTTGTAGTATGAATGAATGAATGAGGAAATGGCATGAACTAAGTAGGAGACTGAGTTGTAGGGCAGTCTTCCAAATTTATTAAGTCACCAAAATTTATCTTTGGATATCTAGGTGCTCCTTGCTGGGCCCATTATCCTTTTTCACAATGTTTCCTTGCCATTCTTTACTTTAAGCACCTAGGACCCTCCTACTCTCCCCATTTCTACCAACTTTGTGACCCAAGGCAAGTCACATAAACTCTCTCAGCCTCATCTCCCCAGATGTAAAATAAGCACGATGTCAATATGTCCTGGGTTGGTGTGAGGATTAAACATAAGAATCCTACATAAGTAGTTGTGTAACGTGTCTAGAAAGCACTAAGCATGTAGTTCACACTCAGTGATTGTTGTTTATTTCCTCTCAATTTTTTCCCCTAAAAAAGTTGCATTCACAAAAAGGTTTAAAGACTAGTAAAGATGCTTAATGAGTTACCATTCTTTGGAGTATTTGCATTTTAGTTTAGTTAATTAGCTCAATCATTCATTTCTTTATTCCATATTAATGGATTTTTTTGTGGGCCTCTGTGTATTTCAGAGACTGTGTTAGCTTTAACAATTAAAAATTAAATAACAAAATATTTGGTGTCAGATGTTACTTAAATTTTACCTAGTAGTTTGAATCCAAGCACACAGACCTAGAAGGATATTTGAGTTGTTTTAGTAGTACGTTATACTTCACAGTATTAGGGTATCTTTCCTTTTTGAAAATTTCACTATTGATGGAATTCCTAACTTGAGAACTTTATTATCTCTGAAGGCAAGGATAGAAGGAGAAGAAAGTAATGCAAGAGAGACAATGACTAAGACTTGGCACTGGGTTGGAAATAAGTGGCAGCACACTAAACACCATAGTCTTTCCAAATGTTGCTGTTTTGTCTTAACAGGCCTCTGTTTTTGTAATGTAACTATTTGACGGAGGTACATTTGGCATACTTCTCTGAGGATCCTGGACCTCATGATAAAATGATTCTGAATATCCTGTGCTGAGAGGCACTGTGAGCAGCCAGTGATTTCCTTGGTACTGCTTTAGCCATAACAGAGATAGGCCTATATGCAGAGCTAGGGGAATTCAGGAGACAAGACATCGAAGGACTGGGGTTGCAGGAGGGTGTTGGTGATTAGAGCAGGGACGCAGCCCTTTTGGATTCCTTAGCACTTTTTACACAACCAAAGGGCTAAAACATTCTCCCAGTGTCTTTATAAAAAATTATGGCATAATTTCTACTCACGTTACAGGTGGGGAACTCAGAAGCATAGAGAGATTCAAGGCATCTTTTATCTGGCTCCACTGTACCTGTTCCTTTTTATCTTCAGTCCCTTAGTATCACCGACTGTAGCCATCACACCACCTTTTTTGTTATTCCCTAATTGTACCATGTTTCTCTCCCAGCTTTCCGGTAGAAGAGGGAGGTATACTGATCCCAATTTACAGATGAGAAGACTGCAGCTCAGAGAGCTTAAGCAACTTGGACTAGCTCACCTGGTTTGTCATGGCAAGTCTGGGACAGAATTTCGGCCTACTGACTGCTAATCCATTTCACTTAACCTCCCTCCTTTCAGACCTTAGGAAAGCAGAGGTCCTAGGAGGACCCCTCAGTGCATATTGAATCTCTGCACCCACGACAGCAGACACAGCAGATGGAAGAAGGAAGGATGCACTACCTATAAGGCTCTACTTATTCCTTGCCCAAGGATTCTCCTCTTGGCAACTTAATCACTTTCTAGAGTCAGCATTTAGTGATGGTTGTAAAAACACAAGCAATTTAGCACACAACACTCTGAACTGTAAACTTGGTAAATAGGATCAGGGGGAAGATTTAAGTGGAAAGGACAAGTGCTATAAAGACTTAACACGAATTCTTTAGGCTTCACAGATAAAGCAGATAAAAGATCCATAACCACAGGCAGGAAGTGAAAGGAAAATCCTAAATCGTTAAGATGCAATGAGGTCCCGCCACAATTCATTAATCAGATCATCCTCAGGGGCACTGGCTCAAGAATTCAAAGGAACCCAGAGCAGGAAGGCTTCGATGGCCGCCATTTTAGATGAGAGCAAGGTCTTCCTGGCAGGCATGGATGTGTCGTCCTCTCAATACTACCATTTCTCCTTTGACCAATTCTTTCTGTTTCTATATGGCAGTATTATTTGCTGTCTTGCTGTCATTTATACTTTGCTCCTTTTCTTTCTCCTCTCTGCTTCTCCACTTTCCTCTCTTAAAAAAAATCCTGTTCTTTTTCTTCTCCACTTTCCTCTGCCTTTACCATCTCTCTCTCACCTTCTCTCCACATATTTCAATTTCCCACCCTCGTCAGACTCTCCTTGGACCTGCTTTCCTCTCTTCTTCACCCTCATTTCCTACTGCCTCGCATATTCTCCCCGTAGGATGCAGCACTTTCTCCAGCCTGCTGTGTGCAAGCTGTGTGTGGGGGCGAATTCACTCAACACTCTTCTTTGTCTTTCTCACATTTCTTTTAGCATTTTTGTATGACTGAGAGAAGCAGAGGGGTAGAGCATAAAATAACCAGTTAATTTGGTCCTAAATTGTTTTCTTTTATCATTAAATTAGATGTCCTCAGATTTCTTTGTAAAATCCAAACATAAGTAGGCTGAAAACTATATCACTGTTCCTTTGGAAATTTAAAGGGATGCAGTTGAAGAGAATATTAACTATTATGAAATGTATTTTTCTCCTCACAGATTTTCTGGAAAAAAAAATGCTGGTATGACTTTTCACTCTCCTATTCTCTGTCCTTCTCCTAGAAGGGATGTAAAATATTTTCAAGAATTGAGCAATACTTTATTGCAATTTTTGTACAGTTTTCAAAGTAATTGCCCGTAAGTGGAAAGGAAGAACTAAAGAGCTTAGGAGCAATGCAGTGCCACTTTTAATAAATCAAAAGGGAGGGAGAGTGGGTATTGTTAAGTGACAGAAGGGAAACTGCTCAGAGAACAAACTGTCTCTCTCTCTCTCTGTGTGTGTGTGTGTGTGTGTGTGTGGTTATTGTTGTTTCTGCAGCATCTTGAAGATCCATTCTAGTCTCATGAGTTTTCTACAATTGCTGGCAAGATTGTAGTAGGACGAATATCTGTGCTCCCTTTCATAGTAAAGTTCTGGATGAACCCAGCACACGTTTGGCTGCAGTAAAAAAGCAATTTTTCATACACCAGGGGGCTGCAATTTGAGTATTGTAATGATTAGTGATTTCCTTCAGTTGCAGTTGACCGCCTGCTCATTTTTATATAGTAAATGTAAAAAGGAAAGGGAAAAACTTGACAGTGCTGGTTGATTGAAATTCCAAGAGGAACTTTCATGCAGATAAAACACTGAGAAAAGCCAGGGTGCTGGGAACTTCAGAATGAAAAAAGTGAGAAATAGAGAAAGAAAAAAATATCGTTGAAAGTTCCCTGAAGTCTTGCTGATTGCAAATAAAGTGTATGTGCGCTTTAGGCTGTTTGATGTGCTATCTCCATATTTAATGGCTTTTCATCTTCTCTCTAGTATCGTGTTCTCTCTTTTCTTACTTCCTTTCCCTTTTATTTTCCCCATCTGCCTATCTTTCTCCTTCTCCTTTCTTTTCTTTTCCTCTTTCCTTTTTCTCCAGAAAAAAGGCTATAAAATGTCTCTCGAAGAGGCAGACTCTATAATGGTGCCTGGTTGTCATGGAAACACACAGATTGCAAGACCTTGAGTCCTGCCACCGTGATCTAGGATCAGACCCTCATTGGGTCAGAGGCTAAGGCTGTCCCTAGAATTTCTGGATAAGGGAAACCAGGAAATATAATGTCATTTGAAATATAAGTCGGTGCCCACAGATAAAAGCTAGGAAAAGTGGCATCTAAATAGTTGTTTCTTTGTTTTGCACTCTTCATAATTACATTTGCTGTTAAGAATATAGATGAATGAGGCTGTCAGTGTGACTGAAAAATAAGCATAATTGCAGTATTTTCTTATTATTCTTTATTTGTAAAGTGATATGGTTTATGTCTCTGGGGAAGGGTCGCAGTTTGAAGATATTTTGCCAACTCTCTCATATCAAACCTGGTGCAAAGAATTGCTTTTTCAATAGAATAAGAATGTTTGGTGATTTTATATATGCCATCATCATCTTTCTTCTCCTAAATCAGTAACATCACACTTTGCAAAGTATATCAAATTTTATCGAGATTGTTTCATATAAGCCCAGTATTTCAAGCTAGGTAATATGGTGTCACCTCTGTCTCAGACCAGGTCTCTAGAACACTCAGTTTTCCTTTCTCTTCACAGCTCCATATGGCACCAAAGGTCATATCACTCTTAGAGATTAGGTACTGTTATGGATAGAAGCGAAGGCAATGGGCTAATTGGGTGAGGACTGAGCAAGATTCACTAAGACCTGTGACCTCTTTTTAGTTTGGAAAAAATCTCATTTCTCTTTTGATTTATCTCAGAGACACTCCTCTTTTCTTGTTTCACCTCCTCAGCCCCCATACTGATTCTGCTGTTATTCATTTGCAATGGACTCTGATGACCCCAGAAGCCAAAAGCTCAAAACCGTTCAAAACCCATCCTTTTCCTATGATGGCCAGAGAGTTTGCTCCTTAAATCATCCTAGAAAATAAGGGAAGTAGTTATAGTCCACTCTTCAGAAAAACAGTAACAATGAATGTAGTTAAGTTTCCTCTTAAAACAGATGACCAATATTTTGACCATACAATCTATAAAGAATACTCTTTCCTCCAACTAGTTCAGCAAGCAGATTGAGTGATAAATGCATAAATGGTAAGAGATTGGTGAATGCTCCTGTCAGGTGACATATTTTACTCCATAGGATTTTGTGAGGCATGTCTGATTTTGCAGAGCTCTCAGGAGTGGAAGGCAGTCATTGCTCCAGTCTGTGACAGCTCACCAAGGGCTTACTCAAACAATCTTTAGCACAAGCCAGTGTAGGCAAGCCTCAATTGCCCAGATACTCCTTTAGCAGATGGTTCTCTCTACCAGTTATCCCCCTATCAGCTGTGTCAAACCTCAGCTTTATACTGGTTCTTTTCACTTAGCGCATAAAAAACTCAAGACTTCTCTATTCTTAAAAAAAGAAGAAAAGAAAAAAAGAAAGAGGGAAAAGCAAACAAAGTCCAGTCCTTAACATCATGCCTCTCTTATTAACCACTTACTACCTTTCTTTCCCTTAGTAGCCAAAGTTTTTTGTTTGTTTGTTTTTTCCTGCAGCACTTATTTGTTTATTTTTTATTGAGGTAAAATATACATAAAATAAATTTACCACTTAATCATTTTTAAGTGGATAGTTCAGTGTTGTTGTGTATATTTACATTGTTGTGCAATCATCACCACTATTTTCAGAACTCTTTCATGAAATTCTGGCTGGGTGCCATGGCTCACACCTGTAATCCCAGCACTTTGGGAGGCTGAGACGGGTGGATCATGAGGTCAGGAGTTCGAGACCAGCCTGGCCAATATGGTAAAACCCCGTCTCTACTACAAAAAAAAAAAAAAAAAAAGAAAAAGAAAAAAAAAATTAGGTGGGCGTGGTGCGCATCTGTAATCCCAGCTACTCAGGAAGCTGAGGCAGGAGAATCACTTGAACCTGGGAGGCAGAGGTTGCAGTGAGCCTAGATCATGCCACTGCACTATAGCCTGGGCCACAGAATGAGACTCTGTTTCAAAAAATAAAAAATAAAATAAAAAAATAATAACTCACTGTTCTCCCTTCCCCACCAGTCCCTGGCAACCACCATTCTACTTTCTATCTCTATGCCTCTGACTAACTGTCACTACTCTAGGTTCCTGATGCAAGTGGTGTAATATGATAGTTATTTTTTTGTGTGTCTGGCTTATTTCACTTAGCATAACATCTTCAGGGTTCATCCATGTTAGAGCATGTGTCAGAATTTCCTTCTTTTTTAAGGTTTAGTAATATTCCATTATATGTATATATCACATTTGTTCATCTGTTCATCTGTTGATGGACATTTAGGTTGTTTCCTCCTTTGGCTAGTATGTATAATACTGCTACGAACAGTGCTATATCTGTTTGAGTCTCTGCTTTTAGTTCTTTGGGGTATATATTCAGAAATGGAATTGCTAGTACAGCCAAACATTTTACTTTTGTTTTGCTTTTCAAAGTAATCAAATTTCATAGTTTTGAAAGTCAAAAAGTTATAGACAGCTTATAACAAAGAACAGCAGTCACCTGCCCTGCCTTTCTTCACCCAGACCGCTTCTTCAAAGTCACCCACTTTAAACTCTTCAGCTGTTTGTTCTGTTTACCATATTTACAAATTTCATATGGATTTGTTGATTTTCCTACATTGGCCATTATACTCATTTCCCATTATAGAAGATAAAGACTTACTTCTTACATATCATTATGGTGGAGTCTTTGAAAAAGTGGCTACAACAAATTATCCCATCCCTGTATGCATACCCTTTCCAAAGTGCCTTTGTAGCTACTCCTGTCAAGAGGTAGGATCTGTTTTTCTACCCATACAATCTAGACTGGCCATATGATTTCCTTTGACCAAAAGAATGTTCTGGCAATGACCCTGTGGGACCTCTAAACCTAGACTTCAAGAACCATTTCACCTCTGCTCTTGGAACACTGCTCTGAGGCTGTCATGTAAACAAACCCGATCTGACTGAAGTGTGATAAGATGCTTGAAACACAGACAAGACGTCCTAGCTGAGGCTCTTAGGCCTACCAGTAGACAGCCAGCACCAGTCCCAAAACATGAGTGTGAGGTCATCTGGAGTCCCCCAGATAACAGCCATGGGGGCGAAGAACTGTCTGAGCCCAGTCCAAATTGCTAAGCTACAGATTCATAAGCAGACTTCAGTTGTTTTAACTAAGTTTTGGGATGATTTATTACCCAGAAATAGATTTCTGGTGTTATTCATTGCTCATGCATATTTCATCACCTTGTATTTTCCTAATATAATTTTATAATGCATTTGATCACATCTATATTCATTATTTTCATAATTAATAATTGTCAACATAACCACTGTGTTAACATTGCTCACTGCTGAGCCCAGAGCTATGTTATGAATGAGTCAACTTTTGGTTCTTTTTGTTGTGTTATTAAATTTACTTACCTTTCTTCCAGTCTCTTGCTAAGTCTTCCTATATCCTTCAATAACTATAAAATTATTCTCAATCCAATCTTCCACACTATAAGCCTATCAGAAAATCTATCACTTTTATTTTCTTCTGGAAACCTGTCTCTCAGAGCCTTTTTCTTTTCTGCTTTAATCTGGACTGGCTGCTCTATAAAATGGCTGCCCAGCTGTAGTCATGGGATTTGCTTTCTTGTTATAGTGGGAATTCTATTGACCTCCTTTATCCTGTGCCCACTGTTGTGTGGCTCCCATATCTTCCTCTTTGTTTTTGGCAGTAATTATTTTGTTTTGTAGGAACTTACCCTCTAGAAGTTTCCTGAGAAAGAATGCATAAGAAGTATATTTTTTGAGACCTTGCATGTAAGGAAATAACTCTATTTTCACTCTTGATTCACAGTTTGGCTGGGTATAGAATTGTAAGTTAGGCATTTTTTTCTCAGATTACTTTGAAGACATACCTCACTGTCTTCTAATTTTCAGTGTTGCTGTTGAGAAGTCTGATGCCATTCTTATTTCTAGTTCTTTGTATGTCATTTGTTTTTTCTTCTTAGAATCTTTACTTTATACTCAGGATTCTTAAAATTCATAGTCATGTCATGCTGTGAATTTCTTTTTCATCATTATGTTGGGCCTTTGGACTTCTTAATCTGGAAATTTGTTTCCTTCAGAAATACTCTTATATTTTTTTCTTTGACAATTCCCTCAACCATCCTGTATTTTCTCTACTTATTAAGAATTCCTTGTTTTGGATGTTTGACTGCTTAGATCTCCTAGTTTTTATTGATATGTCTTTTTGATTTACCTCCTATGAGATATCCTCAACTTTGTCTTTTAATTCTTTCTTTTTCTTTTATTTGAATGCTACACCCATGTATTCAACTGTTTGCACATCTGCATGAGGTTGTTTTTCCAGACTTTCCTAATTCAACCTGTCCAGGACTAAATTCATATTTGGCGAAAGTCCTTGTTGTCTGTTATCTGGCTGAATGGAACTACCATCTTTCAAGGAAACCCAGCTATCATTGACACCATTCATACTCATAGCCTAATTGAAGTCCTGTTTATTCTTCTTCTTTAATGGTTCTTTAATATTAATTGCTCTTTAACACCCCTAGCTCTGCCCTAGCTCAGGCCATTGCTGTATCGTTCCTGCATTATGACAATGCCCTCTCCACTTATATCTCTGATTCCTGGGTGACTCCAATCTAATAGATTTTTATATTGCAACCAAACCTTGAGATTAAATTCAAGCATCATTTTCCCCACCCTTCACTATGCAGGCTCCTGTTCTACATTTTTTCTTACCTCTATTATACTTTTCTTTTTTTTTTTTTAATCTTGAGCATTGTCATTGTCTATTCCCTTGCTTAGCTTCTACCCTAGACCCTGAATGACTTTAGGGCAGGATAATGGTTGTTAGCAAGTTCACAATAAATATTTATTGCAAAAATCTCTACCCCCTGAGGTAGAGCATTTGATTTTTGGATTACTCTTTCTGTTAGAATATTTTCCCGCATACTGAGCTGGAATTTATTATCTTAGAATTTCTTCTAATTCATTATAATTGTATTCTGTGACTATAAGCCCCAGATTTTCTAGAACATAATATCTGATTTCAAATACTTACTATTTTATAAGCTATCACAGGGTCATCATGGAACTTCCAGCTCTCCGTATTCAAACCATATATCCTAGGTTAAGTCTTACACTTAGAAGTGGCACAAAACCTATTTGTGTCTTGATTTTTGGTTTGGAAAGTTTGGGAACTGCACAGTAGAGAACCAATCTAATCCCGCCTGCTTAGCACAGATATTGAAGTCAACAATTATGTTCCTTTTTCCCTAGATTGATTTTTTTTTTCCAGGTGAAAGCTCATAGATTGCTCTTGACTTACCTCTGGATCTCTGTGCTCCTATTTAAAGTGTGTGGTGAGCCCAGGTGATGCTACCTGTGCAGAACAGATCAGACAATCTCCTCCCTGCCTCTGGACCCTGACCTGCTTTTAACACAGCCCAAGTTTGCTTTTGCTCTCTAGGTACAACCGTATTACATTTATGACTTTTTGGTTTTTCTTTTTTAATCTATGATATCAGGACGTATTTTCTACATTGTACACTTGAGCATTGAGTTTATTCCTGTTAAAATGCATCTGGTTGGGCTTGAACCATCATGTAATGTCACATTTTACACTGGATCCCAATTCTACTACCCAGTGTATTATCCTGCCTTCTCAGACTTGTGACAATAAAATAATGTTAGTTTGAGTTATTGGCCTATGCCCAGTGTGGCTGGAACTTCGAAGGACATTTGTTAAAATAGAATTCTCCTTCTAAGTTGTTTTCCTCTGATGCTGTTTGGCTTGTGAATACCTGTTTATGTGCTTGAATTTCACCCAGTATTATATTTCACAGTAGGAACTTGGGGTCAGAAAAGTATCTTTTGAGCTAACACATAATTAAGGAATATAGTTCTCTAAGAAATAATTTTCCTCCGTAATAGAATGGAGGCTGTAGTCCTATTCAAATACCTATTCCAATATTTGTTCATAGTTCTTCTGTCATGTAAGCATTTGCAGGTCCATTTTAGTAATAAGACAACTAGTTATAAATCCTCTATCTCTAATCTGAATATTTCTAAAAAACTATAGACTTCAAAGTTCTCAGGGGCAGGGGCACAGATGCTTTTTACTTCTCTATCAGGTTATCCCTTACCTGCCCTACCCCCGCCCCCCGAAAAAAAACTTCCCTAGATAAGTAAACATTTTTCTCTCTCCTACGTCTATACCTTCTCATATGCTAGCTTTTCTTTCTGGAATGTCTCTCCCTTCCCCATTTGCTGTGGGCTAAATTTCCTATTCTTTCTCAAAGCCTAACTTAACTTTCACATCCTTTGAGAAGGCTTTCTTCATATTTAGTCAAGCCTCAATTTTTCTTCACCTTGAATTCTTAAGATATTCATTATGTTAATTATTTTTTCTTGAAACTGACTTGAATGGCTGGGCACTGTGGCTCCACCTCTAATCGCAGCATTTTGGGAGGCTGAGGCAAGAGGATTGCCTGGTTCCAAGAGTTTGAGATACTGACTTAAATGTCACATTGTTTTCTTATTTAAAGGATCTGAATATGCTAGTATTATTTCCTGAGATGGATTATAAACTGAAGGTGGGGACCACTTCTCCTTTTTCTATGACTCCCTACTATTCTTTGCAGAGTTTTAGGTACATTATATTAATCTAATTGGATTGAAATTTTGGAAAACTTGAGGAAAGGAAATGCATCTAGGAAAGCAAGGCTGAAGGCTCATTACTTTTCTTTAAAAACAAGCACATGGAAAGAATATGCTCTTTGAAATCTTTAGAGGAACATGTCTCAGAGCTGCTGCAATTTTTCACAAAAGCATTCTAAGTCTAATTTGAACATCTGCTATCACAAGAATTTTACATCCCTTCTGTGGGCTCATGGGAAAGGGCCATGAAGGAGAGGCTGTGATGGATGGTCCAGGGAGCCTCACCCTAGCCTTGGCACAGGGCAAGGCTATGAAACTGCACTTTTCAAGAACCAGCAGGGAACATTTGGAATTTCTCCTGTTAACACAAGGGACACATAATTTGATTTTTTATGTTTTGTACTTTTTTTTTGCCAGAAAAAAGGAGAGTCCTTGGATATTTTTGGAGAGTTTTATCACCTCCAACCATTTGGTTTCAAGGTAACAATACATGCTTGTTTCTTCTACCACCCTCATTCATTCTAACTCATCTGGGAGGTCAATGTGGAAGGATTAGGTTTGACTCTGTTTAAAAAGCCCAGTTTTTAGTTAGCCTAAGCAGGTCATTTTTACCTCATAGAGCCCTACTTAAGCAATGGAATCAATCACTTTCTTCATTAGATGTTTGACATTTATTAAAATAATATATTGTGCTATGTATTATAATAGAGCCTACTATCCACTGTGAGTGATTTATACCTTTTAAATATGTTTCATATATATATTAGGGCTTTTTTATGTAGTGAAGAATTAAATTTACACAATGAGAGGCCTGACCTTTGTCCCTGCCCCTGGAAGATAATCTCTAACCCTTGGACTTTCCAGAGTGATAGGAGTGTCTTCGCTATTCGTAGCGGATTCCTCAGACTGCACCTGACCTGATAGTGTATGCCAGTGGGATGACTCGGGGGGAGGCTGTCCATGCTAGAAATGCCAAGCATGTGATTAGAGGGTTTGGGCTTTCAGCCACGTGATATCAGCCCTACCTTTTGGGAGGAGAGGGAGGCTGGAGATTGAGTTCATTCAGGAGGGTGCTGATTTAATCAATCGTGCTTGTATAATGAAACAAACAAACAAACAAAAAACCCAAATACTCTGGACACTGAAGCTTGGGTGCACTTCCCTGCTTGGGAATACTCTGGGTGAATTGTCACACATCAATGCTAGGAGGGTAACAAATCCCTGAGGATAGTGGAAGCTTTGTGTTTGGAAATCTCCCAGATCTTACTCTGTGCTTCACTCTTTCTTTAGCTGGCTCTAATTTGTATCCTTTCGCTATAATAAAACTGTAATCCAAAGTGTGATATTTTCCTGAATTCTGTGAGCCATTCTAGGAAATTGTTGAACCTAAGGGTGATTGTGGGAATCCCCAGTTTTGTAACCAGCTAGTCTGAAGTGTAGGTGGCCCTGGGGACCTCTGAACTTGCAACCGATGTCTGAAGTGAGAGCAGTCTTGTGGGGACTGTATCCAAAGACTGCCTTTTCTCTAACTCACTGTAGTAGTCTATCAAGAAACAGGAAATAGAAAGAAGAAGACAAAAAATATTTGTTAAACCATGAAACCCAGATAACTAAAGGTAATTTTTTAACCCTATTTCTCCTACAACAAAGCTGGGAAAAGACTGGAGGTTTTTTTGTTTGTTTGTTTGTTTTTTGTTTTTTTTTTTTTGTCTGTGTTTCCTCTGTTGAACTTAACACATAAAACTTTTGAGAAAGCCCCCTTATTTTTCTAGGCAGGGGACATAGCCCACAACCTCTAGGTATTTAGGATCAAAAATGTTGGAATCCTGAATGGCTGAAGGTGGTGGTGATGGTGAAATAATTCCAAATCTCTTCTCAAGGTGGAGCTATTTGGGCATCTCTGTTTTTTGCAAATGGTGGATCACAGGATCCACCTCGTTAATAAGGTAACTGTTAATAGCCAAGAAGACAGGGAAAGCTACTATTTAAAAGCTAAGTGCAGTGGTGAGGGATGGGGTGGGCCAAAATGCTTCCCTAGGGTTCTCTGTTTTGTCTTCTAACCTCTCAGCCCTTGGAGGACCTCTTTCCTTATTTTTCTTCTTCTCATCTTTGCCTTCTCCAACATTGGCCTTTTGCTATTTGCTCTCTCTTCCCTTCCTATCACCTATGCATTCTGATCATTTGTTGATGCTCTGTAATGATCCACCCATTGACAGGGATATTTGCATTTTCTTTTTCTTTTCTTTTTTTTTTTGAGACGGAGTCCCACTCTGTTGCCCAGGCTGGAGTGCAGTGGCGTGATCTCGGCTCACTGCAACCTCCGACTTCTGGTTTCAAATCATTCTCTTGCCTCAGCCTCTTGAGTAGCTGGGGTTACAGAGACCCACCACCATGGCCGTTTTTTTTTTTTTTTTTTTTTTTTTGTATTTTTAGTAGAGACAAGTTTTCGCCATGTTGGCCAGGCCAGTCTTGAACTCCTGATCTCAGGTGATCTGCCCACCTCGGCCTCCCAAAGTGCTGGGATTACAGGTGTAAGCCACTACACCCAGCCGATATTTGCATTTTCACAAGGACAAAAGTCTTAAACCTAAAGATCAAGCATGGAAGGTGAAATTTCCAATCTCATTTGCTGTGAAACTGTAGATTCAGAAGTCTGAGAACAGCTCTGTGGAAGTCTCCTGCCCAGGCTGACTTCCACACCTCACTCATCCTAATGCTGGGTTCAGTGAGGACCTCAGGCTACAGAGGGGCTATTATTCTTCCTTGAGCTGGCCTGGAAAAGAAAAATTAATTTTGGTAATACTTTAGAGAGAAGAATATAGGAAATTTGTAAGTGATTCATGAATCATGTTGGCTCTCAGCAGCAGCGTTTTGAGGTGATTCTGGAGAGCGTGGCCTTGAGTAAGCCCTTCAGAGAAGGTGGCTTGAGGCCACAGCTAAATAAATCGAAATTGAGTGAAATCAAGCTAAAAACAGTGGAAGCCAGCCTTAGAGGCAGCAGTCGTCCTGTGTAAATACACAGAAAGGCCTGTGTCTTTTCCACAAACAACTGTGGAATCTTGGACAAATCACTGTTCCTTTCTAGACCTGGTTTTCTTTGGCAAGTCAGATGTTCTTTAAAGACCCTGTAAGCTCTAACAGTGTCATGATTTTTAGTCCAGGGATGAGCTTAGGAACAAGAGAGAGAGCCATCATAGAATAAAAAATTTACATGAGGTAGGCTACTTTGGAAGCCCAAATATAGTGTTTGTGCCCTGGACATTTTATGTACATATTCTCTGCTTTGGGACAAAAGGAGAAGAGCTATCCATGGATCTGAAATCCAGTGCTTTTTGATGGTGGGGCCATTGGAGAAAGTAGAAAGTGGGAGTGAATGCAATTGGTGAGGAGAAATGGACAATATGAGCCATTCTTCAGCTTTCCTCCTCATTCTATTGCTGCTGCATAGAGAACCTCACCTGTAAAGAAAAGAATATCTGGAATATTTGTCCTTTATTATTTTATGAATGTTTATTATGACAGCACGTTCTAACCAATAAGTTTATGTCCAGGGATGGTCCTCTGAACTGTGAACAAGGCAGTCTTTATCCATCTTCAAAATTCTCTTATCTCTTGTTGTGATCTCTTCCATCATGCATTCTCAGTGCCACCCTGGAAGGAAATGATACCTTCCTAGTTAATGGCAGCAAACTCTAGCTTTTCTGAAGTTGGCCCTATATGGAGGAGAATCTCTTGTGGGGTAGGGCTTCGGGGATTGGACTGCTCATAGATTCATCTTGTTTTTGCGGTTTGTTTCTTGGAGGAGACCAACACAAGTGGCCTCACGAGTACACTGATCCAAGTGAGATACAAGTTTCCTTTCCCTTGATTCTCAGTAGTCCAGCTGAACTAAGACTAGATTTTCTCATGAGTAGGACAGGTAGAGCTAACCCCACAAGCAGGATAGTAGTGTGGTGCTCTTCCATCTGATATGTCTTTGCAAGTGATGTATTTGGGGAGCAGAGAGAAATACTCATGATAGTAGCACTTAGCCTTTCCTTGATGATCCCTGAGTAATTTAACCACTAACCCACATCTTCATACCCAATTCAGAAAATCAAAAGTCCAGTGATTAACCAGTTTTACCATTTTTGGAAGACCTGACCCTCAGGGTCTCTCTCAATCTTTCCCTCCCAAATTATTTTCAATCAGTATGCTTTTTCTTTTAGAGGAGCTTCACTAAATACAATTTACTCCTTGCTGAATTTCTGGCAGTGTTGTAGCCCCTTCAAGAGGGACATTTCAGGCAGTTGCTCAACTGATTTGGTCTCTCACAAGCTGAGGGTCAAGTAACTACCATGCAAAGAACAGTATGAAATTTTCTTTATAAATAGATCTTTTTTGAGTGCAGACAGTTCCTACCGTATTCTTCAGGTATCTTTGGGAAGAGACCCAGCCTGGCCCCTTTCATTTCAAGTTCCTGGTCTCTCTTTATGGGGAGGACATTATCTTTGTACATACCACCTATGGATATCCACCCAGACATCTAGACTGTGATGTCTAGATCTTTCATTTCTGGTTTCTTCTCATACATTAGCGTATACCTTTATTACTGAACACTAACAATGACCCTTCATGAGGCCATGTCTAGTTACAGGGGAGGCCTTCATAGAAAAATCAGTCTTCATGGAGTGACCATAACAGAATATAATGTATTATAACCCCAATAGTCATGTCACATTTACAGTAATAAGGAGCATTTTTCTACTCATCCCACTCCCAATGACTGCCTCGAGCAGTCAAGATGCCTTCACTGCTGCTGTTCAAAACCTCTTTATTCCTCTTCCTCCATTTATAGCAGAACCCACTCTTTTTTTCAATAAGCTGACTCTTAGAAAAGAACTGATAAGCTAAATTCCAAGAAGGTGCTCCTGGCTAAAAGCAGCATAATAGATAATTTAACTTTGGAGTAACAATGCTTTAAACCCAAATGAGCCAGGCTCTAAAAATGAAGTTTAGTGATTGTTACAGGCCACTAGGAAGATATTTTGTGTCTGAGAGACTTCCCTGGTTCAACTTAAATCACACACAATAAGTAGAAGCTTATACCAGTTATGCCTGCATGATGCCTGCCTTGTGGCTGGTTGCTTGGGCTATTCTTTAATAGAGTGAGGGAGATTTGGAAGAAGTAGGTTCCCACTAGGAAGTCTCTCATTCCACCATTATTGAGCTGCTTACAGTGCTGTGTGTGTGGTGGTGTGTGTTGGGAGGTGGTAGGTGGTGGTTCACTGCAGAGTGCTGGAAGGTATTCCAAACCTTAGGGTAAACATGGCAACCCTTTTTGGAGCATAAATCTCTTCTTGAATATGTGGGGAAAATAAGTGCAGTGAGATTATTTATTGAAACCTTAATTTGTATTTTGGTTGAGGGCGTGGAAGCATCAGAAAGAATGAGAACGATTTTTTTTTTAATTTTCCTGAATTCTGAGAAGGCCATTGTGTTCTTGTTGCAGTAGCAGCTTGAAGATAATCTTTCAGGCTTTTCTCAAAACTCTAAACTCTTTGAAATTGTGTAAGGGCATGCGTATGTATATGCAGGGAAGGAGAGATGTGAAGAAAAGAGTTGGAACTGACAGAGAAAGGAGATTCTGAGAAGCCTGGGAAGGGATGCAGGGCTATGAGGGGCCCGGATGCCCCTATCCCTGATTGGCAACTGAGAACTGCAGAGGGTAGGCTGGCCTTGGGTGCTGGGCTCTAGCCTTAGCAAAAGTCCCAGTGGTAGAGCAGAGGCTTGGCAGAGAATGTGTGGAGCTTCCTCACCCGCTAACTCCAAGGGCCATGCACAGTTGGGCAATGAGCCTAGTAGTGGTAACCAGTACAAACCAAGGACTGAAGGCCCTTCCTCAAATACCCTGTCCCAAATACCCTGAGACTTTGATAGTACTCTGGGAGATATAGATGTGCATATGGAGTTACAGGATTGAATAAGATAATTTCTTGCCAATCTGGCATAGAGAGGAGGGGGCCTACATTAGATTTAGTTTTGCAGAAAAAAAATCTAATGTTTGTGGAAAACTTGGTGTATTGGTTATTTATTGCTGTGTACCCCAAAATATGGTGTCTTAAAATACCAAACCCTGTAATCCCAGGACTTTGGGAGGCTGAGGTGGGTGGATTGCTCGAGCTCAGGAGTTCGAGACCAGCCTGGGCTACATGGTGAAACCTCGTCTCCACCAGAAAAAAAAAAAAAAAAAAAAATCAGCCAGGGTTGGTGACATGTGCCTGTAGTCCCACCTGCTAGGGAGGCTGAGGTGGGAGGATCACTTGAGCCCGGAAGGCGGAGATTGCAGTGAGCTGATATTGCCCCACTGCAATCCAACCTGGGCAACAGAGTAAAATCCTGTCACAAAACAAAACAAAACTGAATGTTTAGTTAGATGTCGCTGGCTCATGGTTTCTCATAAGATTGCAATCAATGTGTCAGCTGGGACTGAAGTCATCTCAAAGTTTGACTGGGGGAAGATCTGTTTCCAAGCTCACTCATGTATCAGGCCTCAAGTGTTCTCTGGATATTGACTGGAGACCTCATTTCCTTGCTCTGTGGACCTCTCCACAGAGCTATTACTCACAACATAGCAACTTGATTACCTTAGAGAAAAGGCTGAGAGAGGGAGAGAGACAGAGACAGACAGACAGACAGACAGACAGACAGACAGACAGACAGAGACAGAGAGAGAAGAGAGGGGGATAGACTGGGGAAAAGAAAAGGCAAGGTGTGGGGAGAGAGAAAGAGAGACTAACACAGAGGCATAGTCTTTTTGTAACCTAATCTCGAAAGTGGCATTCCATGGCTCTGCCACATTCTATTAATTAGAAGTAAGTTGGTAGGTACAGGTCATATACAAAGACAGGAAATTGTACAAGGGCATGAATACCAGTCTGTAAGGTGAATACCACCATACAGACTGCCCACTACACCTGAGTTTGAGAGGGCAATTTTGTTTCCTCTATTCGTAAGCAAACATAATTATGTTATGACATAGAATATGAGATTCTGGGGTTGTTAATTCATGGACTCCTAGTACAAAGCATTTTGGAAGCTTTGTATCCATATGGTTCCTATGCTTAAGGAATTGGCCCAAGTAGGGCTTCCACTCAAAGGACACTGGTTGCTATTTGGGGGCTGTGAAAAGACTGTAGGTAAGTGAGAAGGAAAAGAAAACATGTTTTGCAAAATACTTTGTTTTGCTGAATACAATGCAAGAGAAAAAGGAGGAATAAGGCACGGCCTTGCTCTCAGATGTGATATGGGTAAGTTGGAATCTAGAAGACAGAATAGAAAATAGTGCTGGATTGAATTTAAGCCAATGATCACAGTAAATTTTCATACCTAATAGTGATAGATGAGTGAGGCAGGGAGAATGTCAGAGGGCCCCACCTAGTATTGAGGAAAGATTTTGAAGAAAAGGTGAAATGTGACCTGCATTGGAAATTGTGGGGGTGGAGGTGGGGGCAAACAATGTGGGCAGAGGTTTAGAAAGAGGAAGAATGATGTATTTGGAAACTGACTTAGTTGGAGGGCAGGTTTATATGGAGTCTGGGTCCTGGATTTTTCATCATTGTTTGTTCCTCATCTTCAGTGTGTGTTTTTGGGGCATCTCCTGCCTGCATAGCTCTGTCCTTGGTGGTGGTGGAGAGCCTGAGAGCCCAGGGTGACTCTGGAGAACATGGCCCTTCTTTAGGGAGCTTCCTGGTGGGCTCAAGATTCCTTAATGCCATATCTGATGTCACATTGCTCACCGCTGTGATTCCAGGATGGAAAACTGAATAAGAAGCATTTTTTCTTTCTCTGGAAGGGATAGCCTTTGGGGGCAGAGGGGAAATTAGCTAGAAAAAAACCAAATAGGCTTCTCTGAAAAAACAGTGTTTAATCAAGGATCTTGAGAAAATAACCAGCTGTTTTATGAGCTAATTGGCTATTCTTTTGGAAAGAGTTAATGTACCACAAGGAACACAATTATTTTTAGAACCCTAAGGAAGCAGAGATTTGTTTGAAGCTCCAGATTAAAGGTGGATCCAAGGTTCTATGAGGTGACGGGCAAAGAGACCAAAGAAAAAGTTTTCTGAACTTTGAATTTGTGTGACTTGTAAGGAGGAGGGGCTGTTTTATTTTTTTCCATTTTATTTCCTAGATCGCTTGTCAGAGCTTAGATGTCACACTTTGGGGATTTAATGAGTTGACATTTTCACAGGCTAACCTGGTAATTAATTTCTGCTCATCATGGGGCCAGTGTCAGCTCATTCTTCCTTTCTGATCCAGAGCCAGGAGTGTGAGGTCTGAGTCCTGTTTGTCTGACTTTCTCAGGAGCTGGCACTGGGCAGCAATGGGTGCCCATAGGCTGGACCACTTTTGGGGTCAAGGCAATGGTTGGTTGAGAGATGAGTCTTGCAGAACAAGATGGGCCCCATAAAATTTAGGGAGTTGAAATCTTATGTCTCTGTTCACACAAACAAACACAGTTACTTTGTCTTTTCCTCTCCTTACAGTAAAGAGTTGGTTAAGTCATGGAATCATTTTAAAAAGAATCCAGCAAATATACATTAATATTTATCTACATACTATTTGCTTAATCACTCACTTACTTACTTAAAATATTTAGTTTAATTTTAATCTGAGTTTTTAGGGGAACTCCTGTCAGTTGATGTTGAGCCAAGACTGCTCTCTAAGGATGTATTGCTAATTATAATTTTGTGTTGTCTTTCTTGTATAAACATCTCCCCTAAATGCATCATCTCTGATTTCTAATTTTAGGATTTTAAAACATGGAGTGAAAGTTATACACACTTGCAACGTAAAATCTTAATATTTTATAATTATGGTTGTCTCATTCACATCTGACTCACTGATAATTTTTAGCATGGTGTGATGGATATTTTTCAATGTATTCTGCTTAATTTTTAAAATTTTTTAAATTTTAAAATTTTAAAATAGAAACATTCTTCCTTTTCACACTCATTTTATTAATATACACAATATTTTATTGAATTAGATATTTACATCAACACATGAAATTGACAAAACACATTTGGGAACAATTTACTCTTGGAAAGAATATAACTAAATTGGTGGGATGCAAGGATATATTATTATTTATTACTTGTTAGCTTTAAGCTCAGAGTGCTGTATGTTTTAAAGGGAATGAAGGATATCAGCTCATCTAGAATAGGGGTTAGCAAACTTTTTCCATAAAGGACCACATAGTGCATGTTTTAGGCTTTGCAAGACTCTACAGTTTCTATGGCCAACTACTCAACTCTTCCATCATAGCACAAAAGCAGCCATAGACAATGTGTAAATGAATGAGTGTAGTTATATCCCAATAAAACTTTGTTTCCAAAAACAGGCAGCAGATGGGATTTGGCCTGAGGGCCATAGTTTGCCAACTCCTGATCTAGAGTACTAGTTAAGCTGAAGTAGATTAAGAGAGTTGCTATTCCTCTTGATTCACTCTACCAAATGTTTATTAAATGTAAATTGCATGCCTACCTGTTCATATCTGTGATAGACAGGGTAATAATGTGGCTTATTCTTCCTAGCTATAATGTGATGCATGCCTTTGTGTTCATTCTTCTGTGGCTTGATGTCCTTTCCATGCCCTTTTCATCTCCTGGCACATTTCTGCCTATCTTTCAAAACAGCTCAAAAATTACCTCCTCAGGGAAGCCTTCCCTGTCTGCTGGGCCAACTTCAATGCCCCTTCTCTGGGTTGTTGCAATTGTCATCCCCTGCAATCCTCCAACCTAGTGCTTGTCATGCCGCATTGTAAAAAATGGGCTTTGTGTCTCTCTCCTTCAAACCTGTGACCTTTTTGAAGGCATGAACTGAGACTCAGTCATGTCTGTATACCTTTGTACATAGCAAGCATTCAATAAATGTTTGTTGAATAAATGACAGAATCAATGTGGCAAAGCATGACATAAACAGACTATATGAATAGCCATTGCTATTATTTGTGTGTATGTATTTTGACCTTGTAACTTTTTTCTTTTATTTATTCACTAAGAAGATGGAGGGAGTGTGGCAGCAGATCTTGACAAGTTTTCCCATAAAAACAAATTTACTTATTTGTTATTTATATACATTTTAAAATTTATAGACATCAAAACATAAAAGTAATATGTGTATATAGTTTTAAGATCAAATTGTGCTACAAGATTTGTGAGGCAGGCACTTGTTTGGCTATTTGCAGCCGTTCTCAACCCCTGTCTCTGTTGCTTGCTTTCTACCGCAGAGGATTAAAGTCCAGATTCTCCCATCACCAGCCTCTCTCATAGGCAGAGGTGGCCATGTGACCCAGTTCTGGCTAACGAGATGTAAGGCGGACTCTACTCAGGGTCTTCCAGGAAAGATATTTTCCTTTCTAATTGTGGTGAAGACTGCCAGGTATCTGTTATTTTGTTCTTCCCTTTTTTTTTTTTTTTTAGAACTTTTAAGTTTTAGCTGTGCATATGGCTACTAGGAATAAATACTGCATTTTCCAGTGTCTTTTCTAGGTAGTTGTGGCTTTGTGACTAAATCCTGGCCAGTAGGATATAAGCAAAAGTGTTTTGTGGCAGCTTTCAGGAAATTTCGTCAAAAGAAAGCTCTCATGTGTCCTTTTTATTCCTCATTCCTCCATCCTGCTGGCTGTAATGTTGACATGATGGCTGGAGCTGCTGTAACCTTCTGGAACTATGAAGTCACCTTGAGAAAGGAAGCTGTGACTAGTAGAATGACAAGAGAGATGGAGCCTTGTTTTCTGAAGGGATCACAGAGTAAGTAAACCTCATACCAACCCTGGACAACCTACCTCCTCTAGAGTGGCGAGAACAAGATTTTGCCTTGCTCTAGACATTCTAATTTTGGGTCCCTATCACTCATTATCAGAAGTAATCCTAACTGATTCACTAAGGAGAGGGAAGAGTTACATGAAGACAACTTTCTTGCTCAGTCACAGGCAATCTCTCTCCCATGATCTGCCTGTGAACACAATGTTTGCATCTGTGGCAGCCACCTTGCAGCCCTGAGTGAACAAGGTTGAAAAGCAACGCACTGAGGATGGTGGAGCAGAAAGCTGGAAAGCAATGAGTCCTCAGTGATGTCACTGAGCTTCCAAGCCCATCTATTTCTGTACATTTTTAAAAAAAGTAAACAACAAGTGTCCTCACATAGTAAGCCACCGTTAGTCCAGTTCCCTGCTACTGGTATCTTAATTAACTTGGTTTACACAAATCAGTAGTCCCTTGTCTCATGCCTGCTCATCCTGATTCTGTCTCCGGTAGGGAACCACTTTCAACTCTTAGCTGCTTTTCTTTGCTGTTTAGCTAACTATGTAAAAATAAAAGGACGATGATTTTGCTCTCTTAAATAACTCCTTTTATACACTTCCTTAATGTCTTAATGTCTCTCCTTCTGTCTCTCAATATAGCGAAGCCACTATTTGTGTTCATCTTGACTTTGTCAATATTATTTGCAGCTGAGACATAGTGTTCTACAACTTCATTTTTTTCTTTTGCAACTTTTCCTTGGAATCATTAATTGACTTCCTGTATCATTTGCTTAGTTTTCTATGTATCTATCAATAATTCATTCCCATATATTTCACTAAAGCTGTAAAACTCGTTTTACTCCATTTAAACACATGAAGTAATCAAATAGTTCCTTTATTCCTGTAGGAGACATCCCCCTGGGAGCCTCTAGTCAACTACTCCAAATGTGGACGAGCTGCTATCTCAGTTTGCTGCCCAGTTATCATCTTAGGATTCTTTTGACCTCTTTCCTGTGTTGGAGTCCCTATTCTTGATCCTCATGTCTCCTTCTTTCCTGGTTTTCTCAGTTGTTTGGTTAGAACACATTTGGCTGAAGCTTTCTAAAAAAGAATACATGGGCAATTTTCTATTTTTTTAAAAAAAGATTGAGCATGTCTAGAGATATCTTTATCTGACCTTCTTACTTGATTCATGATTTGGCTGGCATAGAATTCTTGGCTGGAGAGTGTTTTCCCTCAGAATTTTGTAGGCATCTTCTTTTAGCTTCTGCTGCTTTTAAGAAATAGGATGCTATTCTTACCTGCTTTTTTTGTTTGTCTGGAAGCTTTAAGCATCTTCTCTAATCTCCATTGTTCTGGAATTTCATGGGGATGGTTTGTGTCTTTTTTTTTGTTTATTTTACAGGATATTTACTAGGCCATTTCAATCTGGAGACTCATGTATTTTAGTTCCAGAAAGTTCTTTGTATTATTTCTTTGATTGTTTTCTTTCCTCTGACCTTCTGTACTGATTTCTAGAACTTATGTAAATCTGATATTGGATTTGATCTTCTGGATTGACTCTATTTTCTCTTTTATCTTCTACCTATGCCTTTTTGTTCTAATTTTAGAAATATTTCTTCAACCTTATCTTCTAATGTAGTAAATTGTATTAGTCCATTTTCATGCTGTTGATGAAGACATACCCAAGACTGGGTAATTTATAAAGAAAAAGAGGTTTAATGGACCCACAGTACCACATGGCTGGGGAGGCCTCACAATCATGGCAGAAGGTGAAAAGACGTCTTATATGGCAGCAGACAAGAAAGAATGAGAACCAAGTGAAAGGAGAATCCCCTTATTGAACCATCAGATCTTGTGAGACTTATTTGTTACCATGAGAACAGTATGGGGGAAATCGCCCCCATGATTCGATTATCTTCCAGATGGTCCCTTCCACAACATGTGGGAGTTATGGGAGCTACAATTCAAGATGAGATTTGGGTGGAGACACAGCCAAACCATACCATTCTGCCCCTGGCCCCTCCCAAATCTCTTGTTCTCACATTTCAAAACCAATCACACTTTTCCAACAGTACCCCAAAGTCTTAACTCATTTCAGCATTAACTCAAAAGTCCACAGTCCAAAGTATCATCTGAGACAAGACAACTCCCTTTTGCCTATCAGCCTGTCAAATCAAAAGCAAGTTAGTTACTTCCTAGATACAATGGGGGTACAGCCATTGGGTAAATATAGCAATTCTGAATGGGAGAAATTGACCAAAACAAATGGGCTACAGGCCCCATGCAAGTCCAAAATCCAGCAGGGCAATCAAATCTTAAAGCTCCCAAATGATCTCCTTTGACTCCGTGTGTCACATCAAGGTCACACTGATGCAAGAGGTAGGTTCCCATGGTCTTGGGGAGCTCCTGGCCCTGTGGATTTGTAGGGTACAGCTCTCCTGCTGGCTGCTTACATGGGCTGGCGTTGAGTGCCTGAGGCTTTTCCGGGCACACGGTGCAAGCTGTTGGTGGATCTACCATTCTGAGGTCTGGAAGATGGTGGCTCTCTTCTCACAGCTCCACTAGGCAGTGCCCCAGTAGGGACTCTGTATGGGGGCTTCAACCCCACATTTCCCTTCCACACTGCCCTAGCAGAGGTTCTCCATGAGAGCCCACCCCTGTAGCAGACTTCAGCCTGGACATACAGGCATTTCTATACATCCTCTGAAATCAGGCAGAGGTTTCCAAATCTCAATTCTTGACTTCTGCGCACCTGCAGGCTCAATACCATGTGAAAACTGCCAAGGCGTGGGGCTTGCAACCTCTGAAGCTAGAGCCCAAGCTATACCTTGGCCCTTTTTAGCCATGGCTAGAGCAGCTGGGATGCAGGGCACCAAGTCCCTAGGCTGCACACAGCAGGGAGCCCTGGGCCAGGCCCATGAAAAAATTTTTTCCTCCTAGGCCTCAGGGACTATGATGGGAGGGGCTGCCGCAAAGGTCTCTGACATGCCCTAGAGACATTTTCCCCATTGTTTTGGTGATTAACATTTGGCTCCTTGTTAACTTATGCAAATTTCTGCAGCCAGTTTGAATTTCTCCTCAGAAAAGGTTTTTTTGTTTTTTATCACGTTGTTGGGCTGCAAACTTTTCAAACTTTTATGCTCTGTTTCCCTTTTAAAACAGAATGCTTTTAATAGCAGCCAACAGCCAAGTCACCTCTTGATTGCTTTGCTGCTTAGAAATTTCTTCTGTCAGATACCCTAAATCATCTCCCTCAAGTTCAAAGTTCCACAAATCTCTAGGGCAGGGTAAGATGCCACCAGTGTCTTTGCTAAAACATAGCAAGTCACCTTTACTCCAGTTCCTAACAAGTTCCTCATCTCCATCCGAGACCACCTCAGCCTGGATTTCATTGTCCATATCATTATCAGCATTTTGGGCAAAGCCATTCCACAAGTCTTTGGGAAGTTCCAAACTTTCCCACATTTTCCTATCTTGTTCTGAGCCCTCCAAACGGTTCCAGTCTCTGCCTGTTACTGAGTTCCAAAGTCGTTTCCGCACTTTTGGGTATCTTTACAGCAGCACCCCACTACTGGTACCAGTTTACTGTATTAGTCCATTATCATGCTGCTGATAAAGACATACCCAAGATTGAGTAATTTATAAAGAAAAAGAGGTTTAACGGACTCACAGTTCCATGTGGCTGGGGAGATCTTACAATGATGGTGGAAGGTGAAAGGTATGTTTCACATGGCGGCAGCAAGAGACAATGAAAGCCAAGCAAGTGTTATAAAACATCAGATCTTATGAGACTTATTCACTACCACGAGAACAGTATGGAGGAAAATGCCCCTGTGATTCAATTATCTTCCACTGGGTCCCTCCCGCAACACGTGGGAATTTTGAGAGCTACAATTCAAGATGAGATTTGGGTGGGGACACAGCCAAACCATAACATAAATTTAAAAAGTATGCCTTTATATTTTTAATTTCAACACATCTTTCTTGTTCTCCAATTATATTCCTTTATATGGCATTTTACTATTCATCCATAGATTCCTTATTTGTATCTTTGAGATAACATTTTTTTGAGTGTATTTGAAATTCTCTTCTGCTTCTTGTGTTGTCTCTCTTCTTTTGGGTTTCTTTTCTTTTTGTTTGTTTGTATCTTTCTCTTTTATGTTGGAGGTTTCCCTCAAATACCTTTCCATTTTAAGAGGAAAGTGCTAAAAATATGATTGGAAGATGCGCATGAGGGAAAGGGGGTTGTGCCAAAATATGGATGATGGCATGCAGACTTAGCTGTTTCATTGGAGGACCCCTAAATATCACCATCACTATTTTTTTTTCTTGAGCTGGTCAGTTTCTGCAGAGGATCCTCACATCTTCTGCCTGGAAGTATAAGATTAGTTCCTAGAGTTCCAGAAACTGGGGATAGGGTGATGTCTCACCACTTAGGATGCTAACTTCCAATTAATTCCTTTGTAGTTTTTTTTTTATGCGTGTGGGGTTTTTTGTTGCTTTTTAACCGATTTATTGAGGTATAATGGATATATTTCCTTGCATTGCTTTTCCTCCCATCCTCTGTTGCATAACCCTCTCCTTTGTTCTTCCCTAGAGGGGGATTCTTCAGAAGTCCATGGTGATTTCAATTCTTAAGTTTTTCTGGGGACTGCAGCACAAGCCACCTTGACTCCTAGTTTAGGTTTTAGTTTTCTCTGGTCTGACAAGTAATTTACCACAGCCCATCTACTCTCCAGTTTTCACAATTTGAATATTATCATAATTTTAATGGGATTTGAGAGGAAGTGGAGAAAAAGGCACATATTCAATCTGTGAAGTTTAACCAGAAGCCCTATCAGTTGTATTTTACCAGCATTAATACCATCAATTCTTACTACTCATATGTGGGTCTCTTGAGCTGTTTGGAAGCTAGGGATTAGGAGTAAAGGATGTACATACATGTGTGCATGCTTCTATCTCTTTGTGTATATGTGAGGTTATAGTATGAGATTGTATGTGTGTGTGTGTATTGGTTAAAATGAAAACAAGTGTGTTTGCTGGGGAACTATTAATAGGACTAGAATGATGAGCTTCAGGAGTTAGAAGGTGAGAAGAAGAGCAGAAAAGAGAAAGGAAGCAAACCTGCAAGTTTTGGAGTGATGGGTTTCAGGACATGTTACCCCAAAATATGGCACCTTGGCAGTTGAGGAAACAGCAGAAGGAAGAAGATCTCTTTGACTTTCTCCTGCTCTTCTCTCCTGAAGCAGGCCATAAAAGAATTCTCTGATCTTCCTCTAAAGCAGTTCTTAAGACCCTCATGTGAGAAGTGCCTACCCCATAGTCAGAGGAAAGGAATATCCTTAACTTTGGAACCACAGGAGCACAGAGAAGAATCTAAACAAACTGGCTTGTCTAATCAAATGTCTCTACAACTATCCACTTCTTCATCAAACTTGGCATAAAAATACACAGGTTTCCCTGATTCTTTGTGTCTTCATTCCTGAAGGTTACTATATCATGTAAAGCTTGTATTAAATAAATTTGTATGCTTTTATCTTGTCTTTTGTTATAGGGGCTTCAGCCATGAACCTAGGGATGCATGAGAAAAGCAATCTTTTCTCCACCTTCAGGGGTAATGTTCTACCTCAATGAATATTTCCTTTTCTTAACCTGGCCCTTTAGCTCATTTCTTTAAAACAGAAACACTGGGAGTAGGATTGAACATAGGAAAGAGGGAACTTTGTTCTCTCTCCAGAGCCTTTTAAACTCTCTCTACTACCTCACTTGGTGACTTTGGACTTTTTTAGAGTTCTCTAGGTGCCCAAACTTCCACTTCCTTCTTACCTTTTATGTAGGGATCTCTGTTTCTGCCCACTTCTTGGATAGATTCTGAAGACACAAAATGCCTTCTTCTTTTTCTTCTTTTCTCTCTGTTTATTTTTTTTTATTTTTTTATTTTTTGAGACAGTATCTCACTCTATCACCCAGGCTGGAGTACAGTGGTGCTATCTCAGCTCACTGCAACCTCAGCCTCCCAGGTTCAAGTGATTCTTATGCCTCAGCCTCTCGAATAGCTGGAATTAACAGGCACATGCTACCACGTCCAGCTAATTTTTGTGTGTGTATATATATATATATATATATATATATATATATATATATATTTTTTTTTTTTTTTTTAGTAGAGATAGGGTTTCGCTATGTTGGCAAGGCTGGTCTTGAACTCCTGACCTCAAGTGATCTGCCTTCCTTGGCCTCCGGAAGTGCTGGGGTTATGAGTGTGAGCCACCGCACCTAGCGTGACTTCTTTATAAGCATTCAGCATCTCATTTATTTTCTCTAATACCTTGTACATAGGTCTAGTTTTTTTTTCCCATGTGATAGATGGAGAAACAAATGTTTAGAGAGATGCAGTCTTTTTCTCAGACACACAGATATCAAGTAGCAGAACTATGATTATTTAGCTGCTCTGGGTTTAAAGTCCATACTTTAGCTAATATACTATGCTGCTTCATTGTGCTAAATTGCATGAGTATTCATTTATAAATATGTAAAATGAGAACACATCAAAATCAATTTGATGAACACACTGGTATTTGATGTACACATAATTGGCATTTGATGTACAAGGTAAAATATAGATTCTTCTTGAGGTAGGAGTACAGCTCTTTTTTAAAAAAATTTCAAACTTTTATTTTAAGTTCAGGGGTACATTGTAGAATGTGCAGGTTTGTTACATAGGTAAATGTGTACCATGGTGGTTTGCTGCATAGATCATCCCATCACCCAGGTATTAAGCCCAGCGTCTATTAGCTATTCTTCCTGATCCTCTCCCTCCTCCCACTTTCACCCTCTGACAGACCCCAGTGTGTGTTGTTCCCCACCATGTGTCCATGTATTATTCACCTCCCACTTATAAGTGGGAACATATGGTATTTGGTTTTCTGTTCTGGCATCAGTTTGCTAAGGATAATGGCCTCGAGTTCCATCCATGTCCATGCAAAGGACATGATCTTACTCCTTTTTATGGTAGGAGTGCAGTTCTTAAGGGAGAAAGGCATAGTCCCTGCCTTCAAAGAACTTACTTTCTGCCTCTCACTGTCAACATCTAGAATTGGGAAAGACAAAACTTTAGGATTTCAGATATGGTGTAAAATCTAGGTTCAAATAATAGTTGTGTTACTATGAGCCAAACCTCTTCCGGGGTTCATAGGTGTGAAGATCAAGAAAAAGAATGAGAAAGAAGGGTTTACCACCACCCTATATAATGTGTAATTACACCCTATGTAGGTAATGCAGTATCATTATCTGTATGTTAAATGCAAGGAAAATGAGGACTGTGAAGCTGAGTTCCTTGACCAGCATTACATGACTGGAACCCAGTCTTCTGAAGATCAGCACAGGATTTTTGTCTTTTCACTGACATATTTTTCCAGCTCTATATAGTTTTTAAAGCAGTGATAAGGTAGATAATGAAGGTAATGTCATTTTCATTTTATAGATGGACAAACTGATGAAGAGCTATTTTCAAAGATGCTTTTAGTAAATGCTATTTTAGGATGGATCTGAATGGCACCCCCAATTTCTAAGCAGCTTGGGTCCATGGGATAGTAGGAGGGGTCTCAAGATGGAGGGAGGAACAACCAACATTTATTGAACTTCTACTGTATGCTAGCCAGCCAGACACTGTACCAGAGGTCACACATGATCTTGTTTAATCCTTACAACAGTACTGAGAGGTTATGATTTGTATCTTCATTATGTAAATGAAGCTCAGAGAGGCTATGAAACTTTCCCATTGTCACACAGACCTTCAGGCTATTATTAAGTGGGTTCATTTTATTAACACTTGACAAAGTTAATATTCAACTCCAGGACTATATAATTTTAGAGCTCACAGGAGTATGTGTTGACAACATTTTCCCCAGTGTCTGTGACTTGTCATTGAAATTTCTACGGCTTTCTTAGAACTGAAACCAAAGGTAAGCTTCTCAGCAATCACTTTGCAAAGATGCCTCTCATTTAAAAAGCACACTCATATCTTTTTCTCTCTGTTCTGGGAGAAGGATAAATCGTGTATTTGAGCAGATGTTTCTTCAGTGGGTACTTAAATAATGGTTTTTCTTTTTTTTTCTTACTTCTGGGTCCATAGACAATATTTTTAATTGCTCTGCTTTTTTCCCCTTGCATTATAAAAGCCATGCTATGAAAGTTATAAAAGTTAGCAAATTTTATTCATCTGCTAAACTCTCTGCCTCAGAGATATATTTTGTTGGTTTGGATTTACTCAAAAGTATTATAAATAAAAGATTTAAATATAAAATGTATTTGATATGGAAATTCCATAGTTAAGAAGCCCACAAAACTTGCCGTATGTTTGTTGAAAAGCTAGCAGTTCAGGTGGGTAAGTATTTATTGCTTCCTGTAGGGCCATATGAGTTACTTGGGAGCCATGAAATAAAAAAGAGACCCTTGCCTGCATTGGGGAAAGAGAGTGTAGTGACATTGACTTCGTAATTAGGGAAAAAAACCTAAATATAAGGATGTACTAACACACATTTCTCCTGTCTCAAAAATATCTTCTTATTCTAAAGATAATGACTTTGTATTTTCTTTTGCTTATGATGCTATTTTTTTTCCAGGGAATTCAAATTTTATGCTTGGAGGGTGACCTGAGGAGAAGTTTACTAGACATGAGTTTTAGAGTATGTAATTTCTAGGGCCATTTCTGGAAGCACATATTGGCTGTTGTCACGGATGAGGTGAATGAGCTGCTGCCCACGTCCGAGGGCAGCCTGCACACAGCAACACAAAGCCCTCTCAGGACTAGTCACTGAGATCCAAGTGGGAATTAGTTCTGTTCCCTTCCTGTACTTTACAAAGCAATTCAAGTACGTTCCTCAGCTTATCATATCAGAAGTACTTTCCAATGGGCTTGTTTTTTCTTCTGCTTAAATTAAAAAAGCCTCTCATTTTCATTATTTTAGTTTTCTTTCTAATTGTGCTGAAATGACAGCTAGTTCTGGATTTTCCCCAATTTTTCTTTGTTTCTTTCTTTTTTTTTTTCCTTTGGAACACATGAGGCACATGTTCACATATGGGTTTTAATTGATACTCTGCCTGGGAATTGTTGTGGCATCATGGGAAATATAAAGGAAGTGAAGTGATCACCTATATGAGAGTGATGAGATTAATATACTCAAATAATCAGAGGAAAAAATAAGGAGTAAGTACAACTGGACTCTCATGCCTGCAAATATTAGGTGCTCAAAAGCATTTGTTGGTAGAGTGATTGAGAGAAGTTAACAATCTAGAATCCTCAAATAAACAGAAAGAGGTTCAAGCAAAAGGCAGGATTTGAGCTGGATTTTGAAAGATCAGCTGTAGTTAGATAGATAAGAGGGAAGTCCTACCCAGCAGTGGAGAATATTGAACAAAACTGAAGAGTTGAGCAGTGGCTTGATTCATGAAGGGGCAAGTTAGATGATCTATCTGGATCAATTGGAGTGTCGTCTTGGGGAGAGATGAACAACATATCTGTAAAATCTACACATTTCTGCACAAGTCATCCTGGTTCTTCTTAGTTACTATTATTTCCAGTCTGTTGGCACTCCTAGGCTTTGGGGAGCTCCCTGCTGGGTTTCATCTATCCCTGTAAGCATCAGGGTCAGAGATACACTTGTTTAGAAAAGCAGCATATAATGATAGAGGAAGTGTCTTCAGGTCCTATAGGGTGTGTGTGTGCTAATGAAGAGAGGCATTCCCGAGTCCCTAACCCCTGGCACCCAACACTAGATAGCTTGTGTCAGCATTTCCTGGTCATGAATTTCCTCTTTGCAGAATCTTGCATTGTATTTCAAAATTATGCAAAGAGGTTTTTAGAAGCATAAAAGGAATGCTTAGTTATCCCTTTATTGGTGAGTAAATTAGATGGTTATAAAGTTAAATAAAATCCAGAAAGTTCCAACTGCATTTTCTTAAAATCCTTTGTCAAAACAAATAGCCTTGAAATGCACATACAAACTTAAATGACATTGACTCTAATGAAACATGGAACCTAATGAAGTTGAAGTGCTATGAGAGTACTGGGAAAGCAGGGCTGCTTTTATCTTGCTGGAATGTTTATGTCCTTGCATGTCTCCTAATCACACTGTGGTAACGTCATTTGGAGAAAATGCTTCAGGAAAGATTGCTAATAAAAACCAAAAATAATACAGCCTCCAGTTAACAGTCCAGAGTACCCCAAGAAGTCAGACCAAATCTGTTGTCTGGTATAGAGGGCACAGGGCTGGAAGAATACTATTAGAGATGTCTCTGATTGTATATTTGGGTATGTGAATGTTTGGCAACATTGATAAAGGGGCTGTCAACTATTCCTGGGATAACATCTCAAAATTTACCTGTTGGAAATAAAAGCCTTTACCATTCTCTGAGAAACCAGCTTTCTATCCACTGTTTCTATTTCTACAAGTGAGTCTCCCTCCAGGCACTCAGACTTGAGGCTTTGAGTCATCCTTAGTTCTCTCCTCTCTCCTCCTATACTCCAAAGTTACTAAATTTTTATCAGTTCTTCTCTCAATGCTTTAGAATCCTTCTCATTCATTCCGTGGCTATAGCCATGGCTCAGCAACTTCTACCTCATCCTGCTCAAAGTGGTCAGATTAATCATCCTAAACTCTATGAGTGTTCACCTGAACACAGCCCACAGGATAATCCTGATAGTCAAGGAGCTGACTTTAGCACCAGTTCCAATCTGCTTTCCAAGCTTATCTCCTGAAATTTCTGTATGAACATGAGTCCAGTTCTACAATCAGACTGATACTGCATGTTTTCCACTTAAACATGGCTCGTTCATTTTCTCACCGTTCTCTTGTTTACTTGTTCCTCTAATTAGGATGCTGCCTTTATTTGTCACTACTTATGCAATTTCTTGCAAAGCAATGGCTTGTAAAGTTTTCAGTTATCCATTCGAGAATCTGATGAAGGCCATTAACTTTATCTCACAAAAATGTATCTCTAGAGGGTTCATTGAGACCTGAAACTCCATTCATGTACTCCTTAGGAGAACATTGACCTTAAATTAAGAATCCTTGCTCAAGGTCAAGTTGAAATTCTCAAGCCTCCATGAAACTTTCCTAAATCACTCTGGCTAATGTTGATAACTTCTCTACCCCTTCCTTTCTCTTCTGAACTTCACTGAAATTGTTCAATTCATTTGGTACTTACTGAAGACCATTGTGTGTTGTTTGTTTTCTTTCTATGCACATGGCCTATTTACTCAAACAAACTAAAATCTCCTTGAAGGTAAAGCCCCGATACGTATCTCTTGGAATTGTATATAACTCAGTGTTTGTTGCTTTGATTGGTCAAAGAATACAATCAGGCATATATGGGAATCCAGTTATTTTCTTCTTCTACTCTAGTTGCTGTAGAACATGTTCTAGAGAGCCCTCTTATGCTCACCATGTTCACTGGGTCAATTAGAACCTGAAAATTCTGGAAGACCTCTTGATCTGTAAGTTTACCGGAATGATTATCAGAGTGACCACTGGTTCTAAAATTCCTGATCTAGAAGGAATAAAGGAAACTGGTAATGTCGATATTTAAGGGCCTTTTGGGATGCAATAAAGAGACTGTCACTTAGTATAGGATATTGGCAAAATTGTGAAGATGATGAATGTGTTCTTGGTGTGTCCACTTTCCTTTTCTCTATTTTCAAGGCTCGCTCTTCCCTGACATTATGTACCTGAAGTATCCCCTCTCCTAAACTGAATCCTAGGCTTAATGGAAGCTTCTTTATTCTTTATAATTAGTTATAAATATAATTATATAATTATTATATCAATATATAATAATTATATAATATATAATCATTATATAATGATTATATAATATATTATATAATCATTATATAATAATTATAATTAATTATAATTACAGGATTACTTGTAATTAAAATCTTATTTCTAATTATGGCATGAAAAAGTTTTCTGGTGAAGATAGTCCAGGCATCTGATAGTGTGTAAAAGATAGTCCAGGCATCTGATAGTGTGTAAGTATGGCTCATGCTTAAAATCACCCCATGGAATTTAACATCTATACCCTTGTTTTTAATCCCTAATACACACACATATACACACACACAGAGATGGAACTGCCTTCTGTGTAGTGGATCTACAGTCTTAATTACATTAGTCATTCATTGAGGAAACCCTTTCCTAAGTTTCTCAAATAACCTGAGCCATGAAGCCTTTACCATAATCCCATCATGTTCTCTGGTAGATAAAGAATATGTAATAGGAGGAAAGAGGTGATAAGGAACTGGAAGAGCAACACATTATATGTTTAACATTAAAAAGAATTGGTGTAGATGTAACAGTTGCAGGAGTGCTTGAGTCACAAAGCCTAACAGCAGCAAAGGCTATCTATATATTGCCGGCAGCCAAGATCAGCGGCCCTCAAAGTAGTTTGGGTGATATCACCTGAACAAGCCGGTGTTCTTTGCTTACAACGTACTCTTTGTGGAGCACCATAAAATGGTGATATATTTCACTCCAGCAGGCAAACAAGGAACAATGTTGCTAGCAGAAACCATGCCTGTATTATATGTATGCAATAGAATCTCACTATCAAAAACACACTTGCACCATACAAAATGAAGCATGACACCTCAGTCTGGAGTAGGGGACGGATGACTTCTCCAGACTGCTGACAGAGAGAGAAGGTCTGCAGATATTGGGTGTGGCTGCAGCTCTCCTAGAGCAGTGGCTTGAGAAGAAGTAAAGTCAGTGGCCAGGGCCATCTGGAGGACAAAGAGCCATTTCTCCCCCCTCCCCCTGCCAACCCCTTTTCTCTTGAAATTTTTAATTTGTGTTTTTGTAGAACTATATAAGCCTCTGGGTTCTGATTCAACCAAGGAAAGGTGGAGAGGGTGTCCTAAATAATTGCACATAGATTTTCTGCTCAACAGGTGGGACTGTTTAATTTGATTTAAAACAATAAAGAAATGTGATATTTCTTGCACCCAAGTACCATGGAGCAATTCTTATCATTACAGTTTTTGTTCTGATTTCACAGTTGGGACTGGTCATCCTCAACATTGCCTATATGAAGTCCTGATTTGAAGAATTCCTCCCATCATTCTGTTGGAATTTGGCTTAAGTGCATCCTGTTGTTACATTTCTGGTGATCACATAAGCTGCTGTCTGTCTGAGTGTGCTAATAGAACACAGGGACAGGCTGTAGGGGTTAGAACATAATGACGAAACACTTATGTCTTTTTTTCCTGTGAATTGAGGAAAGACCATCATCAGTCAAAGTCATGTGAGAAACACCTGGGTTCAGTTTCCATTGGATGACACAGAAGTAGAGACCTATAAAAATAAAGCAGTGCTTTTCAGACTTTAGTGTCCATGTGAATTACCCCAGCATCTTGTTAAAATGCAGATTCTGACTCAGTGGGTTTGGGGTGGGGCCTGCAAGTTTGCCTTCCTAACCAGCCCCCAGCTGAGGTCGTCCACAGACCACACTTCGGGTAGTAAGGGTATAGAATATTTGATGAAATTTCTGTTCCATCTCTTCTTCTAACTTGCTCTTTGACTTTAAGTTATTTAAACTTTCTAGATCTCAGTTTCCTTAACTGTAAAAGACGAGAATTGGCTTTAGCATTCCCAGGAAGGACATTTGTTATGTTTTGCTACTCAGTATGCATTGCCTTTTCCCAATAGCACTTTGATTTCCTTTAGGGGAATTAACTGCCTTCCTTTGTGTACAGTTGTGATGGGTAGATAAGTCTCAGGGCCTTCTGTCCCATCATGGCAGCTGAAGGAAACTCTAGAAGCTCATTTCCTAAGATCTGTCTTTCATAGCCTAGGTATAGCAAGAGGCAGGATAGGACTAAAACTTAGTGTGCTGGTTTCTTTCTCTATCAGAACTTTGGTCTTGAGTACAGTATACCTAAGGTAGAGGAACAGTTGAAGTTCAGCTCTTCCAGCTGTGGGGCCTGGGCTCAATTGACAGTAAGAACTTGTGGAGTCTCTTAATTTCTGTCTTTCCAAGCTTGGTTCCCTAATCTTGCCTTCAGTATTGTGAGCAGCACCATAGCTTTCCAGAATATTCTCTTTTTACTTACGTTACCATTTAATTCCAGAAAGTCCATTTCTGTTGCTTGCAACCAGAAATTAATATACTCCTCTTAGCTTCTGGCTAGAGATTTGTAGGATTTAAGTCCTGAGCAGCTTATTGATGAATTCGATTACTGTTTTCAAAAAGAAAAGGAAAAGGCATCAGAATATTTTCCCTAAAGAAGATCAATGGTTTTGAAATCTTGGCTGTGTAGTTGGGAGTAGGTTACTGGTGCTGGTGAGGGATGTAGATTATTTTCCAGCAAATCGGTAATTGTAGTAAGGTAATGAGGTTATTCTTCTGGAGAAACAGGTGAAGACAGAGATGGAACTTGTGCTTCAGAAGCAAGCAGTGAGGCTCCTCATGAGGCATCTTGGACCTATTTATACTTGGAAATGCCAGGGAGCATTTATATTCTGCTTACTTTGACCCTAGTGCAAAAAGTTTTCTGAGAGGCTCCAGAGTTTTCTTTCCAAAACTGAGAATAGTAGCTAAAAGCTGGCAGAGAAGATTCTGGAGAGCAAGATCATGGCTAAGCAGTAACAGAGCTAATGGCTCAGTCACCTTGAGTTGCAGCTTGAGGAATGAAGACACTTGACACCTTACCCTCATTGTCAGGACTGTAACAAGAATAGGAAATGCCATATGCATATGTTACTACCTCCTAACTGTGCTGGAGTGGCCAGCAGCTCATTAGCTGATTTAGGCTGCTCTTTCTGGTATAGAGCTTCAGCTGCTAAATCCTTTTCCTGTTGTCTGTCAGAGCCTACGAGGAATGAAGTTGCAGTCCATCAGTACATTCCTCATCTTTCTTGCCCGTATCCTACATTAGGGTTTTCAGGGGCCGGTAAATAACACTCCTCTATTCTCACTCCACAATTCTGAGGAGTCAGAAAGATGAAGAACACATGCTAGCTTTATTGACAAAACTATATTGAAGGATGCAGCTTGGACCACTGGCTGATAGGCTTTCCAGAACTTCATTTCTGGTCCCAGTCTGGCTGTAGGCCCCTGCGAACAAGGGGCAGCACCTGCTGCACACTATGTGTGTGTAAGCCTGAAAAGATAAGAGAGATGCAGTCAGTGTGATTCTGAGCTGAATTATGTTAGGGTTTTCTGTTCTCTAGTTTTCCATGACAAGCCAAATAACTTCTTTTCCTCCTTTCAATCCTGCCCGCCTTTCAGTATTAAATTGAACTGTTTGCTTCCTGAACAATTTCTTCATACTTCCATTGACCTGAATCTTCTTTGCTTTACCACCATATTTAGGGTCCAAGGACATGAAACAAGAATCTACCTTGAATATAATGTTCCTAGAATTCCTAACTTCAGTGAAACATGGTCAGCCTGAATGCTGAGGCCTTATCAAGCCACTTTGTGCAATAGGGCCAACTGTGAACCATTTGCTGAGGAAGGATTTTGATTCTGCCCAGCAGGTGCTTCCTTGGCAGAAGTGGGGAGGCCCTCTTTTTCAGGTGCTGTGCTACTCAGGCACTTTGATTTTCATAAGAGAATGTCTCTTATGGAAGAGATGTATGAAAAGAATGTTCCTCCTCAGTAGATTGTTAAAGGATACAGACCTGCCCTGGGATGCCTGTATTCCAGGTTTCTGCTAGAGACCATGACCTTGAACTCTGTTGTTCATTTCTTATCAAGAGCTCAATTATGAGAAATAAAACTTTCAGTGGATTGTTGGAAGGCTATCAGTTTTTCCAGGCAGCCCAAAATCCATCCCTAGGTCCAGCTAGACCATTAAAGAACAGCATACTTGGATGACATTGTTTTTGGTTTCTTCTAAACTGGACTTTACTAAGCTGGACTCTGGGGTTAAGCAAGTCATATGAAAGTTGCTTATTGTACTTTTTGAAGGAGTATTGGTGAGGGTATTGTCAACTATACCTCACCATGCCTTGTAATGAGGACCATAGGAGAAACTTTTTTCAGACATAAATACTAGGAAAATCTACCATTCTCCTGAACAAATGGAGTTGGAAAATTTTATGTTCTTTGTATTTCCTGTAATCAATACATTTTTTTAAAGCTGTGACTGCCTTGACACTTAGAAGTGAATTTGGGACACTTAACATTTGTATATGACAATCTGATATCTTTTTTTTTAATATATTCAGTTTGCTTATACATGTGCTCCTTGACTTATGATGGGATTGTATCCAGATGAACCCATCATAATTTGGAAACGTTGCAAGTAAAAAGTGCATGTAATACACCTAACCTACCAAACATCATAGCTTAGCCTAGCCTACCTTAAAAGTGCCCAAAACACTTACATTAGCCTACAGTTGGGCAAAATCATCTAACACAAAGCCTATTTTATAATAAAGTATTAAATATCTCATGTAATTTATTGACTAGTATATAGAAAGTAAAAAACAGAATGGTTGTATGGGTACTCAAAGTATGGTTTCTACCGAATGTGTATTTCTTTCACACTTAAAAGTTGAAAAAGTGATAAGTTGAATTATTGTCAGTTAGGGACCATCTGTAATTTCAAATACTATTCTACTGTTGTTTTCTTCTTTGCTCTGATCTCTTTATCAATTGTCTTTACCAATTTGTCTTACACGTTGTAAACTGCTTTAAACCCTCCTTATAAGGATGAGAGAGAGTATAAGTAAATTAATTAATTTGAAAAGTAAGTATGACGGTGGTCAAGATGGGTGACTAGAAGCTGCTAGTGTGAGCCACTTTAATGGAGAGGAATGGAAGGGGCAAGGAAATAGAGCACCTTCAACTGAAACATCCAGGTACATGCACTGGGACTAATCAAGGAAACAAGTCGACCCACAGAGAACAGAGAAAAGCTGGGCAGGATGATGACCCACCAGGAGCAACATGGAGCTAGGGGACCCTTCCGCACCCAGGAAAGTGGTGAATAAACGTGCAACCCTGGGAACCCATGCTTCTCCCACAGATCCTTGCAACCCCTCAGATCAGGAGATTCCCCTGGTGAACCCACTCCACCAGGGCCTTCAGCTGACATACAGAGCTACTTAGAGTTTTGGAAGAGCAGCTGCTCAGGCACATGCAGAGACCCGGGAGCCTTAGATACCTGGGTTTTCTGGGCTTCCTGACAAAAGCAGCTGCAAATCTGGCAAAGCGGGAGGTTAGACTCTCCCATACATATCCCTAGGAAAAGGGCTGAATGCAAGGGGCTGAGCAGCGACAGTCTGCAGGCGCAACTTGCATGACACCTCACAGGATAAGACCCACTGGCTTGGAACTCCAGCCAGCCACCGGTAGCAGTGTTATACCTCCCTGAGGCGGAGCTCCCAGGGGAAGGGGTGGGCTGCCATCTTTGCTGTTTGGCCAACTTAGCTGTGTCAGCCTTTGGGCTTTGGGCATTTCGGAACAATTAGGGGCTGAAGCAGACCCCCAGCACAGCACAGCTCAAAATGTGTGGCCAGACTGCTTTTTAAAGCAGGCCCCCAATCCCATTCCTCCTCGCTGGGCAGAACCTACTAATTGGGGTCTCCAGCTACCCCTGCCCGTGATCTCTAGCTGACAGAGGTTTAGAGTCTCCCTGGAATGGGGTTCCCAGAGGGAGGGGTTGGCTGCTATCTTTACTGTTTGGCTGATTTAGCCATTCTGGCCTTTGGACTTTGGAGAGTTCAGGGTGTCTGGGAGCTGGAGTAGACCTCCAGCACAGCACAACTGCTCTACGAAAACGTGGCCAGACTGCCTTTTAAAACGGGTTCCTGTTCCACTTCCTCAGTGGGCAGGACCTCCCAACTGGGGTCTCCAGCCACCCCTGCCAGAGTTCTGCCACTGAAGGAGGTTTCAAACCTCCCTGGGATGGAGCTCTTAGGGGGAGGGGCCTGCTGCCATCTTTGCTGTTTGGGTGACCTAACCTTTCCAGCCTTTGGGTTTTGGAGACTTCAAGGTGACTGGGGGAAGCAGACCCCCAGTTGCTCTATGAAAATGTGGCCAGACTGCTTTTTTAAGCAGGTTGCTGATCCTGTTCCTCCTCACTGGGTGGGACCTCCCAACCAGGATTTCCAGCCACCTCCTACAGGTGCATTCAGGCTGGCAACAGGTCAGTACCTCCCTGGGACAGAACTCCCAGAGGGAGGGGCAGGACACTATCTTTGTGTTTTGCAGCCTTCACTGTCGATACCTCCAGGAACTAGAAAATTTGAGGTGACTAGGGTCTGGAGGGGATCCCCAGCATACTGCAGCAACCTACAGAAAAGTGGCCAAACTGTTATGTGGGTGCCTATTCCCATATCTCCTCACCTGCAGGTCCTCCAGGTCTGAGTATCCAGCCAGCCACCACTGGGGCTATTGAGCCAGTAGCAACTCTGTAACTCACTAGACAGAGTCCCCAGGGGCAACCAAAAGCCTCTCTACCACTGCCTCTGCAGTGGAACTGCCGTTGCTGCCCTCGGACTAATGAAGGAGGAAAGATACTAAGTGCCTTATCCACCCCTCCAACAAGGTGCATTTGACCCAAAGAAAGGAGGCCAGTTCATCTCCCACAGGTCCCACCCACTCCCTCTGCTCATCAGTAGACAGGGAATCCTGACTTGGGCCCACAGCACAGACCTTCCATCCTGAGGTGATTGCACTGAGCAATTGCTGATCTCATCTCTTTGGTATGGAGCCCCCAGGAGACAAGAAAAATACCATTGGCCACCAGGTCCCTTCCTCTGCTGCCTGTAAGTTTGGGGAGGAACATAAACCCTGAGATCATCCCAGAGCTGCAATGGGCAGCATAGAAGTGCCAAGCCATGATCTATGGCCGGCACTCAAGGGGCAGAAGAGCCCACACTTTCAGAGTCTTGAGAGGGAACATGGCTGCAATGTGAGGAAACATAGGGGAGCCACACAACTGAGAATAAGTCTACCAACTGACCAGTACACTTAAGCACCAGCTACTGGATCACACCCCAAAGCTTCGACACCAAAAATACTTTGCTAACAAAACCCTCTGTGAAACCAAAGACAAGAAGTCAGCTTCAAATAAAGACCACGCACAAAGCCTCAGACCTGTGAAAACATTCAGAAAAGAAGTCTATTGACTGTATTCAATCTACACTTCAGTTAAAGGAATACTCAAACACAGAGATGAGAAAGAACCAACACAAGAACTCCGGCAACTCAAATGGCCAGTGTGTCTTATATCCTCCAAATGACCATACCAGTTGTTCAGCAAGAGTTCTTAACGAGGTTGAGCGGAGTGAAATGACAGAAATAGAATTCAGAATATGGATAGGAATAAAGATTATCAACATTCGGGAAAATAGCAAAACCCAATCCAAGGAAACTAAGGATCACAACAAAACAATATAGGAGCTGAAGGATGAAATAGCTGGTATAAAAAGGAACCTAATGGATCTAAAAGAGCTGAAAAACACAATGCAATAATTTTGCAAAGCAGTCACAAATATTAACAGAAGAATAGACTGAGAAGAGGAAATAATCTGAGAACTTGAAGACTGGCTCTCTGAAATAACACAGTCAGACAAAAATAAAGAGAAAAGAATGAAGAGGAATGAGCAATACCTCTGAGAAGTATGGGGTTATGTAAAGAGGCCAAGGCTGTGAATCACTGGCATCCCTGAAAGAGAGGGAGAGAAAGCAAACAACTTAGAAAACACATTTCAGGATATCATCCCTGAAAACTTCCCCAACTTTGCTAGACAGGTCAACAGTCAAATTCAGGAAATGCAGAGAACTTCTGCATGATTCTACACAAGAAAATCATCCCTAAGACATATAATCATTAAAATTTCCAAGGTCAGAATGAAATAATTTTAAAGGCAGCTAGAGAGAAAGCCCAGGTCACCTACAAAGGAAGCCTCATCAGGCTAACAGCAGCTATCTCAGCTGAAACCCTGCAAGCCAGAAGACATTGTGGACCTACCTATATTCAACATTTGTAAAGAAAAAAAAAATCTTTAACCAAAAATTTCATATCCAGCCAAACTAAGCTTCCTAAGTGAAGCAGAAATAAGATACTTCTCAGATAAGCAAATGTTGAATAAGTTCATTACCACCAGACTGCCTCACAAGAGATCTTGAAAGGAGCACTAAATATAGAAAGGAAAGACTGCTACCAGCTAATACAAAACCACACTGAAATACACACCAGTGACACTCTAAAGCAACCACACCAACAAGCCAGCATAAGGAGATGCCTTCTCACACCAGTCAGAATGGCTATTATTAAAAAGTCAAAAAATAACATGCTGGCAAGGTTGTGGAGGAAAGGTAAAGGTAGCTAACACCACCATGACAGGATCAAATCTACACATGTCAATACTAACCTTGAATATAAAAAGTTTAAATGCCTCCACTTAAAAGGGACAGAGTAGCAAGCTGGATAAAAAAGCAAGACCTAATGGTATGCTGTCTTTAAGAGATCCATCTCACATGTAATTACACCCACAGGCTCAAAATAAAGGGATGGAGGAAAATATACCACACAAAATGGAAAACAGAAAAAAGCAGGGGTTGCAATCCTAATTTCAGAATTAAACTTTAAATCAACAAAGGTCAAAAAAGACAAAGAAGGGCATTACGTAATGATGAAGGAGTCAATTCAACAAGAAGACCTAACTATCTTAAATATATATGCACCCAACATAGGAGTACCCAGAGTCATAAAGCAAATACTTAGAGATTTACAAAGAGATGTAGACCTCCACACAATAATAGTGGGAGACTTCAACACTCAACTGACAGTATTAGACAGATCATCAAGGCAGAAAATTTACAAAGATACTCAGGACCTGAACTCAACATTAGATCAAATGTATCTGATAGACCTTTACAGAACTCTCTACTGAAAAACAACAGAATATACATTCTTCTCATCGCCACGTGGCACATACTCTGAAACTGACCACATAATTCAACATAAAATAATCCTCAGCAAATGCAAAATAACCGAGATCACACCAAACACACTCTTGCACCACAGTGCCACAAAAATAGACTAAAAAAATTGCTCAAAATCATGCAATTACATGGAAATCAAACATGTTCCTGCTGCATGACTTTTGGGTAAATAATGAAATTAAGGCAGAAATCAAAAAGTTCTTCGAAATTAATGAGAACAAAGATACAACATACCAGAATCTCTGGGACACAGCTAAGGCAGTGTTAAAAGGGGAATTCATAGCGCTAAATGCTCACATCAAAACATTAGAAAGATCTCAAATTAACAATCTAACATCACAACTGAAAGAATTCAAGAAGCAAGAACAAATCAACCCCAAAGCTAGCAGAAGAGAAGAAATAACCAAAATCAGAGCTGAATGGGAGGAAAGTGAGACATGAAAAACCATTCAAAAGATCAGTGAATCCAGAAGTTTTTTGTTGTTGTTGTTTCCGTTTTTTTTTTTTTTTTTTTTTTTTGAGATGGAGTCTCTCTCTTTCACCCAGGCTGGAGTGCAGTGCCGCAATCTCGGCTCACTGCAAGCTCCGCCTCCCGGGTTCACGCCATTCTCCTGCCTCAGCCTCCCTGGTAGCTGGGACTATAGGCACCCACCACCACACCCAGCTAACTTGTATTTTTAGTAGAGACGGGGTTTCATGTGTTAGCCAGGATGGTCTTGATCTCCTGACCTTGGGATCTGCCCACCTCAGCCTCCCAAAGTGCTGGGATTACAGGCATTTGTTTTTTGAAAATATTAATAAGATAGGCCACTAGCTAGAGTAACAAAGAAGAAAAGAGAGAAGATCTACATAAACACAATTAGAAATGATGATGGAGATTTTACCATTTACCCCACAGAAATAAAAATAACTATTAGAAACAACTATGAAGGCCTTTGTGCACACAAACAAGAAAACCTAGAAAAGATGGATAAATTCCTGGACACATACATTCCCAAGACTGAACCAGGAAGAAATACATTCCCTGAACAGACCAATAATGAGCTGCAAAGTTGAATCAGTAATAAATAGCCTATCAACTGAAAAAGCCCAGAACCAGATGGATTCACAGCTGAATTCTACCAGATGTAGATCTGGTAAAATCATACTAGCTCTACAAAGAAGAGCTAGTACCATTCCTGTTGGAACTATTCCTAAAAATTGAGGAGAAGGGACTCCTCCCCAACTCATTCTATGATGCCAGCATCATCCTGATACCAAAACCTGGCAGAGACACAACAGACAAAGCAAGCTTCAGGCCAGTATCCATGATGAACATTGATGCAAAAATCCTAAACAAAATGCTTGCAAACTGAATCTAGCAGCATGTCAAAAAGCTAATCCACTATGATCAAGTAGGCTTTATTTCTGGGATGCAAGGTTGGTTCAACATATGCAAATCAATAAATGTGATTCATCACAAAAACAGAACTAAAGACAAAAACCATGCGGTTATCTCCGTAGATGCAGAAAAGGCCTTAGATATAATTCGACAATGCTTCATGTTAAAAACTCTCAGTCGCAGCCTCTGTTAACCATCCTTCTACTCTCTATCTCCATGAGTTCAGTTGTGTTAAGTTTTAGCTCTCACAAATAAATGAGAACCCATGATGTTTGTCTTTCTGTGCCTGGCTTATTTCACTTAACAAAATCACCTCCAGTTCCATCCATGCTGTTGCAAATGACAGGATCTCATTCCTTTTATGGCCTAATAATACTCAATTATGTGTATATACCACATTTTCTTTATCCATTAGTCTGTTGATGGACACTTAGGTTGCTTCCAAACTTGGCTACTGTGAGCAGTGCGGCAACAAACATAGTAAAGCAGAGCTCTCCTTTTTTTTTTTTTTTGAGACACAGTCTCGCTCTGTTGCCCAGGCTGGAGTGCTGTGGCACAATCTCAGCTCACTGCAACCTCCGTCTCTCGAGTTCAAGCAATTCTCCTGCCTCAGCCTCCTGAGTAGCTGGGATTACAGGCATGCACCACCACGCCCAGCTAATTTTTTTGTATTTTTAGTAGAGATAGGATTTCACCTTGTTGGTCAGGCTGGTCTCAAACTCCTGACCTCATGATCCACCCGCCTTGGCCTCCCAAAGTGCTGGGATTACAGGCATGAGCCACCGTGCCTGGCCCAGATATGTCTTTAATATACTGAATTCAGCGTCCAGAGTGCTCACCATTACACCATGGAACCTCTCTTAGATATGATAATATCTTTTCTTTTGGTTATATACCTAGCAATGTGATTGCTAGTTCATGTGGTAGCTCTATTTTTAGTTTGTGTGTGTGTGTGTGTCTGTGTGACCTCCAAACTGTTCTGCATTGTTGTTGTACTAATTTACAATTCTCGCCAACAGTGTATGAGGGGTCCTTTTTCTCCACAGCCTTGCTAGCATTCATTATTGCCTGTCTTTTAGATAAAAGCCATTTTAACTGGGGTGAGATGATAACTCATTGTAGTTTCAATTTGCATTTCTCTGATGATCAGTGATGTCAAGCACATTTTCATATGCCTGTTTGCCATTTGTATGTTATCTTTTGAGAAATGTCTATTTAGATCCTTTTTCCCATTTTGAAATTGGATTATTAGATATTTTTCCTATAGAATTCTTTGAGCTCCTTTTATATTCTGATTATTAATCGCTTGTCAGACAGGTAGTTTGCAAATATTTTCTTCCATTTTGTGGGTTTTCTTTTTACTTTGTTGATGGTCTTCAGTGATATGCAAAAGCTTTTTAGCTTGATGTGATCTTGTTTGTTCTTTTTTGCTTTGGTTGCCTGTGCTTTTGGGCTATGACTCAAGAAAATTTTGCCCAGACCATTGTCCTGGAAAGTTTTCTTGGTATTTTCTTGTGGTAGTTTCAGAGTTTGGGGTCTTAGATTTAAGCCTGTAATCCATTTGGATTTGATTTTTGCATATGGGAAAGATAGGGGTCTAGTTCATTCTTCTGTATGTGGATATTCAGTTTTCCCAGTACCGTTTATTGAAGAGACTGTCCTTTCTCCAATGTATGTTTCTTGGCACCTTTGTTAAAAATAAGTTCACTGTGGATGTATGGATTTGTTTCGGTTTCTCTGTTTTATTTCATTGGTCTATGGATTTGTTTTTATACTCATACCATGATAGCTCTGTAATATAATTTGAAGTCTGGTAATATGTTTCCTCCTGTTTTTTCTTTTTGCTTAGGATAGTGATGATTTGGCTGTGTCCCCACCCAAACCTCATTGTGAATTGTAGTTCCCATAATCCCTACATGTCCTGGGAGGGACCCAGTGGGGGGTAATTGAATCATGGGGGCAGTTATCCCCATGCTGTTCTCATGATAGTTAATTCTCATGAAAACTGATGGTTTTATAAGGGGCTTTTCCCTCTTTGCTCAGCACTTTTCTCTTCTGCTGTCTTGTGAAGAAGGATGTGTTTACTTCCCCTTCCACCATGATTGTAAGTTTCCTGAGGCCTTCCCAGCCATGCAGAACTGTGAGTCAATTAAACCTCTTCCTTTATAAATTACCCAGTCTTGGGTATTTCTTCATAGCAGCATGAGAATGGACTAATACAGAAATTGGTACCACAGGAAGTGGGGTGCTGCAGTAAAGATACCTGAGAATGTAGAAGTGACTTTGGAACTGGGTAATGGGTAGAGGTTGGAACAGTTTGGAGGGCTCAGAAGAAGACAGGAAAATGTGGAAAAGTTTGGAACTTCCTAGAGACTTGGAGGGCTCAGAAGAAGACAGGAAAATGTGGAAAAGTTTGGAACTTCCTAGAGACTTGGCGGGTTCAGAAGACAGGAAGATGTGGGAAAGTTTGGAATTTCCTAGAGACTCGTTGAATGGCTTTGACCAAAATGCTGATAGTGATATGGACAATAAAGTCCAGGCTGAGGTGGTCTCATATGGAGATGAGAAACTTGTTGGAAACTGGAATAAAGGTGATCCTTGCTATACTTTAGCAAAGAGACTGGTGGCATTTTGCCCCAGCCCTAGAGATCTGTGGAACTTATTACTTGAGAAAGATGATTTAGGGTATCTGGCAGGAGAAGTTTCTAAGCAGCAAAGCATTCAAGAGGAAGCAGAACATAAAAATTTGGAAAATTTGCAGCCTTATGATGTGATAGAAAAGAAAAATCCATTTACTAAGGAGAAATTCAAGCCCACTGCAGAAATTTGCATAAGTAACAAGGAGCCGAATGTTAATTGCCAAGACAATGGGGAAATGTCTCTAGGGCATGTCAGAGACCTTCATGGCAGCCCCTCCCATTACAGGTCCAGAGGCCTAGGAGAGAAAACTGGTTTCATGGGCCAGGCCCAGGACCCCCTGCTCTGTGCAGCCTTGGGACATAGTGCACTGCATCTTAGCTGCTTCAGCTCCAGCCATGGCTAAAAGGGGCCAAGGTACAGCTTGAGGCATTACTTCAGAGGGTGCAAGCCCCAAGCCTCAGCAGCTTACACGTGGTGTTGAGCCTGTGGGTGCACAGAAGTCAAGAATTGAGGTTTAGGAACCTCTGCCTAGATTTCAGAGAATGTATGGAAATGCCTGGATGTCCAGGCAGAAGTTTGCTTCAGGGTCATAGTCCTGTTGGAGAATCTCTGCTAGGGCAGTGTGGAAGGGAGATATGGAGTTGGAACCCCAACATGAAGTCCCCACTAGGGCACTGCCTAGTGGAACTGTGAGAGGAAGGCGACTGTCCTTTAGACCCCACTATGGTAGATCCACCAGCAGCTTGTACTATGTGCCTGGAAAGGCCGCAGACACTGAATGCAAGCCTGTGAAAGCAACCAAGAGGAAGGTTGTACTCTGCAAAGCCACAAAAGTGCAGCTGCCCAAGGCCATGGGAGCCCACCTTTTGCATCAGCATGACCTGGATGTGAGACATGGAGTCAAAGGAGATCATTTTGGAACTTTAAGGTTTGGTGACTGCCCTGTTGGATTTCAGACTTGTGTGGGGCCTGTAGCCCCCTTGTTTTGGCCAATATCTCCCGTTTGGAATGGGTGTATTTGCCCAGTGCCTGTATCCCCATTGTATTTGGGAAGTAACTAACTTGCTTTTGATTTTGCAGGCTCATAGGTGGAAGGGACTTGCCTTGTCTTAGATGAAACTTCAGACTTGGATTTTTGGGTTAACACTAAAATGAGCTAATACTTTGGGGGGCTTTTGGAAAGGCAAAATTGTGTTTTGAAATGTGAGGACATGAGATTTGAGAGGGGACAGGGTCAGAATGATATGGTTTGGCTGTGTCCCCACCCAAATCTCATTGTGAATTTTAGTTCCCATAATCCCCATGTGTTGGAGGGACCCAGTGGGAGGTAATTGAATAATGGGAGCAGTTACCTCTATGCTGTTCTTGTGATAGTGAGTGAGTTCTCAGGAGATCTGATGGTTTTATAAGGGGCTTTTCCTCCTTTGCTTGGCACTTCTCTCCCCTGCTGCCTTGTGAAGGAAGATGTGTTTGCTTCCCCTTCTGCCATGATTGTAAGTTTCCTGAGGCCTTCCTAGCCATGCAGAACTGTGAGTCAATTAAACCTCTTTTCATTATAAATTACCCAGTCTTGGGTATTTCTTCATAGCAGCATTAGAATGGACTAATACAGACAGCTTTGGCTATTCTGGGTCTTTTGAGCTTCCATATACATTTTAGGATTGTTTTTCCTATTTCTGTGAAGCATGTTATTGACATTTTGATAGGGATTACATTGAATTTGTGGATTGCTTTGAGTAATATGGATATTTTGACAATATTGATTCAATATTGATTCTTCCACTTGATGAACATGGAATATATGTTCAATTTTTTGGTGTCCTTTTCAATTTCTTTCATCAGTGTTTTATAGTTTTCATTACAGAGATCTTTCACTTCTTTGATTATGTTAATTCCTAGGTATTTAATTTTATTTGTTGTGATTGTAGATGGGATTAGCTTTTTATTTCTTTTTCAGATTGTTTGCTGTTGGCATACTAAAAGGCTTCTGATTTTTTTATGTTGATATTGTATCCTGCAACTTTACTGAATTTGTTTATTAGTTCCAATAGTTTTTTGGTGGACTCTCTAGGTTTTTCCAAATATAAGATCATATCATCTGCAAACAAGGATAATTTGATTTCTTTCTTTCCATTTTGGATGCCCATTATTTCTTTCTCTTTTATGATTGCTCTAGCTAGGACTGCCAGTACTACGTTGAATAACAGTGATGAACGTGGACATTTTTGTTAGGTTCCAGATCTTAGCAGAAAGGCTTTCAGGTCTTCCCCATTCAGTATGATGCTAGCTGTGGGTCTGTCACATATGCCTTTTATTATGTTGAGGTATGTTTCTTCTATACCCGTTTTTTTTAGGGTTTATATCATGAAGGATGTTCAATTTTATCAAATGCTTTTTCAGCATTAGTGGAAGTGATCATGTGGTTCATTTTGTTGATATGATGTATCCCATTGGGGATACATCCCAATGTGTATGTTGAATTATCCTTGCATCCCTGGGATAAATCCCACTTGGTTGTGATGAAGTATCTTTTTAAATATATTGTTGAATTTGCCTTGCTGGTATTTTATTGAAGATTTTTTCATTAAAATTTATCAGAGATATTGGCCCCACAGTTTTCTTTTTTTGATATGTCTTTGTCTGCTTTTGGTATCAGGGTAATACTGGCCTTATAAAATGAGTTTGGAAGTATTCCCTTCTCTTCTATTTTTGGGGATAGTTTGAATAAGATTGGTATTAGTTTCTCTTTAAATGTTTGGTAGAATTCAATAGTGAAGCCATCAGGTTCTGGGCTTTTCTTTACTGGGGTACTTTTATTATGGCTTTGATCTTGTTAGTAGTTATTGGTCTGTTCAGATTTTGGATTTCTTCCTGGTTCAATCTGGGTAGGTTGTATATGTCTAGAAATTTATTCATTTTCTCTAGATTTTCCAGTTTATTGGCATGTAGTTGCTGATAATAGCCACTAATGATCCTTTGAAATTCTGTGGTATCAGTTGTAATGTCTCCTTTTTCATCTCTGATTTTATTTATTTGGGTCTTCTCTTTCTTTCTTAGCCTGGCTAAAGGCTTGTCAATTTTGTTTATCTTTTCAGAAAAACAGCTTTTCATTTCTTTGATCTTTTGTATTATTTTCTTCATTTCAGTTTCATTTATTTGTGCTCTGATCTTTATAATTCATTTTTTTTCAACGAACTTTAGGTTTGGTTTGCTCTTGCTTTTCTAGTTCTTTAGGATGCATTGTTAGGTTATTTATTTGAAGTTTTTCTTCTTTTTTGATGTAGACACTTATAGCTGGAAGATTTCCTCTTAGTACTACTTTTGTTGTATCCCAAAGGTTTTGGTATATTGTGTCCATTCTCATTCGTTTCAAGACATTTCTCAGTTTCCTTCTTAATTTCTTCATTCACCTACTGGTCATTCCAAAGCATATTGTTTAATTTTTATGTGTTTTTGTAGTTTCTAAAATTCCACTTGTTATTAATTTCTAGTTTTATTCCATTGTTGTCAAAGAAGATGCTTGATATTATTTTAATTTTTTGAATGTTTTAAGATGTATTTTGTGATCTAACATATGACTTAACCTTAAGAATGATCCATATGCTGGGGAGAAGAAGGTATCCTGCAGCCATTGCATGAAATGTTCTGTAAATATCTACTAGGTCTATTTGTTCTATAGTGTACATTAAGTCTGATGTTTCTTCATTGATTTTCTGTGTGGAAGATCTGTCCAGTGCTGAAAGTGGGGTGATGAAGTCTCCAACTATTATTGTTTTGAGGTCTCTCTCTTTAGCTCTGATAATCTTTGCTTTGTATGGTTGAATGCTCCAGTGTTGGGTGCATATATATTTACAATTGTCATATTCTCTTTCTGAATTGATGTTTTGTCATGATATAATGACCTTCTTTGTCTCTTCTTACAGTTTTGTCTTGAAGTCTATTTTGTCTGATATAGGAATAGCTATTTCTGTTCTTTTTTGGTTTTCATTGGCTTGGAATATCTTTTTCCATTTCTTTATTTTCAGTTTATGTGTGTCTTTATAGATGAAGTGTGTTTCTTATAGGCAACAGATCACTGGGCCTTTTTTTGGTTTGTTTTGAATCCATTCAGCCACTCTGTGCCTTTTGATTGGAGAGTTTAGTCCATTTACATTCAATGATATTTTTGATAATTAAGGACTTACTTCTGCCATTTTGTTGTTTTCTGGTTGTTTTGTGATCTTCTCTTCTTTCTTTCCTTCCTTCCTGTCATCCTTTTAGTGAAGGTGATTTTCTCTAGTAGTATGATTTAATTTCTTGCTTTTTTGTGTATCAGTTGTATGTTTTTGATTTGAGGTTACCATGAGGCTTACAAATACTATCTTATAACCTGTTATTTTAAACTGATGACAACTTAACACTGATTACATAAACAACAAGCAAAAAGGAAACTAATACAAACTCTACATTGTAACTATTTCCCCTTGCTTTTTAACTTTTTGTTGTTTGTCTTTATGTCTTATTTTATGTCTATGTCTTCAAAAGTTGGTGTAGTTATTATTTTTGATCGTTTCATCATCTAGTCTTTCTATGTAAGATAAAAGTAGTTTATACACCACAATTACAGTGTTATAATACTCTGTATTTTTCTGTATATTTACTATTACCAGTTAGTTTTGTACCTTCAGATGATTTCTTATTGCTCATTAATATCCTTTTTCTTTTGGATTAAAGAACTTCCTCTAGCTTTTCTTGTAGGACAGGTCTGGTGTTGATGAAATCCCTCAGCTTTTGTTTGTCTGGGAAAGTCTATTTCTCTTTCATGCTTCAAGGATGTTTTCACCAGATATGCTATTCTAGTATAAAAGTTTTTTTTTTTCCTCAACACTTTAAATATGTCATGCCACTGTCTCCTGGCCTATAAGGTTTCCAGTCTGCTGCCAGGCATATGGGAGCTACATCTTGTGTTATTTGTTTCTCTTCTTTTACTGCTTTTAGGATCCTTTCTTTATCTTGATCTTTAGGAGTTTGATTATTAAATGCCTTGAGGTAGTCTTCTTTGGGTTAAATCTGCTTGGTGTTCTATAGCCTTCTTCTACTTGGATATTGATATCTTACTCTAAATTTGCAACATCCTCTGATATTTTCCTTTTGAATCAACTTTTTACTCCTCTCTCTTTCTCTATTTTCTCTTCAAGACAAATAACTCTTAGGTTTGCCCTTTTGAGACTATCTTCTGGATCTTGTAGGCATGTTTTATTCTTTTTTCTTTTGTTTCCTCTGACTGTGTATTTTCAAATAGCCTGTCTTTAAGCTTACTCATTCTTTCTTCTGCTTGATCAATTCTGCTATTAAGAGACTCGATGCATTCTTGAGTATGGTAGTTGCATTTTTCAACTCCAGAATTTCTACTTGATTCTTTTAAATTGTTTCAACCTCTTTGTTCAATTTATCTGTTAGATAGGATTCTGAATTCCTTCTCTGCGTTATCTTGAATTTTATTAGGTTTCCTCAAAACAGCTTTTTCGAATTCTCTGTCTGAAAAGTCACATGTCTTTGTTTGAGATTGGTTCGTGGTGCCTTATTTAGTTCATTTGGTGAGGTCATGTCATGTTTTTCTCGATGTCTTGATGATTATGGATGTTCATTGGTGTTTGGGCATCAAAGAATTAGGCATTTATTGTAGTATTTGCAATCTGGGCTTGTTTGTACTCATCGTTTTTTGGGAAAGCTTCCTAGGTATTCTAAGGGACTTAGGTGTTGTGATCTAAGTTTTTGATCACTGCAGCCATATCTGCGTTAAAGCATACCCCAATCCCAGTAACACTGTGGCACTTGCAGACTGGTAGAGGTACTGCTTTGGTAGTCCTGGATAAGATCTGGAAGAATCCTCTTTATTATCTGGCAGACACTCTATTTGTTTTCCCTTATTTTCTCCCAAATAAACACAATCTGTCTGTGCTATGCTGCCTGGAGCTGGGGGAGGGGTGACATAAGCACCTCTGTGTCCACTACTACTGAGACTGTACTGGGTCAGACCTGAAGCAAGCACCACATTAGGTATTGCCCAAGGCCCATGGTAAATACAGTCTGGCTACCATCTATGTTTGTTTAAGACCCTAGGACTCTACAATCAGCAGGTGGTGAAACCATCAGGCTTGTGTTCTTTCCTTCAGGTCAGTGAGTTTCCTTCAGTCCTGGCTGGGTCCAGAGATGCCATCAGGAGCCAGGGCTTGGAGTCAGAAACCTTAGGAATTTACCTGGTGCTGTATTCTACTGTGGCTGAGCTGGCACCCAAGCCAAAAGATAAAGTGCATCTCACTCATTCCTCTTCTTCCTATTAGCAGAGGAGTGTCTTCCCCCGGCCACCTTTATCCCAAGCCTGTGGCGAGTACTACCTGGCTACCACTAATGTTCACTCAAGGCCCAGTGGCTCTTCAGTCAGCTTGTTTTGAATGCTGCCAGACCTGGGACTCTCTCTTCAGGGCAGTTGGCTCCCCTCTGGTTCAGGGCAGTTCCAGAAATGCCATTTAAGATCCAAGTTCTGGAAGTAGCAACCCCAAGAAACTGCTTGGTGGTCTACTCCACTGTGGTCAAGCTGGTATCTAAGCTGCAATACAAAATCCCCTTTACTCTTCCCTCTACTTTTCTCAAACATAAGGAGTACCCTCACTGTAGCTACCACAGCTAGGAATGTGCTGGGTCTCCCCTGAACCTATCGCCTCTCTGAGTCTCACCGGGAGCCTATGGTGAGTACTCTGTGGGTACCATGGATGAGTATTGAGGGATCAAGGGCTCTTCAGTCAGCAGGTAATGAATTTTGCCTTTCACTTCTAGGCAGCAGATTCCTTTCTGGCCCAGGGTGTGCCTAGACATGTCATCTGGGAAGTAGGGCCTGGAATGGGGGCCTCAGGACTCTTCCTGCTGCTCTATCCTGCTGTGGCTGAGCTGGTATTCAAGTTGCAAGATAAAGAGCACTTTACTCTTCCCTTTCCTTTTCTCAAGGGGAAGAAAGGAGTCTCTCCTGGAGCTGTGAGCTGCATTGCCTGGGGTTGGAGGAAGGGTGATGCAAGCCCTCCAATGGCCACCATAGCTGGTATCTCACTGGGTCCTGTGCCCCAGAAGTCCACTGGCTCCAAGCCCAGCACAGCACCAGGACTTGCCTAGGAATTGCAGTCCTTGTGGCCTAGACTGCCTTTCAAGTTTGTTTGTTTGTTTATTTATTTGAGACAAAGTCTCACTCCATTGCCCAGGGTGGAGTGCCGTGGTATGATATTGGCTCACTGCAACCTCTGCCTCCTGGGTTTAAGTGATTCTCTTGCCTCAGCCTCTTGAGTAGCTGGGATTATAGGCATGCATCACCACGCCCAGCTATCAAGTTTATTTGGAATACCAGAGCACTTTAGTCCATGGTGGCAAGGCTTGCTGGAACTCAGGTTCCAACTGCTGGGATGGGCCATTCCTCTCTGGCTGGGGCTAGTCTAAATGCTCCTTTCCATGGGCACCAGCTGAGTTCGGTCCAGTGTTGCTTTCTGCTCTTATAGGGCAGCACTGAGTTCCAATGCAAAGTCTCACAATCACTGTACTCTTCCTCTGCAAAGTGCGCAGATTCTTTCTCTGTGCCATGTGGCTGCTGCTGGGGTGTAGGGGACGGTTGGCATTGGTGATTCAAGAGTGTCTTTTCTACCCTCTTCAGTGCCTCTTTCAGTTATATAAAGGTAAAACCAGGTAGTGTGATTACTCACCTGATTTTTGGTTCTTATGAAGGTGCTTTTTTTGTATGGACAGTTGTTCAATTTGGTGTTCCTTGGGGAGGATGATTGGTAGAGGTTTCTATTCAGCCATCTTGCTCTGCCTGTCTGCTCTGAGACATTTTGTTAAGTGACAAAAAGCATGAAAAATATGTATAATGACCCCATTAATGCAAAAAGTGTGTATATGTTCATATATGATTGAAATATATAAGTAAGTAACTTAAAGGAAACCCTAAGTTGTCACGCCTTTGGAAAGTGGCATGTGTTTGGAGGTGTGGAAGCAAAAGATACAATGTTCCATTTTACACTGTATATCTATATTTATAACTGTATCTGGATCTATGTCTATATCTATACCTATGTCTTGTCAATGTTGATATAGATTTCTATATCTGTATTGTTTTGGACTTTGAGGTCATAGAGTACTCATGTAATACAAATAACCTTTTTAAAGAAAAAATGGCCCTTCAACCTAGTCCTGGATTCACTCAGAAAATTATTACTGTCAGTAGAATGAAGGGGATGGCCAGAAAAGTCTAGAAAGGAAGAAATGGTCACTTCTTGGCTCTGGTTCCTTCTTTCATCTCCCATCTTTCCAGTATAACATGTACAGGTAGAGAGCATCTGGTGGCGCCTACGTGTGCTTGCCCAACCTTTTCATGACTCCTAGTCAAAATACACCTGAGGTTATATCTCTCTAAGTGGATGGTGCCAATTTGCAATGTTTTTACAATGCCTTGTTTCTTGTGCTTGGTTGATGTCTCTGGTGCTGCTCAGTGTGCTTGCTTGCTTTCGGTAGGTGGAATAGCAATTTGTCTTACACTCTGCTTTGTACTTGCTTAGTGGAACCACAAAGGAGAGCTTCTCATGCTGGGACCAGGACTGCAGACCATGAACTCAAAGCCCGTACTTTATTTATCAAATGGAATAGCTCTGCCAAAGGGATCTGTTGGAAACCCTGGTCTTATTTCCCAGGAAAAAAAGATAAAGAGCCTGCATTGAGCATTTGGAGTGCTCTGCATTGGCTCATGCTAATTAGAGGTTGGTGCTGGCATGGCACCTATACCTCAGGGATGCAAATCACACCTTCCACACAGGAAATGTATGGAATAGAGAAGCCAGAAAGGCAGAAGCTTAGGATTGTCCCCTCAGCTTTTCCATTGATTATTCATTTATTCAGCAAACATTTATTAGCTTTATTGACTCTGGTCTGCTTATGAAATTAATCACTAGGCACATATCAAAGCCCACCATTTCTATGATTTTTCTCACACTGCCCTCTCCCTTACCTATTTTGACTCATTGTTCCTGGCTTGCTTTAGTTTGTCCCTGGCTTGCTTTCTTTTGTCCCTGGCTATCTGCTCTGTTGGTTGCACCCTTCTTCCCCATAGTGAGTATTCTAGGACCCACTTGATTTGAAGGACTGCCTAGACACAATTTGCCTGCCCCAACCCACAGCTCTGTTCCTGGATTGTGATTTGCCCTTGGTTCTTTGGTTTGTTCCTGGCCCACAGAAACCAAATGAGCTTGGTCAATCCTTTGGGATCTTCTAGGCAGTGGAGAGGATCAGATAATTCCATAGCCAGGCATTGTACTGGGGACTAGTTGGGAGTGGGAGGAATTGGGGCTACAAAGATTCATTATTTATTCATTCAAAAGACAGAAAAGTTTAAAAATACATAAAATATATAGTCTATCAGATGTTGAAAAGTGCTTTGAAGAAAAATTAAGTATGTAAGGGGAATAAAGGGCACTGGGGTAGGAGGAGGGATAGAAATGTAATAGGGGGTTCAGAAAAGGTCTCGCTCAAAAGGCACCAGTGAGAGAGTCTGCATTGTGGATTGCTTGGGAAGAAGATACTCCAGATAATGGGAAGAGTAAGACAAAAGGCTCTGAAGTGACAGCATGCCTGGAATGTTGAAGAGTGACAGGCCAATGTGAGTAGTGACAGGAGAGAAGAGTCGGGGGCCATAAGCTCAGTAATATAATGGGTAGCCAAAGTGTGTGGAGCTTTGTAGTCCCTTATGAGGACTTCAGCTTTCATTGCCAATGAGGTGAGGAAGACAGTCACTACTAGTGGAGTCTCGTGAATCAAGGTGAACACCCTACAAGTGCACTACATTTGGATCATCTCATTTGGGTTGATGAAACAGGTGTCTTTGCAAGGCTGGTGGAGAATAGCCATCTCTGCCAAGGGTCACTGGGGAAGAGTTGAGTCTGGAAGTAGCAAGTGTTTTTCAGGCAGAAGGACTAGCATGGACAAAGGCTAGGATGTGTGATGTCATGACATCTTCAAAGAATGCATAATATTAATAGTTTGCTCAAGATGGCAGAACAAGGGTGGAGAGGCAGGAAGGGAGCTAAGGGAAGCCTAGTAAGCTGGCAGGCAGCAGATTAGACAAGCCTTATATGATGTAATAATGTGGTTAGATTTAATCCTTCAGTCATGGAAAACCACAAGAGGTTCACAAATACAGAAATGTGACTTACTCATTGGGAAAAAGAACATAATTTTACTCTTATACCTCAGTTTTCACATAACAGTGGGCAGGATCAGGATCTAGAAAAAGAAATGGGATTGAGTTCTCACTTCTCAAACAGTCCTAACTTTCCTGATTTATGAAATGGAGTTTTTATCTGCTTTATATACCTCACTAGGCTGCCACGAGGAACAAAAGAGATAGTGTATATGAAAGGGCACTGCTATCTGCAGAGTGCTCATTATCCCCATTTTCCCATCCACATGACCCAAGAGTGGGATTGGTGGACTTGGCAAAAGAATTGGGCAGTGTGCTCAAGTGGAAAATACATGGCTCTTGAGTTGAACATTAGCTGGAATCCTGGCCCACCACATACTGACTTTGTGACCTTGGACCACATGAAGGACCACTCTGAACCTCAATTTCCCAATTAATAAAATGGGTTTTTGCTTCCCAGGATTGGTGTAAAGATTGGAGACAAAGTGTGTGAAGTGCCTAGCCCTGTGTGTGGTCCAGAGGAGAAGCTCCGTGTTAGCTGTTATTTTCTGAGTGTCATCACGGTAAACACATGATCAGATGGATACAGTCGTCCTGTGGGCAAGATACTGTGTCTGGTGCCTTGAGGTGGAGCTATTAATGCTGGTAGGATGTGCCATTGTGCTGCTTCTTTAGTAGTGAGGATGTGTTTGTGCTGGTCCTTCACCTCACCTGGATCTGTTTGTGCCTGTGGCATGCTGTACATCTGCGGTCAGGGTACATTTTGGATACATGGAAAAAGTGTAGCTAATGGACCCCCAGGGTACCAGGCTTATGGCTGATATGATGAAAACTGCAGGCTCTGCATGTCTAAGCTAACTAGCTGCAGCCCAGCTTATGGCCTTTGATTCAGACAGGCCAAAGGGAAATGGAGGGTGAAACATGGGTTCATATAACTAGCTCATAATTTCCTGCTACTGAGGGGGAAAGGCTTATTTTGTCTGAATTTAACAGAACAATTGTTCACATTGATTGAATTTTCCAAAAATCTTCTCATCTCCCTCCTCTGTTTTGTTTCAGAGCACACAGCTTCACATTTAAAAGACAGAAAAAGAAAAATTACTGTACAGCTGCAATTTCTCATTTGGCAGGCACCCAGCCATTTTCTCAGAATTTGACAGAATATGATCTCTCACTTAACTCACTTCTTAATACTGCCCCTGGGCAAGACTGAATTGAATCAGACCCTGGTGCAATCGTTATCTTGGCTGAAGATTCACACCTACAGTTCTTCCTATAGATTGTTCAGTGTGGCCACAGTGGACTCTGAGAAAAACAATCAGAAAACAATGTACTTGCCAAGCTGAAACAGGGCTCACTGTTGTTTCCAACAGGGCTGCTTTTTAACAATTCTCCACAGTCATTAGTTATTCATTCATTCCATAAATAATTAAGAACCTAGCATGGTGCATAATGCAAATAGTATAATCTATGGTATCTTCCTTCAGGGAACTTACAATTTAGTAGAGAAGATAAGATGTACACAATTAGCTAGGTTGTCATGTGGGAGCACTAAGTGGATGAGAAATAGTAAAAGTAGGATTTGAAAGCAGGGAAAGTGACCTTTGGCTAGGAATTATTTCATGGGGCAGGTGGAAGGGTTTTGGTGGGGAGTTGAAGGAGTCGGGTATGCAGAGGTCAAGATGAGTAGCGATTGGTTGGTATCCCAATCTTAAGTGATGTGAGGAATAAGAATGGTGTGCTCTATAATTACTTTTAAAATTAAATTGAAGTGGTATCATTTGGAGTAATGCAGTCCAACAGTCTGAAACTTTTAAAGAGCATGCATAGAGGGAGATGAATTAGGAAACTAAGGGTAACAATGGATGTGGTGAGAAAGGGTGTGATTCTAGGCATATTTTAGACTTTCCAGTATCATTTTAGCTTCTGTATGTGCTGCCTTCCCAGAAGATCCTTGTCTTTCAGTTTTCTAAAAAAATACTATTGAGAGTAATTGCTGCCTGTGTGTGACACAGATATCTTCCCTCACTCCACCTATGGCACTACTGCCCTTTGAGTTATGGCTCTGCACCATTTCCAGCTGAGTTTCCTTAGGGTCATAGAACCACAGAATGAGAGGGCTTGGGCCGAGGGAGCTTATAGTCCAATGTCTCATTTTACAGATGAGGAAAATGAGGTTCATGGAGAGGTAAACTGGCTGGTCTAAGGCCTGACAGGTAGTTAGTAGTAGAGTGGGATCAAAACCAGTTGTCCTGATTCTGAGTCCCATGGTCTTCTTAGATCATCAACCACTATCTTGAAAGGAAGCCAAGATGTGCTTCTCCTTTGTGGCAAAGACCATGAACCAAACTCATTTCTTCCTGCTCAAGCTAGTCTTCCCAGTTTTCTTTGCAACTAGGTGTGGCCATGTGACTGAGTTCTAGCCAGTAGAACGTCTCTGGAAGTATGAATGCTCACTCTTAGGCCTGGCCCATTAAAAACTTCCTTGCACAAGCCTCAAGCTCTTCCCCCATTTACTGACTAGATACTGATGCCCAGGGCAACCTCGGAAGAAATGTGTTAAAGATGGAGGAGCATCCATTATCCTGGAACCTTGAATGACTTCATGGAGAAGATACTCCTACCCCACCTTCCCATCCCAATGATAAATTCTATTGTGTAAGCCACTGAGATTTGTGGGTGTGTTAAAGCAGCTATTACTATCTTATTAATTAGATAGCTATTACTATCTAATTGCACCTTGTCACCTTAAATCTGTAGACAGGGGATTCAGTAAGACCAATTGAAGAACTTAATATGTGCCCCCTGCAATTGGACTTGGGTTTGACTCTTCTCCAAGAAATCTAGAGGACAGGACTCTTACGCAGCAAAACTGGGATGGATGCGTTGAGATTGGCCTGCATTCCCATTATATATCAGGGCCAAAAGGGTAAGGACCATTTGGTCATGCAGGAGAAAAAATCTGCCTAGAGCTGTTTTGACTCCTGTCCAAGTGGACTTTAAGGGAAGGAGACACTGATAATGAAGAGAATCTCTGGGTGGTGGGAAAACCTGAGGTGGAAGAAGAAGCAACAGTAGAGGAACCAATGGCAGTGACCCAGCATTGGAGCTGCAAGTCAGAAGGAGCCTCCAAAGAACCCTGAAATCGCTCACAAAGAAAGAATCAAGTTTAAAAATTAGTTAGGCCAAGGGTAAGATGCCAATTTAAGACCCTATCAGTCAAGTAAGGGCTTTCTGAGTCCCTTTCTTCTTCTCCCTCCCTGGTGTTCCAATTCTGGAGAGGTCAAAGAGAGATGAAGCCAACCATATGCCTTTTCTCAAGGCAGGAAGCCTGTCTATCATAGGTTTCTAACTGGTAAAGAAATGCAAAAGAGTCTTAACCATGAATGAAGATGGACATGTGGATTAATATATTGGAGTGGAAATTATATTTTCTCAATCGAGTCTGTGTTTTACCACAGACAAATTACATCAGAGACCAAATTACATCAGAGGGCCTGACCGAGTTTTTATCTAGTGGCAGGGAAAAAATTCCCCAGATGATAAGGTTTTCAGGGTCAGTGGGAAACAAAGAATAAAGATGATTAATTCATCAAGTGACACTTGTTTAAGGTGACACCACCAGTTCCAAGCAGCATGATAAGCTCTTGAATGGGAGTGTGGGCTGGATGTTAAGGAAGCACATGTGAAGAGTACTGAATCCAGACCTGCTGGAAATGACATCAAAACTGGAACCTAATGGAAGAAGCAGAGTAAAGGTGGAGAAGGGCTGTCCTGACACATAGAACAGTGAGCAGTGAGCAAAGGGGACTTTAAGGAGCTGAAAAACAAAATGTACGATGACTAGAATGCAAGAAGCAGGTAGTCCAGAGTGTTGCAGAAGCCAGCTGGTAGTAAACATGTTGAGAAATTTGAATAAACTTGAGGGACCTTGGGAAGCCTTGGAAGGATTTTAAACAGAGGAATGACATGATCTGTGTTTTAGAAATATTTCTCTGGCTGCCATGAATTGATTGGAGGAGGTAGGAGTGGAGGCTGGGAGACAGATTAAGAGGCTTCACAGGTGTGTGATTTTTGCCAAGAGTGTTCATCTGCTACGTGTAAGATGTTTAGGTTTATGTAGGGTCACAGATTGGTCCAGGAGGTGTATTGGAAACACGAAGGACATAAAAACTTGTCAACCCCTACTGCTCTGCCTTCTGGAACTTCAGTTCTCTGACCACAGATTCACCTATATCAGATATTGGCAAATGATGGCCCATAGGCCAAATCTAGTTTGTTGCCTGTTTTTGTATAGCTCACAAGAATAATTCCTACATCTTAAAGTGGTTAAAACATAAGTTTTCACTGCATGAAAATTATATGAAATTCAAATTTGTGTCTACACACCAAGTTTTATTGGAACACAACCACACTCATTTATGTATTATCTATGAACCTTGAATGTTTCACACTTCAGTGGCAGAGTTGAATAATTGTGACAGAGACTGGTGGCCCACAAAGCCTAAAATATTTATTATCTGGACCTTTAACAGAAAGTTTGCTCACCCCTGCCATGTATCCTCAATCTATACTTAAAATATTTCTTTTTTCACTTTCTCATCTTAACTTATTAGAATCAACTTTGGCTTCGTATTGTACTTACCTGGGGATCCTAAAAAGTTCTAATATGGGCTGGGTGGGGTGGCTCATGCCTGTAATCCCAGCACTTTGGGAGGCCGAGGCAGGCGGATTGCCTGAATTCAGGAGTTCGAGACCAGTATGGCCAACATGGTGAAACCCCATCTCTACAAAAATACAAAAAAGTTAGCTGGGCATGTTGGCATGCACCTGTAATCCCAACTACTCGGGAGGCTGAGTCAGGGGAATTACTTGAACCAGGGAGGTGGAGGTTGCAGTGAGCTGAGATCACGCCACTGCACTCCAGCCTGGGTGACAAGAGCAAGACTCAGTCTCAAAAAAAAAAAAAAAAAAAAGTTCTAATACATAGGATTCATTCTGAGAGATTCTGATTTAATCAGCCTGGGGATATGGCCTGAGCATTGGATTTTTAAATATTTATCACGTGGTCCTAATGTGTATCTAAGCTTGGAACCCCTGCATAATAAAAACCTGCCTGCCCCCAAGGGCATCTCTTAAGTGGACACTGTGTTCCACATTTCACATACCTCAGGGCAGGATATGGGTTAGTATCCATCCTGCTTCCAGGCCATGAACTCCTTTCTGCGTTTCAAAATTATTAGGTTTGAGGGTTAGCCACTCAGCTCTGAATACCCTCGCCCTATACTGGTTTATCATGGAGATTTCTTTACCACTTTTATTCATTATTTTACCATCTGACTCATAGTCTAATTCTTCATATAATTCTTGGTGACTTCATCATCAACATGAACCATCCGGTGCTTGAGACCTTGAGTAGTTAAAACTACTCATCTTTTTTTTTTTTTTTTTTTGAGACAAGGTCTGGCTCTGTTGCCCAGGCTGGAGTGTAGTGACGCAATCTTGGCTCACTACAATCTCTGCCTCCTGGACTCAAGCCATCCTCCCACCTCAGCCTCCTGAGTAGCTGTGACTATAGGTGCACACCGCCATGCTCTGCTAATTTTTGTATTTTTAGCAGAGATGGGGTTTTCATCATGTTGCCTAGTCTGGTGTTGAACTCCTGAGCACAAGCGATCTGCCTGCCTTGGCCACCCAAAGTGCTGGGATTACAGGCATGAACCACTCCACCTAGCTAAACCTACTCATCTTTAATGACCATTCTGTTGCCTCCTCCTCAACCACAAAATCTCATGGCCACACCTTGGACCCCAGGACTGCCATCACATATAAAATCTCAATTTTAAACATGTTACTTTCCAACCTTAACTTCCCACCCTTCTAGCTTACTTGTGGAAGTGTGCCTATTGCTTCCCATTTTCAACCTTATTTAAATCTTCAATCCAGTCATCCTCCCTCTTCCTCCTTACCAATTTCAATTTTTTTTTTTTTTTTGAGACGGAGTCTCACTCTGTCACCCAGGCTGGAGTGCAGCGGCGCGATCTCAGCTCACTGCAAGCTCCGCCTCCCAGGTTCACGCCATTCTCCTGCCTCAGCCTGCCTAGTAGCTGAGACTACAGGTGCCTGACACCACACCTGGCTAATTTTTTTGTATTTTTAGTAGAGACGGGGTTTCACTGTGTTAGCCAGGATGGTCTCGATCTCCTGACCTCGTGATCCTCCCGCCTCGGCCTCCCAAAGTGCTGGGATTACAGGCGTGAGCCACCGCGCCCGCCTCTTCCACCAGTTTCTCACTCTTCATCAATGTACTGGCTTTCCATCCTTCTTTGACTTGCCTAGATGCCATGTTTATGTTTATAATCACTCACCTGTAACTTAGAGATGATAATGACGGGGCACCCACCTGGTAGAGTTGTGACGAGGATTAAGAGAGTTAATTTTTTTAGAGTACTTATGACAGTCCTTGGCATACATTAAGAAGCTCAATAAATGTTAGCTGAATGTCACTGGAGAAAACATACCCACAAGCTGACTGTTTTTATTCAAAACTTGTGATCATGAACCTTAAGTGAATATTCCACTGTTCTACTGAACCTACTGTGTTTCATTGGTAAATTAGCCTTCCTACTCCTTAAGAGGACTCTTTCACACTACCTGTTTTCTCAAAACTCTTATTTATCTATCCTCACTTCTAGCTGACGGCCTTACCTCGTACTTTAGAATACATCTAGAATAAAATCCAGACTCCTTAGTATGACTCATGTGATCTATCTGCAGAATCTTGCTCTGACTTGCTATAACTTCCTATATGTGGCTTTCCCCCTCAGTCTCTGGTCACCTCTGTAATACACCAAGCTCTCTCCCATTTCAGGGCTCTTGCACATGCCCTTCCCCTTGCCTGGAACGCTTTTCCTCCACTCATCTCATGACATTTATTAATGTTTTTGGGTCTATTTTAAATGCCATCTTTTTAGACAGGCCTTTCTATTTACTCTATATTAGTTTTCTATTGTTTCCATAACAAATCACTGTAAAATATAGAGGTTTAAATAATGCAGGTTTATTATCTTACACTTCTGGAGGTAAGAAGTGTAATATCAAGGTGCTGGCAGGACTGAGTTCCTTCTGGAAGCTCTAGGGAGGAATGTGTTTCCTTTGCTTTACCAGCTTCTAGAAGTCACCTACATTCCTTAGCTTGTAGCTTCTTTTTTTCCACCTTCAAAATGTGCAACAGTGGGTCATGTGCTTCTCGTACTGCCATATTTTTGGTTCTTCCTTCCATTTCCCTCTTCCACCTTTAAAGACCCTTGTGATTACATTGGGCCAACCCAGTTACTCCAGAATAATCTCCCTATTTGAGGACTGGCTGATTAGAAACCTTAACTTCATCTGGAGCCTTAGTCCTGTAACCTAACGTATTCACAGGCTCCAGGGGTTAAGATGTAGACATTTTGGGGGTCATTATTCTGCCTATCACACTACCTAAAGTAGGCTTCCCTAATATTCTCTTGCTTAGCTCTTGTTTGCTTTCATGAAACTAATCACAAATTTGAATTTATTTCATTCTTTTCTTGTTTTCTTTTTCTATTCCTTATCAGAATGTATTCTCTAGTAGGGCAGGAAACTCTCTGTCTTGTCTTTGTGTTTGTAACAAATAGTAAATTCTCAGTAAACACTGATTTAGTTGATGAATGAATAAAGGAAGAGTTGTGGATAGGATGGAGCATGGAATTTAAATTGGAAAGAGATTAAGGTGAAACCTTGAAGAGGTAGTGAACATCCAGACATCAGAGGAGTAGCTAAGGAAAGCTGGAAGGTGGGAGGCTATGCACTGACAGTAGGACATTGGAATGTATAATGTCACAGATGAAAAACACTGAGGGCAATTTTAATAGCCAGGGAAGTTATTTTTAATTATCCTGGGGGAGGTCATGGGGTCCTTTGACAATAAAATGGAAAGTATGGGCTCTCTAGGAAAGTACACAACATATGCATAAAATTTTGCATTTACTTCAGGAAGCCTACAGTTGTCCTCATCTTCAGTGAATGAGGGAGTGAGTTGGAGGTCAAAAAAGACATTATAAGGAGGATAAACTTATAGTGGTTAATGGTATGAGCCTTAAAAGATATTTCCTCCCAACACTCCATCATGGCACCTTAACTTATGCCAGAGTTGGTAATAGTGAGTGGGTTGCAAGTAAGAGATATATGGGCCACTTAGAATTGGTTACTGGGCCAAGATGGGGCAAAAGGAAGTGAGATTTTCACCCCCACCCCTTTATTTTAGGTTTGTAAGTATAATGTATGCTATAAAGTATAAAATAACTACTCAAGTTATCAACACTATTCTTTTGGGACCGCATGCTCTTTGAAAATGAAGCTCTGGGGAAATGGGTAAGATAGCTGTAGCCATAGACTCATGCAAAGGGGATGATAAATGTTGAATCTGGGGACAAGGGTCTTCTGACAACTGTTCTGAAAAGGTTATATTTCACAATTCTCACCACAAAGCATGGAATGAAATTTGAAGCTTTTATGTGATCATGAAGAAAGAATCTCTCATTGTTTATTAACTCTGCAGGGTTGAGAATGCTGAAAATGAAACGCAGAGATAGCATTTATAGTTGCTAGATTACAGTATCAGTTAGATTTACATCTTTGCCAGGGCTGTGGCTAGTTAGAACATTGTTTGGGAAGCAGTGGAATCTAGACAACTGAGATGAGGGTTTCCAAGAGAATCCTTGGCATTTGGAGACTCTGGTTCTCCAAACTGCTGTAGGCACATCACACTACCCTTTCCTTAGGGGAGAAAACTGGCAGTTCTCCCTCATTCTCAGTGGCAGAGACCGCTGGTTATCCCTTAATACTCTTTCTCCCTTTCTTCTAGAGAAATAGAATTTCTGATTTTTTGAGGGGTCCAAGGCATCTCAGAGTAAAGATTCCATTTTCGAGACCCCTTGTAGTTCAGTGGGATGATGTAGCTATATTTTGGCAAGTGGGATAAGAGTGACTGGCGCAACTTCCAGGAATGGATTTTTCTCTTCTCTTTCTCTTTTTTCCTTCTTACTGGGTAGAATTCAGATATGATAGCTTAGATCAAATCAATCTATTGAATCATTAGGAGCCTATTGGACATCATGGAGCAATAAGATAATAGAATCTGGGTTCCTGGCACCATGGAATGCTATATTAGCTCTGGGCCACCTACCTGGACTTTTACGTGAGAGAAATATAATCCTGTCTTGCTTAAGCTATTGTTATTTGAGGTTTTTGTTACTCTCATCTGCCTAATTCTTATCCTTGTCATTCACTCAGTGAGGTAGGGGAGGAATCTGATGATTTTATCAAGTAACCTGCTTTATGAATTATGGTTCGTGTTCCTGTGAGTCTTGCTTCTGCTGATTTAGAGGTCTTGATATCTAAAGGGGAAATTCTTCCATCAGTGACAGGAATAGGTCCATTGAATCAGAAGTTGAGACTGCCGCTTGGCCCGTGTTAGGCTTCTCACACTATTTGCAAACAGAAAAAGGTGGTTATGAAGTTGACTGGATGACTTACCTTGATTACCAAGGAGAAGACAGGTGGCTACTATGTAAAAAATGGGTGCAATCTGAGGAAGCCTTTATGGTGCCAAGCCAAGTGGTCAAGGTTAATGTGTAATTGCTGTATCCCTCTACAGGAAAAACCATCAGGGGCTCAAACCCCCTGGAAGAGTCATTTCTCCTGTCTTGACAACCTCAGCTGGTTCTTCAGAGGTTCTGGTTAAAGGTCAGAGGAACATAGAGTGGATATTAGAAGTCATGGAAAACTATAAACATCAGCTGTAGTATTATGGCCAGCTGGAGAAATGAAGTTACAGCCTCTACTTGCATCTTCTTTCATACTGTATAACATTTAAAAAAAGTTTTTCTTGCATTTTCGCTTTTCTACTCAGTTTACTTGGGGTTGTTTAACATTTATCATTTAACACGTAAGTGCAGACCATACAGATATAATCATGAGAAGTTCGAGACCTAGAGAGTTCGAGACCTAAAGAACTCTGTGTGTGTGTGTGTGTGTGTGTGTGTGTGTGTGTGTGTGTGTCCTGGGCAGCTACCAGGCAATGGACCATGGTAGTTATTTATTTTTATCTGCCTATTATACTTTCCTGACCCCCTTCCCATTCCTTTTTCTGGTAACAGATGCTGTTACCCCTGATACTGTTCCAGCCTGGGCCTTCAAATAGTATCCCACGCCCTGGTTCCAGGGATAAGTTGGGCCAATTGCAGTCTTTATTCCAGAACTTCTAAACTTGAGCCAAGGCATGGGTGGATGGCAGGCTGTTAAAGCTGAATCACCTATGGTAATGCCTTTGAATGAAGCACTGCAGGTTTCTGCTCTTTGGATTTCCAACACTTTGATTTGTATCTTCCCTATGCCTGACAGTTCAGTTCTTCCTGCAATTTTGTAAATGATCTCAAGCTGCTCTCAATTTTATATTTATGTTAGGCAGAGTAATTTTCTGTTGCCTGCAACCAAAAGACATTAACACAGGATCCATGAATTCCAAAGTTAACATCGGCTTCACGCCTTATCTAGTGAAGTTCAGATACTCCCACTTTACAGATAAGAGAAGGCAAGTGACTTTTTACAGCCAGCCAGAAAATTGGTGGAGCCAGCACTAGCACCAGCTCATTTGACTCTTTGTTCAGTACTCTTTGAACTAGTTTATATTATGCTCAAACTGCTTCCTCTAATGAAAACACAAATGGGTTGCCTTTTTCTTCAAAGCAAAGTGGATATAAACATGATGGTACAGGCTGTGAAACAAGGGAAAATGTGAATCATCTTTGTCCATATTGGGCTTGGAAGCAAAATAGCAAAACATTAAAAAGAAACACAACAAAACCTGCAAGTGTTGATTAAAGACAGAACAAATTGTCCCCAAAGTTTACAATGTAAAACAAGGCAAATCCTGAAAATTAAGTTGACAAGCATATACAGCAATGTGATTTTTTCTTAATTAAACTGACAAAGATCCCCAGTTCCGCACAAATCAACAAAAAGCAACAAAACTACAGCACTAAAAGGAATGATATTAAGAGCTGCTGAAAGGAGAGTGCAAGAAAAAAAAATGTAATGAAATCCACACTTTGCTGACTTGATATCCCTGGGGTAGGTGGTTGGTTGGGATGGGGAGGTGAGGTGAAGGGAAGTGACAGGTAAGTAGTGGGATCTACAAGTTAATTTCTAGTGTCATCCCAAGCAGAAGGTACACATGACGCAGGCACAGTGGCTATCTTTTTCTGCCTTTTGAATAAAAGAAATATGAAATAAAAATAAAGATGAAGAGAAGTGCCACAAGAACAAAGGAGAGCTGACCCAACAGAAAAACCTGCTTGGAGATGAAAGGGTGGGCTGTAAAAGGGTGTGGCATTGTGTCCATCTGTGTCCTTCTGGCACCACTCTGGGTGGGGGATTCCGTGTGTGCATAAGCTCATCTTCCTCCACTCCCTCAGTGCTTGATTCTTAGGAGATCCTCTTGATGGATTCTCTTTATGGCTGTGTTGATACGTTGCACAGATTCAAACCATCTTTTTCAATTCATTTTATTATATATAAGAAATGGCTTAACTTTCAGTAAACAGATGCAAAATACACATGCCTCCTGCACTCACCAAGTCCTTGCCAACTAATAATGGCACTGTTTCTCAATGAGTTTTTTATTGCATCAGAATTCTTCTTAACACAGCTTCTAGCTAGCCATACCAGCCACTCCGAACTGGTCTATGTTGTAAAACCTGTTTGCCACTTCTGGAAAATTAGAAGAGTAGGCTTTAGAGGCAGATGGGTGAGAATTTACCTGCTATGTAGCCTTGGGAAAGTAACTGAACTACTCTGAGCCTCATTGGTAAAAATGGTGCATATGTTGTACTAAATCTTACCCTGGATTTGTTTTAATCAGGTATGGTAAGATACACAGATATGGAAATGATTGTCATGAATAAGACTTTTATGTTCAACAGATCCCTAGAAACAGGAGGTATATAGCACACTATGCAGGGCCACATGGGGGAAGCACCAGACTGGGACAGGAGGCAGAAGGAGGGTGAAGGGAAAGAAAGAAAGGGCAGGACAGTGTCTTTTTGTGGTTTTTGTGGGAAGGAATGGGTGGTTATGTTGACCAGGTTTGGTACTGGCTAGTTTGAAAAATTTTAGCTGGTTCCAGGGTGTAGGGGCTGTCCTAGTTGTCTGATGCCTTATCCTGGGATAATTTGGGTAGAGGAATGTTGCCTCCTGGCATATCAAAGCCAGATAGAGGAGCTAGTTCAGAGTATGGGCTTTGGATTTGTTGGTTTGTGTATTACAGGCATGCTCCTGATGAACAAGTCCTTTACCGGCTTTAGGAATTAGCTAGCCCTGGGAGGGGCAGTCTCTCAGGATTAGCGAGTTCCCAAGATGTGAAACCATTATAAATTACAAAATTTTTTTTAAAAAACCAACTTGGTTAATACAGTTGTCCTAAAGTTTAAAGAAATACGTTCAGCTGGATTGTATTTGTAGGTATTAATTGTTTTTTCCTGCCTGTATTTCTCCTTCACCTCCCTGCTTCCCACACATTGTGCAGAATGCAATGTCCAAGAAGAGCTAAGTGAGGGGAAAAGAAGCAGAAGTAGCCTGCAGATGGTTTCCAGCTTTTGTTTTTAAATGCACAAGGCTATCAGACAATGTAGAGGTTTTCCAGAGGAAGTAGAAGAGAGAATTGTGGAAGAAACAGAGTGGTTAGAAAAAGCAAGAGGAAGGGAGGAGCTTTCCTCAGATGGAAAAAAAAAGATTCCCTAGTTCCTCTGGAGGTTCTGCATTTCTTTGAGAAGCAGGGATCCAGGACCTACTTCCTGACAGGACCCCAGACAAGAATGGCTGCAGGTACATGCATCTCTAGGTGGGGTTCCCTGCATAGGCCCCGTTTAGGGAGCATTGGAAGATGGAGTGAGCCACTGGATGAGAAATGCCATGTTGGCTGGGACAATGGATACACCTGAGAGAGGCTGTGTGCACTCACGACCCAGGCTGGAGGGCTGTAGTACCTTGACACTGTGTATTGCCTCTTGGATTGCCAACACCCAAAAGATGACTGAGGTGAAATGCCATGCCAGCCTGGTAGGATGGGATCTCGAAATAAATATTAATTTATAGAAAATAGAAAGGTCCACTATTTCATGCACCCCTGAGTCTGGACTGAGATTCATATCTGCTTCATCTGTGAAGCACCTAGAACAGTGCCAGGCATACAGTGAACACCTTTAACCACAGACACTGTTATTAGGAAAATTACTTGAATTCTTTTGTAAAAAAAAAAATCCATTACAATGTGCATAACTGTCCCAGTAAAACTACATTTTTCTCTTCATGCTCATTCCCTACTTGCTCCTACCCCAGACTCATTTATTCCCATTTTTCTGCTGCATTCTGCCCCAGAAGGCTGACTTTTATGGGCTGCCTGGCCCAGGTTCCTTTGCTGTTGGGCTCCGGGATTGGGCTGACCAGGGGGAGTCACCAGCAGGAGCTGGGAGTGTGGGAGAGACAGAATTAGGGGCTTTCTTCCCAGCTTCCTCCTTGCTCGTCACCAAGGGTCTGGTTGCATCCTTGGGTGACCACAGCTCCTGCGGGTGGCTCCCCCTTCACCTGTAATTACAATGATTTCTCCCTTGCTTGTTGAGGCCCCAGAGTGGGGATGGGATGGCTTTCTCCTGTGATTAGTTCCTTAAGCTCAGCACTCTGTTGGTTCTCTAGTGCTGCCCATTCCTCTCAGGGCAGTCCCTTCATTACATTCTCTTCATTTGAAACATCTAAGTAGAATTGTTTTTTGCTAAGACCTTGACCAATAACATAAGCAAGATTATTCTTTTGGTTGTTTTTCTGGCAATGGGAATGGTTATAGTGATCTGGTCACTTTGTCCAACTCAGATTCCATTAAGACCCATGGCTCCTATCAGTAAGCATGAAGGCTGATTGAGACTCTGAGTCAGCCAGCACTGTGGGGCAATGTTTGGTGGAACATGGGAAGATGTATAGCCAGGGCCTTAAAAAGTCTTAGTAGCAATTTGACCTGGGTTCAAATTTCATTCCTCCCTGCGATTTACTTGCACTTAGGTAATTTAAATAGCCTAAGTGTTCATTTCTTTATCTATACTGTGTGCTTCATATTAGTATTCATCTCCTAGGGCTATGGTAAAGATAAGTAAGATAATGATGAAAAGAACTGAGCACATATGTATTAGCTTCAAGTATGTGAATGTGGTTAGAGGTGTTGCTCTTTGGCATCAGCAGTTGGTTTCCATAAAGCCAAACCCTTGTCTTAGCTGCCTTAACATCTTGCTCTAAGCTAAAAAGGTGCAGGTTCTCCCATCCTGGGAATGCCTACTGTAGAGTGAGACTAACAGTTCAAAGCCCTTGCCTTATCTGTACAGGACAAAAACTTCCAGAAACAGAGAATGTATTCACTTCTTGATAGTCACTTCCTGGGTGTGACTTTTGAGGCAAAATGAAAGTCTGCTCCGAGCTTGATGGCTTCGTTGAATCTCTGATTCCTCAAAAGCCCTTTCATAGATTGCATAGTGAGACTCCAGGCCCAAGGTGACTCGTGGTTGAAGAAACAACCCAGCTTCTAATTCTCACTACTATACAAATGACCTACAACTGAGCCTCTCCCGAACACATGCTGTGATGAAGTCCTGGAGGAGAGGTTTGGGGTGCTAGGTGCTCAGAGGGGTGGGAGATCATGGAAGGAATAGGCAGCTTCTCTAGGGATTTTTCTAGGAGTAAAATCCTTGAGGAAGGTTAACTTGAGGCTCATTTGGGTTAACCATGTGGGACTGGCAAAGTCTTTTCTATGCAGCAAAAGGAGTCTGGGTAGTGATTCTCAGCACTGGCTGCACCTGGGAATCATCTGGGGAGCTATAAGAAATTGATTCTTGGGTTCCACCCCAATTCATAGAGGGCAGAGGCTAGCTCATATTACTAAATAATACCCCTCTCTTTAGGACCCTTTATGTACAAATATCTGTTTGCCTTTCAGGTTTGCATCTCTGTTCACTTCACAGGAGGAAGTTAGTCTTGTTTTGAGGACTTATTAATTCTAGCCAAGATCACTTGTTAGTAAAATACTGACATAGGTTGGATATTTGTCCTCTCCAAATCTCATGTTGAAACATTGTCCCAGTGTTGGAGGTGGATCCCTCATGAATGGCTTGGTGCCATTCTCATCCTCTCAGTAATGAGTGAGTTTTCACTCTATTAGTTACCATGAGATCTGGTTGTTAAAAAAAGCCTGACACCTCTTCTCTTTTCTCTTGCTATCTCTCTCACTTTGTGATACACTGACTCCCCTGTTGCCCTCTGCCATGTTTGTAAGCATCTTGAGGCCTCATCAGAAGCAGATGCTGGCACCATGCTTCTTGTACAGCCTGCAGAACCATGAGCCAAATAAACCTCTTTTCTTTATAAATTACCAAGTCTCAGGTATTCCTTTATAGCAACACAAAATGGACTAACACAAATACTAAGGGAAACAACTCATACCTTTGGTGTATCTTGCTGTAACCTGCCATGCTTCTCTGACTTTGGGACAAGTAAATGAGTAGGGGAGAATAGGGAGGAGGAAGAGCTTTGTCATCTGATAATCAATAGTTATTCCATTCTCCTCCCCTCCTTGATGAGGATTTTCAAGCACAGAGGTCATCTGAGCTGGTGCATCTGTGTTAGCACTCCTGTCTCTTGGCTACTCCTGGTGTTGAATTGGTTTCTGGTTTAGCAGCTGGAGTTTTGCCTCCTTCCCTTCCTCTCATGTCCCCTTTCCTTTCCACCTATCTCCCTCCTTAGATTTACCAGCCCTCAACACAGTCCCTGATACTCAGCAGAGAATGAATGTATTCATGAGTGAATACATGAATGCATATGCCTGTCCTCCTTGCTGTGGGACTCTCAGGGGACTGTGCTCCAGTGAGTCACTGCCCTCGAGTGCAGGGCTCATCATCACCAGCAAGAGCTCAGCCCCCAGTGGGAGTTTTCTTAGCTGAGGTCCCTGTTAACTGATCCTCTTTCTGCCCTGGCTAATATTCTCCGCCACAGTCTGTCACAGTGGCCAGCCTATCCAGCCCTGCCAGGTGGAGACCCTTGGTCCTGCTGAGAGATGTCAAAATGACCATCCTGTGGGCCTTTGCTAAGGCAGGGAGGATGCTTTCATTTTAAATGACAATTTGATACCAAAAATAGGAAGTGAAACAAAGCCTGACAATCAAGCTGGGATTCTAAGCTAGGTGAATGGGAAATCTTCTTGGCTCTGGGTGCTAATTAGTTCTTGTGACCTTGGGTGAATGGTCACCATCTCTGGGCCTCAGTTTCCCAGTATGCACATTTAGAAGAAGGAAATACATGATTTCCAAGGTCTATTCCGAGATTTGTTCTCTATACTGCTCTGCTACCGTGCCTCTTAGACAGATGTTACTTTTCCGGCTGCTAACCACCAGCTGCTCTATTTGGGATGCAGGAGCCTGTAGTAGGAAAAATGCCTAAAGTGTTCTGTGGGAAGACATTCCCAGCTTGAGTACAATCTCTGTCCTGTGATGGAGGCCATGGAGTCCCTGGGTCATGCCCCTTGCTTCTGGGGCTAAATGTTCTTGAAAGGGAATCTTTTAGAAGCAGGGGCTTAGCTGACCTGAGGAAGGTGACTGGGCTTATAAAACAGAGCTGGATTTGGAAGAGATTTAGAGCTTCCCTCACCCTGAGTCCTTCATCCATGTCTTTCCTACAATACAGGTAGGCCAGTGGAAACCAAACTCCAGGTCTCATTTATCTTTTTTCTCTCTAGATGCCCTGGCAAAGACCAGGCTACAACCCAAGGATACATTTGAATTGAGATAACATTTGGCAGCAAATCTTTAATAAATGATGGCATTGATATTATATCTCTGTTAGAGTAATTTACTCCTTATAGTAATTTTGACTCAGTTTGTTCTACACAGAGTGTTATTTTAATCATCTTTTCAGTTATTATTGATGAGGGCTCTTGGAGGAAAAATCAGAAGATATATTTAAAGATTTCCCCCGTGAATTTAAAACAAGAATAGGGATATGAATACAGACTAAAACAATTCATGGGCTACCATAGATATATTAAAAGACTGTTGTTTGCTACCATAGATGTATTAAAAGACTATTGTTTGATAAATTGGCAACATAATGGTAGCACTGATGGCAAGGTTCAGGCACACTCTTTCTTATTCAACTTGTCCTGAGATTACCCCTTCCTCTCTCCTGGCTCCTGCCTTTCCCTCATCACTGCCTTTGTGCCTTTGCTCATACTCTTTCTTTGTTCTGTTGTGCTGGACCCATCTAAATCTCTCTAGTCCAAAGGATCCTTTTGATTCTCACCTTTCCCAACTTTCTTTAAAACTGATGTCTCCATCTTCAATGGCCAGGGCGATATTGTCTGTAAACATGCCCATAATGTTAAGAGGGGTTTCTATTAGTTTCCCAACAAACTAATAGTTACTCTGAGAAGGGCATGGAGTTTTATGAACAAAGATCTTTGGGGAATGCTGAGCTAAAGGTAAAAAGGTGTTTTTTTTTTTGTTTTTTTTTTTTGTTTTTTTTTTTTGCAGCATTTACCAGAGCCTTTAATATACTGTTGTGCTTTGTTGTGAACCTCCCAATAGGAAGACAGAGTATGCAGCTTTTTCCAAAGCCCCTTGGTTTACCTCCAGTAATGGGGATACTTAATGTAAGATTTGTGGAATAATATGGAAAACATAAATCTTTCTAAAAATTATATAGTTACACTGCTGGAGGTTATGGAGATTGAGATATCGTCTAAGATCTGGAAGGCTCCAATGAGGTTTCAAGTTGTTTATATCCAGAGTTTAGGGACTCTGGTATCCTCTTAGAAATAGAACTCACATACTCACTGGGATATACTTCTGTGCCACTACCATGTTTCATTCTCTATCTCCAATTCAACTCAATTTTCATGAGAAAGTTAATGTGTCTGAATCAGCTAATAACTTCTCCCTCCGGTTGGACATACTCTTGTGCCAGGCCGTGACAAAGACCACTAAAAAAATGTGAGTGTGCTCCCGTTTGGTCTTTAGTACAATCAGTGGCCCCTTCTGCACAAAGTCAGCTTTAGCACCACTTCCCTAAAAAGGGGCTGTCTTCCAGGCAGCTTTAGTTAAGGGAAAGACTGGGAGAGGCCATCTCACAAGTGAACTAGGATAGTTCACTCCTTGAGTACAACACACACACACACACACACACACACACACACACACACACCACTTTTTTCCCTTTATATTTATTTCCAAAGAGACCACAGCTAATATGACCTAACTATCAGGCCTACAACTGCAAAGGCACTGTCATCCCCAGGTGGGAAGCAGCACAAAGTCATGGCAAATAGTGTATGTCAAGTTTCAGTTGTCATGAAGCCTCAGGTGATCAAGTCCACAGTCTCGCAGTGATTTGCTTAAAGCAAAGGATCTCTCAGCCCAGGAGGGGTCTGTGAATTACAGTCGTAGTGCTGAAATGCATCTTGTGTCTTTCAGATAGTGAATGCATTGATTGCTTTGCATCTGGATTAGTGGGTATCTAGATAGTACTTGCAAGTGTGTAGCAAATTGTTATGATAAAACACACCTTTTCAGTCAAGGCAAAAAAAATCTCTTTTTAGGTTTGAAGAAAGGAAAGATTAATTATATTGTAGCTTCTCTTGTAGATGAGTGCTTCGCTTTGGAGCTTGCCAACAGGAGTTCAGATGGGTCAAATGCATCTTTGCTTCTTTACTTCCATATGGCGTCAGCTGACTCTCTAGGAAACATGCTGCCAGAGATGCGCACCATGGGCTGTCTTTTTCAAGACAGTCAACCAACCCAGCCTTCAGGCTTTGTAAAAGCAAATTTTCTAGTAGTCTTAGTTTTAGAGCAGTTGGAGAATGTGATCATATATGTGAGTTTGAATTCATCGAGGAGCTTCAAGCTCTGTTATGGGAGAAACTATCTTATGTATCATAAATTGCATGTCCCTGGCTTCTAAGCATGATATTCAGTGGGAATGATAGGTGAATTTGTACTAAGTGCTGATAAATAGAGTGGGATGAGGAAAGCTGAGCAGGGCAGCAGAAGTTAGCACTCCAGGCCAGGGGATCCAAGACATTTTGACCATTGCCTATGCAGTCTGGCTGGTGTCAGTGTCCAGAGGGTCTGATTTATGGATGCAGATGTGGGAAAACACAACTTTGAAGTTTTATTAAGCAGTGGTGATTCTGATTGATTCTCTGTGTTAAGTTTAAGTATGTGTCTGGTGGAAGCCATATAGCATGGCTGAAAGTGAACACATTTAGGAACCAGACAGACCTGGAATGGTACTTGGATCTTACTACTTGCTAGATATTTACCCTGTATTAGTCAGTCCTCGCATTGCTCTAAAGAGATACCTAAGACTGGGTAGTTTATAAAGAAAAGAGGTTTAATTGGGTCACGGTTCCAAAGGCTGTAAAGGAAGTATGATGCTGACATCTTCTCAGCTTCTGGGAAGGCCTCAGGGAAACTTTCAATCATGGCAGAAGGCAAAAAGGAAGCAGGCACGTCTTACATGGCCAGAGCAAGAGCAGGTGGGTAGAGGTGCCACACACTTTTAAACAACCAGATCTCATGAGAACTCACTATTGCCTTGATAGCACCAAGGGATATGGTGCTAAAACATAAGAAACTGCCTCATGATCTAATCAACTTCCACCAGGCCATACCTGGTGATCGCGATTTGACATGAGATTTGGGTGGGGACATAGATCCAAACCATATCAGGCCCTTAGATTTATTTTTGCATAAATCTCTAGGAGGCTCAATATTCTCATCTGCAAAAAGAATATAATAATACCAACTTAACAGTTTTTCTTGTTTACATTACAGGATGCTGTTTATGCAAAAGTTTAGAAAAATACTGGAAACTTCACTGACTTTCAGTAAACTTTTCTCTTTTTTCTAATCAGCATGTAGGGGGTTTTGCCTTTTAGTTTACAAAACCAGTGGACTTATGTTGGTACACACATCTCCTCCCACTCCACCCTCTCCAACTCATTCCTTGTCCCCTTTTATTAAACAAAGAAAAATAACGGGAAGACAGTTGTGGCAAGAACCTCAAATCTTGCTTGACATGTTGCATTTTTTTTTGAGTTCTTATAATTCAGTTATTGTTAGTATTATCCTGCTTATTTTAGGAGTATATCCTCCTCACCACCATTCCCTGACTTTAAATTGCCTCATCCAAGGCATGGATATACTCAAAACTCAACTTGGAAGTTTTACTTATACATGACCTAAGAAGACATTCTATGAGAAGACATCTTCCCTAAGAAAATAAAAATCATTTCTGTTGATTCTCTTAGCACAGCTGAAGCAGCTGGAATTTTTAAGTACTACTAAATGTTAGAGGACAACAAATAGGAAATTAAAACAAGGATAAAAAAAGTTGGTTTACATACTTCAGATTTCTGATCCTGCCACAAGTAGTTTGCACTCAAGGTTTTCAGGCCTTGTTCTTTGATTCTTCCTGATAATCAACACAATGTTGTGTGTGTGTGTGGGCAGGGTGTGGGGAGGACAGAAGGATGGGGAATAGTGTGTGTGTGTGGTGGAGGGATTGGCACAACTTTACAGGCTGTGAGCTCCTCATTCTCGCATCTTAGTTTCTCTTCATTTGGAGATGGCAACTAACATAGGCTACCAACATATATCACAGCCACTTTTTCACTTTGTTTGTAGTCCCCTGAGGGTTCAGACTTCCAGTTTAACAGGCAATAGCTTACATTCCCAACTAGTTAAAGCCAAGAGTGATTTAGCCTGTAGGTGAGGTCCTTCCTTTTTCACACAGGGAAAGGTCTTCCTTTTGCAAGCTCTAATGATAATGGTCATAGCATCTGTATAATTACAATATTCACACACAGCAACTAATGTCTTTCCCAAGATCTCTCAAGTGGCTGGCAAAGGATGATATAGAGGAGTCCAACTGTGGAGTCCAGTCAAAGGCGAGGCTGGAGGGATTAGGCCAGAAGGTCAGAGCTTCCCTGTGGGAAAGCTGGGGTTAAAGGAGAACTGGACTTATAGCTCCAGAGACAGGACACACCTAGGAATGTTGGTTTCATACAGGTGTGTCATACAGGAGCTAAAAAATCATCATCTCCAAGTTAGAGACCAGGTGCTTGGGGGCCAGGTGCATGCCTGGGCCTTACTTGATGGTGGGGTAGGGACCTCTACAGGATCAGTAAGTCTGGACTTTGTGGACACAGGCCTTGGCAGGGCTGACCTTGAACTTTCAAGGGGCAGAGGTTGTTAATGGCAGCTGGGGAGACAGTGCTGGGGTAATAACTGGACCTCTCTCTTTTGGTATTGCTCTTAGCTCTCTGGGATTCTTTCTAGAAAAGGTTCTAATCTTTTCTCTATTTTCCCAGCTCTTCCTTAGGCCTAGATGCATAACATTCCCTTGAGTGCCTATTAAAATTGCAGTTTCCTGGGACCCATTCTAGTGATTCTCATTCTTTAGGTCTGAGCAAGTGCCCAATAGTCTGAAATTTTAACAGCCACGACCAGCTGACTCTGAAACAAGAGTCTCTGAACCCCACTTGACAAAGGTTATCTTAGAGAGCTACAAAATCTAGACCTGGATTTTATTTGCTGTATATGAAGGACTATTAAAATAATCTGTTCTTAAGAATGTTCACATGCCATTTGTAACTGTTGGCCAAACACGAACTTGCAGTTGACTTTCTGACTATATCATGGGCATTAGTCAGGAGTTAAAACTGGTGTAAGGAAAAGCTATCATTTTAATTCACCAGATACATACGTGTATAGTTCATGGCACTACAGTTATCTGTGTGCACACTCAGAGTTCATTTATGTTGAGTCTGAGTAGCAGAGATTGTCACTCAGGAATTAAAGCCCATTTCTATAAATTGATAGTGGCTGCTGCTGCTCCTGACTGTGGATTGAAATGAACAATCAGAAATGTTAATGTTTCTCTGTTTGTGTCATTATTGCTGCAGTGTGATGTTTCCCAGCCCCCTCAGCTCCAAACTCTAAATGCCGTTGCAATGTTTTTATTTAAAGAGGATATACAAAGCAAATGTTTCCAAGGTATTAAGATATACAGGGCTTCAAAGTTTAATCATTTTTTCTTTCAGGTGTGGAGCAGAAGAAATGTTTAAGGAGACTAGGTTGACTCTCTCAGGTATGCGATGGGCAGCCTCTGGCTTCCTTCCTTGTGATACTTGCTGAGGATGCTTCTGGAAAGTCTGGGCTCTTCTGGAAGGGTGTGGTGCTGCTACAGCCTGAGATGATGGTGCTGCTGGCTGATTGTGCTGATCCTAGGTTAGCCTTGGGATTTAATTCTATATTATTATTTTTTTCAGATCTCTCTTTACGTCATTACGTTTAGAGATAATTTGTTATGTGGTTGATGAAGGTCAATTCTACATACGTATTTAGTAGTAGTACTGATGTCTGAGATCTTGTTCCTGCCTGTCACTAGCCTGGTGTGTGACTTAAGACAAATCCCTGCATCCTTAGTTTTCTCAACTTATGACTGGGGATGGTACTTGTCTTATCTTCAAAGTCTTTGGGAGAGTCAAATGAGAGACTTGGTGGGGAGCTTCTTGGGGCAACATTAACTTGACCCAAATCCAAAAAGTACTGTTATTTTAGGCCTGGTTTTAATAGAAAGCCATGGTGGAAAGATGTATCAGTCTTTATGTTGATGCCTAATGACCAGAACCCAGTTTTAAATAAGTATCATTTTTATAAAGTTAAAAAATTAAAACCAGCAGCATTTGGAATCTCCTCTCTTCTTGATAATGGTCTGTTTCTTGGTTTTCAAAATATGTGATTCCCAGGAATCTCTTATCTGAAGAACTCAATGTATGCCTGAGTCCATTTATGTGTACATCAATACAGGAAGTAACCAATAAAATCTAAAGAACATTAAAGAATCATAGCTCTAGAAAGAACAGTGGTTCCAATGGTGACAGCAGAGATTAAGAACTTGCTGTGATCTTTAAGGAACTTAAACAAATTTATAAGAGCAAAACGAAAAACGCCATTAAAAAGCGGGCAAAGGATATGAACAGACACTTTTCAAAAGACATACATGCGGCCAATGAACATATTTTAAAAAGTTCAATATTACTGATTATTAAAGAAATGCAAATCAAAACCATGTGAGATATTATCTCACACCAGTCAGAATGGCTATTATTAAAAAGTAAAAAAATAACAGATGCTGGTGAGGTTGCAGAGACAAGGGAACAATTATACACTGTTGGTAGGAGTGTAAATTAGTTCAACCGTTGTGGAAAGCAGTAGGGCGATTCCTGAAAGAGTTGAAAGCAGAACTACTGTTTGACCCAGCAGTCCCATTACTGGGTGTGTACCCACAGGAATATAAATCATTCTACCATAAAGACACACACATGCAAATGTTCATTGCAGACAATCACAATAGCAGACATTGGAATCAACCTAAACGCCCATCAATGACAGACTGGATAAAGACAATGTGGTACATATACACAAGGAATACTATGCAGCCATAAAAAAGAATGCAATCATATCTTTTGAGGGAATGTGGATGGAGCTCGAGGCTATTATCTATAGCAAACTAATGTAGGAACAGAAAACCAAATACCACATGTTTTCACTTATAGGTGGTAGCTAAATGATGAGAACTTACGAACACAAAGAAAGGAACAATAGACATGGGGCCTACTTGAGGGTGGAGGGTGGGAGGAGAGAGAGGAGCAGGAAAAATAACTATTGAGTACTAGGCTTAATACCTGAGTGATGAAATAATCTGTACAACGAACCCCCATGACACGAGTTTACCTATATAACAAACCTCCACGTGTACCCCCAAACCTAAAATAAAATTTTTTTAGAAATAACTTGCTGTAGAATGCCAGTGTTGTCATTGGTTATTTGAAGTGTCCACTATCATGGAATATTTAAAGCAGGAACCATAAAGCTGTTTATCAGCTGGGTCAGTGGTGGCTTCACACACACCCCTTAGGCAATTAAAAACATCTGCAATTTAGCATATAGTAAGTATAAATCAGTAGATTAAATGTCACAACATCTGTCCCATCACTAGGAAATATCTGTCTCAAAAATAGGTGGTTGGCTGGGCGTGGTGGCTCATGCCTATAATCCCAGCACTTTGGAAGCCTGAGGGGGAGGATTGCTTGAGCTCAGGAGTTCGAGACAAGCTGGGCAACAAGGAGAAATCCTGTCTCTACAAAAAATAAAAATAAAAAAATAAAAAAAATTACAAAAAATTAGCCAAGCATGGTAGCCAGCACCTATAGTTCTAGCTACTCAGGAGGCTGTGGTAGGAGGATCACTTGAGCCTGGGAGGTCGAGGCTGCAGTGAGCCAAAATCATGCTACTGCACTCCAGCCTGGGCAACAGAATGAGACCCTGTTTCAAATAAAAAGGAATAGGTTGTTTAATGTCTTTGTCAATATCTGCAGGGTTGAATTGCATTAATATTAGGTTCATCCAGGTGGGAATAATTAAAATGCTGTTACTAGATTAGGAATTGGTGGAGGCAAAGGTTTTGGTGCAGAATCTACCACTAACATCCCATGCAAGTTACCATATCTCTGTTCTAAAAACAGCACGTTGGCAACTCAATCTATCTCTCAAGATTTTTTTAGTGCACTGAATGTGAAATTGCCTAGAAAAGTTTAAAGTATGGGACAAATATAAGGTATTATTTTGATTTTTCTAAGAGTTGTAGGCATCTCTGAGTTCATTCTTTAAAACAATTGTCTTTTTGAGATATAACATGCATTTCATAAACAGCATACATCTTAAGTGTACATGAGCTCATTAATTTTTAAAATTTTATTTAAAAATTTAAATTCTTTGAAAAATCTTCTCTGCTGTGCCTTATGTGCTTGACCAAGAAGGTGTTATTACAGTAGGTTATGTGTTAAGATTGGATTCATCCAGGCATTAAAGCTGATATAATAATATTACTGGAACAGAAACTAGCTTCATACTAGCTTCATGTGCACATGTCTCTAATCAGTATTGTATATGTGTATTTAAGCATTTACATTTGTGAGTAAAAGACCAAAATTATGAGGGTGTGTGTGACCGAAATTATGAGTTATGATAAGTTTGTGTGAGACCAAAATAGGTGTTATGATGAGAGAGACAGATTGTGTGTGTGTGTGTGCGCATATGTGCGTGTAGGGTTATTTCAACTACAAGGGGCAAAGACCCAGTGAATAAGTAAAAGGATAAGGCTACATGTTTCTTGACCTCAGCTGGAATGGAAAACATCCCAGGATCTGGGGATCAGATTCTTCAGCATCATAGGCTGCTGCCTGGTGTCTTTTTAAGACTTTTTAAGACGTGATATGACTGCTCCTCTATTCATTACTCATAGTTTCTTCTCTTTCATAAATATGTGCCTTGCTCATGAATTCAACATGCCTTGACTTTACTTTTCCATTAAGGCATCTTTTCAATTTTGGCTTTTACTAATAATGGACCAATCTTTTCCTATGTTTCTTAGTTCAAATTTCAGAGAGAAAAAATATTTTGTATAGGCTGCTAACCAGCCTACTGTTTGTCTTTGGGTTGAGAATTTCACCTCTGGCCCCATAAACTATGACCAAGGCATGGGTGGGGAAGACACCTGTGGGACAAAACATGGCAATCTATGTCTGTCTCTTAAGCAGGGACCATAGGCTGCAAAGTGTCACTAGAATACGTGGAAATTAACAGCTTTATTTTTTTATTATTGAGACAGGGTGATCTTGCTCTGACACCCAGGCTGGGGTGCTGGGGTGCAGTGGCGTGAACATGGCTTACTGCAGACTCATCCTCCTGGGCTCAACTGATCCTCCCTCCTCAGCCTCCCAAGTAGCTGGGACTATCGATGCATGCCACCACACCCAGCTAATTTTTGTATTTTTTTTGTAGAGACAGGGTTTTGCCATGTTGCTCATACTGGTCTTGAACTTCTGGGCTCAAGTGGTCTGTCTACCTTGGCCTCCCAAATTGCTGAGATTATAGGTGTGAGCCACCGCACCTGGCCAACAGCTTTAATATTAGTGAAACTGGACTGGGGTACTGGGTACCTTAATGGTCCCAGTAGATAGCAGGACTCTCCGATAAAAGAAGGAAAGGATAGGGAAAAGAGAGAGTGCTACAATAAAGGGGATTACATTTTTCCCACTCATTCTGTAGAAACAGGACTTGTTCAGTTATGAAAAATCATGAACCCAGATAAGTCAGCTGAACAGGTCACTATGGTGGCCTGGCTCACAGATTTACCATAGGTGCTAGCTGCAGCAGAGAGGAGCTCATATTGTGAGAAATGAGCCCTGGCAGATGTCGCTGCATAAGGAAAGCCCTGACTCATAAAGCAACATTCAGATGCAAGTGAGATGGATGGCTTCTCCAGGCTCAAGTATCCCATGAATTCCCATGTCTCTGTGTAGTTTATTCTTAGTGTTGAAAATACATGTGTGTCATACTGTATTTTCTAATTAATATAATTCTGTGAAATGAAGTCTTCTCCAGTATTTTAGATGTACCCAGGAGAAAAAGGAAAAGAGAGCAAGCTGGAGAGAGGGTATTATCCCTGGCATTATTCCAAGAAACAGAATGCCTGGAAGAATTCAGAAAGTTAACATGGAGGGAGGTGCTTCCTGGTTATATTTCTAAGAAAGTAATCTAGATTTGACATTGAGTATATGCATAAGATTAGAGGAAATTAACTACAGGCTGTAGCAAGACATGCTTTGAATGTTTGCTTAGCCAGAGACAGGTTCCTCATGAGCCTTTTGTCAGTGAAATCCCATTTGTGCATCGGGAAGTGGGAGACCCCTTCTGTCCTATTATACATCTTTGGGAGACGGGGGCAGTGCTGAGCAGTCCCAGCTCCTTGTTTCCAGCCATAGTGCTCAGCCTCTCCACTTCTTCCATTTTAGTTTGCCTTAGGCCTGCCTCATTCTTGCTCAAGAGAAACAGGTTAACGCCTTGGTTTACAAATCTGTCTGTGCCAGAAGCAGCTCTGGATGCCAAATGGCTGCACCAGGTCTCCCTCCCTGGCAGCGTGTGTCTGGAGGATTACCTATCTGGAAGTCTTACAGTTGCCTAGAGCTCTGGAAGTTTCTCTTTTCTGGAGCATCAAGGAGGTTAGGAGACAGAGAAGAAAGAAGTAGTTAAAAACACTTTACCTATTGTCAAAAGGATTTACCACTTGTAGATGTCAGTGATTTTCAACACATAAAGCCATCTGGGGGTGCTGCATTTACAAGAGATGCACGTTCCTTTCTTGAGCCTGTCTGCTGAAAGTCCATGGTAGGTCTGGGGGCTCACAAGCAATCAGACAGCCTTTAAGTGATAGCTCCTCCAAACCAGTAGATGTGGATGGCAAAGTCAATCTGTCATTTTGAAGTCACTGGCCAAGCCTGTGTTTTTCTCAGCAAACCCCGGGAGCTCACTGGAAAAGCCTTCTATTGCTCTGTCTTCAGGTTGACCTTTGCTAAGGGAGGGTAAGGATGGGCTACTTGGCAAGCATTTTCCTTAGTAACTGCAGGAGTAGTTTTTAGAATTCATTAAATGTGAGCTGAGGAGACTGGCTGAGGTTTGCCCTGTGATGTTAAATTATGGGGCGAGGAGAATTTGGAGATAGGGCAAAGAGAATCTGAAATCAGGAGCATGAAGGGAGCAAGGGCTCTTTCTACCTGTGAACTGCAGTGAGCAATAACCTGTGGTTAGCGTTACTCCTCAATTTTGAAAAAATTCTATATAATCTATACCGACGTTTTGTCTGCATCCCTGCTTTCTCCTGCTTTGTGCTGCACTTACTGCCTCTTTCACAGACCTTGCATGCCCACACAGCCTTTTCTTTTGTCCAATAGTTCAGCGACGAAATCAGTGTAAAATATTTGCAATCTGTCACTTAGGCACTATGTAACTATTTGTTCACAATCACTTTTGAAGGAGTTGAGTGGCTCTTTTACAGAGGCACCCAACTAACGTTTCTAAGATCCTGCTGTCCTCATGTCGCCCCTTGCTCCAGAAGCTACCATAGCCACCCATGACTAAATCGTAAAATCCACATTCCTCCATCAGTCTCTCAGTGTCTCCCATGATCTACCCATTCTCATGCCTCTGCAATCCTTTTTCCCACTTCTCCCCAAATAGCACTGTCCGTTTCAGTCACACCATCCCCATATCTGTTCCTTTACAGGGGATGAGCTCTCATCCCCTGTAAAGACCACCTGGTAAAGGCTAATCCGGTCTCAAGTCTGCCTTAAATCTTACTTTTGACAAATCTCCCATCTTCGTCTTCTCGTATTGTTTCTCCTTGCCCTGAGTATTCAAAGAGCCAGCTGCTTGAACAGAAAGTTATTGTTTTTAAATTTTAAAAGCTTTGAATATTAAGAAAAATATGTGAATGACTTAAAGCAAAAGTTTTTGTTGTTGATGATGATGTTTTGTAAAAAATATTAACCACAGAATAGGACAGAATGCATGATGATTACTGGGGAGTTTTTGGAGGTAAGAATTTTTTTTCTGGGCTGTTGGTGGGGAGTTTTGAGAGAAGTAGGAGAGGAAAACAAAAGAGAGCTACTCTTGGGCCCTGCTCAAACCCTGGGTTGGGAGGATGGAAAGTAGACACGTCTGGGTAGATTTGGGATCTAAGACCAGAGGCGGTACTCACCTCACTTCCTGGGGGGCATTTTGGGAGGAGGAGGCTCAGCAGGGTGCCCTGCCCACAATGTGATGGCTTCTGAAGCATAGAAATGGCAGCATGCAGTTTTAGGCAGAAAGAGGGCCTGCGTTAGACATCCTCCTTCCCTTTCCACCATGGTCTCATTTGGCTTCTATAAGGCATGGAGAATATCTAATAAGTCTCTCAGATAATAATGATAGGTAAAACCTGTGATAAGGATTCACCTTGGGATAAGTCTGAGAGCCCAAAGCAGGTGCTGTAGGCTGGACATTTCAAGTCTGAGAATAAATTAGGGAGAAGTGGCTGGGGCTGAGGGCCAGCAGAGCCAGTAAAGGCCAAGGTGTAGGCTGATGAGAGAGGAATCTAAGTCTTTCCTGGGGCAATCCCAGGCTTTCTTATGTTAAGAGAAATGATGACAGGATATTCCTGAGGAAAGTGAACTTGGACCACTCAGCTATTAATTATGATGAGTGCTATGAAGGAAATGAATGAAGCGTGGCGATAGAGGATTACAGGTGTAATGAGCTGCATAGGTGGCATTGAAGTTGGGGACAGGATGAGAAGAAAGCAGTCGTGCAGAAGAGGAAGGGTTCGAGGCAGAGTGAACTGTACATGAAGGCTCTGGGAGCAGAGGGAGCAGGGGAGCAGGTTGAGTTTGGGGAATTAAAAGAACTCACCAGCAGCTGTGCTGCAGTGAAGAGATGGAGGCCGGTCAGGCAGACCTTGTGGCCCTAGAACTGAGTTTGGATTTTTGTCCTCAGTGCAATGGGAAGCTTTCAGAGCAGTATGAACAAAGAAGTGACATGGTCTGCTGGGCTTTTGAAAGATTACTGTGGCTGTCCTGTAGAGACCAGATTAGAGGGGCATTAAGGATGGAAGCCTGGAGACAAGATCCTCCCACTCACACAGGAAAGCCTGATGTATTTAATTTCTTTTCTTTTTTGGTTCCTTCACCCTGAGCATCCTTTCTGACCTCGGGCTTGGCGTGAGACTGAGGTGCCGTAAAAGACTTTCAGGACTTCAGTTCAACCCAGTACATGTTTATTAAATATTTACATGTACTCGTCCCTGAGCAAGGCACTGTAGGGGATGCAAGAGACAAAGGTCTGATTTCTGTCCCCAAGGAGCTTTAAAATTATCTAAAGAGAAAAGGCATTTGTTTATTAATCTAACATACAGCCATACTCTACTATCTTGGTGCTGAACTTAGGGGAAGACTAAGATACGGTCTTTGCCCTAGAAGCGGTTGGGTTCTGGGGAGACAGAACTTTCCAGAAAAGTTTGTTCGATGCAGTATAATAGAGGTCTATGCTGAGTGCTAAGGGATGGGTCTTGCTGTGTGAGGCCAGAAAACCAAAGAGGAAGTGAAATTCATGTTGGATCTTAATCACAAGCAGAGATGGGTTGGGGAGAGAGGTGAGAAAGGGCATTTTAGGTTATGAATTAGTCCTATTCAAAAGTAGGCTGCTGGATGCTATTGCTCGATATGGGTCAACAGTATGAGCTGGCTGCAAAGAAAGTGTCATTTACGTTGCTTTTAATGAAAACATAGTTTCTAGAAGGAAGGAGGAGATGGTTGTGAAGTGCTCTTCTGACCACACAGAGTTGTTATGTGGAGATCAAGGTAGCTTTTTTTTTTTTTTAGACTAGGTTCTACTGTCACTCACCCAGGCTGGAATGCAGTGGAATGATCCAGGCTCACTACAGCCTTGAAATTCTGGGCCCAAGCGATCCTCCCACCTGAGCTTACCAAGTAGCTAGGGCCACAGGCATGCACCACCACAACTGGTACCTCTTTTAAAGAGGGTTTTAGACATAGAATTGAATGGATGGTTAGTCTGGGACCTCTGAGAAGAAGATGACCATATGGGATTAAACATGAAGGATTTTTTCAGGGAAATGCCTTGAGAGAATGTTAGGAAAAGAGCCAGGGAAGGCTGGGAGAGCCATCAGACCACAATACAAGTCTGACCCTGATTGCAAGAGTGGGGAAGGAAGTTGGGTGGAAGCATCCCAGACTACCATGCAGGCTAAGGAAGGGTTAGCAAGACTTTTAGGAAGTCCTTGAACCAAAGTTAGCTGGCAGAGGTGTTTTGTGTTTCTCAGGATTTAATAACACGAATGCACTTAGGCATTGAGTGGAAGCAGCCCAGGGCAAGCATAACCTGTGTACAAACAAGGTGGTGGATTTCTGAGAAAGCAGCCATAGCCCTTGGCTGATTAAACCCTTTGTAGCTGGGAGATTGAGAGGCTCACACTTATGTCTGCCCCCATAGGGTGGCTGTGGTGATGAGAAAATTCAACACCAGACATGCTGTGTATAGATCCCGAAGGCATCTCAGAGGTGGTTTGTTATTCATTATTTCAAAAAGATTTTTAAAATTTGACATGTATTTATTGATATGCCATATGCCAGCGATACCAAAAGGAAAGAAACCGACCCTACCCTCAAGGAGCTCATAGTCTAGAGGAGCACAACAGTTTTTAATGGAGGCTGATATGTACCAAGATGGCTGTATGAACAAAGAGCACCAGGAACACAGCTTGGTGGTGATACTGGTGGTTAACAGGGTCACCAGATTCCTGGAGGGGCTTGAGCTGGGTTTTAAGGACAAATTGCAAGTCTTTAGGTAGAGGTGGGGGAAGGGATTCCACTAATATGCAAAGAGGCATTGTATATGGAATGACATTTAATTTTTATGTCAATAATATAATTGGGTTATTTGGGCCCAAATTTTTGGAAACTATGGGAAGATAGATTTGGGATCGATATAAGCAAGAACTTTCTGAAGGACAGAGAAAGGTGAGATAGTGTTGTCTTGGTGAGTTTCTAGTGCTGCTAAGATCTAGCTGGGAGGCTGTTTGCAAAAGTGAAGTCAAGTCAGGAAAGGGTAGTTTTGGTTTTGGAGAGGACTTGAATCCTTAAGCTTCTGTGATTTAAAAGAGCCTTTTCTGCCCTATAATATCCAGAAGGAGGGTACCACGACCCCTGGGAAAGTGCACCACTTTCTGTCTATGACTGTCTTCTCCCAGCCTCGGGCTGCACACTGGCCTGCAATTTTCTTTTGGCCAGTAGTGGGGACAAACGGGCCTATTTCTTGGAAAGGCCAATGTTAATGCCCACCTTGTGCCGTACAACAAAGGCCAGGAGTCCCAGGCCATGACTCTTTCTCTGGCTGATCAGAAGAGAGATTTCCATCAACACTTGCCTGATTGCCGTCTCCAAAGAAAAGAGTGAGGTCATGAACATGCACGATGAAGTATGATTAAAGCAAATACCTCCCAAAGACTCTATCCTTCCTGGAGAAGGCTTCCCTGAAGGCTTAGTAAGTATGAGAGGCAACATACTGCTAATCAGCAAGGAAATTAGCTCACATATGGTCCTGACAGCGTTCATTTTTAATAGAGTCAGATGCTAGTTTAAAACTGTCGGAAGAACCCATAACGAAAAAGATGTTCATTTTTCAGAAGAAAAATCAGAGAAGTCGCTAAAGGGACAATTTCACATACTATTCAAAAAACATTGCTGGTAATTCTAGAAACTGCATGTCTTGGAAAAAATGCTGATCTTAGTCCCAGCACAGCCGTATGCTGGTTGTGGGGCCTTGAAAAATGTCAGTCTTTCTGGGACCCATTTTCCTGATCTGTGAAACAGGTATTAAATACCTCCTTACTCCACTGCTGCCCCTGAATCATTGTTAATTGCTTCTGTGTCTGTGGGTCCCTCCCTGCAGATGCAAAGCTCCAGGAAGGAGCATCTGATTGTGCATCCAGGCTCCATGCTGAGCCCATGTTGGTGAAGGCTGGAAGAAACAAGTCTGCCCTTTCGGTCTCTACAGTTCCTCCTGAGACTCCCAAAGAAAGGAATTCCCCTCAACAGGAAGATTTTGGGATTAATAGATGGCCAAACATAAGACAAAACAAAACAAACGGCCAGTGGCCACTATATTTTCTCTCCAGAATTTGTGAAACTGATGAACGTATATGAAAGTATTTCATGCCACTGAAGTACTCTGCTAATACCAGGATTTACTGAAGATATGATACTTGTCTTTCCCCATGTTTTATCCCACAGATAGATTTCATTTTTTGCTCTTCCATTTCTTGGCTTTAATTCACCTTTCCCGAAAAGCCCTTCTAGACTGGCCATCTCAGCTTCCAGCCCTCCCTAAACTTCTTTGATACTCCAGTCTTCCCCAGTTTGATTTAGAGCATTGTTGTGTTCTGTTTGAAGTCTTGAAGAAATCAGTTGAAGATTTTCACACTGGGTTCCAGGAAGAACCAGGGTTTAGCCTAGCCAGGGGCTGTTGAGATATAGGTACAAGGGAGATTGAAGGGTGATGCAGCCCAACACCAGAGTCTGTCTACTGCACAGGAGTCTGGAGCTAGGATGGCCTTCCATAGCTGTCCTGAGTTGGTCCAGGTTGAGCCAAGTTGGCTGGACTGTTAATGCCAGATGCTTATATTTGATCAGTCTTTGAATGTGGGCCACGCAGAGAAGGGAGTGTAATCTTGGTTGAGGGGCTCTTAGCAGCTGAGGCAATCTCTGGAGGGCTGGTGGCTGAAGGCTGTCTGCTGCCCTCAGCCCCAGCAGCTGTGGTAATAAGACCTCCCTTAAGGGGGGAATCTGAGTAGCACATGGCAGTGTCCACCACAGCCTTCCTCTCTGCTTTCCCACCCAGCCTCAGTAAGAGAGAAGCAGCTCTGCCTTGGTCCATTTGATAGATAGCATTTCTACATGAGTAAAAACATGTGTTCTCTTGCTTAAAAAGTTTGGACATCACTGCTCTTGTCCAGCTGTTTTATTTTTTAGGTGAGGAAATTGAGGACCAGCTTCTCTGGCTTCCAACAAGGTAACTTTTCCATTATACCATGACTGGCACCTCTTTATTTCCTGTCTTTATCTCTGACACCCCTGAGGACAGGCGAGGTGTGGCAGACACTGTCAATTTCCCAGAAATATTCTTTCTCCCTTTCTTTCTTTCTTTCTTTCTTTCTTTCTTTCTTTCTTTCTTTCTTTCTTTCTTTCTTTCTTTCTTTCTCTTTCTCTCTCTTCCTTCCTTCCTTCCTTCCTTCCGTTTGTTGTCAGTGGCACATGTCTAGCTAAAGAACCTGATTTCCCAGCTAGCTTGCAGCTAGTAGTATCCTGTAACAAAGTTCTGGCTCATGGGAAATATGCTGAGGGTTTCTAGGAAAACTCTACTTTCTTAATTTAAGCACCATCCCATCCATCCCCTTTACTTCCTCCTGCCACCTGGAATGCAGACATCATGGATGGAGATCTTGCAGCCATTCTAAGAATGAGGACAAGGTTTGTATCCTAAGAATGGCGGGGCAGAAAGCTGGAAGTGCCCAGGTCCTAGATAACCTTTGTGGAGCTCCCATATATCTCCTTTGCCATTGTGTTACATGAAGAAAATAAAAATCCCTGTCTAGTGAAGACACTACTGTTTGGAATTTGGGCTGTTAAATGCAGTTCCAGATAGATAACACCAAGTTAAACAGAGAAAGCAGGATCTTGGAGCTGATACATTCAGATTAATATCTTTAATAGCCCTGGTCTCTGAGGCATCCTTGGCTTTCTGCATGAAGACTTGATGTAGGTAAAGGACGATGGATTGAGAATTTAGAAAATGGAGCTCCTACTGCAGTTCTACCATTCACTAATTGTGTAAATTTGGACAGGTCAGATAGCCTTTGGGGGCTCAATTTCACGTATTATAAAGAGAGACTTAAAGTAGATCTGAAAGTTTCCTTTTATTGCTCTAAGCCACTGTTTCTCTCGTCCTGTGACTCAGTCTACACTGGGAATGGATCATGTAGAGTCATACTTAGGCAATAGTTTCAGGTTAAGAAGTTGTGAGTGTGACAAAATGTGAGAAATAGCTTTGCTTTTAAAGGTTATTTCTTGCTAAGTATTGAATATAATCCAGTTTACTAAGGATTTTCTTCATAAGAATTGTTTGTATTTTTTGTGGGTTACTGACTTAATTAGTGTAATTAAGCACAATTACAAAATTATTGTGGATCTATATAATTGGGTACTAACAATGTGTAATTAGGTAACTACATCTTGTAATTAGAGACTTGAAAATGTAGTACCATTTTAGAGTTCTTATTCTACTTTGTCAAAAATTGTACCAAATATACATACAGATCATTTAAGAAGTCCACTTTACCTTACAGTTGAATGGGTTTTATTCCTGTAAATTGCTAACAGCACTTGCCTGCCCTCCCAACCCCCCCGCCACCGCTGACATTAGGTAGAAATAGCTTTGTATTGTTTTTTAAATCAAACTTTGGTCACAGAGTTAAAATAAATTTCTTGTATACTTTTTAAAAAATGTATGACTGAAAGAATCAATTAGGGGGTTTGAAATGTGAAAGAAATCCTGGTTTCATTTCCGAGCATGTAAAATAGAATGTGGTGGGCTTAGAAACAGTGATTTGAATTCTGAAAAAGGAAATCCAAGTGTAGCATTTTATGAGTAGAACTGAAGTCATATAATCAGTCTTTGGAATTATATTGACTAATTTTTGTGTACTTTAGATGTAAGTAATTTTTCTTTTTTGGAAAATTCATTGTGGGGGTTTCAAGATGATAGAAATGCTTCATGTTTGTGAGGCCCCCAGTTATACAAATGGATTTGCAAGCATGGTCCTTAAGATAGCATCCAGAAAACGTCCAAGTCAATCTTTTCTTCCTTTTCATTAGAAAAAAAGAGCATGTCTTACTGTTCTGTGAATATACTAAGAGTTGTGAGCAGCTGCCATATTGGTGGAGCAGAAAACCATAAAGAGGCCAGGCACGGTGGCTCACGCCTGTAATCCAAGCACTTTGGGAGGCCGAGGCGGGCGGCTCACGAGGTCAGGAGATTGAGACCACCCTGGCTAACACAGTGAAACCCCGTCTCTACTAAAAATACAAAAAACTAGCTGGGTGCAGTGGCGGGCACCTGTAGTGCCAGCTACTCGGGAGGCTGAGGCAGGAGAATGGCGTGAACCCAGGAGGTGGAGTTTGCAGTGATCCGAGGTGATGCCACTGCACTCCAGCCTGGGCGACAGAGCAAGACTCTGTATCAAAAAAAAAAAAAAAAAAGAAAACCATAAAGAATGGCTCATATTCGAGACACATTGAGGCAAAATGATATGGCCTCTACTGTTCCCCTTCCTTAGAACTTGAGAGCAGCCCTTATAAGGTAGAGGATATGTCCTCAGCTGGGAGTTTGCATACTTAATTTTGGTGCCAGTTCTGCCATTGACAAGCATTGTGATTTTTCTGTTTTTTTTTTTTTTTTCCACTTGGAATATGTGTACCTAAAGGGTGGTTCCCTTAGTTTGTTTAGTTGTGAGTATCAAATGGACAAAGGGTATGAGAAAGGGAAAAGAAAATTATAAAGTACTATATTTGTGTTAGGTTTAAAATTCTATTATTATTTGGGGACAGTGGGTATCTTTTTGATGCCTTTCCATTTTCTTTATGTAAGTCATTACTTACTCGTCTTATTCACACAAGCATAGCTTTTTAAAGCTGGCAGGAATCTTGACAAAATATCCTTATTTTGCAGATGGAACTGAGGCCCAGAGAGGTCAAATGGCTTGCCAAAGGTTGAAAGTTAGTTTGTAATAGAGCCATTTTAGAATACAATTCTTTTGATTCCCAATCAAGTGCCCTTTCCAATCACCCTTATTACACATGGCTGGTGCTGTTCTTGGGAACTGAGTGAAGTTGGGAACACCATCTGCCCTTGTTGGAATATCTCTAGGAGGATAGCAGACTTTTTCTCATATTGACATTTTCCCTAGGGAAGATTTGAATGTGGATGCTTTTCAATAGTTCCCTTTCATAAAAGGCGGGAGGAGGCAGGCATTGCATTTGGTGAGCTAATACAAAGCTTTCCTGGGGAAATTATGAAAACTTGGGATGAAGATGAAAAGCATATGGTGAACTGGCTCTGCTTTCTGCAGTATGTGTAGGCTTATGCAGTGGGTGGTACTCTGAGGATCTGAGATGAGAATGGAGGGGTAGAGGTTATTAGGGTTGTGGAGAAGACTCTGTGTCAGGTATTTTTTTATCCTATGGAGGGAGGTGACTTTGTGGCTTTGGATAGAGCAGGCTGAGTGGCAGATCCAGAATGATGGCCAATAAGTATAGTATCATGTTCTTGTAACACTATAGTTTCATGTGGTTTGTTCAGTGCTAACTCCTGAGATGGCTGGGGCTGCCAGTGTGCCTCAAGAACTTTTTCTTACAATAGATAGAGAGTATTTTTCCCTCAGAATTTGAGGAGGATAATAAAAAGATTCATTTTGGATGACTAAGCTCATACTATGGAGTGGATATATAACTTACAGAGGAGTTAACTTAAATATAACTTATAGGCAGAACTACAATCATTATATAGTATGATTTTTTATTACCTCATCTCTCCTTAATAGGAATTGGAAAAAATGCTAGCCATTTCTGGTTTCTATTCAGCTTCTCTTCTTTCAACACTTTGCTTTTTAATTTCTTGTCTGTGTTCACTGCAGTTCACATTCCACACTGAATTGCCTTAGAATGGTTTCTTTACTGAATGACGAACTTTAATATCAATTAAGGAAACTTGTCAGCATCTTCTCATAGAATTCTTTAAGACTACATTTCTAAATGGACTGCATCTCTGAAGCTCTTGTTATCTTAATGCCCATTCCCACTGTTCCATGTCATACTAAATCTTCTAATTCATACTTAAAAAAAATTCTTGCCACTTTTCTCATGCTGACAAAGTCTGTTGGGCTTATATCTCCGCACAGAGCTGGACTGCTTAGACTTGTGCTGTAGTAATAAGAAGTTTTTCAGCCCGGTTTTTTTTTTTTTCCAGTTGAGAACAAAGACCAGAGAGTTTAGTCATTGCCTGTAAAACAGCGTTAAATCTTTTCTTATTTGGTTTTGCTGAACAGTGGCATCATATGTTTTTTCTACTCTGGGTCAACAGCATTGTGTGTGTTTTTTTAAATTATTTTAAGCCCACTGTATTGTTAAATCAGAAACTGTGAAGGGTCTGGGATTTTACTCTTCATGCAAACTAACAAGTTAGCCAGCCACACTGTGTTGTGTGCACGCACACACACACACGCACACACACACACACTCTGCAGAAGATCTCTGAGTTAGAGAAAAAGAGTCATATATACAGCAAAACTGTGGCCAAGGTAATTTCTTAGCACCAGTTCTCCAAGCCCCATATCTGCAGGTGACATGATGACCAGGTTGTACCTGTATATGCAGTGGGGTGCATTACAGGAGAGAAACCCCCAAATTAGGAAGTTCTGATCCTATATATGGGTGTTGGAAACCTGCCCATCCTTCACTTCTGAGTTGGCAACCTGCTCATCATTCATTTCTTAGTAAAGACATTATCTTTACTCTAAGAAGTATGCCCATCTTCTCCAGGTTGTGGTAGGAAAAGTCTTTATCTTTACTATTCTGGAATATCTCTGGGAAAGGGTTTTGAAGCTTTACTACATTGTTCAGGAGACAAATCCTTCCTCTGACCTGGAGGAATATACCATCTCTAGTTTCCAAGGTTGTTTGCTATTCTTGGAAGAGATAGTTTGAGATGTGCAGACATGCCAGTCTCCTGGAGGATTATCTTCCAACATACATGTAGGCAACACCTATTCCATAAACAAATAAATAATAGAAAACCAAAAGCATGTAAACGTTTGAGGCCCCTCATGACTTACAGGATAAACTCTAAACTCCTGAGCTTGGCATTCAAGGCCCTTCACTACTTGTTTCTTTCTACAGTTCTCCATCTCTAATCCTCCACTTGGACATAACTGGCCTTCTTGTTGCTGGCTTTTTCTTTTTACATAGTTTCCCTTCATGGCCTTTGCTGCTCTTGGAGTGTCCTCCCTCACCTCCTTTCTGCCTTTCTGAATGTTCCTCATGTTTCAAGAACTATGGTTCATCATCAGTCAGACATCCATTCTTTCCAGTTGTAGGCTAAGTACATCTTCCTTTTTGAGTTCATGTTAAAATTTGAAATCCATCCTATGCCAATAAGAGAATGTGACCTGATTTATGTGCAAAGAGACTAGCATCCCTGAAGCCCAGAACTCACCTATTTTAAGGTCAGATTACAATTGAGAATAGAGTGGATCACACTGGTCTGGGTCCCGGTTAGCCTAGTGACTCAACTCCTCAAAGTCTCCTTAGATTAAAACAGGATGCTAAGAAGGCCAGGGCTATGGATACTATTCTGGTTCTCTAAGTCCAGGATTAAAACATGCCCCCAGACTCTTTACTTATGTCACACCTCCAGCTTTAATCAGACTTCTAGAGAAAGGCTTCTCTGGGAACCTGATTCAGTAGGTCTGAGAAGGAGACCTGAGAATTTGTATTACTAACAAGCTCCCAAGTGAAGCTTATGCTGCTGGCCCACAGATTACTCTTTAAGCAGGGATCTAGATAATTTTTCATGATCAAGATGTGCATGAATACGTGTGCATGCATGTGAACCTCTGCAAATATTTTCCTAGAATTAGAATCCGGAAAAGGAACGGATGTTTTCTGAGCATATTACCTTACTTAATCTTCACATGAGAGTTAGGATTTTTTTCTTTCTTGGTTTCGCGGCTGTAAAAACCGATTTTGGACAGGATAAATGACTTTGTCAAACAAGCAGGAGAGCGGGGATTCACATTCATTTCCCTTCATTCCAAAACCCCAAGTCTGCCCATCACACTAAGGTCAAGCCTGGTATTTCAGGTCTCTGACTAAGAACGGGAACTAATACCCTAGCAGACCACACACTCTAACTAACCAGGCAGTGCTTTCAGCAGAGGTACACTGTGGAGCAGGTGGTCGGGGGTATGTATGTTGTCAGTTTGGCTCTAGTTGCTGAGAGCCCCTTGGAAGGCAAGACATCTTATACATGGAAGCGTGCTTGAAAGTTCACAGAGCTTTTCACCTACTTTATAATTTTCTCCGAATTAACCAGATAACTTAATCCTCTGCAATTTTCAGAACCTAATACCTTTTAAAGTCTTTTCTCAATATTTCATTCATTACTCTTTTGATTGGATCGTTTAGCTTTTTTGTTTTGAGATGGAGTCTCGCTCTGTCACCCAGGCTGGAGTGCAGTGGCCCAATCTCAGCTCACTGCAACCTCTGCCTCCTGGGTTCAAGCGATTCTTCTGTCTCAACCTCCCCAGTAGCTGGGATTACAGGTGCCTGCCACCACGCCCAGCTAATTTTTATATTTTTAGTAGAGACAGGGTTTCACCATGTTGGCCAGGCTGGTCTTGAACTCCTGACCTCAAGTGATCTGCCTGCCTCAGCCTTGCAAAGTGCAGGGTTTACAGATGTGAGCCACTATGCCTGGCTGAGTTGTTTAGCTTTTAACCAAATGGCATATAAAGGTGGGCAGTGAATATCAGGAAATAGGAGCCTCTTGGGGTTGGACAGAGGTGCCACCCCTCTCCCTTGGCCTCCCCCAACCTCTGCTTCTTCTCCCAGTCCTACCTTCCCCCGACCACACCTGCAGCTTCTGTGTGATCTCAGCGGGATAGAGCCTGGCTAGTAAGCCATGGGGAGGAGGAAATTTCATGTGCTTATCTTCTGATACTGCCTTTCACACACCAGAGGATCCCTAAAAGGGCATCAACTCCATGGAGGCCCCACCAAGAACAGTGTGGCGGCCACTGACTCTACCTAGCAATGTATCAGAGCCACTTGGGAAGCTTTATAACAATGCAGATTCCCTGTGTCACCCAGATCTAGTGATTCAAGATTTCTGCAAATGGGGACCTACAGTGTTTATTTTTAGAAAAGCTTTCTAGGTGGTATTGATACAGCTTGTTCTTTGATCAAGGTTTGGGAACCTTGTGTATAGAAGGAAAAACACCCTCATACCAGGCTGGCAATCAAAGCTGAACCTGGTCACCACTTATTCCTGGGGCTCTGGGCAGATCATTTCCCCTATCTTAGGCCACTGTTCTCACACCTATAACATGAGGAGTTGAGTTAGGTAATTTTTTTGGCTCCTCGTAGTTTTAACTTCCTAAGACTCAGTTGGGTTTGCTTGGCCCTAGAAAAAGCTCATCCCGACCTCAGAATCACCTCCAGTGAAGATCCTGTGAGGTGTGGTTCCTCGTTTAGCCTTTGTGTATTTCATCCTCGGATGCAAGACAGAGATCTTCCTTTCAAGGGTGGAAGGTAAGAAGGACTTACCTTCTTCCTTACCAGTCATGTGGAGACACTAGATATTACCATTTTCAGAGTAGTAATGTTTTAACTGGCTTAATTCAACTTGGCCTCAATTCACTCCACATTACAGCATGTCTAGCACTCTGCCAGAGTTTATGAGCTATGGTTCCTGCAGATGAGTGGCTTGTCATCTGGCTGGAGAAAGACGATGTCAGTACATTGAACTTGGCAGTGACTACAAATGGGATTTTAGGTGCTCAGGGTTGGGAAGACTGGAGTGGCCTGGAGGAGTTGGGAGGCTTCACGGAGAAGCTCACCAGCTTGGTTTCAACCAAGTCTTTAGCACAGGTAGAGGTCAGGTGGGCGCAGAAGAAAGGAGAGGCTGATACAGGAAGGAGGATCATCTTGGACACACATCCGGGACTATTTGTGGAACAGATGGGAGACTAATTGGAAGGAATGTCCTAGGGAGTATGAGATGAGGGTGGGGAGGCAGGTTGGCATATTAAAGGACTCAGAAAAGAAACTCTCAAGAGAGTAAACAGACTATCTAAAGAATGGGAGAAAATATTTGCAAACTATGTATCTGACAAAAGTCTAATATCCAGCATCTTTAAGGAACTTAAATAAACTTACAAGAGAAAAAAACCCATTAAAAAGTGGGCAAAGGACAGGAACAGACACTTCTCAAAAGAGGACATACATGTGGCCAACAATCATGAAAAAAAGCTCAATACCACTGATCATTAGAGGAATGCAAATCAAAACCACAATGAGATACCATTTCACAGCAGTCAGAATGGCTATATGAAAAAGTCAAAAAAAAAAAAAAAGAGATGCTGGCAAGTTTGTGGAGAAAAAGGAACACTTATACACTATTGGTGGGAGTATAAATTAGTTTAAACATTGTGGAAAGCAGTATGGCGATTCCTCAAAGAGCTAAAAGCAGAACTTTCATTCAACCCAGCAATCCCATTACTGGTATATACCCAGAAGAATATAAAGCACTCTACGATAAAGACACATGCCTGTGAATGTTCACTGCAGCACTGTTCACAATAGGAAAGGCATGGAATCAATCTAAATGCCCATCAATGACAGACTGTGTAAAGAAAATATGGTACATATACATCATGGAGTACTATGCAGCCATAAAAAAGAATGAGCTCATGTCTTTTGCAAGAACATGGATGAAGCTGGAGGCTATTATCCTTAGCCACAAGTCTCCTGGTGCAATACAAAGAAGAAAACAACAGACATTGGGGTCTACTTGAGTGGGGAGGGTAGGAGGAGGGAGAGGAGCAGAGAAGATATCTATTGGGTACTGAGTGATGAAAAAATATGTACAACAACCCCCCTGACATGTGTCTATCTATGTAACAAACCTTCATAAAATAAAAATTAAAATTAAAGTTAAAAAAATAAATAAAAGTTAAAAAAAATAAAGGACTCAGACACTGTTCCATGGCAAAAGGGATCTGTGGTAGATTCTTGAATGAGGCAAGGATGTGATCAGAGCATTATATTCTAGGAATACAGTTTCAGGTGGAGGCCTACACAATCATCTAGAGAAGGGAGATAGCAATTGTAATATTAGTCAAAGATCTAATCTGTGGCTGTGGCTGCTACCCAGCAGGGAGCCCATTTCTAGGTCTGTTCTTGCTTCTTCGGCCTGAGGAAAACACCTTGTCTTGTCCCCTGGTGCAATAGGACCTCAGTCAACTTAGTACACACTCAAACACATCTTTGGTTGCAGCACTCAGGCCCCACAGGGATATGAAGAAGTCAGGAGAGGGGCCCTCATTTCAAGAAGACTGTAATCTAGTAGAGAGTTGTGATCCTGATCAGTAGGTCCTGGCACTGTGCCAGTGAGGTTCAAGAATTGTCTTTCACATCCATTCATCCACCCTTTTTCTGAGCACCTCACTGTGCACCAATAACTATCAAAAGTGCTAACGGGAATTCAAGTCACCATAAAATACTCTCCCTGCTCTCGTGGGTCTATACAGAGAAACCTGTGGGGTTGGGAGGACAAAAGTAACCATCACCTTCTAAATTGTGAGATTTCACTGTAAGTGAAATGGAAGCCAAAGGAGGAAGAAAACATTGTGATGAGAGAGGTCAGAGAAACCTTCTTGGAGAAAGTGAGTCTTCATGTAGCAAGGTGATAGGATGTGCCCAGAGCAGCAGAGTCCAATAGTCTGTGATACAAGTCACAAATATCATTTTAAGTTTTCTAGTAGCCACATTAAAAAGTAAAAAGAAACAGGTGCAATTAATTTTAGCATGTCTTTTAACCAATTTTTTAAATCTAAATTATTATTATGTTGACATGTAATTGATATAAAAATCTTCACGAGCCAGGGCATATTTTGCACATGTGGTACACCTCAATTTGAACTAGTCGCATTTTGAATGCTCAATAGCCACATGTATTGGGCAGCTCAAGGGGGTGGGTGGATGAGCAATTTCATGTGGCTGTTGATCCCTAATGTCTGATCTGGAGTAGGGGACTCTGGGGATGGGCTAGGTGGGCACAGCTGTTGTAGGAGGGAAAAGGCTGGGACCAAGAAAGCAGAAGACTTTGGAAAAATGAGGAATAAAAATAACTAAGTTCTAGGGAGTTAAAAGACTTGGGGCAAGGAGGTACACACGTTTTCTGCCGCAACAAACGAATTCTAAATGGCTCTGGCAGAAAAGAGGGCCCAAATAGGAACTGCATTTCTAGAGAAATGAGAGCCCTTAAAGCTGTCTGAATAGAAAATAAGGTTATCATTATGCCTTATCATTAGAAGAGAGAAGAATATTAAAAGGACTCAGTTCAGCTTGAATAAAAAAGATAAATTTCAAGTAAACTGGCATACAGTTTATCCATGACTGGATTTGCTGTAATAAAGTCAGTGAGGGAATAGGCTGGGTGACTTACAGGGCTCCTGCTTCTGTAAAATTTACAAACTGCTGTGATAAAATGTCACCTTTTATGATGCATTTCACCCGGGTTGCATATATAAAGGGCACTGCAATGGAAAGAGTTGCAAAAACAAAGCAGCAGCCTAGCTCCCCAGCTGCCTTTGTCTCCTTTTCCAGCAGAATTGGGGATTTATAGAAAGATGACTTCCCCACTTGCTTTTTCTGGCTGTGGCTTGCAACCAGTGAAATGGCACCATTTCCTTTAGTTTTTATTTTGCGACCTGGGGTGAGGGGGACTGCTTACAATAACATAGACTAGGAAAACTTGAGGTGGGATAGGGAAGCATCAGATGAGGGAGGAGAAGAGTATTGACTCCAAGGGTTTCCAATCCAGTGGGGAAGGCAGACACACCCAGGAGTGATTGAACACCAGTGTAGCAGGGTTGAATTTTTAATACAATCCATGTTGTCATTCTTTACTTTAATAGATCAAAGTGTATCGCTATGAGTCTCCATCTACTTGTTTGATGAGAAATTAAATCTTAGTCATTATTGGGGTTTCCTCCCTGACTCTATGAGATCACAGAAGAGTCTGGGGCTTACCTGGTTCCCCAAACTGGGGAGGAGCCAGGTCCTTGGTCCGTGGTGTTTTCATTTTCACATTTGCCCTTTTGTCTAGACAGTGGCAATGTAGAGAGTGATCCTGTTCCTCTGTCTCTCAGTCCTGATGCTCTGTGGGAAGTCACAGAGATGCCCCTCTTATGTCTCCCCCAGTGACTGCAGACTGCCATCCAACAGCCACCAATCTCCTATCCTCACCCATCCAGGGCATTGCCTCTGAGTGAGGGCACTAGCATCTTGCCCTAACCTCTCTCAAAAGAAACTTCAACTCCCCTCACCTCTGTTGGCTTCTCCCTTTCTCCTTACAGCACTCATGTCCATGCTTCTCCTGCAACCACCTGACCTCAGTCTTTTTTAGTGGGCCTGAAACATAAATCCCTTCCTTCCTGAATCTCTGCGTGTGTGTGTGTTTGTGTGTGTGTGTGTGCACACATGTATGTGTTTGTAAAAATCAACTTGGATCTTGGAAAGAAAACATTGTTGGCTCCCTTATTCCAACAATGAATATAGGTGGATATAGGGAAAACAATGTTCATACCAGTTTCTTTCTCAGTAATTCTCCCATTTATACTAGGTGGACAAGGGTAAATGCCTTAATGGGACTAGAAACATGGTGCCTTGGCATACTATGGGTGAGAGATTACTTCAAACATGGTGGAACCAGGAACCAAGGAAGGCTGCATGGAAGGGGTGAGACTTGATCAAGGTTGTGAAGGCTGGGAGAAGTTTGCTTTGTGTAAGAGATAATTTCACGTAGAAGGAAAAGCTTGAATCAGGCCTGCAGCTGGGGAGATGGAGCCTGGAAAGAATATTTATTTGGTTTGTATATGTGGGTGAGGTATGGGGCTGGGGGATGTGGGAGTGGGGCTGGGGTTTGAATAAGTGGAAGGTAGGTTGGTGGCTATTGTGTGGGGGTGCTAAGCAGTATAAAAAAATAACATGGCTCTATCAAGTCCTTAGATAATGTTTGGCAGTTTTCAAGTAGTGGAAATAATTTCACTTATAAAACTGGATATGTAGGTGGCACTGAAAACAAGAATGCTTTTCTGAGACACTACCACAAAAATGCTTCTCCACCAGATACCAGAGAAAATCCCAGGCAATCATAGCCAAACGGGTACTTAGATAACTTTATCCAAAGTGCACTCCTTTACATTAACTTACCCAATACCTAATTCTTTGTTGCATTAAGGGCCCGGGGCAGCATGTGTACCTTCCAGTGCCTGGATCCCTGTCCATTAATAGTTCTGTGTGCAGCAGTTAATGTCTAGTCCCTGCTTATTGATCTGGGCGATTCTAGGAGGGGGAGGACTTGTCTTTCAGAAAACAGAGCCCAACAGAGGCCTCTGGGGTTGTACTGGCTTGGGAGGCTGGCAGCTGCAGGCAGGCTTGCTGGAAGAATAACCTGAGGACATGGTAGTGGAGAACCATGATGTAGTTAGTAGAAGTTGGGAACAGACTAAGCAAGCAATCAATCCCTTTAGAAGCAAAGAGAATTGAGAGCAAATTAATCCATGGATTGGGTAAGGTAAGTGGTTCAGAACCAGTGCTGAACCAGCAAGGGCATGCTCCCATTCCTCAGTTACAGGCTGCTTGGTACATATAGTGCTGGGTTGGTGTGGAGACTTGCAAGGACTATGGTCCTAGTTTGCTAATGAGGGAGTAGAGCTGTCTCATTTGAACTTTACCTTCCCATGAGATGTGAACTCCCTCTTAGCTGAAGGAAGAAAACATCAGCTTCCTTGTTCCACTCTGCCTTGGTCAGAAAGTGGCTGGGGAGTCTAAGAGAGTGGCCTGGACAGTCCCCTCTGTGCAGTCACAATCAGTCACATCTGGATAACATCCCAAACCCAAAATGTTGGGCTCAGTGCTTCTACGCCTCGGTTCCCTGTTTTCCTAAGTCAAGTCAGGCTTTGGGAACTGTCTATTAAGTCCCTGTCAATTGCAAATGATATATCTCCCAAATTAAGAGTTTAACTAGATTTCACTCTGGGAATTGAGCAAGAACTGGCAATAATTTAGCTTATAAAACTGTAGTTTAATGAAAGTATAAGACAGTAGGCCTGGTAGAGGCTTTTTACTATCATAAGATGAGAGTTTCTATGGGCTGTTCTGACAGATTTACTGTTGTTTTAACTTAATAAGCTATTTCTGTTTTAGCGTTGTTATTGTTTCTGTGGTTATAGGACACTCTGTATTGCTTTATTATATTATCCCTCCCTCCCCCTCAATTTTTATGGTGGCATTTTTCTCTTTGCTTAGCTTGTAAATATAAGAATTTTTTCTGATCCTCCCAACTCTTCCAAGCACATATAGAAACAGAGCAGCTTGTTAGCACATGGGGTAGAATTTGCCTAGTCCCTTCCTTCCTTCCTCCCTCCCTCCCTTCCTGCTTCCTTCTTTTCTTCCTTCTTCCTTCCCTCCTTTCTTTCCATTCCTTCAGTTCATAAGGGCAGGCTCTTCTTGAAGTTGGCACTCTCCTCTCAAATAGTTTCCATTTCTTCCTTGAAGCTGTCCAGATACAAATAACATTAGTAAGTTCTTACACTTGTAAAGCATTTTAACTTTTAAATCTGTTGTGATCTTTATGACTACTTTCTGTGGTGGGTCAAGCATGTTTTTTATCCAAAGCATGTCTATGCATTGGAAAATGAAGTTCTAAGAGAATAAATTAGCTGCACATGATAATCTAGCAAGTAAATGGCAGAGTATAGACAGAACTCAGGTTTCCTGGCCAGTGGTTGAGGTATGTCCAAGAATAGAGTGTCAGGTTGAGGGAAGAAGGACCTTCCAGCAGCAAGGACTAATAACCAAAGTGGTAGTCTGTTGGCTGCAGAATCCTCTATCACTAGTGCCATTATTAACTCAGGTGATACAGAGCCTCCCCACCACCCCCTTAAAATTCTCCAAGAATTGTAGCTGGGAAGGAAAAGTAAATCCAAATCTATCTCCTTCACTGTCATTGGGCAGAGCTGGTCAACACTGATAGGCAAAAAGGTGGCCACAATTAAGTAGAGTAGGGGAGTTAGAATGTTGACTTAGAACTGGTTTAAGGAAAAATTCAAATCTAGTAGGGAAAGAAATGGAAAGAGAGGCAATACTTGTCCCAGGTACAATGTCTTAGTCGATCCTTTTCAAGTTCTGCAAGGTAGGTGAGTCCCAGCTTGCAAAAGAGAAACCCTGGGGTTCAGAGAGAGTTAGAGACATTTTTGGGATCAAGCAGCTAAGCGTGTGGCCGAGTTGAGATTCAAATCTTCCTCTAAAGCCAATAGCATTGGGCACCTATCCACTTCTATTTCTGCCCATTCTCCTCCTCAGGTAATTAGAAGCCATATCCTTAGTGAGAGTCTTTATTCTCTCCCAAGACTAGGGGTTAAAAATTTAGCAGCATCTCATTGTCTCTGAAAGAGATACAGGGCCAACAAACCCAACCCTTTTGGCTATGTTTGAATTGTAAAGCCAGTGAAGTAAATTAATCTGTTAGATTAATCTCTTTTGAGAAGACAATAAGGGGTGAGAAAAAGTGAAATGACTATTCCTGGAGCTTCAGGCAGTCCGTCAGCCTCCAGTCCTTGTTCATCTGCATCTGTCAGCTTCTGGTTCCTGAGATAGAATGTAAAGATTTTTTTCTGGTTTTAACATTCTATGTTTTTAATGACTGAAATCACCTACATTGATTCCTATCTGGGCCTGGCCTCTGTGCTCTGTTCAGGAAGGGCATGCACTCAGTGTGTGCTGCCTATCGGTAGATTTTCTGTATGTTGGAGCCGGTTTCTACCTAGCTCACTTTCTGCTTTCTGTGGATAAATCACAGCCTTCAGAGAATCTCCTGCCCCAAAGTCCCTAACCCAGCCGAAAATCCAAAGTGTCGGGGGAAGGGAGCTTTAGCCTATCAGGTTCACACTCTCTTTTATGTCTCCTTTTGTTTTCTCTTCCCCCTACAGCCCTCAGAGTGAAGATTTCTGGGATTTGAGCATCAGAATGACAGGGAGAGGGTGCTTTTTTTAGAGACAGAAATTCTTCTTAATCTGAAAAGACCCAATTTACCTCTGTAGTTGATTGAGCCTTCTTATAATGTTAACTTTTCCCTCGACTTCTTGCTTTTCTTTTTCTTCTTTTTGAAATTCATTAATATTGTTTTTATTGAGAATTTTCCTTTGGGGCCCCCATCAGAGGGAATGCTAAACAGGATAGGTCATGGAGGTCCTCCTAGGAGCCATTCTGATATTTTTAGGGTCTATTCCCAGTGTGGTTTAGAAGTGCCAGCACTGCTAACTTGGGGTTATGCTTCTTGATTTATTATATTCTAAGAGAGTGTTTTTACTATTATTATTAGTATTCTTTTTTATGCTCTTTCAGCATCAGCATTCCTAGCTCCAGATGACTACCTTATTTATCACCAATATTTTAATTTTAGCCAATTCTGCTATTTCTTTGAGCCCCAAGTTAGCATCCCAAGTCTCAGCATCATAACTCTGAGAAGAGAATATATAGGGCATGGATACAAATTCTGATATAGCTGGTTGCAACTCAAAGTAGTTATTCTATAAGCACTAAATTCAGTTTGCACCAAAACACAGCCTTCAAGACAAAGAATACAATCAGTTTTTGGCAATGATTATAGACCTCAGACAATAAAGTACCTGCCAAAAATTTTGAGAAGGAGATAGACATAGTCAATGTATTATTTTATAAAGTATTTACTGAGATTTTGGGATACTTCAGGTCATCAATTGTGTTTTATTCATCTCTGAATCCCTGGTGTAGAGCTCAGCACCAAGCATATGGAGGCATGAATACTTTGAGTAGCATTAATGAATAAATGAATGAATAAGTGTGTGCATAGCACTGATTGTGAAGAGGAAAAATCAGAGGTTGGAACATTTTCAAAAGGCTTTTGTAACAGTGAGATAAAATGACATAGTGACTGATCATGTATGGAGGGAAGAAAATAATAAAAACTGATTTTAGGTTTATTATTAAAACTTTGGAGAATGGAGATATTATGTCTTTAGAAATAGAGGAGTTAGATAAGGGACCAGGATTGACATGGGGAAGGGAAATGTCAACATTTGTGTAGGCATGTTGGGCTGGAAGTGATACTGGGGCCTCCCGATGAACACAAAGGAGACAGCAGGAGAGAAGATAGGAGGTCAGAATAGGAGGTCAGGACAGAGGTCAGAGCTGGGGGTAGGGATGCTGGAATTCTCTTCTAGTAGGTGTGATATTTGCTGTAGGAGAAAATTAGATATCTGAGGGATGGAGTGGAAAGAGAATCCAAGAATGGCTGAAAAATGTCACTTGATGAGAAAGCAGTCTTTGTATGAGTTTGGTGGCTTTGACTAAATATACTTTAGTCACATAGAAAGCTAAATTAGTTATGGTACCATTTCCAATGCCATATGCCAACTCCTAATGACCACTGTTTAAAAATACTACTGTCTGAAAGCAAAGAATAAATTTTTCTTTGTGATATAGAGATCCATCCATTTATCCACCCATCTATCCATCCATTTATTCATCCACATCCATTTACCTGTTCATCTCTCTATCCATCCATCCATCTTTCTATTCATCCATCCATCCATCCCTTATCCACCTATGCACCCACTCACCCATCCACCCACTCACCTATCCATAATCTCTACAACATTTATGGTTATTCTAGAATAAGCTAAGGAATAGGGACTTTTTAGCACTACTGATAAATCTTTACACTCAAGTGAAACTTTCCTTGGAGCAAAAGTGTCAAACAGACCTAAACCCTAAAACTGATGTTTGGACCTTTTCCCTCTTACTTCTTCAGCACCTGGGGAAATAAACCTGAAAAAGGGATTCCAGAGCCTTCAGAGGTCAGATGTCAGTCTTAAAAATGTTTTATAAACCTCAAAAGTGAACTTTAGGCACTTCACTCTTCTTTCTCTCAGCAATTCCATCCTTCCTTCTTTGTCTCTAGGGTCTAGAGCTTGCTTATTTCCCTGTCTATGTGAAATATAGTGATTGATATTTGTTAATATGGGCAGGTGATCTATGTGCAGAGAGAGTCCCATTGTGGTGGTTGGTGGGAAGTGGGGGTGGATGAGCTGTTTCATGGGTGGAATTTTCATTCCAGATTCTGGAAAGGGTAATATGAAAAATGTGTAGGGGTGGGGGCATCCAAAGGAACAGGAGAAGAAAACTCCACCTGGTCTGTTGCTTAGGTCTGGGATGGTGGGAGATCCCTCTCTATCTCTTCCTTCTTCCTCCCTTCGAACTCTATTTTCTCTTCTTTCTTTCTTCTCCTTTGGGGCTCTTCTGACCTCTCTATGCTGGAGTGAAATTACTGACCCACTCCAGTTCAGCCTTCCTAGAGGTTTGGGGTCAGCTGTGTTTCCTCTTCAGTGGGGATGACAGTGCGTCCAGCTCAGTCTCTATCTCTCCTGTGTGCTTGGTCCCTGTCCTGTGATACCAGATGAGGAAGATTAGAATGGTCTGTGCTTCAGGAAGGGGAACATCACACTCTGGGGACTGTTGTGGGGTGGGGGGAGGGGGGAGCGATAGCTTTAGGAGATATACCTAATGCTAAATGATGAGTTAATGGGTGCAGCACACCAGCATGGCACATGTATACATATGTAACTGACCTGCACATTGTGCACATGTACCCTAAAACTTAAAGTATAAAAAAAAAAAAAGAATGGTCTGTGCTTATAGCAGGGTGGAAAACTTACCTTTTTCCTCCTTATCAGTCAGTTTAAGGAACCAACCGTAAGGGGCATTTCTGAAGGGCTGCGTTTGCACTGAGTCTGCCCACATATGTGTCCCAGTGGCATCACCTTCTCACTGTGTCTACTTGCTTTTTCTTCTGTTCCAGATTGTACAAAAATATGATATCCCACAACCTGTTGTATCCTCATGGTAATTTTCCCTTCTGTAACCATTTCTCCTTTGGAGCCCTCCTATTACCAGCTTAGTGTAGCTCTGCCCAAGCCTAATCTTCCCAGATGATAGGTTGGTCTCCAGTCCAACCCCCTAAATAAGACAAAACCTAGAATAAAATCAGTAGCCTCAGAGTTTCATTCTCTTGGGATCCTTTTGCAGCTGGCCATCTGCACTGGTCAAAATTTATTTACTTTATAAAAGGAACTTGGAGTGATATGCTTTACCTTGAAAGACCAATAAACCCTGTACTTGGCTAATAGGGATATATTTTGGGTGGAGGCTCTTCCCATAGTACCTCTAGGCTCTTTATGATACTTACTGTGGCAATGCTGGTCTTTGTACCAGTCTTAGCAGTTAAGAGCATGGATTTTGGAACTGAACAGGCTTGGTTTGAATCTGGCCTTGTGAGTCCTCATTTGTATAACCTTAGATAACTTCTTTTACCTTTTAAAGCCTCAGTTTATGCATTGCCAAAATGCTGATGTTATCTGTCTCATAGGGCTGATGTGAAGGTTAAACGGGATAGTAACAATAGCTATTTACCTATGGATGCTTAGTGTGTACCAGGAACCAGCCTAAATAGTCTCTACAGGAGCTGCATAATTTTGTGCTTACGATAACTGTATTATGCCCACTTGGCAGTGGAGGAAGTTGAGGCTAAGAGGGTTAGCTTGCCCAAAGATACATAGTTAGCAAATGGCAGAACTGGGGATGACTCTAACAGTATGACTCTGCAGGCTTTCTCTCAAATGGTTCACCGTACAGCCTAGATTATGAGTCCAGACTTTGGCATGTGGTTAGGACTCAGTAATTGTCACCTATTATTGTATACTGCCCCCCTCCAAGCCCAAATTTATTCAGCATTTTTACTCATTTATTTACTCATTAAATTTTTAGAATGTAAGCTTGATGAGGGCAGGAATGGGATTTTTGTCTGCTTTGTTTACTGTTGCATCTCCAGTGCTTATAACAGTGTTTTGTGTAGAATAGTCAAAACATTCACAAATGAATGCATCTGCTCACTCATTCATCCATTTATCATCAAAGATATTGAGCACCTACTATGTGCCAGACTCTGTGTCAGGTGCTAGGATAAGATAGCATCCCTTACCAAGTGGATATCATAATCTGGTGAGGGAAACAGATTTATGAACCAGTAACTCAATTTAAATGTATGTTTCAGGGTGTTACCAAATACTAGGGCAAGTTGAGGGGACAGTTCTCTTTTCTTTTAAGCTACTGCCTAATTTTCATTTAGTGCTGTCAGCTGATATTCTTCTAGTCAGCAAATTCCTATCAGAGTTATCTTGCATTCAGCTGGATGAGTTGTAATTTCCTGCAAAGAGAAGGCAGGAGGCAGGGCTGTAATTGAAAGTGTTCTGCCATGCCAGTTGTCCACTGCACAACTCTAGGGGGTGTCATTAATGTAGACTATGATGGGAATGGTGCCATCATAGTTTTGCAATATGGTGGACCTGTGAAAGCTGCCTTTAATTCAGATCCTAGGAGATTGGAGATGATTTACATAAAACCTTTGAAGGTACTTACCAATGCACTTTCTGGATCACAGTGACCTGTCTAGAGGGCAAGACATGGTCAGACAGTAAGCAGTGTGAACAGACTGCATTGCTAAAATAAATGAGCTCTACTGGGGTATCATTGCTGCTTAAGCCCAACTGGGTGTGGGCCACAGTGATGTCATCAGGGACATGAGTATGACTTCTAGGTTTTCTCTTATGCAAACTTGGGCCTCTTTGATTTGCCACGTATCTCAGCACTATATTGGAGTCTGGCAAAGCAGGCTGCAAGCTCAGCCTTTGGCAACCTTTTGGGAAGGAAATTAGCAGGATTTTTTTAAACCAAGTCTTCTTATGCTTTCCCAGGTCTCTCTTACTGGGTGGGGAGGTGGAAGGGGTGAGGAACTTCTGATATTCATCACCCTGGGATGGCGGGGACTCAGTGCTAAGGGTACACTGAGATTTTAGCAGAAGACTGGAAAATAGCAATACTTGCTCCAAAAGGGAGGAGGATGCTTCAATAAGGGATTTAAGTCTTGCTGACTAGGCTGTGTTCCTTATATTACATTAATTTGTCTAATGTAATGTGTCCCTTACATTAGAACTTGTGGATCTGCCCTGTTTCTGGATATGGGGGCTCTTCATAAGCCCCATAAGGGGACCCCGTAAGTGGTCAATTCTGACCCTTTATATCTAGGATCTAATGCCACCATAAAGGCTTTTGAGGCACACCCCAAGCTTAGCCAATGTTTTTCACCTGGCTCACTCTCCTTTTCTTATATTTGGATCTTCTCCCATGGCAACTTAGTTCCTGTCTTTTGTCTTGGGGACTCCAACAAATGGGTAAGAATTTCAGAGTATGGTGGAAAGAACTCTGCTTTGGAAAACTGGGAAAATTAGAGCACCATTCTGCAAAATTATTTCTAGATTTTGGCTCTGCCACTCATCGACCATGTAAGTTTTGGAATAGTTTTCCTTTGTGGGTTATCATTTCTCCATCTGTAAATGATATCGCATAAATCCTAGACGTTTTATGAGAATGCAATGGTCTGAATTTTTGTGTCCCTCCAAATTTCATATGTTGAAATCTAATCCCCAAAGTAATAGTATTACAAGGTAGGGCCTTCAAGGCAACTATCAGATCATGAGGACCCCACCCTCAAGAACAGGATTTAGTGCCTTTATGAAAGAGGCCCAAGGTAGCTTGCTTGCCCCTTTCACCATGTGAGGACACAGTGAGAAGATGGCCATCTATGAATTAGAAAGTGAACCTTCAGCAGACACTAAATCTGCTGGGACCTTAATCTTGGACTTTCCAGCCTCTGGAACTGTAAGAAATAAATTTCTGTTGTGAGTTTATGATATTGTTACAGAAACCTGAATGGACTAAGACAGAGGATAAACCAATATAATAAATGAGAAGGTGTTTGAAGTAGTATTTGTGCTATATGTGAAATATGGTTGCTTGTTGGCTGTTTCAGCACAGTTTGGCTTGATCTCATGGATCTATGGACACAGAAAGGTGCCTTTTAGTTCCCAGACATCAAGGATTGAGCCCCACCTATGGAAAGGTAATAGTGGCAGCAAAAAGCATTTTGAGTCTGTTTTGGAATAACAATGAAAATATTTCATTAGGTCTGGATTCCTAATGGACTACATTAGTTAGAATAATACTGGTTGCTGTAAGAACTAAATTTCCAAAGTATCAGTAGCTTAAAATATTAGAAGTTTATTTCTCCCTATCACAGTCAAATGTATTGTTGCGAGTGAGTTTTTTCCTTGAACTGTTTAGAGACCCAGGTTTCTTCCACTTTGCAACTTCACCATCCCCCCAGGGCAGTGGTTCCAGTCTTGGCTGATCATGTGAATCACCTGTGGAGCTTTAAAAACTGATGCCGGGATCCTAGTCCAGAGATTCTGGTTTAATTGGTTTTCGGTGTGGCGCTCGTAATGGGATTTTAAAAGGCTCAGGGGAGTCTAATATGTAGTCAACGTTGAGAACCACTAGCGTGTTTTGGAGTTCTTCACTTTTGGCTACAGAGACGGAAAGAAACAGTGAAGATGGTGAGTTTCCTTCTTAAAAACCTCAGCCCATGGTTGATGAGGACATCTGCTCACATTTCACTGGCAAGAGTAGCTGCATGGCTGCCCTGAGTGCAAGGTAGGCTGTGAAATGTAGTCTTAGGTTGGGTGATACTTTCTAGCAGTGGCTTTATACTATGGCGAGAGGACATGCATTTTGGTCATTTATTTATTTGTGTCCTGGGGCCAACAGGTTGACTTCCCCAGACCCTGTGAGACCTGACCTGTGGCACAGAAGCTTAGGGCTGTTGTTAATTCAAAGAGCCCGTATTGGGGTGGGGGTAAGTGTGAGAGGAATGGGTATCACCTGTTTGCCCTGGATTTGGGAGCCATACCCAGCCCACATTCTTGTCAATGTCCAGAGGGCAGTTCGTTGTAATAAAGAGTGTTGTTTTTGTAAGCAGGCAAACTTGGTTAAAATCTTCACTTACTGCTTACTAAGCCTGTGATTTTGGGTGTGTTAGATAACATCCTTAATCTTCATTTTTCCCAAAAGTAAAATATGTATAATTATGTCTATGTTGAAAGGCTTTATAATAACGATACAAAAATGCCTACCTTGTCTTTAAATAAGATAATGTCTGTTATGGTGCTGGAAAGGACAGGCATAGAGCAGAGGTGGGATCTTTGCAGACTCTTCTCACTGAAGGGAGTTGGGAGGGGCTCTCTGTAGTGGCTGGGAAAGAGGGAGTGAGGAGAGAGGCTGTTTTACTGAGAGGCTGAGAAACAGCCTCAGGACCACACTTGTCCTATAAGATTGGTCAGGATGCTCCCAGCAGGCTGGAGCCTCCTTTAAAGTTGGGGATCAGGCTCCTCTTATCAGCCCAGGGACACCAGGTATGAGCTGCCATCCATTTTCTCTGGATCCTCCCAGTACTAACTGCCCCCAGTAAGGAGGAGACCTTCCTCCTGGAGCCCTGTGCAGCTTGGATGTGAGACTTCCTTCTAGGAACAAAACTGTCTGAACAGGGAGGGGCCCATCCTGATCCAGGATGGAGGCACCTGCTGGGGCTGCTGGGGCTGCTGAGGCTGCTGCCTGGGGCTGTAGATAGGGAGAGATGGCAGAGATAGTAGGAAGCCTTCCTGTTAGTGCCAACAAAAGAATAGTTGGGCACAGATAATGCAGCCTGTCATTTCCTAGCCTGGAGTGTGACAAGACTGGCTTTGTGTGACTCAAATTAATTCTTTGTGTGTCTGTGTGTCTGGTATTCAGGGAGGGGTGGGGAAAGGCCATGGAAGGAGGGAGAGGCTGGGGCAGGACTGGGAATCTGACAGAGATAGTCTTTTGGGACTTTCCCATTTCCTCTTTCTAAACCCCTTTCCTCTTCAGCTACCCAGCTCCTTTGGAATTCCTCCACATCCCTTCCCTTGGTTGACCTGCAGTAAGCTGGGGGTAGGATTATCCTAGGTTTTTCCTAGAATGATTTCCTCTTAAAAGCCCAAGACAGCAAAAGTGAAGCAGCATCTGCTCAGAGGCCACTGCTTACCAGCTGATGCTATCAGTGTGTCTGACATTCCAGGCAGATGGCATCAATGCCCCTTGGGAAAAATCTTGCTCACATTGTTGTTTATCTTTTGGGGCCCTGAAACCCTCATCTTTTTGCTGTTCCTGGTATTCAGAGTCTGTAGGGAAAGCTTCTGTCATACAAGTTGCTGAAAATGATGTCAAACACCTACTGTGTGCAAGGTACTGTGCTCAACATACTTTCTAGTGATGGTTCAAGCTTCACAGCAGATGTTCAGGATATCTATTTTTATCCCATTTTTACCACTGAGAAAAATAGTCTCAGAGAAGGTAAGGGATGTGCCCAGGGTCATGCGGCTTGTTAAAAGGTGCAAAACTGTCTGGTTTCAAAGTTGTCTCCTGCATGCTCTGATTCCCAGCTGGTTTTCTAAAACATCTTTGTAGATGAGCAATGAATTATTATATATAAGAAATGGGATGCTATTTATGAGACAGAGTTTTGCAGTCCTAAACTCAAACATACTGTTCTCTATCCTTTTGGAAAACATGATGGTTCTGTATCAGTAGTTAGAAAACCTAAACCCTAAGATCCCGACATGCCTAATATGCCTCCTTGACCTAAGATGACACCCTATTATTGTGGTACCATCATCAGCAAGCCTGTTCCCTTTTCCCTGCTCCTTCTGACCATCCAGTATGGGTCAGTCTTACTTTTTTTTTTCTAAACTATGCTCTCTGACAGTTCTAAGCTGGTATTCCACCAAGAGGATGTGGCAGTGGAGGCGTGAGTCCTCAGATATGGAATGATCAGAATTTCTGGAGAGATGTTTTTATTTTTTTTAAAAAAGCATATTCAATATTATAATTTGATTTGTTTTAGTCATGATACTTAAATTGTGATAATGTGTATTAGTGCATTCTCACACTGCTAATAAAGACATACCCAAGACTGGGTAATTTATAAAGGAAAGATATTTAATTGACTCACAGTTCTGCATGGCTGGGGAGGTGTCAGGAAACCTATAATCATGGTGGAAGGGGAAGCAAGCACATCCTTCTTCACATGGCAGCAGCAAGGAGAAGTGCACAGCAAAGGTGGGAAAAATCCCTTTATAAAACCATCAGATCTCGGGAGAACTCACCATCATGAGAACATTATGTAGGTAACCGCCCCTATGATTCAATTATCTCCAATCAGGTCCCTCCCATGACACTTGGGGATTATGGGAACTACAGTTCGAGATAAGATTTGGGTGGGGACACAGCCAAACCATATCATAATGTTAAATAATATTAAAGTAATACATGAATACATGAAATATCAGTTTATCAAAAAGCACCACAGATTAAAATTTTAAGAAGTATAGTAATTTACAATAAGGTTTGAAAGATGAATATAAAGTGTCTCACCTTTCTCAGAATATTTTAACTTTAACATGTGGCTATGACAAAGGAATGATGGGATTTCTACGGTGGGTCAGGCCAGTGAGAGAAATGGGGGAGAGACATTTAGGAGTAGGAGGCTTTTCAGCGGCCCCAAATTGTACTCCATGGGGCCCAATGAAGGGGCTGAAAATGTATTGGGAAGATTCAAGTCCTTTCTGCTCTTTTTGACTCTCTCAGTGGTAACTTTGACTCCGTGAAGGTTCTCTGCTCCTAGGGAAGCTGCTCCCAGGCCAGAGTGTTTGTGGTGGGGGATGAAGACGTGAAGGACAGAAGACCTTGTTTGGGGTGGAGAGAGAACCCATTGGATCATTTTGCTCTAATTGAGAGCACTTAACTTGACTGTGGTTATAGCCATTTTGCTTATAACCAGTAGGGGGAAGAAACAGGACTTGTGAGGGAAAGAGAACACTACCTTCTCTAGATCTAGATTAACTCATTGGGGAGGTTCGTTCTGTGCCCCTGGAGGCAAATACTGGCAGGCTCATGGCCTTTGTGCTTATCTTTAGGAAATAGACAGTCAGGTGGACACCGTCATTCACACAGACTCAATTCAGAAATGAGAATAGCCAGTCTAAAATATATGTATATCAAAATTCTGAAGTGGACCAACTGAAATATTTCCCTGCTCCACCCTCAAGATTGCACCTCCTCATTGTGGGAGTTTTTGAGTGGGAATGGGGGATCTTGCTCTATGTTCCCCTCCATTCCCCCGCTACCTTTTTTTTTTTGGCTGCTGTTTTGATACCCCATGAATTGGTGTGAGAGGGAGGGAGAGAAGAGGACAGTTTTTATTGTCTGGGTGGATATGTGCTTCGCTTCTGGGGACTGGAAAGTGGTTAAAGCGAAGTTTCTCTCTGTTGAGTGCTTTTGTAGGCTCTCTGGGGTTTTCCAACTGGGCCTCTTTCCTTGTCCTCTTATTCCAGGTGTTCCCTTGGGACTCCTGCCTCAGCTTTTAGACACTGGATATACTGCCAGCCTCTTACTGGCATCCCTTCCAGGGCCCGCGAAGACCTCATGTCTGTTTTCTTTCCTGGGTGGCTCACATGTCACTCATGGGCTTGTTCCTATGCAGCAGCCTCTCTCAGCTGTCACCACGCAGTTGCTTTTTACTCAAATTCTGCATTTCCTATGCCACAGTCAGACCTCAGTCTACAGTCCTTTTGATCTTCCTCAGACATGAGCCAGGCACCAGTCCCCAGTGTTCTCCTGTTGTAGAAGCCATAGTACAGAGCATCCTGAGTGGTTGCCTCGGAGGCCCTCTTTGGTGAGTTGTTAGAGGCAGCTCATCCTTATCCCTGAAAAGAGAGTGGAGTGGTGAATCACAGCCTAAAACCACTCCCTCCAAAGAAATTTCTAATTTTAACATGTGGCTATGACAAAGAATGATGGGATTTCTACAGTGGGTCAGGCCAATGAGAGAAATGGGGGAGAGACATTTTAGGAGTCTCTCTCAATCAATTTAAGATCCTTCTATGACTCAATTTTATATCCTAAATCTGGTTGAGGGGTTCATGCCTCAGGAAACAGATTTGTCTTCATTCTCTTTGTAAATTCTTACACTGTGCATGTCGGCCTGGGAGGTCTGCCTTCCACTTCCTTTGATATACTGATATCTATCATTTTGGTGCCTACATAAAAACTGAAGACAGATGACCGATATTAGGACAGATGTGTTCTGTTCTAATACCCTGTGCATGATCCATCTGATGTTGGCTGTTATTCTTCAGGTACACTGTCTCTCTGAGTGGAGACACAGGAGTCTTAACAGTGATATGAGGATACCTACCACGCCACATACCTGCCATATCCACAGAGCAGTAGGGTTTTGGGATGGTGCAGCTGAAAAGGGCAGAGGATATCAGGGTGGGATTGGGGGATAAGTGGGTGGAGGAAGGGGGCCTCATATCTCCCATGGTGATAGAGTTCTTTAGATGAGACTTTGGACCCATATGAGCTGACTGCAGTATCCTAGGGAGGGGGTATAATCTTTGGATCACATTAGCCTAAATCCTAAGCCCATTGGCGCTTAGCAAGGACAAGCTACCCACCTAGAAAGAGCAGGAGGTGTCTGTGATGCTAATGCCTTGGCTCACACTGAGGAACCTCCAAAGCCTATCTTTCTCCCTGGCCCTGATTCAGCCTTTTCTTAGCTCCTTGCTGAGTTACAGCTCTGAGTCCTGTTGAAGTAGAATATAAAGATGGGCTGAGCTGCCCAGGCTTACGCAGCTTTCAAAGGCAGAGCCCAGGCAAGAGCATAGGTTGCTTGATACCTGAATGCTGGAAGTTCCAGGGAATGTTCCCATTGCCAAGAAATGCCTCCCATAGTGTACACATTTTGCCTAGTGGAGAACTTCACTTACCCCTTAGGGTCAGAGCCTCAGTGCAGAGCTCTGAGGCTCATAAACTCCTTCAGAACCTCAGAGCTTTGGTCTGTTGACTCCTTGCCTTTGAAGCAGCATCACACAGGGGCTCGGAAGCCTGTCCCTGGAATGAGGGGACTGACATTTGAATCTCTACGTTTAAATTGCAAGTTTAACAATGGTGAAACATTGTTTAACATTGTTTGACGTTTAAATTGCAAGTTTAACATGGTGAAACCCCGTCTCTACTAAAAATGTGAACATTAGCCTGGGTGTGGTGTCAGGTGCCTGTAATCCCAGCTACTCAGGAGGCTGAGGCAGGAGAATCGCTTGTACCTGTGAGGCAGAGTTTGCAGTGAATCGAGATCATACCACTGCACTCCAGCCTGGGTGACAGAGTGAGACCTTGTGTCAAAAAAATACAATATAATACATAAATTGCAAGCTGTATAACCTTCAGCAGGTGACTTGTTTCCTGGGCCTTAGTTTTCCCATCTGTAATTTGAGAATAATGGCAACATAATTATGAGATAATCCATGTAAACCGTAAGGCACATAATTATCTCTTTAACTGTTACTTTTATCAAATTACTTTGTGGCAACCCACAGAGAGATACACTTGGCACTTAACAAACACAAAGCAACCACAACCAAACACAGATACACACACACACATAGACACACACACATCATGCACATATACAAAACCTTCTACAAGTGATGGAGGTAGTGTAGGAGAATCTGTGTTGGGAACAGACCCTTAATTTGACAAACACAGATTTAATAATATTCATGCTCATGTGATTTTAACACAATGAAGCACTGTCCCCTTCCAACGGAGTACACATTGTTCTGTCTTGCTTGAAAGTGTATTTTCCTAAAAGTAGCTTGGATTAGCGAGCAGGGGTCAGTGATAAGCAATCTCACTTAACTGGATATCCTGGTTTGGGAACCATGTCTGATGTCCAGTTTCCTTACTCCACACCTCCCAACCCCTGAACCCCATCTACCATCTTGTTAATATTTACGGTTGCAGTTTGCTCTTCCAGTACAAAATGCCAGAAGTGTTCTCGAATTGCCTCATAAAATAAACTCAATTTAGAAAGCTTTATTCACTAAGGATTTATTAGCTCTTCACACTCTGGAAGCCTGAAGTTTTATTTTGAGCCAGTTAGTTGTGCACCCAAATCGGCTGAGTAATTCTACCCTTGAGACAACAGGCCGGTTGGAGGCAAGAGTTTTTGAGCTGCCAGCAACTTCCCCTTTGGCTTAAGGTCACGTGTGTGTGTGTGTGTGTGTGTGTGTGTGTGTGTGTGTGTGTGTGTGTGTGTGTTCTAGAGGTGGGTGCTACTTTTCCAGGGTGTAGCCATCCACATATACCCTGAAAGCCCAAAGGCTGACCCAGAAAGGCTGAAGTTTTAACCACTAGGTGTTGGGAATAGGGGTGGGACAGATGTTTCTACAGATTCATTGCCCACAATGATTTCCAGTAAAATTTACAGATAGTACAAGCTCTATATGTGGTCAGAGGGATGATGGGGGTAATGAGGAAAGGTCACACTTGAAGAGTTAAATCCCAGTGGGAGGCAACCTTGCCAATGTGGTCTCAAGGGGCTGGATGAATAACTGAGCCCAGAGCAGAGAAGGACATGTCAGAGTGGGTTGGTTAGGGAAGACTTCATGTCATAAAAAGACAAGATTTTAACTGGATCTGCAAGCTTGGGTTTATTTGCACAGGCAAAGAGGAAGAGGAAACACTTTGAGGATTATTAGAAAGACCTCCCTTTGGTTTGGATTTCAGCCAGGACTTGTCTGCCACTGTAAGGAGAAACTTACCAATTTCAGAACTATGTTCAGTTTTAGTTACATACACTCAGACCAACTATCTGGGAACATCAGGAAAAAAAGGAATTATCAGAAAGCTATCTCTATCTCTTCCTACTTTTTACTCTCCCACCTAAGGCTTAAAAACTAAGTAACTAATGCGGGCTAAAGGAAAAATACATTTTGTAAGTTACATATGTATTTAGTAGCAACCTATCTCCTGAATTTTTGGGGAGGCAGGGAGGTACTTCAACATCTGGAAAACATCCTCAGATATGGAAGTCAGTGCCAAAGACCTCTGAGGACAAAGAAAGGGAGCTGCCACAAGGCCTGTCTGTGAAGTCACTCTGCAGGAAACAATAGCAGAGGTGTCTTCTGGCCAGAATCTATTTAGAATTAGTTTTGTGAAAATTGAGGTTGCTGATGTGGCAAAGCCCAGGCAAGAGAGGAATGAGGGTGGAGGGAGGGAGTGCTGCTTGAAGCTGACGCTCCAAAAAGTTCCCAAAAAGAGGAAGAACATAGCAGAATCTGTAGTTTGAAGCCACTCAATGTAGAAGCAGTCTTGTGTCTCGGTTATGACCCTGGAATATCAAGAAAAAGCTAAAAGATGTACATTTTGTTCTGTGTAGTAAGTTAGAAAAGAGTTTTAGAAAGATTTCTATAAAAGTTGGTCAACAATGTTGACATATCAAAGGGGAAGTCTCAGATGTCCACATCGGAGAGAAGGGAGTGGGCCCGTGCTGAGAGCTTACTCTGTTAGGTGCTCTCAACTATTGTATCATTCAGCCATCACAGCTCTGGTGAGGTATTCTTATTCCATTTTTCCTTTGGGGAAACTCAGGCTCAGAGATACTAGGTAACTTGCCTGTAGTCAAATAGTAGCTGAGGAAGGATTTGAACCTACTTCTTAGGACATTACAAATCATATCACCATTTATGTAGAAACTTTGTTTTTCAACGATGTGCAGGACAGTTTGTTGTTCCACTTTGTGGGACCTCTTTCAGGCTGCTTGAAATAAAGCCGTCTGAGGACAGGCACTGGCTTGGTTTAATGTGAGTAATTAGTGCCTCGTGCCCCCTGATATTTAATGTTTTCCAAGGCTAGAAGGAGAATGAGAAGTGGTAATTCATCTACAATGACTTGCACATACTAAGAGTTCAATAAATGTTATCTCTCATCATGATGATGATATGAAGATGACTAAATAATCTCTGCCCAAAAGGATTTCCTCTGACAGACTATTGATTTCTGCCAAAGGATAAAGATTGTCATCTCAGCATCATTAGTTATGAAGCATTTATAAAATGAAGGTGAGGAAACAGGCTCTGCAGCCCAGAGCTTAACTCCCTGTTCTGCTGTCTCCTAATAGTGCTACAGAGCTCACCTGTTATGTAATGGAAGGCAAAGTATATCTGTTAGTAGTTTTTGTTATTTTAGGCAATGAGAAACATTAGAGGTTTTTCTCCTTTTAGAGCTAGAATAACTTTCTAAATAGTCTTGTGGAGGTTTTCTTTGGGAATATACACAGCTTTTCAATCCTGCTGAGTGACAAATGTTCTCTTAGCTAGTAAGAAGCTGTCCTTTTGCATAGCCGAAGCTCATCCTCACTTGACCAACCCCTCCATTCCTTTTGTGAAGACAAAATACTATGCATAGTGAAGTTCCCATTTGGGGCTAAAGGCAGATGAGGGGACAGCATCTTTTAGCCTTGACTTCCACACAAGAACACCAGAAGGGGAGTTAATTACCAATTAGATTGTGCTGAATGTAATTGCTAGAAAACTTCAGAGTGGGGACAGAAATGATGCCTGGGATGAAGTGGTTAGGTAGGTTTCTTGGAGGACACAGTCCTGAACTAGTGGGGCCCAAAATAGTCCTCAAGGCAGATAAAAGCCAGACTTAAACGGTATGAATCTCAACTCTGCCACTTACTAGTGACCTTGGTAGCTTTCTGCATCTTTCTGTGCATCGGTTTCTTCATTTATAAAATAGGAATAATAGTAACACCTACCTCATACATTGTTTTGAGGATTAAATGAATTGGTATATCTCAAGTGCCGAAAACAGTGCCTGACACCTAGTAAAAGCTGAATGAATATCAGGTAATTTTATTAAAGACTGGGGAGGTTTGGGTAGTCAGAGAGGAGAAGCCAGATCTCAGAGGCAGGAAAGAGAATTCAGGTTAAATTTACCTTCCCTCCCAGCCAAGGCAGGAGACCTGACTCTTCCCATTCCCCAGTGACACAGCCGAGGGCAAAATGTTTTCCTATTGACACCCCTGAAGACATAAGTGAGTGACTGCCTTGGTGGCTGCAAGCTGGTAAGCAGTTTTTGGAAGAGCTTAGTTTGTTTTTTTTTTTGGAATGTATTTGGGCCTGGGGAAATGCTGGCCCTGAGGGGCATATTTATTTCTCTTAGAAAACATTGCTTGTTGGAAATTCAAGACTTGACTACTCAGCTTCACTCAAAGCCATGCTTGAGCCCAGCTATTGATTTCCATATGAGACTTCAGGGAAGACCTGGGTCTCGCCTGAGGTTGGATCTGTTCTTAAGACACCATATGGGTTCTTTTAAACATGAAATAGGCATTTATTGATCATCTTCAATATGCTATGTTTCTGCCTTTGTGGAGCTCACAATTTATTAGGTGACAGAGTAAAGTAAAGAGGCAATTGCATTGTAATGTGACAAATTTTCTCATGGGAGAAGTGTAGGACACCATGGAAGCAAGTGGGAGATGCAGCTGGTCCAGTCCAGGATGGTGGAAGAAAAAACATGTAAATGAAGACCCAAAGGAGGGCCGGGTGCGGTGGCTCATGCCTGTAGTTCCAGCACTTTGGGAGGCCAAGGTGGGCAGATCACCTGAGGTCAGGAGTTTCAGACCAGCCTGGCCAACATGGTGAAACCCCATCTCTACTAAAAATACAAAAAATTAGCTGGGCATGGTGACGCATGCCTGTAATCCTGGTTACTTGGGAGGCTGAGGCAGAAGAATCGCTTGAACCCAGGAGGCAGAGGTTGCAATGAGCTGAGATCGGGGCACTGCACTCCAGCCTGGGCAACAAGAGTGAAACTCCATCTCAAAAGATCTGGTGGAGGAGGGTTTAGCCTAAAGCTGTGGGGTTTGGGGAATGGGTGGGATTGTGGAAAGTAGAAGGAATGTCTATGAGGCTGTGAGTACTGACCTGCTGATGTGGGCTAAGGTTAATACTGTGTGTGCATATATGCATATGTGTTGTATATGTGTGTAAGGGGAAAGAAAGATGAGATGGGATGATGCAGTTTAGGATAGTCAAGAAAGACCTGATCTGGATTAAGGAGGAAAAAGTCTGCTTTTGTAATGTCTTACTGGCCAACTTTGGGTAAGTCCCTTCACTTGTATGGAACTTGTAAAATGGAGAGAGTAATAATATAAATGTGGCCTATTTCCTAAGGCTATTTCATAATAGTAGTCTGAAAGCGCTTAAAACTTGTAGTAGTACACATATTTAAAGAGCTATCATTGTCATGTTACTATTTCATTTAGGAATCATGTTATGATTTCATTTAGACTATAAATCTGTAGTACTAGGAATATGTGAATGTGAATGATTAGGAATCATCATTATGAACAGTATCTTTAATATTTCCACTGCTATCATTAGAGGCAGAGAAGTAGAGCCTCTGTTTATGATGGTGGGCAGTGTTTGTAAATGGTCGACCATTCCTCCTGCCATTCCACCTGTCCCCACCTCCTCCACCTACTTACACACAAAGGTGGTGACAGAATATATTAACAAAATGGAGGCTGTGTTTCTCCAAATCCAGTTTACAGAATAGCAATTCTTGTGATTACTTTTCCATTATTGGTTTACAGTTATTACTTGGTCAGATGGGTCAGGCAATGGCGGGAGCACTGTGGATGGTGGCATAATATGATACAGCAGGGAGACTTCCCTGCAGAGGGATGATGGGGAGGACTTCAAAGACAAGCTCCAGAAATAGGGCATGTGGAAGCCAATCTGGTCGTCGGAAAAGTCTATTAATCTTCCATTCTGACTGGAAGGCCACCATGTGAACTTGGCAGGTTTTCTTTCTCAAAGCCTCAGTTTCTTTATCTTTAAATTGGAGATAATAATACCAATTTTATATATAATAAGTATGTCAGATTTTATGTAACTCATCAATAAATGAGGGAACCAGTGAGATGACATAACTGGCTTACAGAATAATTCAAAGAACCACACATAATATAGGCAATAAGGAATGCCAAAATGAATGTACAAATAAGTGCAAGCTGAGTCTATCAAAAGGCAACAATCGATTGCATTCCGCTGGGCAGATTCATTTGCATTTCAATGGATGAAAGTTATTTGCATCGTTGTCAGTTTTCTGCATTTTACAGTGTTGAGGAATAGCTAAAAATGGTCATAACCCAGATCATGGCTTGTTTTCCATTTATAATACTCAGTAATCTTTTTGGTCCATTTTAGTCTTTTTTACAATTTTCCCTCACTTAATTAAGTAGAGATAATGCATACAGAGTGCTCGACAAAGAGTAAGTGCTCATCAATGCTAGCTATTATAAAAATCATTTAAATAATAGTAATAATAAAAATTTTCTGCACTGCTGGCAGAGTTATCTCTCCAAAGTACAGCTTTAGCCATGATAGCTTCTTCTCACATTCAGTGACTCATCATTGTCTCTGAAATAAATTCCACACTTCTTAGCTAGATATTTAAAGTTCTTTGATCTGTCTCCATCTAAACTTGCCAGTCTATTTTCCACACATAACTGCTTGCAAGATCTGTCATGATGACTAGAATTTTACCATTTGGGATCAATCTTTTTTGATAATGAAGAGTTTGGGGTCTCTGAAGATGCAAATGTCACTAAGAAAGGATTTTGCCCAGAAATGATCTGGCAGCAACACAGTTGCCCAAATTAGCAAGTGTATTAGTATGCTTGGGCTGCCATAACAAAATGTTTAAGCTTGGGTGGCTTAAACAACAGACATTATTTTTTCTCACAGTTCTAGAGGCTGGGAAGTCCATGATCAAGGTGCTAGCTGATTTGGTTTCTCATACTGGCTCTCTCCCTAGTGCAGATAGCCATCTTGTTGCTGTGTCCTCACATGGCCTTTCCTCTGTGCATGTGGAGGGAGAGAGAGATTTCTGATGTTTCTTCCCCTTTTGATAAGGACCCCAGTCCTATCATATTTAGGTCCCCACCCTTATGACCTCATTCAACCTTAATTACCTTCCTCAAGGTCTTATCTCCGAATACAGTTACATCAAGGGGTTGGGATTTCAACATGTGAATTTTGAGGGGACACAATTCAATCTATATAGCGACATACTAGAAGATAGGGTATAGTCAAGAATGGAGACTGGGGGTTGAGTGCAGTGGCTCACATCTGTAATCCCAGCACTGGGAGGCCAAGGTGGAAGGATCACTTGAGCCCAGGAGTTCAAGACCAGCCTGGGCAACATGGCAAAATTGTATCTTTACAAAAAATACAAAAATTAGCTGGGCATTGTGGCGCATGCCTGTGGTCCCAGCTACTTGGAGGCTGAGGTGGGAGGATCACTTGAGCCCAGGAAGATGAGGCTGCAGTGAGCTGTGATTGTGACACTGCACTCAAGACTGGGTGACAAAGTGAGACCCTGTCTCAGAAAAAAAAAAAAAAAGGGAGAGAAACTGGGAAGGCCGGCTTCACCGTTGTTCCACAAAATTATTCTGCTGAGTTTTCTTTGTGATGAGATCAACACATGTCTTACTTGAAGGACTCTGAACCTGACTCCCATATTCCAGAACAGGAGTCTTAGCTGGGGAAGATGAAGTGTGGGACTGGGTTCTCTTCTGCCACTCTCTCAGCCTCCAGTGGGTGTCTCACTTAAGCTGAAAACTGGGGACAGCTGCCTAGGACTGGCTGAGATTTTCACTGAAAGACAAATGCCGAGAAATGCTTCTCTTAAAAGATTCCTAAGAATCTTTCCTAAGAATCCTTTTCCTAAGAAACCTTCTCTTAAAAGATTCCTAAGTTTCTGTAGTTTGCTCTTTTGAGTGTCTAAGACATATGATTTTCTTTGTTCATACATTTGATTTTTGTCCAGACATGTTTATTTTAAAGTTTTCCATTCATACCACTCTTTAGGGACATTATAGGGCGTCATTTGGCTTAATTAAAACATCTAATCCATCACAACGCTAATAGGTTAAAAAAACTACAAAATAGATGCATGATTTCGGGATAGCAAAACACTTGGAATTAACTAATGAAGTTTTCGATTTGGGAAAAGTATTATTTCTTTTTCAAAGTGTGTTATATGCCAAACTCAATTACTAAGGTTTACAGGAAGACATTTGGGTAATTTCAGAAGCAATTTCAGTAGGTACTATCATATGAAATTGTCTGCTGAGTGGGTAGATATCACTTTCTATTATTATGGTTTGTTTATTGGGAGCCAAGAGGGATGAGAGTGTTAAGTGGTGTGCACATTAAGTTGAGGCAGTGAAACATAGTGAAAAAGAAAAAATAACTGGATTTGGAGGCTAATAGACAACTAGCTCTGTGACATTGGTTAAGTCCCTTAATTTTTAGGCCGCAGTTGACTTATCTGTAAAATGATTGTTGATGACCTCTAAAGTTCTGTAGTAGTTAGGATAGTTTTAGCTGTTGTAATAAACTCCACAATTCCAGTGGCTCAATCCGATAGAAATAAACTTAAAATACTTTTGGCTGTTGAAGTTTTTTTTCTTTTTTAAATGAAATTTAAAATTGAAGTATGGGATGCATGCTGAAAAATGCACAAATCAAAAGCGTGTAGCTCAATTAAGTTATGAAAAAGTGAATGCCCTTGTAACAGCATCCCAGGAACATTTTCTATAGCTCTCCAATCACTCTCCCTCCAAATTCTTCAAAGCAACCACCATTCCGACTTTGAAAATCATAACTTAGTTTTGCTCGTGCTCATATACCATATAAATGAAATCATATATGGCCATTGATGTGCATAAAGTGTGTATACTTTTGTGTTTAACTTCTCTGAAAGAGCTATAATCATGAGATTCATACATACTGTTATATGTAGCAGCAATACACTAATTTTGATTGTTTTGCAGTATTCTATTATATGAATACACCAAAATTTATCCATCCTCTGTTACTGGATATTTGGGTTGTTATGAATAATGCTGCTGTGAAGATTCTCAGGCATTCATTTGGGGTTGTGTGTGTCCGTGTGTGTGTGTGTGTCCATTTCTATTGGTACAGATTTAGGCATTGCATTGTTAAAAAAAAAAAAAAAGCACTAACAGTTTTCAAAGTGGTTGTACAAGTTTCTTCTTCTAACAGCAGGATATGAATGTTCCTGTTCCTCCTCATTCTCACCAATGCTTGGTGTTGTTGATCTTTCTAATTTTAGCTATATTGGTGGGAATAAAGTGACATCTCATTGTATTTTTAACTTACATTTCCATAAGGAGCTCATAAGGCTAGGTAACTTTTCATATGTTTATAAGCCATTTGAATATTCTTTTTGTTAAGTGACTGTGTAAGCTCCTTACCTATTTTTATATTGGGTTATTATTTAGCAATCTAATATAAAAATAGACATTCCTTATTTATTTTGCATATGAGCTCTTTGTCAGGTCTATGACACTATATTTTTTAAAATTACTTTTTACTAAAAATGGCAGTGAATGCTAAATGTCCAGCTTTACAATAAGTACAGTAATAGCAACTCAAACTAAAACAAAACGTACTTCTGATAGCCATTATTTTTCTGTTTAGGACAATTTTAAAATCTTGTTTGTCACAAAAACAGGAATGTACCTTACAAAGGCTCAAAATAGGCCATCCTTTTAAACAAAAAGGCAATGATTCACAAAAGACTATGAATAGAACATGTAACTAGTTGACACAAATCTAATAGGATTTGTTAAAATCAGTCACATCTAACACATCTGAAGTGTTCTTGTATGAAGTATCACATGAAGAAAAGAAGACTTTATCAACATCTAAAAAAGTGGGTTTGCTCATGGACAGTCTGACAAGTTACCGTAAAAAGTGTTTCCTGAGACATAAGGAAATGCAACATTATCTTCTTAAACCTTTTAGTTCAAGTCTTTCCACTCAGTAAAACAGCAGAGGATCTGAAATTGAGAAAATATATTTGAGTACAAACAGCTTGTGAAACTTAACACTTTTTTCATCATTAGAGGGTTTTACCAAACAACCAACTTGTCTGCTCAGTAGGCATTTCAGATGTGAGAGACACTTCTCTGTACAGGAGCCTGTACCGTCTTCAATCCTATGTATCAAGTGTCTACCACAGGCAAACAGTTTGCTTCCCCATTTTGTAGTAATGCAATCTTCCTATTAGCAAAAAGAGGTAACCAGCCCCTGTAGACTGAAGGGACCAGAGTCACAGGATAAGGATTTCCTCTTAATATTTTTTATTTTGATGTTTGAACTCCTGATGCAATATTCTAGAACAAGGTGTCAGGACCTGCTATGCTCAAGGGACTGACAAAGGAAAAAGCTGTTTATTTTGTGTGATTTGATGCATGGATGAAAAACTCAACACACAGTAACAGAAGTTGGTTGTTAATAAATCACAACCTAGTCTTTCAGCACTTCCACAAGCAGATGACATTTTCAGTTTTCTAGCTCTTGTAGTTTTAACACTGCAACATCAATGATGCATATGTCCAGAATCAGTTAAAAAGACCGTCACATTATTTTATTTCATCTATTTGTTCACTCTCTTGGTCCCAAGTATATTGGAATGATTACCTTTTGGCATTCTCTGCTATTGTGCGTTGGGGTGCTCTCGATTGTCTCCGTGTTTTGTGGGCTGGTTGGGAGAGGGAGCTTGGGAAGGATGTACCACTGTCGGAAGATTGTGAATCACTGGGATGCCTCCAAGGATGATCCCTTCCGTGGCTGCAGGGAGTGCTCCTGGAGCCACACCCACGATGCCTGGCAGATACCTGTATGTGGCACCACTGAGCTCGAGATGAATTGCTTGCTGGTCTATTACTGACCAAGGCGCTGATGTGACAAAGAATTCTTGTTCACACAGTTTCTTAAGCTTTCTGAATGTAACCTGTGATGGCTCAACAGATCTCAGTGGCAGGTGCCTCTCATCTCCAGTGACGCCTGCTCACTGTACCAGGCAGTGTGGGGAATACAGATAAAATTCGTTGCATCTTTAAACGGACCCTGAGCAAAGCCAAAGGGCTCTGATTCCTGCATGTCGAGGGCTGCGCCTCTATCCTGCTCTCTTTGAGTGCCTGTCCTAAGGCTTTCTTGTCCACCAAGCCACCACGGGCTGCGTTCACAAGGAATTCTCCCTGCCCCATCTGCTTTACAGTAAAGTCATTGGTGAGGTTGTGGTTATGTTCATTGAAACTGCAGTGCATGGAGAGGCGGTCACTCTGATACAGCAAATCCTGCAGGGCATAGACCCTCTGCAGGCCCAGGGACTGCTCTATCCCATCCTGCAAGTAGGGATTATAAAATAAGACACTGAATCTGAAGGCCTTGGCTCGAACTGCAACTGCCTGCTCCGTGCCACTGAAGCCGAAGGGGCCCAGCGTCTTCGCAGGGATGCAGGCCGCTCCTGATCCACCTCTGCTCCGGGCTCTGTACCCACGTGCCTTCCCGCAGCGCCTGGTACAGCCACGGTTCCTCCGGTACAGATTGAGGATGTGGCAGGTGGTGGAGTCGGCTGTTTCTTCCTCGGCTCGGAAGGGATGTTGCACACAGCAATCCCGAGCTCACAGCCAGCCTTGATGTCCACATTGTCGTGGCCAGTGCCTATCTGCAACAGTCACTCTCAGGGCCTTGAACTTCTCCAGGTCCTCCCTGGCGAAGGTGATTTTGTGGTACATCATGGCGCCCACGGCTTCATTTAAAACATTCTGGTGGATTTCCTGCGTGGACTGTGCATCACAAAAGGGCATGGTGGCCAGGTCCTTCAGGATGGGCATCTCCACGGTGCAGTTGCGGTGGTCCAGCAGCGCCATAGGGGGTGGGGTGCTCGGGGCCGTTCAGGACGTGGGGGCGGATACCTTTACAGATTGTGTCCAATCGCTGCCTCTTGACCTTGCGCTTATCCACAAGGGCCATTCTTAAGGAACTGTGCAAATCTCAGATCAAAAGGCAAAGCAATCCTCTAAGAACTTAGGGAAACTTGCAGGAGTCTGCGTGCATGACGCCACCATGAACCCAGTATAAATCTGTCCACTGACTCTATAGCCTAATGTGATTTTTTTCTCTACTTCACTTTGAATGTCCTAAAGATTTTGCTTTATATTACTCTAGAGCTCATATATATTCACACTGTTTTATCCTCATTGAAATTTGTACCCTTTGGTATTAAAAAAATACCCGTCCCTGACTTGTTAAATACTTTTTAGCCTGAATTTAACTTTGTATAATATTCAGATTGTGATTTTCTCCTTTTTGTGTGAGTTTGCCTAATATATTTTTGTCCATTCTATTATTTTCAGCTTTTCTGAGACTCTATATTCAGCACAGAATTGAATTTTATGTTGTGATATAATCTGAATATGTCTTTTTAAAGAGGTGAGTTCAACTCTTTCACATTTATTAGTATAACAAATATAATATCCCAATCCTCTATTTCTTTATATAGTATCTGTTGATTTTCTCCTACGGCCAATGGATAGAATGAGGGCATACCTTTTCCTCTCTGTTTCCTGCTCTGCTTCCTGGTACTACAATTATATTATCTTCTTACTATTTACCTTTGTATTCTATATAATTAGGTCTTGGATTTGATTTTTAAAAAGCATATCCTTTATCCTCAGCAGAATCATTGAATCTACCATGCCTCTCATTTTTTTTTCTTCCTCTGTTGATATTTGTTGGTTATAATAATTCTACATTGTCAGGGCATATAACATTTGCATTTTGTTCTGTCACTCTTCACTTGGCATTTGTTTTAAGCTTGGTAATCCATTTAAGCAAAGGGGACTTTGTTTTACTTGTCTTTTTGTCATAACTTTACTAGTAATCTTTTGGTTGGATAGAGTTTGGCTTCTAGTAGATTCCTGTTGCAAATAAGAGGGCTTATGCAAATAATCCAATTTGTCCATTTTATTTAAACATAAATCACAGCTTCAATGAATATAAAAATCCTTGAATCTCATCTTCTTTTCAGAAGGTTTCAAAGGTGTTGTGCTACTCTCTTCTACCACTGAACATTGCTATGAACATTTTCCCTCTTGACTTCGTGACTCTATTTTTTGTTGTTGTTGTTGTTGAGACTAGATGGTAGCCTAACTAGAAGTGGTGTTTTTTTTTTATTTTTTATTATACTTTAAGTTTTAGGGTACATGTGCACAACGTGCAGGTTAGTTACATATGTATACATGTGCCATGTTGGTGTGCTGCACCCAGTAACTCGTCATTTAACATTAGGTATATCTCCTAATGCTATCCCTCGCCCCTCCCCCCACCCCACAACAGGCCCCAGTGTGTGATGTTCCGCTTCCTGTGTCCAAGTGTTCTCATTGTTCAATTCCCACCTATGAGTGGGAACATGTAGTGTTTGGTTTTTTGTCCTTGCGATAGTTGGCTGAGAATGATGGTTTCCAGCTTCATCCATGTCCCTACAAAGGACATGAACTCATCATTTTTATGGCTGCATAGTATTCCATGGTATATATGTGCCACATTTTCTTAATCCAGTCTATCATTGTTGAACATTTGGGTTAGTTCCAAGTCTTTGCTATCGTGAATAGTGCCACAATAAACATACATGTGCATGTCTCTTTATAGTAGCATGATTTATAATCCTTTGGGTATATACCCAATAATGGGATGGCTGGGTCAAATGGTATTTCTAGTTCTAGATCCCTGAGGAATCACCACATTGACTTGCACTATTGTTGAACTAGTTTACAGTCCCACCAACAGTATAAAAGTGTTCCTATTTCTCCACATCCTCTCCAGCACCTGTTGTTTCCTGACTTTTTAATGATCGCCATTCTAACTGGTGTGAGATGGTATCCCACTGTGGTTTTGATATTTGCATTTCTCTGATGGCCAGTGATGATGAGCATTTTTTCATGTGTCTGTTTGCTGCATAAATGTCTTCTTTCGAGAAGTGTCTGTTCATATCCTTTGCCCACTTTTTGATGGGATTGTTTGATTTTTTCTTGTAAATTTGTTTGAGTTCACTGTAGATTCTGGATATCAGCCCTTTGTCAGATGGGTAGATTGCAAAAATTTTCTCCCATTCTGTAGGTTGCCTGTTCACTCTGATGGTAGTTTCTTTCGCTGTGCAGAAGCTCTTTAGTTTAATTAGATCCCATTTGTCAATTTTGGCTTTTGTTGCCATTGCTTTTGGTGTTTTAGACATGAAGTCCTTGCCCATGCCTATGTCCTGAATGGTAATGCCTAGGTTTTCCTCTAGGGTTTTTATGGTTTTAGGTCTCACATTTAAGTCTTTAATCCATCTTGAATTATTTTTTTGTATAAGGTGTAAGGAAGGGATCCAGTTTCAGCTTTCTACATATGGCTAGCCAGTTTTCCCAGCACCATTTATAGATTCAATGCCATCCCCATCAAGCTACCAATGACTTTCTTCACAGAATTGGAAAAAACTACTTTGAAGTTCATGTGGAACCATAAAAGAGCCCGCATTGCCAAGTCAATCCTAAGCCAAAAGAATAAAGCTGGAGGCATCACACTACCTGACTTCAAACTATACTACAAGGCTACAGTAACCAAAACAGCGTGGTACTGGTACCAAAACAGATATAGACCAATGGAACAGAGCCCTCAGAAATAATGCTGCATATCTACAACCATCCGATCTTTGACAAACCTGATAAAAAGAAGAAATGGAGAAGTGGCGTGTTTTATGGTTGGTTTGGGGAATGTATTTGGCTTTCTCAGGCTGTTCCTAATTGGAAGCAGGTGGGGAGGGTTGCAGGGGTGGATGAGAACATGGAATTAAGCTGATAGTTCTTGACCAAGTCCTGGCTGTTTTGGGCCAGTTGCTACAGGGGTTGTTATTTGGTTTTCTGGTCACTGCAGAGTGTAGGTCATAGTTGTGTTTGTATATATGGTCTTGATATTGTCCATCTGTATATTCAGTCTATCAATTTTGCTTTTTCTTTTTTCTTTTTTTGGACATTCTGATTATTTTTATTCTGGCTAACTTTAACTGTCTTCCATATCAATTACCTTCTCTGAAGTCTCTTAAACTTTATTTCCACTTAATTTTTTTCTTTCCTTCATGTCTCTTTATGTCTCATACTGTGTTAACTGGTGGTTGTTTTCCATTTTGCTCCTTCTAATTTTGCTTTTATTTCTGTGACGGCTCTATTTTTTTCTTTTCTGAATGCTTCCAGCCCATATTTAGCTCTTCTGGTTTTGTTCTTTCTTCCTTGAGTTCTCGCATATGAGCTTTGTGTGCATGTCTAACAGAGGACATTGTTTTTTAGTTCTTTTAAATTTCTATTGCAATTTTCCTTTTCTCCATGGCACTGTTCTGTATTCTTCTTCGCCTTTCTTTAGAAAGCATTTGCTTTTCTTTATTCTTTTCTTTTTTCCCTCTTATCTTTGTGTGAATTCTATGCTTTTTAAAAAAATTACTCAACTTCAAAAGAGGCAAACATTTCTTGACCCACTAAACGCGTAAGGGAGGAGAAAGGCTATTCAGATTAGCATTTTTTTCTATGATCCAGGATTTTGTGTGTAATTTCATTTAGTCTTCATTCAACGAAGACAGTCAGCTCTACTGCTTTTAATTTACTATTATTTTAAATACATTTCTCTATTCTCTTCTGACGCCATAGACACAGATTGAAAACACATGTTTCTTCATTTATCCCAGCTTTCCCTGTTTCTTGGATCTCACAGATACACCCTTAGTTTGCATATCCCCGTCTTTCTATTACAAACTAAAATTGGCATCACAGTGTGTGCCCCTCACTTTCAAGGAGTAAATGTTGTCTCACACTTTTTGGAAGCCGCAGTTTAGTCTTTCTCTCTAGAATCTGTTTTCTGGCTCCTTCCTGCATGGCCCCTTCTAAATTACAATTGTTGTTTGCAGCTCTTGAATTTTTGTAGGCAGAGTTGGTGTGTGCATGGGTGTCTGTCTGTGCTGCTATCACAGAATACCTGAGACTGGGTAGCTTATATATAATGGAAATTTGTATCTCGTAGTCTGGAGTCTGGGAAGTCTAAGATCAAGGCACTGGCAGATTCAGTGTCTGGTAAAAGCCTGGTCTTTCTGGTCTCTGCTTCCATGATAGCTCCTTGTTGCTATGCCCTCTGGAGGGGACTAATGCTGTGTCCTCACATAGCAGCAAAGAAACAAAAGGGCAAAAAGGGTCAAACACTGTATAAAGCCCCTTTAAAGGCCTTAATTTCATTCACTAAAGAGGAGCCCTCATGACCTAATCACCTCCTAAAGCCTTTACCACTTAATACTGCTGCATTGGAGATTAAGTTTGAACGTGATATTTGGAGGCACACAAACATTCAAACCATAGCATTTCACCCTTGGCCCCCCAAAGTTCAAGTCCTTCACATATACAAAATACATTCTTTCTATCTCAATACCACCTAAAGTCTTAACTCAATGCTAATTGAATTCAAAAGTCTGAAGTTCAGAGTCTTATCTAAATATCATCTAAATCAGATATCGCTGAGACACAAGGTATGATTCATTCTGAGGCAAATTCCCCTCCAGCTGTGAGCCTATGAAATCAAACGAGCTATATGCTTCCAAGATACAGTGGTGGAACAGGCATAGGATAGACATTCTCATTCTAACTAGGAGAAATAGGAAGAACAAAAGGGGTAACAAGTCCCATGTAAGTCTAAAAGCTAACAAGGCAAACAGCATTAAATCTTGGGGCTTGAGAATAATCTCTGACTCCATGTCTTACTTTTTAGTCACTTGGTTGGGGTTGGGTTCCCAAGGCTTCAGGGGACTCTGCTCCATGGCATTCCTGGGTACAGCCCATGCTACAGCTCTCATGGGTTGAGGCCTAGAGCCTGTAGCTCTCCTGGGCTAGACTTGGACATTGGTGGATCTACAGTTGTTCAGTCTTGGGGGAAGCCACACCCCTAAGGCTTCATAGCGCATCCCCTTAGTGGAGGCTGTCTGCAGTGGCCCTGACCCCATAGCTGTAATGGGCATTGCCTTAATGGGGATGCTCTGTGGTGGCCCATCTCTGTGGAAGTTCTCTGCCTGGGCCCCAGGTCTCTCCAAGGTACTGTTTGGAATCTAGGTGGTGGTAGCCATGCCTCCTCAGCTTGTGCACCCTGCACCTGCAGAATCAGTACCATGTGGACACCACCAAGGCTTATAGCTTGTGCCCTCTGGAATGGCAGCCCAAGCCACACCAGGGTGGCTAAGGATTGCTGCATTAGCATGTGTGGAGCAGAAGCTTGAGGTGGCCCTGGGCAGCAAGACCCAAGTCCCATGCTACCCTGGGCTCGCCCCTTGAAACCATTCTGCTTTCAAAGCCTTGGTACTCTGACCTGTGGTGAGAGTGGTAGCCTCAAAGTTCTCCAAAATACCTTTCAGGTCATTCTTCCATCATCTTGATCAAGGCACCCAACTTTCTTCTATTTATACTAATCTCTCCATCAAAATGTTTGCTTAGCTACATCCTTGGTGTTCTCTCCAGAATGTGTTTTCTCATTTTTACAGGCTGAGAATTTTCCAATTAAGTTCTGCATCCCTTTTAGTTAAAAACTGTGCCTTTAGTTTATCTCTTTCTGCATTTTACTATAAGCGGTGAAGTAAGTGCCATGCGGCCCGTTCAATACTTTGTTTAGAGATTTCTTCTGCCAAGCATCCTAATTCTTCACTCTTAAGTTTCAACTTCCACAAAACACTAGGACAAGGACACAATTCAGTCAAGGACACAATTTGGCCTTTGCCACTTTATAACAAGGATGGCCTTTCCTCCAGTTTCCAATATCATATATTGATACCTATTTCCGTTTAAGACCTCATCAGAATGGTCTTCAGTGTCTTCATTTCTACCAACATTCTGTTCACAACCACTTAGATAATCTGAGAGAAATGAGGCTCTTTCTACTACTCTTCTCTTCTGAGCCCTCACCAGGATCTCCCTGAGTGCTCCGTTCACAGCAATTCAGGCTTTTTCTTGCCTGTTCCTCCAAACTCTTTCAGCCTCCACCCATTACGTGGTTCCAAAGCCACGTCCACAATTTTAATTATTTATTATAACAACATCCTACATTCAGTATCAGTTTTTGTCTTAGTCTGTTGTGTTACTATAACAAAATGCCTGAGACCTAGTAATTTATAAATAATAGAAATTTATTTCTCACAGTGTCGAGGCTGGGAAGTCTAAGATTAAGGCACAAGTAGGTCTGATGTTTGGTGAAGGCCCAGTCTTTGCTTCTAAGGTGATGCTTTGTTGCTGTGTTCTCACATGGCAGAAGCTGGAAGGGCAAACTAGACCAAGCTAGTTTCCTCTATCGAAAAACATTCCTAATCCTATTCACAAGGGAGGAGCCCTCATGACCTAATCAACTCCTAAAGACCCCACCGCTTAATACTGTTGCATTGGAGATTAAGTTTCAACGTGAATTTTGGAGGGATACAAACATTCAAGGCAGGGATCTGAGGTTTTAACTATCTTCCAGTTTTGCTGAAAGTGGACTTTCTTTCTGTTTCTTTTTGTTCTTGCCACTTTTGCATGATTTTTATCATTTTTTTTGCAAGACGATAAGTAGGAAATGTTGCAACTTCCTCTGAGATCAAGATAGGGCCACTACACTCCAGCCACTCTTTGCCATCATGTACAAATGATCATTTCAAAGTCCCCGTAGGAGGACCAGGGAATGATGGCATCTGGCAGTGACTAGGAATGTCCCTCAGCATGGCTCACTCAAAAGAAGAAATTCCACCACTCCTGTGACTAGATCAATTTATTTCTCTCTCTGAGTTTTCTCCACTTCAGGTGGCATTTAAGTCATCACATCCATAGTCTTCATTTTTAAAAATCTGGAGGACCTGGTGCCATTCCTTCGGAAAATATTCCAATCAATAGGAAAAGAGGGAATCCTCCCTAACTCATTTTATGAGGCCAGCATCATCCTGATACCAAAGCCTGGCAGAGACACAACAAAAAAAGAGAATTTTAGACCAATATCCCTGATGAACATCGATGCAAAAATCCTCAATAAAATACTGGGAAACTGAATCCAGCAGCACATCAAAAAGCTTATCTACCATGATCAACTGGGCTTCATCCCTGGGATGCAAGGCTGGTTCAACACATGCAAATCAATAAATGTAATCCAGTATATAAACAGAACCAAAGACAAAAACCACATGATTATCTCAACAGATGCAGGAAAGGCCTTTGACAAAATTCAACAGCCCTTCATGCTAAAAACTCTCAATAAATTAGGTATTGATGGAACGTATCTCAAAATAATAAGAGCTATTTATGACAAACCCACTGCCAATATCATACTGAATGGGCAAAAACTAGAAGCATACCCTTTGAAAACTGGCACAAGACAGGGATGCCCTCTCTCACCACTTCTGTTCAACATAGTGTTGGAGGTTCTGGCCAGGGCAATCAGGCTGGAGAAAGAAAGAAAGGGTATTCAGTTAGGAAAAGAGGAAGTCAAATTGTCCCTGTTTGCAGATGACATGATTGTATATCTAGAAAACCCCATCATCTCAGCCCAAAACCTCCTTAAGCTGATAAGCAACTTCAGCAAAGTCTCAGGATACAAAATCAATGTGCAAAAATCACAAGCATTCTTATACACCAATAACAGACAAACAGCCAAATCATGAGTGAACTCCCATTCACAATTGCTTCAAAGAGAATAAAATACCTAGGGATCCAACTTACAAGGGATGTGAAGGACCTCTTCAAGGAGAACTACAAACCACTGCTCAACGAAATAAAAGAGGATACAAACAAACGGAAGAACATTCCATGCTCATGGATAGGAAGAATCAATATCGTGAAAATGGCCATACTGCCCAAGGTAATTTAGAGATTCAATACCATCCCCATCAAGCTACCAATGACTTTCTTCACAGAATTGGAAAAAGCTACTTTAAAGTTCATATGGAACCAAAAAAGAGCCCGCATTTCCAAGTCAATCCTAAGCCAAAAGAACAAAGCTGGAGGCATCATGCTACCTGACTTCAAACTATACTACAAGTCTACAGTAATCAAAACAGCATGGTACTGGCACTAAAACCGAGATATAGACCAATGGAACAGAGCAGAACCCTCAGAAATAATACAACACATCTACAACTATCTGATCTTTGACAAACTTGACAAAAACAAGAAATGGGGAAAGGATTCCCTATTTAATAAATGGTGTTAGGAAAACTGGCTAGCTGTATGTAGAAAGCTGAAACTGGATCCCTTCCTTACACCTTATACAAACATTAATTCAAGATGGATTAAAGACTTAAATGTTAGACCTAAAACCATAGAAACCCTAGAAGAAAACCCAGGCAATACCATTCAGGACATAGGCATGGGCAAGGACTTCATGTCAAAAACACCAAAAGCAATGGCAACAAAAGCCAAAATTGACAAATGGGATCTAATTAAAGAGCTTCTGCACAGCAAAAGAAACTACCATCAAAGTGAACAGGCAACCTACAGAATGGGAGAAAATTTTTGCAATCTACTCATCTGACAAAGGGCTAATATCCAGAATCTACAATGAACTTAAACAAATTTACAAGAAAAAACCAATCCCATTGACAAGTGGGTGAAGGATATGAACAGACAGTTCTCAAAAGAAGACATTTATGCAGCAAACAGACACATGAAGAAATGCTCATCATCACTGGTCATCAGAGAAATGCAAATGAAAACCACAATGAGATACCATCTCACACCAGTTAGAATGTCAATCATTAAAAAGTCAGGAAACAACAGGTGCTGGAGAGGATGTGGAGAAATAGGAACACTTTTATACTGTTGGTGGGACTGTAAACTAGTTCAACAATTGTGCAAGTCAGTGTGGTGATTCCTCAGGGATCTAGAACTAGAAATACCATTTGACCCAGCCATCCCATTATTGGGTATATACCCAAAGGATTATAAATCATGCTACTATAAAGAGACATGCACACGTATGTTTATTGTGGCACTATTCACGATAGCAAAGACTTGGAACTAACCCAAATGTTCAACAATGATAGACTGGATTAAGAAAATGTGGCACATATATACCATGGAATACTATGCAGCCATAAAAAATAATGAGTTCATGTCCTTTGTAGGAACATGGATGAAGCTGGAAACCATCATTCTCAGCCAACTATCGCAAGGACAAAAAGCCAAACACCGCATGTTCTCACTCATAGGTGGGAATTGAACAGTGAGAACACTTGGACACAGGAAGGGGAACATCACACACTGGGGCCTGTTGTGGGGTGGGGGGAGGGGCGAGGGATAGCATTAGGAGATATACCTAATGTTAAATGACGAGTTACTGGGTGCAGCACACCAACATGGCACATGTATACATATGTAACAAACCTGCACATTGTGCACATGTACTCTAGAACTTAAAGTATAATGAAAAAAAATATATAAAAATTTAAGCAATAGCAATCCATTCATATATTTCCTAATATGTCTCATTTTCTGAACTAAAGATTAAAAATTTGAATTTGAAAAAAATCTGATTTATAAGGTGTAACAATCAAGTATCTATTGTTTTCCTCTAGAAAAAAAAGTAATATTCTCTTTAACTTTTTACTGTTAAATAGTAGAAAGCAGACTGCAAATCAGTGTTTGAGATAGTATTTTGGGGAAAACCTGGGAATAAAGTTTGAACTTTGATCGTGCTTAATTGGTGGCATGATAGTTAAAATATTTTATGATTTTTTTTTCCTTGAATCAGCTTTTCTTATAAAATTATCTCAGATCTAGCCTGATAAGAACAATGAAGAGATGAAGAGAAAGATGAAAGTAATCTCTAGTATGTGATTTTTGAGAGACTCTTGAAAACCCCCGTGGTCAAAAATGTGTCCTACATGGGCTTTTCTTCCTGCTTGACTTTGCAAGGATAGTAATAAATTCCTTTGAGGCTTCTCCTGCATTCCTTTTTCAAAATGTAGATTTTCACAGGTGAGGCAATGCACCAAGGACATGTTTTTAACCAGCAGTGAGCTGATTATGAGCCTGTCTTCTCATCTGATTCACACAACTGTTCTTTGAGCAAGATTTCCCCGAGAATTTTTTGGTTCTTCCCTCAAGGGTGACAGCCACATTTTGTGACTGATATTGGATTAGCCCGTCAATCCAATGGATTAAGCTATAATGTCAAGTTTGGCAGCAAAGATGGGGTTGAGTAATTTTACCTCTGTCTGGTTGTGGGGTTTGAGGTTTCATCTCCCTTCTGCTCAGGTGATTGGTCAAAGCCTGAGACTTTGATTAGCTTCAAAGGGAGGTGTAGAGTGGGGTCAATTATGTCTAAAAAAGATCAAAACCCAATCTTTTTACCTTTTTTAATGGTCTCAGCTGTTTCTCTCATTCACAGTTGATACTCATGAGTATCTTTGTTGTAATATTTAGAAAAGGGAGAGAGTAAATAGGGGTCCATTCTTTGACCTTGAACATTGATCCAACTCAGCCTTTAATTAGAGCTATGCACAGGCGTAGAGCATTCTTATGCAGCTGGGAATAAAATGGTACCCTCATTTCCATTCTGCATTTGTTTTCTGTGAATACCTTCCTAGAACTTTGTTGGGAGGGATGGGGTAATTAACTGGGCAAGATGAGGTCATTATCTGGTTCCTGACCAAAATATTGTTATAATAGCACCTGATACTCTCATCTTAACTTGTAAAGTAACCTCATTGAGAAATAAAGACCAAGGGCAGGAAATACTCTGTAGAAAGAGGGGAAAGCCCACCAGCTGAGAGAGAAAGGAGTCCTGGAACATGGGACAGTGAACTAGGAGAAACTTTGGGGCAGATGAATGTGTGTGAGGATGTGGGTGGTGGGGTTGATGGCAGCAGAGGATGAACTTTTTAAATCAGTGAATCATCTTGTGGAAACATACGGCTGATAATATATAACTTTCTTGTTTACAACTCTGTAGTGCCTCCCCATTGCTTGCTCTGAGGATGAAGTCCAAACCTTTTAGCAAGAAACCTCAGGCTGGGTCCATGGCTCATGCCTGTAGTCCCAACACTTTGGGACGCCACAGTGGGTGGATCATCTGAGGTCAAGAGTTAAAGACCAGCTTGGTGAAACCCCATCTGTACTTAAAAAAAAAAATTAGCTGGGCATGCTGGCATGTGCCTGTAATCCCAGCTTCTTGGGAGACTGAGGAAGGAGAATCTCTGGAACCCGGGAGAAGGAGATTGCAGTGAGCTGAGATTGCACCACTGCACTCTAGCCTGGGCAACAGAACAAGACCCCATCTCAAAAAAAAAAAAAAAAAACAAAAAAACAAAAAAAACACCTCTGCCTGATGTGGACCCTGTCTCGCATGTCACACCTCACGCTGTTCCAGACACACTGACCATTAATTCTTAGGCTAAGCAAATCCTGCATTGGTTAAGGGCCTCAACATCATTTGTGCTGTTCCTACTCAGAATTCGATTCACCTGCAAATACCTACTTTTCTAGTACGTCCCTGTTTAATGTCCTCCTTCAGAAAAGTGTAGTAGGTGTCCTCTGTTTAACCCACATAACTCAGGTGTGCAACAGATATGGACTATTCTATATTCTGTTTCTCAGCTATCTTACTTTTAAGCCTTGTTTTGTCTAATGGTGGGGGAAAACCCCCACAGTCTTGCTAATCCATTAAACCCAATCACTTCCAGGATTTTCTCTGTAACTCCAGAGTTAAGTTTAGTCATCTGCGATGTTTTTTCTCACCTTTGGGTCTCCGTGGGAATATGTCTAATTTGTGGGGGTGCTTGCAAATTGTCAAGGCATTTGGGAAGATATCAAGTCCTTGGTCTCTAGCCACATAGCGTTTATTTCTGTGACTGCTTTTAGGTTTATCTCTAGTCCTGGTGTCTGTCCTTCTGGCTTCTATCAAGGTGTTCCATCTTGTCTGACCATGGAGGGGTAATCATTGTCAAGAGAGACGAACATTCTCATATCCTCCGTAGCAGGGCAGTCCACCACCCAACCTCTGTTAACATGCTTCTTTTCTTGGTCATAAGACATCCACAAAATGTGCTGACTTTCCCTCTTACAGCTAACCCCTGGGACCATGTAAATATGTACATTCACTCTTCAATTATTCTCCTTTTGAAGCATTATCATGGAGTAATCTGGTACTCTGATTCCTTCAATGTTTTCTGATTGATCCTCAAGTGTAGGCTTTGAGAACTCAGAAAGCTCTTATTTCTCCAGAAACCCAGCTCTTGCCAATGAAAGCTTTGGTTTCCAAGTCAGTTTGCTCTTATAACAGATTTAAAAGTGTATTTTGGAACTCAAAATCTGTGAATGGACTGTTTCTTTGTCTTTGTATTCTTATTATAAAAATTCTGTTCATCTTTAAGAGTACAGAATTCCTCTGACTGTATAGGGGAGAGTCACTCTAAGAAACTGTGGGATATGGGGAGAAATACTTTTTTCAGGAAATTAATCCACCATGGAAGGTTGCTTCATTGTCAGGACTGGATCAGGCTTCATTGTTTTAGTCTGAAATTATGTATTGAAGTGACTTGGGTCTCTATCCATGTAACATTTGTGCGTCCCAACAAATTCTGAGCTTCATGAGAGATCTAAGACTGTGTCTGTGCCTGTCTTGCTTACCACCAAAGCCTGAGCTCTAGGTACAGGACTTGGCAGAGAATAGGTGTTCCACAAATTCCCAGTAAATAGTTGAATAATCTGGGGAGAGAGAAGAGATCAGTGTGGTAGCAGGAGGGTTCTGGTACCCAGGGGCAGAGTTGGGAGCTGAATGAACACAAGTGGGAAATGGCTGCAAGCTAGTTTCTCTTGATGAGTGTGGTGGTGCTTGTAGTGCAGTGAGGGCTTAAATATTGCTGTGGAGCCCATTGGTTCAGAATTTTTGTGCCCTACATAGATTTCAAATAGGCACTGGAGTTCAACTTGGAACAAATTCTGGGATAGTACCCATGTTCATGTAATAAAGGACAATAGTGGAAAACACATCATCTGCATGTAGGTAGCACTATTTGCGTCCCAATGTGGAGGCTTCCTTACAGGATCCTCCCCACCCCATCCCTCCCCATAAACATGGACCTAGTACAGTTGTGGCTCACTACAGAGGGGGCTGTAGGTTGCCATGGTGAGGAGAGGGCTTTGTAAAGTTCTGTGCTTTTCTGTGTAGCCCTGAGGTTAGAGATTCCCTGCAGAACAAGCAGGCTTACTTGAAGAAAACAAATAAGTTAAAAATAAGTGGGCAATTCACTTTCTCCTTATATCAGGTTGTCAGGAAATTTGTGAGTGTTGTGTGTGTTTTCATAATTTGAAAAGCATATCTGACTTTTTCTTGTCAGAATTGATTATTTTGGGATTTAAAAGGCAATACACTCCATCAGGGAGCAAAACTGTGGAAACTCCTGACGTGAAAGCAGATGGTGCAATTTCTTACTCATGCGGTTCTTAGGGAATCCTGGCACATTGCTGGTACTCCAGACAGAGGGATAATGTCATTAGAGTCACTGTGTCAATTTATTTTTCCCAGAGAAGGACACAGAGGAAAATGTAAGCACAGCTCAGCTAAATCTCTGCGTTACTCAAGCTCCAGAGGTAGGTGGCATGACATTGGCCTTGGAGCTTGACGGCAGAGAGAGATCTTCAGAAAATGGATTCAGAGACCAGGAGGAGATCTTCAAGGCCAGGGATCCAGCCTTCTTATTTTACAGTGAGGAAACTGAGGCCCATAAAGTGAATTGACTTGATGAAGATGGCACAGTTACTTGGTAAGTGGGAGTGCTGTGATATTTTAATTAAACCACGGCTTCTCAAACACTTATTTTCATCCAAATCACATGGAAATCATGTGAAAAATGCAGATTCTAATTCAGGACATTAGAGCCATGGCCTAGAATCTGCATTTTTAACATTCCCCCAGGTGATATTGACGTTTCTCTTCCCTGGGCAACACTATGATTTTTAAAATATTATGTTACAGGGACCTAATCACAAGCCATTCCTGAGTACCTCCTTCAGAAAGGATTGTTTTAAGACATGGAAGAAGGCTCAGGAGTCCAAGACTACTGACCTGGTGTGGATTCTCACCACAGCATGCCCACTAAAGTGAGGATGTCCTGTAAAATCAGAGAAGCCAGTCTGGCTTATAAGGCTCTGACTGTTCAGCTCAACTTCTTCTCTTTCATTGCTGACTTTGTCACTGTTTTCCTGCTTCTCCCATGGAATACAATCTGAGACAGATAGGATATGTGTTCATTGTATAAAAGACTTTGCAATACCCACCCCCCTGCCCACCAAAAGAAACAGAATAAAAGAGATTACTGGGTATTCTTTGGAATTCTAGGTATTGTCTAGCATACCCATCTGGATTATCTGATGCTATAGTCATCTATTCCTCTCATTGTTTATGAGCTGTTTTTAAATCTCTTTAAGTTGTATAATAGAACCTAAGCATAAAGCCAATGATTCTTGTCCCATTAAATGCAATGCATTATTGCCATATGGATATAGACCACATCTATTTTTAAATTTATTTTAGCATTCCTGATTGTCTATATGTTCTTTGAATTATTTGCATTGAGTGTAACATTTTACTGTTCTATCATCAATTAATAGGTTATATAAAATATTTGACAAATGTTCCTTTTATGTTTTATATTTGTGCAAGAGTTACAGTTTTACCCTTAAAAATTGTCCTTTAAAATGATCTTTGATTATTTGGCTGAATCCCTTATCCAAAAGAGGTAAAATTGAATTTGCTCTTTAATGTGAAAATCTAGGGTCTTAATTTTCAACACTTATGTAGCACTTAGAGTCACACCAGTTTGTGGAGTCTCAAAGGATCTTAAGTTACTGATCAGACAGCTGAATCTCAGAAAAATGAAGAGATTTACCCAGGGACACATGGCTGGGATGGGGTAGAGAAAGGAGTCTCCTTTTTCTCATACTACCCTTTAGTTATTGTGTGTTTGAATGACCCAAGTCTTTATTCACCATTGTCCTAATCGGTGAGTTGACCAAAGGTAGGAGGAGCATAGACATGTGGGAAGGGGCCCAAAGAACTGGTGCTCTTTGCCTCTTTTATTGACCCTTCTGCAGAAGAGGTCAAGGAAAATGTGAAGGCTTGTGCCTTGTCGTGGATAGATTTGTGTCTGCAGTTGTTTACCTGAGGCCTGTGGCCTGCAAAGACACAGAGAGTGGCCATGAAAAGTCTCTCTACAGCTAAATGGCTCAGCACTATTGCAGGTGACCATGATGACAGTGACGGCAATCATAAAAATTCTTGGAATGAGCATATGCTCTGGAGTCAGACTGACTTGAGTTTAAATTGTGCTCTGTTTATTACAAATTGTATACCCTTGGCAGAGTTGCTTAACCTCCTCAGAACTTTGTGCTACCCCATTTTACACATTAAAAAATAATCTCATAGAATTATTGTGAAGAATTTTTGAGACAACATGAAAAGCACAATGTAGTTCCTTGTCAGTATTCATCGAATGTTCTTTTCTCTTTTTTATCTTCACTTTTGCCAAGAAATGTATTCATTTACATTCAACTCTCTTTACCCAGAAAAAAGTTAACTGCTCAATGGCATTTATTGAACACTGGTTATGAATCCAGCCTGTGTCAGGGACTACGGGGTATACAGAAATGTAAACGTTCCTTCCCCTGCTTTCAATGAACAAACAGTCTAATTAAGGAAGGGTAGTAACTGACCTGGAACAAATAAAGACATCATTGCATTGAGAATTTGGAGACATGAGGCATCAGTGGAGGTTGGAAAAGGTAGTTGTGGACACAGCATGGACAAAGGGGAGGTGGTGGGAGGGAGGGAGCACGATGTGGGGAAGGAATTGGCTTAGTCCTCAGAGAGGGTATTGGTGGGGAGCAGTGGGAGCCTAGGTGGGGAAAGCAGGCCTGTGCAGGTTTGGAGAGAACCTTGGACGCCAAGCTGAGTAGCTAGGCCTTGCTACAATAGATGGCAGCAACCCCTGGCGGGTTCTGAGCAGAGGAATAAGTAACATGCTTTGCAAGCCCAGATGTTGCCCTCTGCAGTTTCTTTTATGGGACTCTGTTTGTTGTTGTTGAGCTCCCTGAATTTCTCCTGGAGGTCAGAGATGTCACTTGCTGCTCTGACACTGATTCAAAGGTTGATTCTGAGGAGTGCTGAGGAGGCTGATTTTTGTGGGAAGAGATGACAATTTAAATGCCCCATAGAGGCAGCTCCCCCAGATTCCTCTACATCAGTTTTTTTCTCTGAGTGTCTATACTTCTGGTTACTCTGAACAGGAATATGTTATCTGTAATTTTTCATTATAAGTCTGATTAATGATCTTTTTTTTTTGCTTTGTAGCCTCAATTTAATGAAAAAATATAATCTTGACTGCTAAAAAATTGAGCTTTGATATTTTCGTCCATATTTTTCATTACCATTGTCATTTCCAGACAAGCCTCTTGATAATAGAATTTCATATGAGCACTTTATGAAGATTTTGACAAACCTCCATTCAAAACCAAGGCAATTTCAATGACTTAGGGAGCAGATGCTCTGGGCCTTGGGGGGAAAAGGGATAAGGGCGACCTCCTTTTTTTTTTTTTTTTTCTTTTTTTTTTTTGAGACAGAGTCTTGCTGTGTCACCCAGGCTGGAGTGCAGTGGCGCATTCTTGGCTCACTGGAGCCTCTGCCTCCTGGGTTCAAGCAGTTCTCCTGCCTCAGCCTCCTGAGTAGCTGTGATTACAGGCACCCACCACCATGCCCGGCTAATTTTTGTATTTTTATAGAGACGGGATTTCACTATGTTGGCCAGGCTGGTCTCGAACTCCTGACCTCAGGTGATCTGCCCACCTCAGCCTCCCAAAGTGTTGGGATTACAGGCGTGAGCCACCCTGCCCGGCCCTATGACTTCCTTCTTATGGACATATAACTGCCGAGGGTTAGTGTCAGTGCAGGTATAGCAGGCAGATCATCATGACCATGCACACATGTTTATCAGTGATTGAAGTGGGACACACTGAGCCCTGGAGCAAAGGGAGATAGAAAACATATACATGAACCACTTGGGAGGGGAGATGAGGGGCCGTTTATGGAGATGAGATGCAGAATGCAACTGATAAATGATACTGATGGGAGCAAAGCCAGTGTAGCTGCCAGCCTCTAGAATGACCAAGATGATAATGAAAAATAAAAATAACAGATATCCTTGCTGAGTATTTTACATCCACTATTTCATTTTTATCCTCACAACAACTCTGAAAGGTCGATATTATTAATCTGATTTTATAGAAAATGACAGATCTGCATTAAAACCCTGGTCTTTGTGAGGCTGACAGCTGACCTCTTCATGGCATTGCACTACCTCCCTAGGGAGACATCTTCTAAGTAGAAGGGATCTTGGCTTGAGATTAAACTCATGCTCTAGAGGGCAGATGAGTCCTAAGGAAAGGTGGGTTGTGCTTGCCAATAATCTATTTGCATGGGAGACTGGAGAGTGTCTGGGAATGAACAACTTCTCAGTGAAAGAGAGAGCGAGCTAAGTCCTGTTAGCCAGACCAGAGTTTCCAGCTGAAATGGGGGACTGCTTTTGAGTATAGAGACAGACCTCAGGCCGTCTCTGGTTCAGTCTCTGTGGAATGATACCTGGATATTAGGAACCGCAGGATGATTGGACACGATGATATCAAGATGTTAGGACTAAAAAATAGAGACTGGGTGAAATGAATCATCAAGGCCATCATAAAGTGATGAGGGAAATAAGATTCTTGTGACAGAGGTGGGAGAAGAGTTTTTTGAAAGGTTTGGATTAGAGAGGAACTCTGTGAACTGCCCATGAAAGGAAGGTGGATGGGGAGGGAAAGGGAATTTTATGAACCATGTCTCCATTCAGTGTTTGATAAACGCAAGCAAAATTATTTTGAAAATACATTTTGGTTTCCTAGGCTGTATCTCTTTAACTGTGACTTATCTCTGAGGTGTCTGCTAGGTTGGTCATGGTTTTGTAGTTTTTATGCCAACAAACTTGGTATTAGCCATGGTAACTCATGTCCCTGGGGCACTTTTGTATAAGTAGGCATTTTTAACCAGGAAAATGGGCCTGGTTCTTAGTTCAAAGAGTTATTAAATGTGAAGTATCAGCAAAATCAAGAAAACAGAACGCTGTTATTTTTCCTTTTAGTTTTCTATTTTTTTATTTACCATTTTAATCTCTCGGCTGGGCACGGTGGCTCACGTCTGTAATCCCAGCATTTTGGGAGGCTGAGGCGAGTGGATCACGAGGTCAAGAGATCGAGACCATCCTGGCCAACATGGTGAAACCCCATCTCTACTAAAAATACAAAAAATTAGCCAGGCGTGGTGGTGGGCGCCTGTAGTCCCAGCTGCTTGGGAGGCTGAGGCAGGAGAATGGTGTGAACCCGGGAGGTGGAGCTTGCAGTGAGCTGAGGTTGTGCCACTGCACTCTAGCCTGGGCGACAGAGCGAGACTCCGTCTCAAAAGCAAGCAAACAAACAAACAAATAATCTCTCTCTTTTTTTATTTTTGTGAGATAGGATCTTACACTGTCACAGAGGCTGGAGTGCAGTGGCGTGATCATGGCTCACTATAGCCTCGAACTCTTGGGGCCAAGTGATCCTTCCACCTCAGCCTCCTGACTAGCTGGGACCACAGGCCTGTGCCACCATGCCCAGCTGTTTTTAATTTTATTTTTTTTGTTGTTGCTATGAGGTCTTCCTATGTTGCCCAGTCTGATCTCAAACTCCCAGGCTGAAGTGATTCTCCTGTCTCAGCTTCTCACAGTGCTGGGATTACAGGCATGAGCCACTGTGCTGGCTTTCCTCTCATTTCTCATAGTGATGTGAGTTCATGTTGCAGTGTAGCAGCAAATTACAAAAGTTTGCTATTGCTTGAATTTCATCGAATTGTAATTTTACTGGCCATACCTTACCTGCCATGGATACAAGAAACAATTTTGTCTTTTTCTTGGACTCACCAAGAGGTGACCAGGGCCAGTTTCATGTCCCACCACCAATCTTCCATCCCTGTAGAAAATATAACCTTGACCCAAATAGAAAAATTTCGAAGAGATTCTTGGATGTGTGACCTAATATTCATTAAGTCCCTTCTCTATTTGAATACCAGTCTCTGTGCCTCCCTTCTTGCCCGAATATTGGGGACCACATGTTAGTCCTTTGATAAATAACTACATCAAAAGAGAGAAGAGACCTTCACAGTCATCAGAAGCATCAGAAGGTGGGACCCATCTCTGTCTTTTATATATGCCATTCCCCTTGTAACAAATATCCTTTTGCTATAATAAGATATACCATTTGGGTAACTCAATATCCCTAGACTCAGTATATCTGTAAAATGAATGGGCTGAACTAGATGACTTCCAAACTATATTTTAAAGCTTTAATGTTCTAAGAGTCCATGGTTTCAGGCATAAACAATAGGCAGTGAAGGTCTCCCCCCCTCATCTTCCATTATGCCATAGCCTATTGTAATTCTGGCACTGGTTTTGAATCTTCTGTTTAACAGAGAGTCCAACTTGATTCTTGATTCAGAGAGAACTGGATTCCATAGAGAACTGGAGTGAACAATTCTCTCTCCTTGAATATTTTGGCTAATTCAGATTTTGCTGTAAGGACACCCAGCTATCCAAATCTCTCCTGGGTCCTAATGGAAATTTGAGAGCTCACATAGGCAGAACAGGTCAAAATTAGTAGAATTTAGTTGCATAATGGCAACTGGTGGGACCAGCCATTGATGTTGGTTGACACTGGTCACTTTCTCAGTGATTGTGGCAGTAACTTGGGAACTCCACAGAACCAAGCTCATAGAACATATGGGCACAAGGAACCTGGGATGGGAGAGGTGATGCCACAGAATGTTCAGCGGGAAAGCAAACAAAGGTGCTAAAGGTAAGAGTCTCTGGCTTCCTGTCTTGCTGAGGGATGGAGTTAGGACCTGGTGACCCAGGACAATCCTGGGTAGCTCATGTGTCCTATCTCAGTCTCTTGAGGTCAGCTCTACCCACATGAAACCAGGGACAAGACCAGCTGTGAGTCACCTTGAGCAGTCTGACATAACGTCGCTTTTTCTAAGCCCTATGGTGGTCACTGAAAAGTATCACCCAGGCATCGAGAAGTGTAAATGTTATTTGAAAACTAGCACTTACTTTCTGGTGATAAAAGAATTGTCTTTCTTTCATTATTGTTCCATCGACTCCAACTCACAGAGGGGCTCAAAGAGCACTCAAATAATTGCCTGCTGTAGTAATAAAGAGGTTATAGTCTCTTTCGTTGTGATGGCAACAGAACATTTTAGGAATTTCAGCTCCCCTCTGGCTTCTCCACTTGTGTTTTGGGGGAGGGATTCTGGATCTGACTCTCATTGTCTATTTTCTACAATTAAATTCCCCTGTAACTTTGTTCCAAATAATTTAGATGAAGGATCAAAATCATGTGCTAACTGGTCGATAACACTCAAGTTTCTCTCTGGTTTTGCCTGGAGGCACTTTTAAACCACTTTCTGGGAGAATCAGGGGGTTAGCTGTTGTACTTGGTTCTGGCTTTTTGAAATACTTGCCTCTCCCCAGTCTTTTTTTCCTGTTTGTTTCTCCATACTGGCAGGACCTATCCTTAATTCAGCTCACCACACTTCACGCTGGCCCATCTACCCTTCCAGCACACACACCGCACCATCACCAGGCCCTGGGGCCTCAGCATGGGTTCCTTTTGCTGCAGAAAACAGGTGGTCGGGGGAGGTGGTCACTCTTTGTCCCATTAGGTTCCCTTCCAAATTCTGCCAGAGACCACATAGGGGATACTTTTTGAGACTGTCTATTGATAGTTAGGCATTGATAATTACATCTGGACTATAAGAACAAACCAGGACCATCCCAGGCAAACAGGGATGTGTGGTCCCCACACCAATGGACTAGGCATTCTTTGGCCCTAGGCCTTTAAATATGCTTTTCTGGCTATCTGGAATGATCTTCCCATATCTTATCCTGGTTAGTTCCTGTTCACTCATTCTTCAGGTTTCGCTACAGATGATATTTCTTCAGGAAGACTTCCCTGATCCTCCCTTGGGCTGATTAGAGATCCTGCTTCCAAAATTTCCCCTTTCTCCCCCCTCCCCAAAAATAATGAGAATCAATAAGACTTAATATTTGCTAGCACAACAGGGTGACAATAGTCAATAATAATTTGATTGTACATTTACAAATAACTAAAAGAGTATAATTGTATTGTTTGTAACACAAAGGATAAATGCTTGAGGGGATGGATACCCCATTTTCCACGGTGTGATTATTACACATTGCATACCTGTATCAACATCTGAGGAAACTTGTGAATATATACACCTACTATGTACCCACAAAAATCAAAATTAGAAATTAAAAAATCGACAAAATTTCCCCTTCCCTATCACGCCATCACAATATCACACAGGTGCACATGTTCTTTCTCTCATGAGTATGCACACAGGGCTCTGGGGCTGGGCACTATTTACCTTGTCTCTGCAGCACAGCAGCTAGCTTGTTGACTGCAGCTTAGTAAATATTTATTGAATGCTACACTGATTTCCCTCCTTCCTTCCCTCCCTCCCTCCTTCTCTCCTTCCTCTCTTCTGGTGCCTTGAGTCTTTAGTATCCTCTACAATATTTGCCGGCATTTAGTTTTGTTTTGGCTTACTTCTGGTTTCGCTGTTCCTCAGTTTTCCTCCTCATCCTTTTTCCTTCCACCAAGCTCATCCTTTTCTCTTCCCTGCTTTCGCTGTGTCCTGTGCTATGTAGCTTAAATTCTCTTTTCGCTGTTTTCCCATCTTAAAATAGTGCCTAAGCTGAGTGGCTGGCTCCTTTTGTGAAAGTGCACTTCAAGAATACAAGTGTCTAGGTTATATGACTTTGGAATAAGAAAAATAGGATCCCAGAATTTGCTAGCCTATAAGATCTCTGCTTCTATTTTGAGTCAGTGATGAATTCCCTTTAGCAGGTGTGCTTGTTTGTAAGCCTTTACCTCTGCTATCTCCCTTTACAGTTTGGTCTTTTTCATAACTGTAGGTTTGAAGCAGGATGGCTGCTGGGATGACTTCTATTCCTAATGATAAATTTCATGTGAATCTTCAAGCATTCAAGATTTGAGAAGTGGGTAACATTGTTTGTTCTTGGTCCTCTCGGGCACTGAAAATCTGAGATGTATGGAAAGATATCCTGCTTGGCATAGATATTCCTCAAAAAGATGAGGCTTATTTGGAAGGAGGCTATTCTGTAGAAACTGAGCTTTCTTCCCTGTGCTGCCCCTTTGGATTCCACTTTCTTCCTTAGTAGAACTCCCTTTTTGAGTAGTTTTGCTCTTTGTATTTGTTTTCTTTTCCTGCCTTTATTCAGAGCCACAAATGAATCTGATATCTCTGCTCACTTCTGGCTTATCTGAGCTTCTTTGCCACCTTGTATGCTTTATCATGTGTGGCTAAGAAGCCTGTATCCCCAAAACAGAAGGCTAGACATTGGTATGCTGCAGCCGGCTGGCACTGGCTCGTGAGCACCAATCCTGTGTATCTCTCAACTCAGCATTTGGTGACATCACATCAGTGGTTTGAAATCTGCCATAGTGGGAGTATTTACAGCACGGAAATCAGCAAACTTGGCAAACACTGCAAATCGAGGGGGATGTGTGTATGCATGTGCCCACCTTGTTATTTAACATTTACCAGTATACCACTCACTGGCTAAAGCATCAGAATTCCAGCTCTGTGGTGTCCAATATGGTAGTCGCTAGCTATATGTGGATATTTACGTTTAAATTAATTAAAATGGAATAAAATTTAAAATTCGGTTTCTCAGTCTCCATAGCCACATTCAAAATGCTTAATATTATAATCACATGTGGCCAAGTGGCTACTTTATAGGTACAGATATGGAATGTTTCCATCATGACGAAGTATTGGACCCCCGAGACTAGCTGTTTTGCCTTGTTGGATGTTTGGTATCGTGGTCCAGTCTGAGGTATTAGGATTAGAATTAGGTATGTGTTGTCTCCACAATTCACATATGCCAAAGGCAGTTTATACTACAATCTATAGATTAGGGGGTCAGCAATTGTTTTCTGTAAAGGCATATAAGTACATGGCTATAAGTACATTGGCTACATGGGCTATAATGGTCTTTATTGAATGGTCTGTAACTATTCAACTTTGGTATCATGGTATAAAAGCACCTACAGCTAGTACAAAAAAATATAAACCTATCTGTGTTTCAATAAAACTTTGTTTACAAAAACGGGTAGTAGACCAGATTTGGCCTATGGGCCATAATTTGCTAATCCCTGACCTATGCAGATATCTGATTTTTCAATGGAACTTAGAAATATATTTGAAAAATCCAATTTGGGTACATTTAAAATTGACCAAATTTATTCTATTTTAGAAATTAAGTATGCAAAATTTCAAACAGATACAAAAGTAAAGACAATAGTATAGTGAATGCACGTGTACCCAGTCACCTAGTTTTGACAATTATCAATACAAGGCAAATCTTATTTTGGCTACCCACCCTGTTATACTTTTTTATGTATGAGAACATTTTATATTAAAATACAGTAAAAAATTCGAAGATCATTTGATAAAGTAGGAGCCCTTTTAACCTACACAAATCAAACTTTGCATATTTTCAAAAGCAAGCTTATCTTATGCTATTTGATTATAATCAGTGACTCCTGGGAACCAGACATTCTGAACTCATGCTCTAAAAGCATCTCTGCCTCCCAAGACAGGAGGCTCTCTCCACCTTGGTAGAGTGAGGCAGAGTTGCATGTCATGGGTTTGCTTGCAGTATTAAAAATGAAATGGGCTGTGTGGAGCATGCAGCAAAATGCTTCCACTTCTTTGTATTATCTCAGCCCCTGGGCTATTCTTTAAGCCCAGTCCTTGTCTCTAGGGAGCAACACAGGCATATTACAACACTGTTGTGAGCTTGGCAGCTGTTCAAATGCAGAACCCTCCTCCTCTTCTTTCCCTTGCACACCCTCCCCCTACTTTTGCTATGAAGAGCTCTCAAGGATGGGCTTTGTTTCAGTAGAGAGAATCGTAGAATCACAGCAAGTGAGAATGGAAAAGCACGTTCATGAGCATATAGTTCAACTCTCACAATTTACATGTGCTTCAGAAGGGGCTCAGAGAAGTGAATGATTTCCCCAAGGCCACACAGCCAGGTTGCAGCAAAGCAAGGTCTAGGATTGAGTCTCCTGATTCCTAGTTCAGCATTGGGAAGGAAAAGAATGTGGAAGAGGGAGTCTTGTACCACATCACCAGCTACTTCTTTACTCTGAGTTCCACTCACTTGGGCCCTACTAACCTATCTTGTTTTCAGCTGACTATTAACTACCTAATCCCTGGCTAAAGCATGTCACCAACTCAAATAGCAGCTGACGATGTTACATCTCTCAAAGAAGATTTTGTTATAATAGCAGAGGCTTGGGCGTAAGACCGATGCACTGATGCTAAGGAACAAGTGAGGCCTTTTAGTTTGTCCTTCCTATTTGCAGTATCTTTCTCTCCTCCCGGCTCAAATCAAGATCTTTGAATGAGAAGACCTACCTCTTCTCCATCACATACACACACAGATATCACCCCCACTGATAGCTTAGGAAGCTTCTTGTAACTCTAGGATAGGCTCTGTTTCCCAGTGAATGATCCACCCCCTCCCCGAATAGCTAGAGTCAGTTTTAACTGACTCATGTCACGTTTAAACTTCAACCCAAGTGGCTTTTTCCTTCTCTGGACTTCCATTTCATTAGAGAATGGATCAGTGACTGAATCAGCAAATTTGAGTGATTCCCAGTGTCCTATGCTGTTAAAACATTAAGCTGACGATGACACTCCTCTGCTTAAAATGCTCCAAAAGCTTTCCATTTTCACCGGAATAAAAGGCAAATTCCTTCCCTTTGCCTCAAGGCCCTGCATGCTGGGCCCTGCTCACCTCTCCATTTTCCCCTTATGCCTACTCCCCTTTGCGACGCATCTTTTCAGGAACTGAAGCAGTTTCTCATCTCAGACTTTGCGCATGCTCTTCCTCTGCCTAGAACACCACTCCCTGGCTTTTCAATGGACTGATGTCACATCGTGAGAGAAGCCTACTCCAGATCCAAAATTAGCTTCATTAGGCTACATGACACATGCTCTTTTTGTGCCACTTATCACATATACTTTTTTGTGTTTTTGCTGATTTAACATTTTTCTCCCTACATAGACTTCTGCTCCATGAGGAGAAGGGCCACATCTTATTACTAAATACCTAGGCCTACTATTATGCCTGGCCAATCAATATTAGATATATTTTTCTAATTGTCTCATCTCTGCCCCTTGCAATTTTTAATTTTCCCCAATCAGTTTGCAAACTCTTTGTGTTTAAGGGACCAAGATTTCTACTTCTTGTCTTTTTACGACAGTACCTAGTACAGGGCTTATTCAATAATTGTGCCTACAGCTTGAGGAGAAATAGAGAAATACGCACCCCCCAGCCCCCAACAAAAAAAGTAAGACATTTCCTGACAATTAGGTACAGAGACATGTGGGGCAAGTAAATTCCTTCTCAGTAGAAATGAGTTCATAAGACCTATATAATGTACTCCCAAAGCCAAGATTTAGTAATAATGTAGTCCCCAAATACCTGAAAGTTGTGTTTAAAAATGCAGGTAAGGCTGTAACTGAAAAAACAAAGCAAAATCCAAATACTGTTTTTACTATATAGAGAAGGGACCTTGAGGATCACAGCTCAGTGAGAAGATGTTCCTCTAATTTTGTAGTTATTCCATGTAGAATGTAATATAATTTTTTTGAAAAACTTTAATTTTTAGAGCCCTTTTAGATTCACAGTAAAATTAAGCAGAAAACATAGGGCAGTATCATATGCCCTCTGCCCCACACACCCACAGCCTCCCCACTGCACCCACAGCTTCCCCCACCAGAGTGGCACATGTGTCACAATCAGTGGAGCTACATTGACACGTCATTATCACCCAAGCCCATAGTTTACATTAGGGTTCCCTCTTGACGTTGTACATTCTATGGGTCTGGACAAATGGACGTGTCCACCATTATGGTATCATGTGGAGTAGTTTCGCCATCCCTAGAATCCTTTGTGCTCTTCCCTTCATCTCTCCTTCATCCCTAACCCCTGGCAACTGTTGAACTTTTTACTGTCTCCATAGATTTGCCTTTTCCAGAATGTCATATAGTTGAAATCATGTGATATGTAGTCTTTTAAGATAAGCGTCTTTTGCTTAGTAATATGCATTTAAGTATCTTCTGTTGATACAATTTTTTGAAGCTATAAGATTATCTAACCCAGCATTTCTTAAATGTGTGTTTCATTGGAAGGTCACTGAGCCTCTAGGTGAAAAAGTGATTCACGGCCAATTAGGTTGGAAAACCTGACTACCCTTTCCTCCTTTGGGAGGGTCAAGTTCACGTTGGCATTATTAGCATCATTTAACCCACGGTTTGCCTCAGAGACTGTTCCAGAAAGAACTATTGATCACTTGCTACAGGACATGGTCCACGAAGCCCTTATCTAACCCAGTGCCTTATTTTTTATCCCCTTTTCTGTTTTGATTCCTGCCCAGACAGTGGCTCCCTTACATTATCTTTGACTATCCTGGTGGAAATAGTACCAGAAAGTACTTCATAAAGCGGTATTTTAGCAGTACCACATGTTCTGTGCCAAATTTATCTGTCCAAATGTTGCTGTGGTAACAACACAAACAGCCAAATACTAGATAACACAAACTGGCAGGGAGAACAAAAATTCCTTTTAATAAATTCATGGTTGCCTTAGACAAACCAAGCACATTCATGGTATGTTAATTTAAGGTTGTGTAGGAATTGTGAAATTGTTAAAGACAGACTCACAAGTCTGAAAGTTTACCACTGACTGATGCTACTGGAATAGATTCATGCATATGTCTATTCATATTGCATGGTTGTTGGTCATTTGAGTACGTGTCAAACAAGCTAACACTGGAAACTGGCCAATATCTGCTAATTTTGTGCAAGTCTGATACCATATTGATATTTCTGCTCAAGTTTGGTAGCTGGTCCATTCCTCCTCTGTCGTCTGAAGTAGGAGCTCTTATCATGTCATCTATTCGCAGTTGCCCCAGTGGAAAATGTTCTGCTGTTCCATGCTCTGAGTACATCCTCTTCCTTCTATCTGTGACATTCTTCTTCCTCTTGACTGAAAAACATTCATCCTTCAAGGCCCAACCTAGGTGTCTCTTTTTGGTGAACATTTGTGGGACTCTACCCTACCGTCTTCCACAGAACCTTCTGTGTAGAACCTTGTCTGATTTGTAATTACAGCTTTCATCTTTCTCATTGTTTCACAATTTCTTGTCATGCTAGAATGCAAATTTCTTAAGGATAATTACAACATCATATTTCTCTAGTCCAGAAATCAGCCCCATCCCTGGCACATAGTAGACATTTTATAAACATTTGTTCAGTGAATGAATGAAAGAATGGATAAATCAATCACTCAAGCATATAAGTCCTTAAAATCAGCAATTAATGTTGGGACTATGAAAAAACACAAGTCTTGTTGATTGCTTTTTAGGCTCAATAAGCATCAATTTGATGAGCTAATCCTTTCAAGTATAATACGCATAATTTAGATTTTTAGGTTTCCAACGAAATGATCAAAACAGGCGCACACAACTAATTCTCCTCCTAGTAACAAAAGCTTGTTGTTTCACAGTCTTAGCTACAGCAGGGCATAAGTACACTTTTTTTTTTTTTTGGCTAATTAACTCCATCTTCTTTCAAATGTTTAGGAGTTGTTTCTTAACATATAAAAATGACTTTATAAAGTTAAGCAAGAGCTGAGGTTTAGTGAAACAATATAGGCATTTGCTTTTCCTCTTTTTTACCATTAGCTATGTAAAATGTCTCTCAAATTTTCTGGGTTTCATTACAGTTCACTTTATTGCAGAATACGGCATGAGATGGTAATAGAGCATCTTGTTCTGTTGAATAAAAGAGTTGAGGGTGAGAATGTTGAAGTTTTTCTGTATGCCTTTCTTTGCTCCTCCTTTGTTTTTTCTTTCCCTACACTAACACATAAGGCCCATCAGAGGAAGGCTGTTGTCTTGTTTGGTTCCTGCTATATTCCCAATACCTAGTCAGTGTCTGGTATATGGTCATTTCTTCAAAAATATGCTTAGAACAAATAGGTGCTGACAGATGTGGTCAGAGTAGGAGAGAATAAGAACATGAATCACAGTAGTGACCCTGGAGAGAGATAGAAAACTGGGATGATGAGCAATCAGTGCAGATGTAGTGCTGACTGTCCTGGGAACTGATTAGATAGAGGGCACTGGGAAAGGAAGGAGTTAAAGTAACAGGGAAGTGTGGAGCCTGATGGATTGAAATGATGAGCAAAGAGAAATGAAGTTGGGAGCAAAGCTGTGATCTCTGATTTGGGTACGTTGAGTTTGAAGTTCCGGTGGGAGATAGCCACAAGACAATTAAAAACGTGAAACTAGGTCGGGCGTGGTGGCTTACACCTGTAATCCCAGCACTTTGGGAGGCCGAGGCGGGCAGATCATGAGTTCAAGAGATCGAGACCATCCTGGCCAACATGGTGAAACCTTGTCTCTACTAAAAATGCAAAAATTAGCTGGGTGTAGTGGTGCACCTGTAGTCTCAGCTACTTGGGAGACTGAGGCAGGAGAATCGCTTGAACCTGAGAGATGGAGGTTGCAGTGAGCCTAGATCCCGCCATTGTACTCCAGCCTGGTGACAGAGCGAGATTCCGTCTCAAAAAAAAAAAAAAAAAAAAAAAAAAAAGTGAAACTAGAGCTTAGAGTAGACGTCAGGAATGGATATACAGATACTATAGTCAAAATCATAAATGTGATAGATTGTGAAAATAAAGACAACAAAAGAGAGAGGGAGCCCCAGGTTATATCCTTGGAGGATACATACATTGTTGGGAGGCATGGGGAGACTAAAAACTAGAAGCATTATCAGAAGTGTGCAGGTCTAAGAATTAAAATGGGAGACGCTTTTAGGATGAATACTTTGTCAAAGGTGTTAAGGGCGGCAGAGAAGCTCATGGTGATTGTGTTAAAAAGTGATTATAGAGTTTTGTGTTTAAAATATGTATATTTGTTTACTATGATGGTAGCAGGTTCCATAAAATAATGAGTAGTGGGCAGAATCTAGATTGCTAAAGGGCCGTTCAATGCTTATCTAAGATACTTCATATTATTTTTTGTAGCTTATAATAGATGTTCAAGAAATACTTGTTGTTTGAGAGTGAAATCAACATTCACATTCTTTTTAGAAGCAGCTATTTTTGTTTGGGGAGTACTTTCTGATACTGCCTCTGGAACAACTTTAATGAAAGTAGAGTCCGGCACTTACCTGAAGTTGTGATTATCTACAACCATCTGCAATGTGGTTCATCTCTAGTTTTCACTTGGAGCCTCACTGGATGTCAAGCTGCAGGCTACTAAGAGCAATCAGTTGGGCAGGTAGAAAATTATGTATATGTGAGTCTAGGTATATTTATATTGACCTGGTAGATGCCTAAATCTCAAAAGAATTTTAAAATTATGTCATGTTTTATGTAATGGAAAATTAACAATTTTATTTGTAAATTATTTCTGGAAGTTTGCTGAAAATAACATAAGCAGTGGCTTAGCCCATAGGCTTGGGGTTAGATGTGGGGGGTGCAGAGAAGAATCTGGTTTACTGTGTAGCCTGCAGTTACTTGATTTCACCACTAGATGGTGATTTTGTATTAGCCTGGCAAGCTGCCCACTAACAAAGGGTGGCATAAAGTCGACTACAGGTGGTTGAAACCTATTACATTGACATAGAGAAGCTTTTTTGATGTTGTGAAATGGTTGATACTTGAAGTAATAAAAATTAGGGAATGTTAGTGTCCTTCTGACTATACAGACTATGATGAACTGAGAACACTTGAGTATCTGGTTAGAAACCTACAGTGGGGGAAATGGGGAGAATACTGTCTTAGGAAGCACAAAATCTGCGTTCTAGTTCACCTGTTGCTGCTTGTAGCATATTTGGGAAGTCATTTTCCTTCCAAGGGCTTCAGCTCCTTCACCTGTAAAATGGGAGATGATGATATCTACCTTGTCAGCGGCTGTGCCAGTTTTCCCCAAGACCTTTTCCTGTTCTTTTAGTGGTGGGGAAAAAGAGGTGGAGGTGTAGTGTGTCTACAGTAGGAGAAGAAAGAAGGCACTGAGGAATCTTGGTTGGTCTTGGTCTACTTTTTTTCTAATTTTAACTTTCTTCCTTGGCCAGGTGGATGGAGTCTTAGTAAAAGATCTTTCTTTCACTGGGAGAACCGGGAGTGAGAGTCTTTGCTACAGACTGAGAGTAGAGAAAGGAATAGAGGAAAAAACTGAAAGGGAAAATGTTCTATAAAGGCATTGTGGGGGGTGTGTGTGTCTGCATGTGTGTCTAGAGCCACAGAAAGGTGGAGAAGTAGAAGATGTTCATTGTTGGGAATTCCATTATTATTATTGATTAGTTGAGCCCCCTTGATTATTATGATTATTGATTAGTTCAGTTGTCACTGAAGCCTCATAAAAAGCCATGATGATGGTCTTGTGTCCCAATTTTACAGTTGAGGGACATAAGGAGAGCTTGTGATACATCTTTATTCAATGTTAAGGCCTTATTTTCAATCTGAGAGTCAATATAATAAATAATGGCAGTGGGTTTTATTTCATGCTTAATCAAAGGGCCTTGTATGAGGGACATCTTAGCCAGTTATGCAGAAATAAATTATTTGGCTTATAAATTGATACTATTTTACTAGGAGAAAATAATATCTTTAGTGGGGTAAATTTCTTGGAGGCTCAAATTACAACTGTTTTTCTCAGTTTTTCACAGGATGCTATTCAAATGATAAATTGCCTTTGGCAGAGAAAAGGAATTTGATTCTGTCCTCTCTAATCCAGAAATTCCATAATGGAGCCACAGAAAGTGTCTTGCTCAGTTTCAGAGTGATTAGTGATTACCCAGAATTACTTGAAGGAACTGGATTGTATACTTTCTGATAGGAGAACCCATGAAAGACTTTATCCTAACCATTTTATATCTTCTTATTAGAATAGAATAGAATCAAAATAGATGAAGATTTGATCTTTCCTGGAAGGAAAGGAACAGATAAAGAGAAATGGGAGTTTGAAAGCATGTGCTGAGAGAAAAAAATGAATTAAATTAGGGCAGGAATTGTACCCTATAGAGGATATGGTTTTGTGACTGTCTATTCACTCCCCTCATGAGTTTCTGCCTTTGAGAAATTTTTGTTGTTTTGTTTGTTTTGAGACAGGGTCTCGCTTTGTTGCTCAGGCTAGAAATAGACTACAGTGGCATGATCATAGCTCACTGTAATCTTGAACTCCTGAGCTCAGGTGATACTCCTCCTGCCTCAGTCTCCCAAGTAGCTGGGAATACAGACATGTACAACCACAACCAGCTAATTAAACATTTTTTTTAAAAAGACAGGGTCTTCCTATGTTGCCCAGGCTGGTCTTGAATTCCTGGCCTCAAGCAATCCTCTCGCCTCGGCCTCCCAAGGTGGTGGGATTATAGGCATGAACCACTGTGCCTGCCCTGAGAAATGGCTAAAAGTAGTCAATTATTCTCTCTAAAGTACTCCTGGTGAACTTTGATCAAACTCAATTGACTCTGAAACTCTCTCTTTGGTTTGATGATGGTCAGGAAAGCTGTGTAGGCTGAGTTCAGCTAGAACATACTTGGCTCTGTACTTAGCCAAGATAAACTTTTTAAAATAAATTGTAAGATAGAGGGTATTAATGACAAAGCTTTTGTTATGTAGCCTTACTATTTTTGGAGTCCCACATGGCTCAAGTCTTTGCAAATTGTTGGTTTTCTTTTCTGAACCCAACAATGGAGAACAGCAGCAGGGAAAACATTGGCAGATCTCAACCATTTTCATTAGCTAACATGAAAATGTGAGAACTCTTAGGAAGATGAATGTGTTTGGCTGCCAGGCTGGGAGAAACGACAGCCTGGAGAGGAGGAAAGCCAGAGACATCCGGGTGGCAGAAAGCTTTCTAGTGTTTCCTTTCTTTTCCCCACAGTACTCTGGGTGACCGGTTGCCTAGATCTATGGGCAGGAAAGCAACAGAATCAGGCAGAAGTGGCAGGGTAACATCAGGGCAGCTCTGGAGTCAAAATGTGAAGCTAGTAGTGACAACACCTGGATGCCCCCTGAGCATTCTTGCCTTCTCCTTCCACCCAGTGGAGTAGGAAATTACACAGGCTTTTTGTTCTTAAGAACACGCCTGGTGATGAGAGGCCAGAGAGTGTTTGGTGGAGTGGTGTTGGGGTTTGGAGGATGGCTGAATTCATATTGCAACCTTTGAGACTTTCTGCCTTGAAGACCATCCTCCTCCAACTCACATAGAGAAAAGGGCAAGGCCTAAGTGTCTACCCCTCTCCCACATAGACATTATTTGCAAAAGCAGTCAATAGTCTAAAGAAATAAAAGATGAGCTTACGAGAAAAAATGGTAAGATGTGAGTAGTAAGAGTTCCGTGAAAGTAATTTAACAAAATAAATAAGCTAAACCAGAGGAAACAGAATGGACAATAATTTTTAAAAAAAGGTGTAGTAATTATCCTTAGAAACATAAAGGAGACTCTTGAAACAAACAGGGAGAAGAAAACATGAAGAACAAATTGGAGATATTGAGGCTCTAAACATAATTGCTGAAATTACTCAATAGATGGGCCGCATGTCAGGATGCATACAGCAAAATAATATATCAGCATACTGAAATATTGAGACCAGGAACTTCCTCAGGAGACATTGGAAAAGGATAGAGATAGAAAGAATTCAAGTCAACAAATATGGAGGACTGAAGTTGAAGTGTAAATATCCTTCCAAGAGCGTCATGTAGGAAGAAAAATAGACCTCAAATGGAAAGGACACAGAGTGCTGAACAGAAGAGGTGACCTCCTCACATAGAAATGTTCTACAGTAACATTAAAGAATATTAAAAATAGAACATTCTAAAAGGCTTCAAGATAAAAAGCATATTACCCAAAAGGAACATGAAAATTAGATTACAATCATTGTTTTCAACAGCTACGTTAGATATGGGAAAGCAATGAGTTAATATCTTCAAAGTGTTGAAGAAGAAAAGAAGACAGTAAAACTAAAATTTCATGATGGGCAAAATTATTACTATAATGTGAAATTGAAATACACGTAATTGCTATCATTTTGAAAGAACTCCTGGAGTTAAGTGAATTAAGTGAATTTTGGATGAAGCAATTAAATCCAATTAAATCCAAAAGGATGCAATGACTCCAGGAGGAAAGGTGAATAAATAATGAACAAACACAGAATGCACATTATTTTGAGTACACAAAGATTTATTTTTAAAAATTAACCATGAAATTATCCCACAAAAGATTTATCATTGAATCCAAAAAGTCAGCCTCAGACCAGTTTTTCAACTATAAGGAAACAGTTCAACAATGAGAAATAATTAAAAGCAACTTATATATTTATTGGCATTTCTTAAAGAATGGTGCAATGGTCATTCTTATATGTGTCTTCTTGTGCATAAGACTAAGTCTTCCTTGGGGCATATTCCCAGAAGTGAATATTCTAAGTCTTCCTTGGGGCATATTTGGCCGGAGTGCAGTGGTGCGATCTCGGCTCACTGCAACCTTGCAACCTCCACCTCTTGGGTTCAAGGAATTCTTCTGCCTCAGCCTCCCGAGTAGCTGGGATTACAGGCACACACCACCACTCCCAGGTAATTTTTGTATTTTTAGTAGAGATGGGGTTTCACCATGTTGGCCAGGATGGTCTTGACCTCTTGACCTTGTGATCTGCCCACCTTGGCCTCCCAAAGTGCTGGGATTACAGGCATGAGCCGCCACCATGCCCAGCCGATATGTGCATTTTTACTATAGCCAAATTGATCTCTAAAGTTCTATAAATCCCTACCCATGAACTAAAGTTTGGAATTTCATTGAATTGTATTGAATTTATACATTCATTTGGGAATGAATTGATACATTTGTAATATTGAAAATTCACATTGATGAATGTAATTTATCTCCTCGTTTACTTAGGCCTTCTCTCAATAAGTTTTACGCTTTCTTGTGAAAGTCTTGTCCTTATTGTATGTACTCTTGTGTACCTTACAGTTATTGCTATTGTGAGGATTTTTTTTTCCCTTTTTCTACTATATTTTCTAATTGTTACTAAAGGAACACAGTTAGATTTCTTTTGTGGATTTAAAATAAGTTGAGGTATAATTTACATACAACAAAATGCATAGATATTAAGTGTTCATTTGATCGGTTTGATAATTGTTTACATCTGTGTAACTGCCACACAAAACATAGACTATTTCCATTATTATAGACAGTTCTCCTTTTCAGTCAACCCTCTATCCCTGAGATGACTGCTTTTGGACTTATATCATTGTGCATCAGTTTTTCCTGTTCTTGAACTTTATATATATGGAAAAATACAGTATTTACTCTTTGGCTCTGCCTTCATTCACTTAATATACTGTTTTTGAGATTGATTCATCATTATGTACTGTATATCAGTAATTTATTCATTTTTTATGGCCGAGCAGTATTCCATGGTACAAATATACCACAATTTATTTATCTATTCAACTTTTGATGGACATTTGGGTGCTTTTCCAGTTTTTGGTTTTTATGAATAAGGCTGCTGTATACCTTTTTGTTATGTATATTCAAAATTTCTCTTGTGTAAGTAACTAGAAGAGGAGCTGCTGGGTCCTAAAGTAGATGTGTTTGCCCTCCCTTATTTGTTGGGTTATCTTTCTATTGCTTATTTGCAGGAGTTCTTTATGTATTCTGGATATGAGTCCTGGGTTAGAGGTGTCTTAAGTGTTTTTTCACAGGTTTGCCCTGCCTTTTCATTTTCTTAATGTGTCTTTTGATGAACAGAAATGTTTAAACTTGATCAAGCCCAATTTATCAATTTTTTGTATATTAATGCTTTTTGAGTCCTGATTAGGAAATCTTGGCTTGCTATAAACTTGTAAAGACAGTTTTACAGAAAAGTTTTATAGTTTTAGCTTTCAGAAGCTAAAAGATCTATTTCTATCTTTATTGTGTTTTCATTCAGTCATTGCCATTTCATTTTTAGCATATATTCCTAACTAAAATATTTTTTCTACATCTAAAGTTATTATATCTCTTTCCTTATCCAAAGCATCAGAAGGCCTTATATCCTTATCTATTATAGTCCCCATTTCCCTATGGCTTTACTTCTCTTCACAGGTCTGGGGTGGACAGCTCTTGCAGTCATTGCCTTCTGGAAAACCATCTCTGTCCTTGCATTTGAACAATGTTGGCAGAAAGGGTCACAGTTGTGCCCTCTGGGGTTACAGCTGCATTTTGCTAAGCTGATTTCTGTTGATAATCATGCCTTGCTGCTGGGTCCTCTGTAACTGACTGTCAGACAGGGGCTCACACTGGGCTCTGGTGCAGGAGTGTGAGTCATGTGACATGGCTGGGTTGCTGTTTAATGCTCCTTCATTTCCTTTTGGCTGTTTCTTCTCCTTAAACACCCATCTCCCCAAAGCTTTAATGCTGCCCATGTGGCTGCCTAGTAAGCACTGATTCCACATGGATTCACTCTGGCTCCCCAGTGCCCTGACTCTTCCACCTGCATCACACAAGCCCTGTGTGCACCCATTCCCTAAGGGTAAAGTGATGTGGTGGAAGGAGCTCAGCTAATTAAATCCCATTAGTTAGAGACTGTTCCCAACAACATTTGTATTCCAGCTGGACCCATATTCATGATGTTTGGGCAGTTTCTGACATTCTTTCACATACTCCAACTCACACATTCTTTCCAAAACAGGGTGAAGGGTAGAGTTCAAACTTCAAGCTAGTTCAAACTAGGTCTTTGGACATGTTTCATGCTCTTTCCACCATCATGCATCTGATTGATAGGATGGGGATTTCAGGTGTTGTGAGGTACTGATATGAAGGTGATATGAAGGAGATTGTTTTTTGTTCTTTTTTTTTTTTTTTTTTTTTTTCATTTTATGGAGTCTTGCTGTCGTTGCCCAGGCTGGAGTGCAATGGTATGATCTCAACTCACTACAACTTCTGCCTCCTGGGTTCCAGCAATTACCCTGCCTCAGCCTCCTGAGCAGCTGAGATTATAGGCACCCACCACCATGCCTGGCTAATTTTTGTATTTTTAGTAGAGATAGGGTTTCACCATGTTGGCTAGGGTGGTCTCGAACTCCTGACCTTAGGTGATCTACCTGGCACGGCCTCCCAAATTGCTGGGATTACAGGTGTGAGCCAACGTGCCCGGGCCATGGGGGAGATTCTGAATCAGTGTGAGGAAGCAGGTAAGGGAAAGAAGAGAACGGAGGGGGGTGCGAGGGGTGGTGAGTAGTGAGCTTCAACCTCCTTGGAATCTCAAGTAGAGGACACTGGTGAACAGACATCTAACCTGTAGCTCACAGTGACCTAACTAATTCATCCACAGTTGGCAAAGTACACTTTAATTGTAAATTTCCTTCCTCTTTGGTCATTAAGTGATATAAGCACAGACCCGCTTTTCATTCTGTTGAGGCTGAGAAACATTATAAGGATTCTGCAGCATCTTGGGGAAATAATCTGAGAGTCGTAGGCAATGGTAAGCTTTGCAGATATTTACTAGAGTTGGAGTAAGTGGTAGTATACATGAAACTAGAGTTGGAGTAAGTGGTAGTATACATGAAACTAGAGTTGGAGTAAGTGGTAGTATATATGAAACCAGAATTGGTTGCCATATATACTGCAGAGGCCCACTGGAGGGTAGAAGGGGTTGTGGAAAGTCTAGTGCTTTGCAACTAGGCAGATCCTTGACCATCCTGTCTCAGGTAGCATCCACTCCTTCCCAGATTCTCCTGATGATATCCCTCCTTCGTTTACTTATATTAATAGCACTGTCCCAATCTGTTATATTGCTTCTTTCTTGTTGTTTATTATCTGTCTTCCCCACCAGAATGCAAGCTCCATTTGGGCAGTGGCCACCTTGTTTACTGTGTACCTGTCTGTATCCATGAAGTCTGACATAATGCCTGGCATATGTTATGAGCTCAATAACTATTGAGTGAATGAAATAATGAGAAAATCCTGTTTGATCACTTGCCAGCCATATAATGCTAGTCAATTTTTTCCACTTCAGTTTCTGCATCTGTGAAATTGGATAACACAAATGCTCACCTTGTGGCATTGTTGGAATAATTACCTGAAATCATGATGTAAATTCATAGCATAATATTGGAAGTGTTAGGGCTCAGAACGTGATACCCCACAGTATGGTGTCTTGGTGTGATGAGTGCTTTGAACTGAAGGAAACTGAAAAAGCTTCAGAAACAAAGTCTTTCTGGCCTTCTCCCACCTTTCTTTCCCCTGCTCTCCTTTCTTCCCCAAGGCAGACCAGAGAAACTAGAATTCCTCTTCCCCAAGGTGGGTCATAGAAACCAGAACTCTTCCCTAAAGACAGCCATAAAACCTAGACATATTACTCTAACCTTCCCCTGCCTTTCTGTGTAGGGGCTGGCCATAAAGAAATTCTCTGACCTAACTTGTCTGATACATGATCATGAGACCCTCATTCCAGAATGAGTCCTGCCCTAAACCCAGGAGAAAGAGCTGCCACACAGAGAGGCAAAGAAGAATGTGAACAGACAGGTCTTGCGGGGTTTCCTCCCTCTGCCTGCTACCATTAGACCAAACCCTTTTTGTCCAATCAGATTTGACACAGTTGTCCCTTCTTCACTGAATCTGAGCATACAAATGGACAATTTTCCTTGATATTTGGGTCTTCATTTCTGAAAGCTCATGTGACGTGTACAACTTTGATCAAATAAATTCGTGCGTTTTCTCCTATTAATCTTTCTCTGCCAACCCTAGGCAGGTTGAGGAAACTTTCTCTTTGACAGGCACATCATAAGAGCTGAACTAATATTAGCTCCTTTATTTCCTAAGATGAACCTCTGTCTGAGTGCATGCCAGTCAGTAGAAGAAATCAGATGGGCTATTCCCATTTTGTCTCCAATGAATATATAGTTTTGAAGAAGGTAAATGAATGTGTAAAACTCCAGGCAGGGCATCCTTCTCTATCACCGGGCACAGTGCCCTGCCTGGTAAAACTGAATTTGGTAAAACCCTCTGTGCTCCCATAGTAACTTGTTCAAATGACCACACAGAAGGAATTATGTTTACTTGTCTGTTTCCTTAGTTGGTCTGTGTGGGGGAAGGAAGATATTTTACTAATTTTGTAATCCTGCTGCCTAGCATGGTGCCTGCTTCCTAGTGCTTAGTCAATGGACATTCAGTGAAAAGTGATATTTGAGCTGAGTTTTATAGATAAAGAAGGCATATCCAGCAGACAAATGCAGGGAGGGCCTAGGCAGGGCACATGGCATAATCAAAGGCATGGCAGCCTAAAAGGCAAGGCATGCTCCAGGAGGAAAGTTGAGGAGGTTGGTAGAATAGCAAGGGAGGAGGGAGTCGGCTTCTGAAGGTGAAGACTTCCGAGGTGAGGGGGCGATTTCTGGATATTTCAGGCTTGGGATTGTCGCTACAAGTTACCCAGGTCCATGAAAGTGTAAAGCACTGGGAACGGGTAAGTCAAAGCATCGTGAGGCTGAGGTCCAGACTGGGTGATCCATGAGGATGCTGAAGTCATCAGGAAGGTGCAGAAGTGGGGAAGGAGATGGCAACTGAGTTAAGTGCCAAGGGTTCTAACAAATATGGAATGATCTGAATGGCAGAGCCATAGCCAAAGTGCATGTGTCCCAAGTGAAGGTGTCAACACTGGCCTGCAAGTTGTGCTTTGAATGGTTTTCTCAGCAGTCGGTGAGGGAGAACACTGACTCACCTCTACTTCTTCATGAAGACCACCACTCACATCTGCAGGACTCAAGCAAGGGTGCAAGTGGAAACCCTGCCCTGCAGAGCTCCTTTTCTCTGTGTGCCCTGGTTGCACTGAGCATGCATTATGCCACTCAGCCTGCACCTCTGAGTTCCATTTACACACTGCAAACAGCCATCCTTAGGCCTGTAGTGTGCACACTGTGGGCGTAATCCACCCTCGGGTGGAGAGGGTCAAGGCAGACCTTGAGTACTCAGGTAGGAGATTTTGGGGCCTCAAGTATCAGAGCATGTTCAGTACAAATTTGGGTGCTCATGTCCCATTGGCCTCATGGGCTCCCAGATTCCTTGCCTATGGGTAAGGCATGGCCAGAGGAGGGCAAGAGAGAGCAGGGTCCTCTAAAGCATGGTGTCCAGGAAGGGGACCACATATCTGCCCTTAACTTGCTTCATTACAAACCAGCACCTAAATCTGAAATGCCTGATTGCAGCAGAGAAAATAGCCACGGCCAGGCAATGGTCTTATTCTCTTCCAGCAAATGGTCTCTTTTAGGGATGAACAAAGACATGCTTAAATTAAAGGTTATTCTCCTCTGGAGGAAACACCTTAGAGCTGTCAAATTCTTTCTTAACTACACTGGCTCACAGTCAAGTTTGGCCCATGAGTTAGGGCTCTCCTGAGCCACAGTACATTTCATTGACTTTTATTTTTCTCTCTTCCTGGCTTTTGCTGAGCTCAACTACATGCCAGTCAAGGGGTGCCCTGTGCTTGGGATCAGGAGGAGAAAAGGTATTACAGGGAATTAGAAAAAGCTCTGCTCACTGGATCACTGAGCTTTGCTTTGTGACTCTATTTTCCTTGTTCATCTGATTAAATTCACATCATCAAGGCTTCAGCATGGACAGTGAGCATCAGCTGTGTGAGAATACAGTCCCTGGTCAGCTGCTGGCCTAGTCTTGCTGCCAGAAGTGTCTGAACTAGGTTGCTGCCCTTATTCATGTTAAGGCTGGTGTTTCCAATACCTCTACTTTTATGTGACCCTGGGAAGTGGACACATTCAGTTGTGACAGTCATCAAAGAGACAGTCCAGACTGGAACCAAGGGATTTGAATTCTGCGCTTATTCTGCCATTGTTTAGGTGCACAACCTAGATAGGTCACTTAACCTTTGAATGCTAATTTCTTCTTTTATAACAAGGAAACCCTATCCTCCTTTCTACCTCACAGGAATGTTTTGAGGATCTAATGAGCCAATGCAAGCCAATGTCTTCTGGAATTTGTAAAAAAACCCATTGAAATATAGGAGATTATTATCACCGTGGTGTGAACCATTTATCATATTCTTTAGAAAGTGACAGCCCCACAGGAGAGCAGCTTTGCTGTGGGGTGGGTGGAGAGATGATGGCAGGAGAGAATTAGAGTGAGGGCTGGGAAAACAGGAGAGAGTGGAAAAGGGGGAGGATTAGGTGCAGCAAGCTACTAAAAGAAATGAAAAGTGACTGAAATTCAAAATTTCCTAGTGTTAAATACTAGGCTAGGCAATCTACACACACAAGCTCTATTAATACTTATTACAACCTTTCAGGTGTCTTTTTTTTTTATTCTTAATCACCCTGCTTCCACCCTTTTAGAAATAGAGAAATTGAAATGATCTAGCTTCCTGAACTTTTTTGTCTTCATTTCTTGCTACTCTCCCTCACCCCTTTTTCTCTGCTCCAGCCACAATGATCTTGTTTTTCTGGAGCAAACCAGGTTTACTCTCCCTGGGCTTTTGCACTTGCTGTTCGCTTTGCCTGGAGCACTCTTCCCTCAGTATCCACACGTCTCACTTTCCATTCCCTCCAGGTCTACTCAAGTCACGCTCTCAGGGAGGCCCCAATGTCGCCCAATCCCTCTTCCCTGATTTATTTTTTGTCACCAGCACTTGTCACTGCCTAGCACCAATGCATTTTACTGAGTTTGTATGTCATTGGTCACCTCTACTAGAATATAGAGTCTCCAAGGACAGAAATTTTTTATTTACTACTTTATATCCAGTGACTGGAATAGTGCTTGGTTTAAAGTAGGCACTCAATAAATATTTGTTGAATGAGGGAATGCATAAGTGGAAAATAGAATTGTGTGGGCTTGTTCAGAGTTAGTTTTTGATTTCTCTAGGTGGCTCCCAGTGATATAATTTACCCCAACACCAAATATTTTTATAGTTCCAAATACTGACCCTTATGTCTTTGGTTAGACTCCGTCTCACAAATTCAAGGGGGCTGGCTCTATTTAAGTTTCTTGAATGTTGATCTAAAACTATTCTCTGAAATACACAGAAAACTGCCTTACCCATTCCAGACTTCCTAGGAAGGAGGGCTTGGCACAAACAGCCTGATTGATCCGTAGTCAATGCTCCAACAGTGCAAGGTGGATGGAGGGCTTCCTGGGTCATTTCCTAAAGAAGCCTTGGCTTGTGGCACTGGGAAGCCTAGGCTGGCTGCAGCGCACGCTGCACACGGAATAGATGGAGATGAGAATTTTTCAGGGGTCTCTGTAGGGATGTGGTATATGAAGGTTTCCCATTACTTCATAGACAGAGACAGTCTATTCTTCATATTTTCCACATTTTCTTTCTTTTTTTCCCTCCCTTGCTTCCTTCATTCATTCCCTGTCTTCTTCCCTTACCCGCTCCTCTTATTTGTTCCTTTTTACTTCCCTTCCCTATGCTTTCTGTGAAGAGGAAATTACCTAAATCTCTTTTGAATAGAGAGCATTTGCAATTACCTCACGGATATTAGAGGAGCATGCAAGAGTGGAGTTAAAGGCCAGGGGTTCTATACTTCCTATGGTGTTAACTAGGAGTTAGTGCACCCAATTTTTTTTCCTCGCAGTGGCACATTCAGAGATTAGAAACCAATACAAACAGATGTGGAAGAACATGAATTCCCATAGCTCTTTCAAAGTCTTAGAAAACCACCCCCGGTATTAATTACTTAGAATGGGAAGATTTTTAGGCTGACTCCTCAATTCAAGGGGGCTGGCTCTATTTAAGTGTGGACTGTGTGTGTGTGTGTGTGTGTGTGTGTGTGTGTGCGTGCGTGCGTGCGTGCGCGCAAGCATGCGCATGACTGATGTATGTGCTGCCAAGTCCCATGATTTAAGGGGGGAATTATAAGGAAGAACTCTGGTTTGAAGTCACAGCTGAGTTCCAATCCTTACTTGATTACTATTAAATACATTACCCTGGACAAGTCATTTCTCCTCTTTATTCCCCTGATTTCTCATCTTTGAATGAGGGCCTTGGAGAAATAAGTCACTGGTTTCCTTCAGTCCTGAAATTCCATGACTGTGCATTAGAGAGTTAAGCCAGACTGTCCTAGGTAGTGGATGGTGCTGCGCACAGTTTTCGCACTTGGTAGGCTCATCCTCCAACCCAACTTGCAAGGACAGATAAGAATAATTATTTCAACTCCTGAGCCACCATGCCTTCTCACTTGTTCAGGTGCAGGAGGCAGGTAGTTATTTGGGTGGCCACCTCTCACTAGGTGCCCTGGATGTCCTTCACCTTCACACTCTGCAGGCTGCCTGATTTCCAGAATAGGAACACAAAGCTGTTTGGTAGCTCCATTCTTTGGAGATGGGAATCTTGCGGTACAGGTTTTGCTGCCTGTGAAACAGCAACTTTAAAATATTCACTGGCCAAACTACATCTTTGAGCAACTCATTAATACCTGGCAGTTTAAATGACTCTTGCTAATGATAAATTGGGGGGTGGGGGTAATTGCCTGAAAGTTCTCTAAGTGCAGAACTGAAAATGTCCTTTGCATCTTATCATGTGGAGAACATAACTACACATAAGATAATTGTTTATATTCTTCTTTTGTGTGTGTTTAAGGAATGTCACAGGATTCAAGGAATCCCGTAATATAAAATAATGAAAGACAAGGAAGCAAGAGCACAACAAATCGATTGCTCTTACAAACTTTGGGGTTTAGTATATTTTTGAAGCTTATCTATTCCAGAACAAAATGATCAGGGGCTGTGACTAATGCTATTGGGAAGAATAGAATATGATGAAGACCTTGTGTCATGAAAAGGATCAAGCTATCTCTACATTTTTCTAATGTCTGACATGGGGAGGCTTTAAATATCTTCAGAAATATTTTTCCATTACTCACTTTTTGAACTAGATCTGGGGACCCCACACGATGGTATGTAGAGCCCTGGGAAACCTAGACCATCATGATATGTCCATTGGGCTTTTCTACTGGGATCTAAAACTGAGCTCATTCAGTGTTTTGAATTGAACTCTTGCAACAAGTTGAAAAGGTTTTCTTAAGACAAAGATAAACAAGTACCTGCACAAAGGGACATGATCAGGGCCTGGCTTTCTTTCACATTGCCCCTTTCCTTGATATTTGTCTTGCCATTCTCTCTTTTCCTCATGTCTCCTCCTTCCTATCCTAGCGCATTTCTTTTGTTACTTCTTTTTCCTCTTGTCTCTTTTCTTTCTTTTTTTCCTTTTCCATTCCTATTCCCAAACAGGGTTTCATGGACAATGTGTGACTCTAATGGTTGCCTTTAGATCTAAGTAGTCTCTAGGGTTTGTTTCAGGGAGGGATGGAACAGACTACATGGAGAGGAGGAGCTGCACTGCAGGTTATAATGGAGGGAGGGTGACAGAGGAATGAAGACAGGAAATGTGAGGTGTAAAGGTGCCATATGTATTCTGACCTTGAATCCCACTGGCTTCATCCCATGAGAGAGGATTTGGGTTGACTCAGGTTGGAGGATGAGGTTGCCTACCCATTCATTCCCCCTCTTCTAGTACCTGCTTCCACATTCCTGACTGACAGAACTTGCCTTTCACTATAGAGGCTGAATGTGGCAGAGGCTCATTTTGTGACCTCTCTTGCAACCAGGGCAGCAATCTTGGATAGTGAATAGAAAGGAAGGCTTTCTCATGGCCCTTAATGAGACATTTTATTCCCTTTGAAAAGAGAGATGCACAGAAGAAAAGACATCTCTTCTTTGTTTCTGGATTTGGTCATGTCTGCTTGGGGCATCTGGAACTGCTATAGCAACCTACTATCATGAGGGAAGACATGGCTGAAGACTCCAAAGATGGCAGAGCAAAAAGATGGAAAGGTCCTGGGTCTTTGAGATCATTGAGCTGCCAATCCAAGCCTGGAACATTTTACATAACTGGCCTTACTGTTTAAGGCTTTTTTAAAATAAGAGTTCTGCTTCTTGCCACTGAAAGCACTTTGATGAGGGTCAGCAAATACCACCTTATAGTTGAGCTTTCTTTTGTGTGGACGTTTATTTAGTCTCTTTAATGGGTTCAGTTATATTTTAAACAAACAACACATCCTATATATTTGTCTTCTTTCTTCAATGTCCCTTAGTATGCAGTAGCTGAAAGTTTATTACCTGCTTGTGCCTTTACAAACTTTCCTAATAAAATACTTTATGAACCTGAAGGTTGTGGCCATCAGTTTCAATGATCTTTTTCTGATTTTTCTAATGCCATGTGATACTGACCTAAATAAGGTGTAGTGCTGCCTGTGGTAAGAGTTGCAGTATCTTGGTGATGCAAGTGCAGGGGGCTTTTTCTCTTATTCTCTTCCTCCCTCCATTTACTCTTGCAGAAACAAGGTATGAAGGGTTCCCCATGAATAGCACATGGAGCCTTTTAGTGAAATAGTACTCTCCAGTGCCCCTCATTCCATCCCCTTCACCAAAACTAATGCATCTGTATGTGACAAGATAAAAATTTTTGATCAACTTGTGTACCTAGTTCATCTGTTCACTCTGACCCATTCACTCTGGATTTATCCATTCAGTCAGTCGCCTTGCTCCAACCCCACCAAGGAGGATCCTACCTTGTCAGATTTTCTTGGGATTTAGTCAAAGGAGTATATGGAGGAAAGTTGGTGGAGAAGGGAAGACAAAATGAGAGGTTTTCCAGGACGGGGCTGAAGAAATTTATGATGAGTGAAAATCTGAGAAAATAGACATGGGAGCAGGTCCAGTGTGTGGTCAGGGATAGGAGGCAAAGATTTCATTTTGCACCAGGATGGCCAAAGGCAATATCCATCATGAGAGATCAGTATTTGTATTGATATTTTCAGTATTACCCATGGAGATATGGGTACTTTAAGGAATCTCTGGGAGCTATTGTCCTCTTCATGGCTTTTGAGATTTGCAATACAAACTTAAAAAATAGAAAAAACAAACTTGTATTAATCTGAAACTTCGTGCGCGCATGTGTGTGTGTGTGTTCCCTCTGGGTCACCACTATGGGACTGAACTGCCACTCCAGGAGGTACAACTTTAGGGGTGTTACCTGTATAATCACCTTTAGGGGGAAGAGTGATTTCAATGGTTTTTATTATAATACAGGAAGTGTAGGATGTTTTTCTTTCCCTTTAGATTTGTCTAAAGGGTTTAGAAGCACTGAATTTAGCTACCCATAAATATGTTTGCTTGTTTGAGAAAAGTCTTATCTCTTACCAGGAAGTATTATAGTGATGGAAAAAATGTCTTCTGAGTGTCTCTTGCTGTATATTTGTCTCTGAGCACATTCTTGCCTCTCAGAGCCATGATTTCTTAAACCGATGTGTCATCAGCAGCTATGTTGTGGAATAATTAATACTCTATTGTATTTTTAATTTAGCTGCAACTTGCTTTTGAGTCCAGATTCAGAAATACATTGCCTCTGGTCAAAAATAAGGAAGATGAATGACTGCAGATGGAGCTGGGACAGCCCAGCAGTGCAGCAAACGAGTGTGTGGGGGCTGGGGAGAAAATGCTAGCTGAAAGCCCTGTATTTTTATATAGTTCTAGATCAGTGCCCTCCAACTGAAATAAACTGCAAGCCATAAATGCAAGCCACATAAGTAATTTAAAATTTTCTTGTAGCTACATTAAAAAATGTAAAAATAAATAAGTGAAACTAATTTTTAAATGTATTTGTCCTGATACCTCCAAAACAATATTGTCCTAGTATGTAATCAATAAAATAATTATTGAGCTATTTTACAATTTTTTATATGAAGTATTTGGAATCCCATGTGTATTTTACACTTACAGCACATCTAAATTCAGGCTAGCCACGGTTCAAGTGCCCAATAGCCACATGTGGCTAGCAGCCACTGTGCTAGACAGTAAAGCTCTAGACTATTTACAAGGACAATTATTTTATTTTGCACTTGATGCTCACAGTATATCAAAATGGTGCCAGGTCATATGGGAAGAGACGATTGCTTTTTCTTCTGGCTCTCTAAGGACTTCCTCCAAAATGCTTTTGGGATCAACTTTTTAAATGTTTGCCAAAGGGTAAGAGGAGGAAGGGCTGGCTTCTGACATTGAAAGAGAAGACGCAGAGCTTTGTGTGCTAGTCAAGGCACAGAGCTTGGTGGAATTTATAGTTGATATTTATGACCGAAATTATCCAGATGGGGTCATTTATAAAATAGATGTGGGTAGTATGGTTATTTATTGAGAGCAATATGCTATAATGGAATGAGTTCTAGACTGAGGGTCAGGAGAGGGCACTAGACCAGGCACAGGTCTGGGAGGAGAGAAGTGAACTAACGTTTACCATGCCAGTTACAGCACTAGGCTCTTCACAACCATTTTCTTATCTACTTCTTACAATAAGCTCAAAAGTTAGCTATATAACCATCTCTAGTTTACAGAAATGGCAGCTGAGCCTAGTGAGGTCAGGTCCTGGCTTATTATGGAGTCCTAATAAAATCTCAGTGCTGTCTGATTCCAAACTGCTGTGTTCTTAACATTACAATCCATATGCATGTCATATAATAGGTGTTAGGGTTCAAGTAGAGAAGCAGAACCAGTGATATATTTGCATGCATGTAAATATATATAGGTGGTAAATATTTGTTACAGGCTCACACAGTTGTGGGGAGCTGGTTAACCTGTCTTTGTAAGGATGTCTCCACAGCTGATGCCAGAACTAGAAGTCCTCAGGGTGGGCGATCATAAAGGGAAGATCACAGCATGCTGGAAGCAGCAGCACAGGTAGAACTCCACAAGCACACCCTGAGCCCTGCTTACATTCTTGTTGCCTCTGACCTTGGTGATGAAAGTGCCCTACAGAAGTTGGACCCTTTATCATGGAGCTTAACAAATATACCTGGCCCAGGACGAGTCTGAGAACCTGAAGGAGGATCCAGGGAAAGGTGGAGCAATTGGAGACCCAGCCGTTGCTTCACAGCAGTGAGCTGAGTCAGCATCAGCAACAGAGTGTGCTGAGCTACAAAATGGCTGCCATTTTCCTCTGCCCTCCTGTTTTCCTAGAGTCCTCACTATGGCCCACACTAACTGGAAACACATGAGGAAGGGAATTCTGGGAAATGTATTTCAACCTATCCACACTGACGCATTACAAAGGCTTCAGATGGGTGTTCAATTAATATTTGTTGAATGAATGAATGAATGAATACCATGGTGCTTCTCTGGGAAATTCTCTGGGAGTCGGAATACCTAATCCTGGCTCTGCCTCTTACAAACCAAACAATTTTGAACAAGTCACTTAACTCTTTGAGTCTTGGTTTCCTCATTTGTAAAACTCCAAGAATAATCCCTGTCCTGCTTATTTAACAGGGATCACCAGAGATATCTGAACAAAAGCACTTTGAACATAACGTGCAAAAATAACGTATGTAAGGATAAAATATGTAATATAGTATTGCATTCTTTAATTATTATTGTTGTTACTAATAATTCAGCTTCCTAATGTATCACATGGAATTAATAGTTCCTGACCAATTTACCTTAAAGGTATGCCAGGAATATTAAATTAGATGAAATATGTAGAAGCACTGTCAGCTATTTGTGACATACCCTTCAAAGGCAAGACTGAATTATCATTCAACACTCAGATACATTTTCACATTGTGTTTTACTTTTGGGCTAAATGACTTAGAGGGACAAGTATGTAAGTGGAACCATTGGTGACTCTGGGAGCTGAAGAGCAGTGGCCATTCCTTGGATGGGTGTTGTGGGCAGTGGATGAAGTTTCTGTCCTATAAATTTGGGCTTGCATTTCATAGCAGCCACACTTGCTCAGCAGAATGAAGAAATCTCTGCGAAAGTTTTTGGTAAAGATGGCATAGAGGAAGGGGTTGGCACAGGAGTTGATGGGGTAAAACAGAACTAGCAGAATCTTTGCTTTGGACACAGTGATGAGGGGCACCTTGAGGGAGGCAGAAATGGCAAAGAAAGAAATGGGTGCCATGCAGAGGAAGTCAGTGAAGATGAGCATGGCCATGCGCTTGGCGATCCTGGTGTCACTAGAGGAGGACACGATGTTGGGGTTCCGCACTGTGAGGTAGATGTGGATATAGCAGCCACAGATGACCACAAAGGCCAGGACATTGAGCACAAGGAGGGACATGACATACAGCTGTGACAAAGGGCTGTCAATATCCATGGGCAGGCAGATGCTCACCTTCATGTAGCTGCTGATGCCAAAGATGGGAAAGAGGGCAGCTGCAAAAGCAAAAATCCAGCCCATCACCATGACACTGGCAGCATGGCGGAGCTGCACCTTGCAGTCCAGCTGCATGGCATGGGTGATGGTATGCCATCTTTCCAAGGTGATAGCTGTCAGAGTGTAGACTGACAGCTCACTGGCAAAGACAGTGAAAAAGCCAGCAGCATCACAGCCTGCCCCAGTTTGCCAGTCAATGGCATAGTTGTGATATTGGCTCTTGGTGTGGATATCAACTGATGCAATGAGCAGCAGGTAGATTCCAATGCAGAGATCAGCAAAGGCCAGGTTGCACATAAGGAATCTGGGGACCGTGAGTTTATATTGGCTGGTAGTTAGGATCACTAGCACTATGATGTTCCCTGTGATGGCCAGGATGCTGATAAACCATATCAGGACTCTGAGGATGTTGTACCCCATGATATCTTCACATGGGTTGAATGCATCTGGCTTAGGGGAGCAGGTCACATCAACCACTTCATTGCATAAGTCATAGTCAAACTCAGTGTACGTCATGTCAAATCCTCTGCTGTAGCTGGACTCATTGTCTTCTGCCAGAGAGGCTCTCTGACCCCTAGCCTGAGTCATATAATCAACTTCTTGCCTTAAAATAGATTTGTTGCAAATTGGATGAAGCTCAGAGCTAGAAAAATACAAAAAGAAATAGAATCAACATCTCAGATCCAGTATAGCAAATATATCACTGTCTTTGTGCAGGGTAGAAATGGTGAGTTTCTTCCTGAGATTTTTTTTTTTCTTCTCACATCATACCTGCCCTTGAGGCTAACCTCAAGGGTTAATGCTGCTTACTGTAAATGAATATAACAACTTGTATACATATTACTAGGGCTGGATGGCTCACTGGGGAAACCATCTTGCCACAACCTGAATGTGGGGAGGAAGGCACCTGAGACTAAGCCTTGCTATTAAGTGAAAATAATTTACAGACCTGGTATCAACTCTACCCTTTTCCTTCTCCCATCTCGATCCAGCTATCTCTTAATACACCTGAGTAGGACATATTCCTATTCGTCTACACTCAAATCACTGGAAGATCCAGACTGTTCTCTGACTCAAATGAGAACTTATTTGCTTCTCTTATCTACATAAATTAGGGGATCAAAATCTGTAGTTAGTTCCCAGCCAGCCCCTATTCCCTGGCTCTTTGGTACTCAGGCTATTAGGAGGCCAGCTAATTTGCCGGAAATGTTACCAGGGTCTTTCCTGTTCTTTATTATCTCACTTTCTGGGGGCCACAATAGGCCTCAGGCATGTGTTTGTCTGCAAGGTAAGCCTGGCTCTCTCATATTGAACAGTTTCCTAGTGAGTGCCCCAAAGAACAATGCAAGCTGCAAAAGGACCTAATTTATTCTAAGAATGGAACTCATCCTCTGGGCAGCCTAGCTCTCCTTGGGCTCACTTTACTGTCTTGGTTTTGCCTTTAAACCCAAATGTACAAGGGGCCTTGTCAACAGGATAGAGGTACTTACAGAGGGATTTGAATGAAATCCAGGTGATAAATATTCAATCCACGAGTATACCCATAAATATTCTACCCCAGAGTAGTCTATCAATACTCTGGATGTAGAGACAAGGAAGGTAATACTTCTGTTTGGAAGTAAAGGCTTGTGGAATGGGAATAAGCCTTATGTTAGGACCTTTTTGGATGCAAAAAATAATAATAATAGTAATACATACACATGCATACCTTTCCCTCCTTCCCCAAGGGGCAAGTTCACAGCAATATTAAGTTGACTGTATTTTTTTTAAACCTTGACATAACCTCAGATATAAGTGGCAAAGTAAGTATCAAAACCTTCTTAAGAAGGAAAAAGGTGGCTAGGGGAGTGGAGGAGGTAAAGACTCCATTTGATGCTAAAGGATGAGTCTTGCCAGGTGTTCCAACCTATTATACAGGGACTGAACCTTGCCCCATCAACCTGGATGAGAAGGGGCTGTTAGGAAGAGTGCTCTCCTCTCTTCTCTCACCCCTGGGAAGTGAATTGAATTGCCAGGAAGTCATTTTCCCTTGGCCTAAGGGATTCTTTTTGTTTGTTTGTTTTTTTAAGGCTAAATGATTAACATACACAGAATTGAAAGTGAATGGAAACGGAGCCCAGAAAATGTTTTGGTTTAGTCAGTGGTCTTCCAAGAAAGGTGAGGCAAGCTCCATAATGGGTATAGAGGGGAGAAGAGGGGTATCCTGTGGTCCTTAGTCTAACTCTAGACTCTTAAACCCTGTTATTGAATTAGTTGCAGCCTGATTCCAGGAAGAGAAAGTAAGTAACCTGGTACTTGCTGACTGCAGTTTGGTTCATTGGACTGAGCTCTGACTTAACTCTCTACAAACAGCCTTCACTTCCTATGGCTTATGGTTGCTGTCTGTGAAGGTTCTTATTGTTGATACTGCTGTCCATGTATTTTAAATATGTGCTTCTCTTTTTCTGAAACAGAAGTGACCCACTGACATGAAGTAAGGAGAAAAGTAAATAACTTATGTCTCTGAGATAAGAACAGAAACAAAAGTGGAAACCAAAGGACATCAAGTCTTGCCTCCACAGTACTCTGGAAAATCCTAACTATCATAAGGAGTTGGGAATTCAGTTTAGGGTCAGTTTAAAAAGTGGCACTCTTGGACTCTGATCAGTCAGTGAACAGATGCTTGGGGGTGGCATAGCAGTGTCGCAGAGCCTAAGCTTTGGAGGCAGGCAGACCAGATTTGGATCTGTTTGGTCAGTGTAGGTCAAGTTATTTAGTATCTCTGAGCCTTAGTTTCTGTCTCTGTGAGAAAGGAATAATAATGATATTACCATTGTGGGAATTAAATGAAATAAAGATACAGAGTATTACAGTGCTTGGTAGTGAATACTTGGCAAATGTCAGCAGTACGAAGACAAATGATGGTGGTTACTGATGGAATTCTTGAGGTCTAGGCCCTGTGTGGGTACTTAGAAGCATATGCCACAGCATGTCAATTTAATACTGAATTGTGAAGAAATGGCCTTCACAACATTGAGTTGTGAAGAAACACAATTTTTATTGTATTTAACATTAAAAATTGAAGAATAAAATGAGAGCAAAGTAATGCAAAATGAATACAGAATTATGACAAGGAAATATCAGGTTCAATGACAAATGAAGACTGTAGCTGATACGAACTTTTGGGAAGAGCCCAGGAAAAGTCCAGGAAGAGTCTAGGAGGACCACTGGCCAAAGTTTTAGTCACAGGGGCCTCATGTTTACACTCTGGGCATTATTTCCAAACGAGGATCTAAAGAAGAATTTCATCATACAAGTTAAAACTTGAATCCCGCTACCAAACCACATCTACTATGATATACAATGAAATGTCACTATTGAAGGAATAAATCTGAAATTATCTTCTGAATAACAATTATTTTGTGTTATTTGTGTGTGAATTTGATAAATATGAAAATCAAATACCCATTGCTAAAAATAAAAAATGGAAACCACCTATCACAATTTTTGTTACTCCATTTTGGCACGTTGTGGAAGAACCATGTTCCTCTCCCTTGCTATACCCCAACAGGCCTGGATGGTAAGTTAGAGCAGCAACCTAGAGGGATGAGAGCCGAGTGGTCTGGAGGGATCAGAGAAGACCTCATGTCCTGTGACAATATAAGGTAGATGTGGAGATTCTGGTTGGGAAAGCCTTGAGGCTATGTCTAGAGGAGTCTGAGTAACACGATGAGACAACAAATTCTTGGGGTGTGTTGGAACTGGGCCAAATAGCACACTGCAAGCTGCTCTCACAGTGATCTTAACATTTTCTTCTTTTTTTAAAGACAGGGTCTCTCTCTGCTGCCCAGGCTGAAGTACAGTGGCACAATTATGGCTCACTGCAGCCTCGACCTCCTGGGCTCAAGTAATCCTCCCACTTTAGCCTCCCGAGTAGCTGGGACTACAGGCATGCGCCACCACACATGGCTAATTTCGTTCATTTTTTTTGTAGAGACGAGGTCCCACCATGTTACCCAGGCTGGTCTCAAACTCCTGGGCTCAAGGAGTTATTCCGCCTTGGCCTCCCAAAGTGCTGGGATTATGGGTGTCAGCCACCTTGCCTGGCCAATCTTAATGTTCTTTATTTCTCCTTTGGGGTATTCAGTCCCATGGACTTGGTGCAAAATTGGTATCTTTCTCATTCTGGATAGAATAATTCTTATCTGGAATATAAATATAGAGGCAAGCCACTGTTTCAGCCCAGGACCTTAAGAATTCTGATTGTCAGGAAGAAATTTCCTGGCTCTTGAGCTAATCTATGCAGAGTTCCCATTCTGGATAATATCCCAATGATGCATGCAGATTCTGAAAAACAGCTATTTTTCTACAAATCCTCCAAAAGGGTCTGAGTAGGGACTTCCAGCTACTCTGAAAAACATTTTAGGGTGTGTACTGTTTTGTTGCTCTTTTTGTTTTGCTTTGGAGCAAGGAATATGTCCACATGGACTGGTCAATGTATGTTAAAGGTTGAATAATGGAGGAGACTGTGTTAAACAGAGAAATAATATCATAGGAAAGCTGTATTAGTTCTAGGCTAGTATATAAGAGTAATGAAAAGACATCATTTGATGAGTGCAACTACATGGTGTGGCTTATGTAGATGAGCTCAGAGGAGCGTGAGAGCTTTGAGAACTCTGATACTCAGTAAGTTCTTACCTCCAATGGATCGTTTAAATGTCTGGAACATGTGTACAATCTCCAAGGCGACTTTCTCTTTACTCTTTCCAGATCCTGTCTATGATTACCTCACTTTTTTAACCAGTTAGCTACTAAGACTTGTCTCTGTTTAGATGGCCGTCTTTAAGTCTGGGCTTCCTTGAACCCGGCTTTCTTTGAAAGCCAAAGTAACGAGATGTCTTAATCTTTATCCTCCCTGTGAGGTAGGAAGATCCCAAGGTGGATTAGAGAGGCTTAGAGTGATTGGGATGTGCTGCAGATATGTACATCAGTCTCTGGCATGGCATTTATGCATCCCCCCACCAAAGATGACATGGATGGGGCATTTATCAGGTGCACAGTTTGGGACTTGAAGGATTAAATCTATAATGGTACAAAGGAAAGAGGGAACAGATATTATGCACCAACTCTGAGGCACTATGCTTAGTATTTTTCATGTTTTCTCATTTAGTACTTGGTATATGTTCTGCCCCATGAGTAGCCCTCTCCTGTGAGCCCACTTTCAAAGAAATGAAAGAGTTCAACTATTCCTCACTCTCCACGAACTGAATTTTTGACCCAGAATGTGCCAAAGGGCTTGAGACAGGTAACTCTCTGCAAGTAGATTCTCTTCATGTCACAGATAGACAGGAATTGTGGACTAAGTTCTACATTGGGGAAATGCCTGAGCAGGGCTTAAAGGATGGACTCACATTTGCCGTCTCCAGTTTGCAAAGGCACAGCAATGGCTGGGATAGGTGAGGCTGGCTTCCATGAGGGCAACAAGCTTTTCCAGAGTAGGCAGCTTTTTTAAGTTGTAAGTCGACCTGGCCCTCAGCTTCTTAAGATTTTCTAAGCCATAGCTAGGCAGGGAATGGATCCTTGTTCTTGAAATATCTCTATAAAGAGAAAAGGTAAATATAGCAGGATTACTATGGACCTAAAACTTTTTGCTCTTGGTTAGCAGGCAAAATAGCAGACACACTAGTGATATTCTTACATGGATGAGGAGAGAGACTCCGGTTCCTCCAACACACCTTGGCCAGATCAATATTTGGCTAATAGGACTTTTGGTTCTGTAGGAGTCCTGGTCCTTCTGTTCCTGGTAGGAGGAGTTAGATAACAGGCCACTCTGATTCCTGGATATACTTACATCCTGGCTAATTTGGGGCATAAGTGTTGCTGGTGAGTAGAATTAGCCACCTTCCCTTCTACAGTCTATTTGTACCTGCTAATTTGCATGGGACTAAGGGATTGAGACCATTTGTCTGTACCATAAAACTAGCTATAAAAATATTTCTGATGAGCTGGAGTAGAATCTGTGGCCAAATTTCAGAAAAAGGGACAAGAAGGAAATATACTACAAGAGGAATAAGAGTCTGGCAGGTGGTAGGGGCAGTGTTAGCACAAAGTCCAAGTGGCAGTACAGAGTGGTGGTTATGAACTTGGCATTTACAGCAGACCTGCCTGCATATGTACCTTGCCCCTCCCCCTATTAGATTTATGACCTTGGTCAAGTATGTCACTTCTCCATGTTTCAGTTTCCTCAGCTGTAAAATGGGAAGACAAAAATCCTATCTACCTCAGAGGGTTGTTGTTAAAATTAGATGAGTTAAAGTGCATAAAGAACTTCCTGACCAACAGATAACACTTAGTGTCTGGCAACTATTCTTAGTAAACATAACACTGAGTGTGAGAGAGAGACAGTTGTTCTTATTTGGTAGGAAAGTCTCTGCCTGTCCATTAGACCTCAGCACAAATGACCAGTTTAACCAGGTCCCTGCCCCTGATGGGCTGCAAGTTCCATCCTTTCTGGCAGCAGCACCAGTGATGTGGGCGCTTTTCTGGCAGCACCACTGGTAGTTGCAACCTTCAAAACCAAGACCGGCTGGTGAGAACAAGGAGATTTAAATGGCACCAGCTTGGACCTGGCGGGGCCAACAGCTTGGCCATGAGTGGGTACTTCTGATGGGGGTGGTAGCAAGTGATGACCAGGATGAGTTCATTTTAGCATCCTTGGGGACCCTTGGATATACTTGAGGAAGAAGAGTCTTTTAATGTTGGCGTTCCCTGTAAATCAAAGCAGTAGGCACTCAGAGTAATGAAACTTGGGGGTGTGAATATATATTTGCTACCCCATATGTTCTCACAATCTGGTGAAAATTACATTTTCAAAGTCTTGCTTTCATTGTATAATTATCTTGCTCAAAAATTTATAATGGCTTCCTATTGTCCAGTGAAACCCATCCCTAACTACTGCCTTATTTGTCACTTCCATTTCCCAAGCAAATTTATACTAGTTGTTCATGCTTTTATTTCCTCATCTCACAATTCAATTGAGTTTCTCTTCAGCCTCTGGGGAAATAGTACTCACTAAGGCCGTGTCTTAGTTCTGATCTCCTTGATTTTGTAATTACATTTCACAGGTAGAATGCTCCTTCTTTTTGAGATACTCTCTTTCTTGGCGTCATACTCTCCTTGACATATTTTCCTCTGACATCTCCGTTGACTTCTTTCTGATGCTTTTGTTTTACTTCTCTTTTATCTGTTCTTTAAATATTGGCATTTCTTTATACCTAGACCCCTTCTGACTATACCCAATCTTTTCAGGTGATCTCATTCATTCCCTTAGTTTCAGATACCAGGCATGTGCTGATGGCTTCCAAAATGTGTGTCCCCATTCAGATCCTACTTCTGAACTCCAGGTCCAGATAATCAGTTGTTCTTTGAATTCCACCATTTTGATGACTTGCATCAAAACTGAAGTTACCATCTTTCTTGTAAATATGTTCCTCCTTGTTTTTTCCATCTCAGTAAATGACTCTTCCAATTTCCCCTGTTTTTCGTAATGGAAACCTGGGTGCCATCCTTGACTCCCTCATGGGACATCAGTGTCTTGTTCTCTCAAGCCTAACTTTTAAATGTGTTTCAAATCAGCCTACTTCCCTCCTCTCCTGTGACTTTGGTCTAAGTCACCACAATCTCTGCCTAGACAAATGCAAAGGTCTTATAACTGTCCTCATGACCATCTATTGCAATCTTAGTACTGCAGATGTAAAAAATGCCTATTAGATTGTGACTTCCTGCTTAAGACCCTTTAATGACTCCCCATTGCTCTTAGGATGAAGGACAAGTCACTGTATACAGTGTGTTGATCATTTGCCTCTTTTCTCCCACATCCATATTATGCCCTTCTCTACGCTCTTCTCTGTGTTGCAGGAAGGATGATCCCTGCAGTTCCATTTCCCAGGTACCACCTTATCAATCAGCTTTCAATTGGGTTTAGCAAATGGCACTAGTGGGATACTGGAGAATAGGTAAAAGTGCATATCTCATCCCTTCTCTGTCTCAGGCAGCAACTGAGTCTTCTCTGTGACTCCAGCTCTCGTTGAACAGATCCTTGGAGGATCCAGCTTCTACCAGTTGCCCCAGTTCCTGGACATCAGTAAGATGACTTCCTCATTTGTTCCTCAAGTCCTAGGGTTAGTAGTGGTTACTATTGCCAATCTCTGGACTACTGATCCCCTGTTTGATGTTCAGGAAGATTTACATTTTCAGAACAATTACCTTTGTTAGGTGTGTGTGCATTTGTATGTGTGTGTATTTTACACATAGTCCCCTCTTTGTTAGCTGTCAATTAGATCAAATCTCCTATATACTTACTGATTTTTTTGCTTCTTTGTTCTATCACTACTGAGAAAATTATATTGAAATCTCCAACTATGATTTTGGATTTGTATATTTCTAGTTTTGTCAATTTTTGCCTTATATATGTTTGATGACTTTTTAAGGCTCATACAAATTTATAAATTTTATGCCTTCCTGGTAACTTTCTGTATCTCTAGTAATAATTGTCTCCTAGCTCGCTGGAAGTTTCTTCTTATTTGCTGGTTCCTCCATGACCTCCAACTTTAGGAGTGCCAATGAACTCAGTGCCTAGACTTCTTTTCTCAATCTTCACTTACTCTGCAGGTAAGCTTATCCAGTCTTATGACATAAACACAATTTATATGCTGATGGCGCTAAAATTTGTGTTTCTAGGTTGCTTCTTTTTCTTGAAACCCAGACTCATATTCAATTGCCTCCTTATAATCTCCACTTAGTTGTCTAATATGCAGGTCAGACTTTGGATAATAAAAATGGCCTTCCTGATCTTTTCTGAAAATCTGTTCCACCTTTCCAGTTGTTCATGCAAAAACCTTGATGCCTACCTGGACTTGTCTCTTTCTCTCATACCCTATATCAAAACTCTCAGAAAAACTTCTTGACTTTTTATACCACATACATCTGGAATCTAATTACTTCTCGCAACACTCATTGCTATCACCACAAGGTAAATGTTCTGGTGGTTCAGGGCATCTTGTCTAGCTCCCTCCCTATTATGATTCTTCAGATTTGGGGTCCCTGGAGATCAGAGTCTGGTCCATGAACCCTTGTCTCTTTGATGAATCTTTGATCTCTGCTGCTGTCTCTCCATTTATACCTCCCATTGTTTTAGAGATTTCCAACTTTTTTCTTTGCTACAGGAGATCTTTGTGGTTTCTCTCTTTTGGCAATGCCTCTTCTAGCCAGTTCTGTTAGTGACACTTGCCCTGTTTTCTGTGACCGAGTTCTTATCTGTCATTTGGGTTCCTCTTTTTTTCTCAAATGTGGAAAGAACAAAGGTTGAGACCCAACTCCCTGTTTTGTCTATAACAATTCAGGACTCCCTCCAAGAAATGAGATAAAAAAAACATTTTAGAAGTCCTTTAGGAACAATTTAGACCAAGACCATCATTGCCTCTCATGAACATTTTTCACATTTTTCAAAACGAGCAATACAAAGCAGGTTATTTTTCTTAATTATGTCTCCCTCTTGAGTTTACAGTATAAAAATTGGATTAATTGAAGATTCTAAAGAGAAACAAATTTTTATACTCCATGGAATATCATCCCATTATCTCATATACTCTGTGGTAGATTAAAGATGACTGCAAATTCTTTTACACTCTTTCCCATCGAGGGTCTATTTGTTCTCCCCTTGAATCTGGGCAGAACTGTGATGTCTTCGGATAAAAGAATATGATAGAAATGTTGCTATTCGTGATAGATCTAGCCTTTAAGAGCACTGACATCTTCTACATTGGTCTTAACAGAGTCTTCAGCTGCCATGAAAGATCTCTGAATACCTTAAGGCTGCCATATTGGTAAAAGCCTAAACCATGCAGAGAGGTCCTGGAGAATGAGAAGCCGTATGGACAGAGTTAGAGAAGACACCACACACACACACACACACACACACACACACACACACAGACACACACACACGCACACGCACGCACATGCACATGCACATGCACACGCACACCCAATAAACACAGATGTGTGAGGCACATAAGTGATGGGGACAACTTGGAAGTGGACCCCCCCCGCCCCGCAGTCAGCCGCCTGAGCTGACATTGCATGGATCAGGGCCAGCCATCCAAGTGTCTGACACAAAATTGTGAGCAAAATGGAATGGTTGTTTTAAGCCATTAAATTTTAATGAGGCAATAGAGAACCAAAACAAACTCCACTGAGGTCTCCATAATGTTTAACAGTTGAAGAAGTATTTTTTCCTTGAAAACCAGTAAGAGTGCGATGGCATTATAGTCTGTATACTTTCTGCCTCTTTTACCACTGACTATCTTTTTGCTTTATGTACTAGCTATTTGTATTTTATCTCTCCTTGAAGGTAGAAGGCTCTAGCATTCTCAGCGGTGCCTTTCATGTAGTGAGTACCCAGAAACTTATTGCTTTGTTAGAAGATATACTGGGGAGTGACATCGGAGAAGGATTAGGAAAGGAAATAGATAGATCACCCCAGCCAACTGTGATGTTCTCCAACTTCCAGAAATTGCACAATCTTGCACCTTGTGTTATGTCTTCTATTGTTTCCTATGGTTGTCTTTTCATATATGTTTGTTTGTCTCCTCAGCCAGATTTCAAGTGCCCTGAGAGCAGACATTATTAAGAGGCTTTTGTGTTCTGTATCATTTCTGGCAAAGATTTGGGCTCATGAAATCTATTCAGTAAGTAGTTGTCCGATAAGCAGATATGACTCAGCATTGTAATAAAAATGAGAGACTGGAGAAAATTTTACAAAAGAGCTAATTCTAAGGGGAGATGAATGAAAGGCAGACCGAGAAATCCAGAAATCTAGACTTAAAGTGAGCTCAGGAAAATGGTGCTTCTGCAGCAGGTAAGTATATGTAGCTGAGAATATCAAAGTTACCAAGAAAGGGAGCAACCTTGTGCAATGCCAACAAGAAGACAGACATGCCTTGGGGAGTAAGCAGAATGATACACTGGGTAGATTGACTTGAATGCAATCCAGTGTTTAGGTGTTAGATTGGGAAGCCTCCTTGGTAAACTTCATTGCCTTTCCGTTGCTCAGTGTTCTGGAGCTAGCTTGTTATTTTGGATTCCTTCTTATCATGGCTACAAGACATATGTGCTGCTGCCATTTGCGCATGGTGGCTTTGATGCTGTGAGACGAAGGCAGCTTGTCAATGTCCTGGGATTGAGATCTTTCATTGGTGGATGTTGAAGGAGGGAGCTCTTGGTAGGAAAGAGGCAAAGTCACTTAAAGTTCAGTAAAGCAAATTTTTAAGCAAAAGTGGTTCCTGGATGACAGGGTAATAAAAGTCTTTGTGGAGGTGTTTACTTAAAGCTTACTGTCTGAAGTGATCAAACATGGAACCTGTCAAGACTTCCAAATTTTGAACTGACAGAAAATACAACATATCTCTAGTATCTCCATGGATTAAGAAAATTCCATAGAAATTTATATTAGCAGGGAGAAAGATGAGATAAGTAGATCTTGTTCAGATCTTGGCTAGAGACTTAACTATAGTATATTCCCTCTTTTGCTCTGTTCTCCTAAAACATACACACACACTCATACACACACAGGTCTATTTGTTGGCTACAGTTCTTCTGCATGGCCTAAAAATCAGATGTTTGATTTTAATTCCTTTATGAAAACACTCTCCATTTTTATGATGCAAATATACATGGGCGTGGGTGGGGGGTAGTAACAAAAAAAGACATCAGTTATTCACATCTTCATGGGAGTACATTATTGTGACCATGATAGTTAATTTTAGGTGTCAACTTGAGGGGATTAAAGAATATTCAGATAGTTGGTAAAGCACGATTTCTGGGTGTCTGAGGGTTTTTCCAGAAGAGATTGGCATGTGAATCCATGGATTGAGTAAGGAAGATATGCCCTCACCCGGAAGCTAGGTCCCCCTTCTTCTTCTACTTTTAGACATCAGAACTCCAGGTTCTCAGGCTTTTGGACTCAGGGATTTGTACCAGTTTCCCTCCCCCACCCCCTTGGATTCTCAGGACTGTGACTTCAGACTCAGAGTTATACTGTCAATTTTCCTGGTTCTCAGGCCTCTTCCCAATCTAACACCTAAACACTGGATGGCGTTCAAGTCAATCCACCCAATGTATCATTCTGCTTACTCCCCAATGCATGTCTGTCTCCTTGTTGACACAGGCACATCAGGCCTCTTGCTTGGACTGAGAATTAGATGGCCTCCCCGGTTCTGAAGCTTTCAAGTTTGGACCAAGCCATGCTATAGCTTCCCTGGTTCTCCAGCTTGCAGATAGCCTATCATGGACTCCTCAGCCTCCATAGCCATGTGAGCCAATGTCCCTAAGAAATCCCCTCTTCTCTTATTTCCTTGAGCAGTGGTTCATAGTTCTCCTTGAAGAGGTCCTTCACATCCCTTGTAAGTTGTATTCCTAGGTATTTTTATTCTCTCTGTAGCAATTGTGAATGGGAGTTTGCTCATGATTTGGCCCTCTGTTTGTCTATTATTGGTGTATAGGAATGCTTGTGATTTTTGCACATTGATTTTGTATCCTGAGACTTTGCTGAAGTTGCTTATCAGCTTAAGGAGATTTTGGGCAGAGATGATGGGGTTTTCTAAATATACAATCATGTCATCCGCAAACAGACAATCTGACTTCCTCTCTTCCTATTTGAATACCTTTTATTTCTTTCTCTTGCCTGATTGTCCTGGCCAGAACTTCCAACACTGTGTTGAATAGGAGTGGTGAGAGAGGGCATCTTTGTCTTGTGCCAGTTTTCAAAGGAAATGCTTCCAGTTTGTGCCCATTCAGTATGATATTGGCTGCGAGTTTGTCATAAATAGCTCTTATTATTTTGAGATACAGTCCATCGATACCTAGATTATTGAGACTTTTTAGCATGAAGTGGTGTTGAATTTTGTCGAAGGCCTTTTCTGCATCTATTGAGATAATCACATGGTTTTTGTCATTGGTTCTGTTTATGTGATGGATTATGTTTATTGATTTGTGTATTTTGAACCAGCCTTGCATCCCAGGGATGAAGCCGACTTGATCGTGGTGGATAAGCTTTTTGATGTGCTGCTGGATTCGGTTTGTCAGTATTTCATTGAGGATTTTTGCATCGATGTTCATCAGGGATATTGGCCTGAAATTTTTTTTTTTTCTTGTCTCTGCCAGGTTTTGGTATCAGGATGATGCTGCCTCACAAAATGAGTTAGAGAGGAGTCCCTCTTATTCTATTGTTTGGAATAGTTTCAGAAGGAATGGTACCAGCTCCTTTTTGTACCTCTGGTAGAATTTGGCTGTGAATCTGTCTGGTCCTGGGCTTTTTTTGGTTGGTAGGCTATTAGTTACTGCCTCAATTTCTGAACTTGTTATTGGTCTATTCAAGGATTCAACTTCTTCCTGGATTAGTCTTGGAATGGTGTATGTGTCCAGGAATTTATCCATTTCTTTTATATTTTTTAGTTTATTTGCATAGAGGTGTTTATAGTATTCTCTGATGGTAGTTTGTATTTCTGTGGGATCAGTGGTGATATCTCCTTTATCATTTTTTATTGTGTTTATTTGATTCTTCTCTCTTTTATTCTTCATTAGTCTGGCTAGCAGTCTGTTTATTTTGTTATTCTCTTCCAAAAGCCAGCTCCTGGATTTACTGACGTTTTTGAGGGATTTTTTGTGTCTCTATCTCCTTCATTTATACCTAATGTAGATGATGGGTTGATGGGTGCAGCAAACCACCATGGCACGTGTACACCTATGTAACAAACCTGCATGTTCTGCACATGTATCCCAGAACTTAAAATATAATAATAATTATAAAATCCACTCTCCTCTCTCTCTCTCTCGTTTCTGTCTTTGAAGAACCTTGACTAATACAATGACTATTTGCTAAAGATAGGCTTAGAGAGAGGCCCAGAACGTAAATCATGGCACAGTGAGGGAGGGGTATTTAGAATAGTTATTCTGGGCAATCATACTTGGAGGAGTAAAGGGAACCATGGGACGGGATTAGATCTCTGAGCCTTGATAGTCATGCGGAAGAGTTTAGGATTTATATGAGCAGAAGAATGGTTTATTCAAAGCTGGATTTTTGTAAGATTACTCTTGAGAACCTTGATACCAGCATATGGTGGGTGTTCAATAAATAGTTGGTAAACTAATGGAAGGGGAAAGGACTGAGGGTAGGAAGGGGACAAAGTGACTTTTGCAGAAATTCAGGCCTAGGATGACAGAGGCTGTCTCCTTCCACACTATCACTTCACGTGTTAAAAGTCATTGTGTGACATGATGACAAGGGTTTATTAGGCATCTGCTGTGTATTACTATAGCCATTTGTGAACATTTCTGCAGTGCTCATTGTACTGGGAAGTAACATTCATCCCTTGGCCAGATGCATTACAGTAGGTACTGTTTTTTGTTTTCACATATATTTCTTACCCCTTGCCAGACACACAGTAGGTGTTTAATCAACATCCACTAAATGTATGTCATGTAAGACTTGATGCCCTCAATGAGTACTTGAGAATGTTTACTTTATTCCTGCCCTTGTGCCTGGAACTGGTGGGCTGGACAAGCGGGGAGGGGTAGTTGTGGACTGGTGTTTTTAAACTTTATCTTTCAGGCTGGTCTGTTCTAATGATTTTGGTCTTTCTTTTAAAAATATCACTTTTAACATTGCAACACATGCTATATTCAGACAGTGAGTAGTTTTGAGAATTTAAATCCTGAAAAGACCAGTGGAGACCCCATGGGATTATGACTTGCACAGAAGAGACTTAGTAATTTAAAATTGTTTCAACATTGTTAGGACTCTTCATTTTGAGATACAGAGTAGCAAGAGAGACTGCATGGGTAGGAAGGTAGTAAGAGGCTGAGACAGGAGAGGCAGGAGTTAAAAAGCACTCTGTGCCCCATTTAATAAAGTGTGTTATAGCCAGTGCCACAAATTTGATTTGAACAATTTCTATTTTTCCCAGCAAAGATGTTATTACAGGTCAATCATTTCCATAAGTGAGAGCACATTTCTGGTGTATACTACACTGACAGATGGCTAGAAGACCTCTCTTTCATGATCCCAGGCTGGATAAAAAGGCAATTTACTATCTATAGGACTGTGGGTACACTGGTAATGGAAGAGAGTCATTCTTATACAAATAACTCAGTGTTTGAATTTGAACTATCAAATGAATCTGAGCTATAGCCAAATCAATTTGATAAACCATCAGAATATGATTGTACTGGCTCCAGCCTGCAAAGGCAATGCATTAAATTTTCCCCACAGGAAACTGTTTCCCAAAGAAACAGCAATTGCTCGATTGCTTAAAAAAAACAACCTTGAGTGAGTTCAGAACATCAGGTAAAAACTCAGATGGCTGCTGATGTTCAAGGTCAAGACTCACAAGGGGGAAATGAGGATGCTGAGCTGCTCCTCTGAAACTCGATGAAACTTGTTTGTATGCCCCTGGCTTTCTCTGCATCTATCTTTCTTTGTGTGGAACAGTGTACCCTTGCACCCTCAGGTGTTCAGAGGCTCCCTATTCTTCCCTCAACTACAAATTTTGCCTTCAGGAAAGGAGCTATCATCAGTTTGAGTGTGTGCCCCTTAATTTTCTTAGAATTCCTTGCATATATCCACTGGAGAAAAAGGACTGAGCCAGTGAGGGAGGAAGATTCACCACATTTGGCTTGTGGAGGAGATATTTTGGAGACTGAGCAAGGCTTCCCAATTCCCAACATTGGTCCTAGGGCAGTAATTCTCAGAGAGCACTCTGGACAAGCAGCATCAGTTTCACTAGGAAGATGTTAGAGATACACGTTATCAGGCCTCAACCCTGACCTACTGAATCAAAAATTCTAAAGGTGGGGCCTGGGTGTTATGACTCACTCCTGTCATTCCAGTGCTTTGGGAGTCCAAGGCAGGAGAATCACTTGAGGCCAGGAGTTTGAGATCAGCCTTGGCAACATAGTGAGACCCTGTCTCTGCAACAACAACAAAAATGGCCAGGTGTGGTGGTGCACACTTGTAGTCCCAGCTACTCAGAAGGCTGAGGCGGGAGGATCACTAGAGCTCGGGAGTTTAAGGCTGCTGTCAGCTATGATGGCACCACTGCACTCCAGCATGGGTGATTAAAAAAAAACACAAAAACACCCCCCCAAAACCTACTCAACTCTGAACATGCTGCTCTAGGACAGCTGAGAACCACTCACAGCTGAGGTGGCTCATAGCTGAGTCTACTCTGGGAATTGCCCTCAGCTGACTTTCTCCTCCCCAGGAATTTGGTTCCTCCCCAGGGACAGCCTGCACCCAATAATTCTTGATATGGAGGACTTGCCCCTTACCTTAATTCAGTACAACTTTGAAGGACCATCTTAACTCCAGATCTCCCCATGGGATCAGCTGAGCCTTTTGTTGCAAATGCATTACCCTGATTCTGCTTCAGTCAAGGGTTCCCTGTACATTCTGAGAGCACCCTCCGGTAAACCTCCCGCATGCAGATATATCACAGTCTTTTTGTGTGTGTGTGTGGGAGCGGGGACTGCAATCTGACCCAAGGCACAGTCAAGATCAGCATGATTTGCGCCTACTGTGGTCTGAATAGCCTACGCATACTCCTACTCTTACCTCTTAACTCATCACCTGAGGTGGGCTGGTCTACTGCACACCTACACAAGCACCTCTCAGGCCAGGGTTTAGATGGTTTAGTGTATCTGGTTGCAGAAGTGAGATGTGGAATAGGCTATTAGTCTTCTTGCATCTCAGGTCAGCAGGGGGAGAGGCTTGAAGAACATCTATGGTCTAATCTGAAAGCCCCAGAAAGGGGGGCTTGATGTTAAGGTGAACAATTCTTTTGGCCCCAGGGGGAGAAGAGGAAATTAGCAATTATAGGCTGGGCTTCCAGCCAGGATCCTGCACTGAGATGAAAATATGTGGGAATGTATTATCACTCTCTACCTTTTTAAGTCATGGGGAGTGCTTCCTAATTCCATGGATTTTCTGTAAATTTTATTCCCTTAATTCTAGACAGATGTGTTCCTGTGGTAAGAAGGATAAAACAATGGGCCTATAACTTGAGGACCTTGTAGAATTGCTTCTGATGCTTTCACAGAGGCTCTCTTCCTGCCTGCATTCACAGTGGGGCTAGATGGGGGATTCAAGTTTTGTGTTCTCTGTTAAACATTCTTATGAGATACATTGTGCAGTATCTTTGCCTGGAATCTGCTTGTGCAACCTCAGGAGATGTTCTTCTGTGCCACGTTTATCTAACATTGACTGGTGTTCTTAGGCTGGGAGGCTGGTGTTAATAGTTATTTTCCTCTCTATTTTAGCTCACAACCAGTTTCAGGGGGCGTCACCGAATAACTTTTAGATGTTCAATTAAACGTATTTATGGCAACATGGTATGGTGGGAATACATGGAATGTGAGGCAGAAGACCTAGTTTCTGGTCCAGACTCTGCCCCTTCTACTTGCAGTGTGATCTTTAACAGATCACTCTCCTCTGGGTTCCGATTTCTTCAGTTGGATAATGAAGGAGTTGGGGGATCTCATCCAACTTCGTTATTCTCAGCAGCACATAGTAGGTTAAGATGCTATAGATTCAATATTGTACCTGGTACAGGTCACATATATAAACACACCCATCACTGACATATTCTGCCATGAACAGATAGAGATGCCTTCTTAGGAACATTCAAAACTTTCAGGGCTTTTTGCTAAGTGAAACTGACATGCTGCTATTGTGGGGATCAAAGACATCAAAAGTACTTGTCAAAATTCATTTGTCTCCCAAGTACTCTAAGAACAGGGAACATGAACTAACCAGTACAAGTTTTGAGTACTTTGTATTCTTGAGTACATGGACTATATGCCCAACACTCTCCATTTGTTAGCCCTGGGTCCTTCCTTGTACTTCATAGATAGATCATGACTTGATATATTAAGTTGTATATTTAATGTATTGCCTGACTCCTCTCTATTCCCACCCCCAATGAGAATATAAGCTTTCTATGAGGAGGAACTTTCCTTTGTTTCCTGCATGGCACAAGACTGATGCTTAAAAATTTATCTGATGAGTGAAAAAATATTTATGTATGTGTGTGTGTTTTATGCTTCAAATAATATTAGGAAATAGGTATTTTTTTGGCCATTTTTTTAGGTGAGGAAACCGAGGCTTAAAGAGGTAAAAGAATTGGTCTAAACCAAGGCAGTCTGCTCTGTATCTCTGCTTTAATCACACGGATACTCCATTTGTATAGGTTTCCTATCTCAAGCCAGGCATTCTCAAATAATCTCTGAACATGGTCAGGATGACAAATCTATCTTGAAGTGTATATTTCTTCTTCAAAGCAGCAGAATCTCATATATAGATCATAACACACCCTTTATCATTAATAATAAATATTTAAAATTCTGACTCTCCATACCAGGTCTGATTCTAGAGGTACACAGGTTCCAGCCTGAAGGAGAATATTAGCTATTTGGTGTAGACAAAAGTGATGCAGATAGATGGTTGGTCGGTAGGTGGGTAGATAACCACACATGGTAGCCTATGCTAACTGCCAAATAAGAGGTTCAGGCAGGTGGCTTCTAAATCCCTGACTTGACTTAAGGCAGGCTACATAAGGATCATTCAGTAAAACTGTAGATTTATTAACATGTTTATCTATTGCTCTGCTCACCATCCCTTCTTGTACCTCATTCTCTCCTTTTGGGTTCCTTTCTTCATCTTGAAGTACTTTCTTCAGTCAGTAAGTGTAGTAGGTCTTGCTTAGAGCCCAGGAACACATTTTTAAAAAGGCTTTTTGTGATTGTGATGCAGATTGTCCCCCCACCAAAGAAGCCTTGAAGGCCATGAGAGCCACGGGAAGAAGTCACTGATGGCGAGGTTGTCAGAGAGACTTGAGGAGGTAGAACTTTGGAATGATGCTTGATGGAAGGGGCAGTGTAGGTAAGAAGAGAAGATGGGAAAGTCACTTTTGGAGGGAAAGATGGAAGTAAGGAAATGACAAGAGGGAGGGGTGCTGATGCAGGGCTATGAGGCACGGAATGCATCCCAAGGGATTTGGAAAGAGGATCCAAAAATAATGTGTATATAGGTCTCATTGGGTTGAAGGAACCTCCTGAGTGTTGAGGATGATGGAGAATTGTGCTTTCCTTTCCAGGGAAGAGACACATGGTTGAGTGGTTGTGGGTCTGTACCATGAGTTAGATCAGTTTAAATCCCTGCTGTAACTCTTGTATAACCTTGAGTGAGTGAATTAACCTCTCCAGGGAAGCCAGTTTTTCCTTCTGTAAAATGGGAATGATAGCTCCTACCACAGGGGGTGATTATAAGGATTAAACAAGAAAATGCATCTTAACTTCTTAGAACACCATCTGACACTCTGTACATGCTCATTACATGTTATTATTAGTGTTGCTTTTTAATGGAGAGTTAGACCGTGGATAAGCCTTAAATTGTCTCTATAAATTTTTGCAGATGACACGAATAAAAATTGAACTTGATGGCCAGCCCTGTGTTGGAAGCTTCTCCCCTAGCTGCACAGAGTTGACTTCTAACTTACACAAACTGAGCTCTTACACACAGAAATGGGGAAAGCTACTCACAGAATGACTGGTCCAGAGGCTCCATGGAAAACATCATTAGGCAATTCTTCTAAATTATTATTATCGCTTAGATTCCTGGGGATGGGGTTGAGGAAAGAAGAAGGAAAACACAAAGCCACATAAATATTGCTGTTGTAAGAGCCATTTCCCTTTAAATGGCCTTGAAGAATAGTCAAGGCTACTTACAGCTCATCTAGTTGGGTTCCATTGAATGCACAGTTGTGTATTTCTTGAATCCCATTCTTATTCAGCCATCTGAAATAAAAGGCCTATTAAAAAACCAATAATGTCAGATGCAAACAATACATGGGTTTCATAATTGGAAGCACTGAGCAAGGGCAGACAGCACAGGTTAGTGGCATAAAGAAAATGCCACTTTTAAAGCTTGGGGACACGGGTGGGAGGAAGACTGATTTATTGCTATATAATCTTTTGTAACTTTTGAAGTTTGTATTACGTGCATGTATTACCTATTCAAAAGAATAAATGAAATTTAAGTTTGAAAGGCACACTTAGGCAGAGCAGCCTGGATTCTGTAACTGTAAGGTCTTTACACACATCATTTGTGTGTAGAGAAGCAATGCGGGGAGCGACAGATCTTTCTCATCCTGAAGGACAGGAATCGTACAATTATTGAACAAGTGTTTATAAGACAGAGAAAGAACATTTTGTGTCACCTTTCTCTAAGGCCTTAAGCCTTTCACCCATGATCACCCACAGCAGCAGGCCTGGCTGTCATCAAAAGTGATCTAATTAAGTTGTCAGACAACTTGAACATCTCCTGTGACCCATAGGGACCTGGTTATTGGAGGTTTGTGGAGGTGGCTCTGAGTTAAGCCAGAAAGGAAGAGAAATCAATTACAGAGAATGTGGGCTGTGGCAGGGTGAGGTGATCTGAATGAGCAGGGGAGGAGGTTCTGGGGGAGGTGGAGATGGGTGTAGAACAGCCATCCTGATTGCACTAAGAAGGTCAGTGAGCAGGGTTCCCTGGACAGGGGAGCCCAAGGACATCTTGGGCTACAGCTCTGCCTTGCTCTGCTCCTGAGTGGATCTGAAAACAAAAACAGATACCAAGGTCAGGAGAGCTTAGCCCGAAGAACCTCTGACTACCTGCTCTTGTTTTGCTGTCAGGTTCTTTTCCCTGTCCAGCTTAGTGGGCTTGCAAATAACACTGTACAGAAAGCTGACCCAGAGAAGCTCCTGTGCGTCCAGGACTCTCTTTCCTGGGCTGCCATGGGTAGCCAGAAAACACTTAAAATCACAGGAGAACAACTGTATGTCTTTTTCCTCCTCTTGAAAACCAATTACCTAAAAAAATCCAGAAAGGGGCAAGGTAAATCTTTTAAAACATTCACAACCGATTGGTGGGTTCTGATGGCAAAGAAGTGGCTATGCACCCCCATGCCGTTTGAGAAAGCCTCTCCTAGGCACATCTGGACTCCTGACTGTTGCAGGATAGTGGGAGTTGCTGAGGTAGCTGTGGCATGTGGATCCCTGGGGATTTGAATCAAATACAGGATTCAGCAAACTTTTTCTGTAAAGGGCCTGATAGTAAAGTTTAGGTTTTATGGGCCAAAAGGCAAAAATGAAAAATATTATAAAAGTACTTTATGTACTTACAAAACAATTACCACAATTTTTTATTGACCAGATTCAAAGTGTAATAATTGAGTATTTTTTTTTTTTTGTAATATAGGCCTAATATTGAGAAGAGAATTTTTAGTGGGGGATGACATTTTGCTTAACTTAGATCTAATGTTAGTGTTTCTTGTCTTAGCTCATGAGCTGGATTTGGCCTCTGGGTTATATGTAGTTGGCTGACCCTTAATCCATACAGGTTCCACCTATTTGCCTATTGAGTAGATAATTAATATTTCTTGCATATTACTGTCCTGTAAATCGATGTTGCTATAATCAAATAAAACATAAACTAATTTTAAATAATTATTGTATTCAAATATCCCTTTGTCTTTATGGATTATCTCAATCAACAGGTACCATCATATGGGAGGAGGATGGTATTTCTTGATATCAGCAGTGGATCATCACACACACACAAAAAATTATGTTCAGAACTGCTGCCCTTGGATTTACGTTATCTGTGGGAATCTCAAGCTAGTAACAAAGGGAAACCCACATTTATTATACACACCCCTTGTCTCTTAAGAGAGGAAGTACCTATTTGAAAACCAGATGATGACGATGACTACAACAACCTGGGCAGAATATCAGCTAAGGAGTTACTGCATCACAGGCTTACCTTAACCCTTTTGTGTCCTTGGGGATGAGGCCAGTGTGCTCACTCAGCAGAGGCTCAGGAAGCTACAGAAGTGAACTTTGCTCTCATCCTAAAGAGTGGAGGTGCTGGGGACTTGGCCCTTTAAAACTCACTGAGGGGCAGGCAAGGGAGACGGGCAGACTGAGGAACAGAGGAAACACGCACGAAGCAGGTCTCTCCTGAGGCCAGAGTGTGCTGGGCACTGTCATGCATATCACCTCATTTTATTTCTTCTGAATTAGGACATTATTCTCCTGGCTGGCCATAGCTAGGTGCTTTCCCCATTCAGGCACTCTGCTTACCAGGGCACAGTGTGGGTGCAGAAGGGCTCAGAAGCCTCTACACAGTGAGTTTTTATTGCTCACTTCTCTGATTCACTAGGCTAGTGTCTGATAATCTTTCATTGCTGGTTGCTTTAAAAATATATTTACTTTTAGAACAGGGCCTCAGAATTTTTTTCAAATTTCAGTTTCAGGGGAGCATGTACAGGTTTTTTACATAGGTAGTCTGCATGTCATGGGGTTTGGTGGACAAATAATTCCATCACCTGGGTAATAACCATAGTACCCAATAGATATTTTTTGTGATCCTCTCTCTCCTCCCTCAAGTAGGCCCCAGTGTCTGTTGTTCCCTTCCTAGAATCCATGTGTTCTCATTGTTTAGCTCTTATAAGAGTGAACATGTGCTATTTGGTTTTCTGTTCCTGTGTTAGTTTGCTTAGAATATTGGCCTACAGCTCTATCCATGTTGCTGCAAAGGGCGTGATCTTGTTCTTTTTTATAGCTGTGTAGTATTCCCAGAATTTTGAAAATTGCTATCCATAGAATACTTTGACAGTCATCAGCGCCATTTGCCATGCTTTTTTTTTTTCTTCTGAGTGTGCTCAAATGTCCCCATGGGAAGAAAGCACCCCTGCATCGAAGCTGCCAAACTAGAAACGATTGGAGACTTAAGTTGTGTTAAGTATGAATTACATGATTTTATTGTCTATGGATTAAGGGACAGCCAAAATAAGAACAATAGAAATTGTTTCCACAAAAGTGAATTTATCCTTTAGAGACATGTCTGAGAAACATTCACTCTTAAAAGAAAACTCCTTTCCTGAAAAGTGTGTTCCTAAATTCTGAGAGATCAGTGTCCATGAACAGGAGTTAGGAAAGACAGGATCTATATGTTTCCCTTGTAGCTTTGGGTTTGCAAAGCTATGTCAGAAGTTCTTATTTCCTCAGGTTCTTTGCCTCTAGTTGGGGAGAGTTGAGACCAGGTCACTTAAAGTGCTTTGCCTTCTGTCTTACGGTCTGGACAAAAAAGTCAGATCAATGATACTGTGAGAACAATATAAGCACACTATGCAAAACTGCAAGAATGATATGAGCACACTCCCACTTAATTATATATTTTCTATAAAAAATTGAATAAGTTTGCCACATTATAACATTCATTTAAGTCTATTTAAAATGAACATATATTTCAAGAAAGATCCAAATAAACATAAACATCTGGGTATAAATGTTTACATTTATCACCAATCTCCCTCTGTGAAGTAACCCAGGAATCCTTTTACTGTTGTGTTTGTTTCACAATCCAGCAGACCAATATGACTCATGTATTCACTATTTTCCACAAGTTCTTTGTATTATTATTTTTATTTATTTTATTTTATTATTATTATTTTTTGAGATGGAGTCTCGCTCTGTTGCCCAGGCTGGAGTGCAGTGGTGCAATCTCGGCTCACTGCAAACTCTGCCTCTCGGGTTCAAGCGATTCCCCTGCCTCAGCCTCCTGAGTAGAGGGGATTACAGGTGCCTGCCACCACGCTCAGCTAATTTTTTTTTTTTTTTGTATTTTTAGTAGAGACGGGGTTTCACTGTATTAGACAGGATGGTCTTAATCTCCTGACCTCGTGATCCGCCTGCCTCGGCCTCCCAAAGTGCTTGGATTACAGGCATGAGCCACCACGTCCGGCCGATTATTTTTATTTTTATAAAAGGCAGGTGCTCTTCCTGGTCTTGATTATTCTGTTCCCTCTGCACGCCCTTTGCCAATTCCCTAGCTAACTACTGCTCATCTTTAAAAGCCCATTTTAAAAACAACCTCTTTTTCTTAGCTTCCTTTCCCTTATTTAACTCTTCCTTTAACCCTCGCATCACAGATTAGTCAGATTAAATCATTCCTTCTTTCCTCTTAGAATAATTGTTCTTTTTTTCTTTGTATATCATTCATTCTGCTCGCATTTTAGTTTATTCCTTTTGCTTGCTTTTTTACCCTTTCTGCACCCCATCACCTCAACACACACACACACACACACACACATGCACACACACCCCTTCACTTCAAATATCATGAGCTTATGTGAAATGATTCAGTATCACTCACCTATAGCTTTTGTCCTAATATCTATGTATTTTGAATACATTCCTTTGATTTAATTTTATTGTTCCCTCCATACATTCAATTTCTATGCTAATCTGTTTTCAAACTTTTTCCATTGTTACCTGTGATTAATTTATATCAAATACAGTGCTTAGTTTTACTCATCAAAGTGTTATAATCTGTCTACTATTTCTTTTTTCTTTTAACAGCCGGGTCTCTGAATCATATAACTGAAGGGGGCTAAAATTCTTTATGGACTGGAACTTACGTTTTGTACATATAGGCATATTTTAAAAACTCATACGGGTATATTTTTTAAAAAACACAACAGTTTGTAAAATAGATAAAATGCTTTTCATATCTTACAGATGTAAGTGCAATTGCTGGGTCCCCAAATGTCATTCTGTGCATCTAACTTTCATGGATCCCAGGCATACTTAGATAGCCCATAGTGTCCTATTTCTTGGCCATACTTGTGAGTGGATAAACTGCTACAGGGGCTACTGGCATAAAAGAGTAGAAGGTCTTTCACTAACAACACAGAATGCTTTTAAGAGATTTCCCAAAAGTCAGAGAGAGTAACTCAAGCTCATTAAAAAATGTGATTGTTTCAAGAAAATAAGAAGTCATCTTATGCTCAGCATGGGCCTGAACAGGAGCTGCTTGGCATGGTTATGAGGGAATCGCCATATCTTCCTGATTGGGCCTCCTTCCTGATCTTTTTCTTTGGGTAACAAAAGCCTTGCCAGGCAATAACTAGCTTTATTGATGCATGAGTTATTCTGTCCTTTGGAACAGATGTTGTATCACAGGAGATCATCATTCAAACAGCAATTTTAAATACTTGAATCACACCCCAGAATCATAAATTATTAACATGACTCCACATTGTGATTCTGAAATGTAAAGATGAGAGAAGAACGCAGATCCGGAGAGTGATTTAAGTGGAGAAATGCCAAAGTTACCCAAACAAAAAAGGAGCATCCAATTATGAGAAAGAGATCACTAAATGAAAAATCAAATGTTACTCTGTTGGATTTTTCCCCCTTACTTACAGAATCACACTTTCAAAGCTCAGCCCCACGAAAGAATTTCTTTCAATTGTGTGGATGTTTATGTTATCTTGAATGTCACTAGAAGAAAGTACAGACAAATAAGATACTTACATCAGCTCTACTCATGTAACCTTCCAAAATTTAGTTTAACTGGCGTGATGTGGTCTTTAGCTGAGGTAATGTATTAATATAACTAGTTGTTGTTTAGAAGATGATCAGCTCAAAGTTTGGAGAAAAAAATTGTCTCTAATTTATCTTTAGTATGTTCTTACAAATGGAATTGCAGACATTCAGTGTCTTTTTTTTTTTTTTTTTTAAGACAGGTTCTCTTGCTCTGTCACCCAGGCTGGAGTGCAGTGGTGCCATCAAAACTCACTGTAGCATCAACCTCCCAGGCTCCAGTGATCCTGCCACCTCAGCCTCTGGAATAGCTGGGACTGCAGGTGTGCACCACCATACCCAGCTAATTTTTGTATTTTTTGTAAAGTCAGGGTTTCACCATGTTGCCCAGGCTGGTCTCAAACCCCGTGCTTAAGTGATCTGCCTGCCTTGGCTTCCCAAAGTGCTGGATTAGAGCCATTGGCCACTGTGCATGGCCTACTTTTTTCTTCTGAAGGTTTTCTTAAATAATTTCACCCTAATGTAACAAACACTTAAGCTGACCTTTCACCTCCTGTCTAACTTTTCTGTTCATCTTAGTTGGGCCTTCTTCTCATGTCAATCCGCTTCTTACAGCTAGTTTCCTTCTGCCTGTTCTCCTTGGGTCTCAGAATGGTTTTATCATTGATTTTTCTTTTCCTGAATGAAAGGATGAGGAAAGTCTCATTTTCTGTTTGTATTCCTCATTTCCTCCATCAACCTTCCCTGTTAGGTCTGCTCTAATACGGAGAAGTAAATGTGGAAGTAACAGCTGTACAAGTAGTGTAGTAAACAGCTTGGAACAATTTGAGAAATTCTGAAAGATTTTCATATTTTCCTCTTTCTCTCCTCCCTCCCTGCTTATCTCCTTCCTCTCTGCTTAGCTCCTTACACCCCTTCCCCATCTCCTCCTTTTGGATCTGTCCGTATTCTTACAATTTCACTATTGGAAATAGTTGCCATTATATGCTACCTTTTCTCTTCCTTTTTCAAAATACAAATACCCTGGGAAAAGGCAAACACAGCCTGTCATTAACTCTTTAATATGAGTGTTTGTTAGATAGTTTCTTTGTGCCCAGGGCAGCATAGCAATTCTAGAAAGAAGAGGAGAGGATGCTGGAATACAGGGGGTGTTGTTTATGTGTGTGGGGGGCAGTAATTAAAGCGCTAAATAGTGAAAAAATGAGCCACTTTTTGATTTTGCTACATGCTGGTTTTGTGAACAATACTCTTATTGAGGGGTCTTTCAATTTCCTCCAAACTAATATTGACTGGCCTGCAGGTAAAATCAAGGACCTCACTTCTGGCCTCCCTATCTTTGCTAACCCAGAGCAATACATTTGGAGGATGTAGACTACACAATGCATATTAAAGGCCCAGATGGCCGTTGGGCAAGACAGATACTGAGTAAAGAGTTGGTAGTCGCTCAAGGAAAAAACTTACAGTAAAACTTTTTGGAGAGAATGAATCTTGTGAACATCTGGAAGGTGCTTAATACCTGTGTTGGATATTAACCTAGAGAGAAACAAAATGAGAGTAAGTGAAAATGAAACTGGCTGTTTAAACAGTTGTTAGAGCATGAACTTTCCAGAATAAAAATATCAATTTTGAACCATCAGAAAATTCTATGAGAAAAGCCCGTATATACCTGAATTAGGCTCATGTTTTCTATTTTAAGGTTCGTTCCAGGGTCTTAAAAGCTGTTGATTCCTCAGAGAAAAGAAACTTACACTTCAGTCACAAGGGGATTAGGATGCCACAGTATACATTTAAAAAAAAAAAAAAAAGATTGATAAGTTAATCTGACCCTAAAGCAATTTCCAACTAGTAACAAAAGTTTCTTAAAATTTCCCCTATTTCCAACCTCATCATACTTGTTGGAAAACTCCTTTCTCCACTCCAAGCTATTCTCTTGGGATTAGAGCATGAGATTCCATGCCCTATGACCCTAGGTTATGTATGTGACCTAAGCTGGGCCAATCAGAGTCTCTCCTGCGAACTAGTTAGAGGTTGATTAGAACTTCTGCTGTCATTACCCTTACGAGTTGGTTATAAATTTCTATAGCTGAAAATTTCAGACCTACCCTGGATCCTTCCCAAGGTCTGGTTGTATTGGCCTGGCTTTCCCGGGAAGCAGAGCCTGAGAAGAAGCGTAGCTGTGGTTAATATAGCTGATAGCATGATTTCAGAGCATTCAGGACAGGGAGTGAAACTGGGAAGGAGGTGAAGCTAAGCAATACTACCACTACTGGTGATTAGTTCCGAATCCCAAGGACTTGAGTTAGGATATTTAAAAAATTGGTCCTCAGAACTGTTGATCTGAGTGAGGGAGAGTAGTGGGGGAAGGATGTGTCCATAGACTCCTCTTTCCTATTGGCAAAAGGTGACCCTATGGTGTTAATTCCCCACTTATGGCTTGCACATTTGTGAGCACCCAGTGAGTTCCTGACGGGCATCTCTCACAGTGGTGCCCAAGAAGCCCCAGAGTAGGAAGTGAGAGGTGTACAAGGCTAGGCCTGGTGTTGTCCAGTTGCACTTGAGTGAAGATGGATGAAATGTGGGTGGAACTGGCTGCCACAGCAATGGTGAGGGTTTTTAGAGGCACATATGAATTATTGGACACATTCTCCTTTGTCATTTCTCTAACACCTGTGAGTTATTTGAAATCCTCCTACTACCTCTCTACTCCCATTCCCTTTTCTGTATGTGACTTACTCAAGATGGAGGTGGTGATAGTTGCATGCAACCTAAAGAACACTCATTGATATATATTAATCATTGTGAAGGACCATATGTCCTTTTGAGGTTATGACTCAAGAAGATTTGGTGCCTTGTTCTCTGCTTCTGTATTCAGAGAGGAAGTGAATGCAGTCTATGGGTTCTCGGTGATGGTTCTCAAATTTTTTTTTTCTTTTTTTCCTCTCTTGATTCCCTAATGTCCACATAGAAGCTGTCTTGGGCAATTCTCTTTTAATTACTTCAACAGCCCTTGAGTTAGTCTCCCTTTGCTTTTTATCCAGGAAAAGAGGTTCTTTTTTGAAGGATTTGTTGTGTTGTTAATGCACTAAAAAATTATATACAGAGAAATAAACTCTTTTCAGCATAGAGGTCTATGGGGTAAGACAAATACATATAGCTATGTAACCACGAGCACAATACAGACATAGAACAGTGCCATCACTTTCTAAATTCCCTTGCGTTTTCCCTTTGTAGTTCATCTCTTCATCTACTTCATATCCCTAGCAACACTGATCAGTTTTCTGTTTCTGTAATTTTGCCTTTTCCAAAATGTTATGTCAATGGAATCATCCATGATGTCCCCCACTGGAGCCCAAAGATGCTCTCCACACAGCCACTGCCAGGGAAGTGGGGAGGAGTGGTGTCAGTGATTCAGGACTGTCTTTTCTATCTCTTCAGTGCCTCTTTCAGCGATACGAAGTTAAAACCAGGTACTGTGAGTGCTCACCTGATTTTTGGTTCTCATGAAGGTGTTTTTTTCTGTGTAGAGAGCTGTTAATTTGGTGTCTTTACCCAGGGGACAATTGGTGGAGCTTTCTATTCCACCCTCTTGCTCTGTCTCTATCATTGGAATCATCTAGAATGTAACTTTTGGGTCTGGCTTCTTTCACTTAGCCTAACTCCCTATTTCTCTTTCTTCTTTCACAGCAAAGCTTCTAGAAAGAGTTGTCTGAACATGCTGTCTTCATTTTCTCATATCTTCAAACCATCGATCTTCAACCTACTCCAATCTATTTTCATCCCATAACTCATAACTGAAACTGTGACTGTCATGCCAAAGTCTACAAACTCACCAACTACCAAATGTAAGAAACACTTTAAACAGTCACTTTATGAGGCCTCTCTGGATCATTTAGCATTTTTTTTTGGACTCTCTTTTCTATTGGTTTCTGTCATTTTGCATTCTTTTGTTTCTGCTCCTTCTCCTGTTACTCCTTTTTAGCATTCTTTGTTGATTCCTTTTCCTCTATTTGTGCTCTGGGCCTTTTGCTTCTCTTTTCTATAGTCTCACTACATAGATCTTGTTTCCTGTGATTTTAAGTAGCATCAATATTGTGTGACTCCTAGATTCATACTTGCTCTCTGACTTCACTAGTCTATTGCTTATTAAAGCTTACTTTGCACATCCTCCTGAATGTCTCATTGACATAGCCAACTAAACTTGTTCCCCCCATTATCATCTCCACCAAATGGCTTCTTCTCAATTATTCTCCATAGATAGAATTGCTATCCATCAATTTTAATTTGACAGTTAAAGTTGGCTCGGCTTCTTCTTTCTCACGTTCCGATATCCAGCCCATCTCAAAGTCCTCTTAGATTCCATTTCCAAAATATGTCTTGACTCTATGCAATTTTGCCTATCTCCACTGACACCATTCCCAAAAGACCCTCTGAATGTCTACAATATTATCTCCTCTTCTTTTCCAATCCATTCTCCATACAGCACTCTGGGCCTTCTTTTCAAAAATGTAAATCAGATTGTTTTACTCCTTTGCTGCTAAGGCTTTAGTTCTTTCCCATAAAACTTACAGTAAAATTTATACTTCTTACTGCCTACTCTTGCACCTTTATCTTATGCTATTTCCCCAGTGCGTTTTAGCCCCTGTGGCTTTCTCTCAGTTCCTCAGCTGTATTAGGTTCTTTCCTTTCTCCAGATATTTGCATGTACTTTCTCTAGAAGGCTAACCATCCATTCTTCACCTGGCCAACGTCAACTCACCCTTCAGAGTTTAGTTACACATGTCATTTCTTCAAAAAGGAGCTCCATATATGCTAATCTAAATTCAGGCCCCTGATTTATTCTCAATATAACTGCATCCGTTTTAGCACTCCTCAAAACTCTGAGCCATATATTATTTTGTGTTATTTATCCAATGTCTGCCTCTTCAACCAGATTGTGAATCATGTGAGGGCAAGATTCATGTTTTTCCTGAAAACCCAATGTTGGCACAGTAGTTGACGCATATAATGTGCTCACTGTTTGCCAAGCTCTTTATGCCAGGTAATATGTTATGTTTTGTCAAGAGATGAACTCACAAGGAATTATTCACTGCCTATGTTTATTACAGCTTACTCATTCAACGTTATTTGGGTAGCAACTTCCCCATCTCTCTTAGTGAATGAATAGGTTTTATATAATTGAAAGAATGAAGAATTCATGATTGCTCAATAATAAAGTTACAAGTGCATCATTTAACATCAATTGCATGAGCTTCCATAGCCACTGTACTTATGGAATATCTATAGATATCTGCAGATGCACATTGAGATCTTTGATCTTTATAGGAAAGAAAACACACTGCAAAAAATGGCTAAAATTATTCCAGTAGTGCTGAGTTTAAGGCACTTAAAAAGATCTAGTGACCATCTAGTGAGATGGATTATTGGTGATAATTCGGTAGCTGAGACTCTCTATAACCCCAAGATAATACAGGAAATAGAGTTCAGATGAACACTTAGTTTTCAATTCATTTTTCCTCTCTGATCAATAAATTCATGTCTGATGGAGGCTGGAAGTGGGTAATCAGCCAGGAACTGTATGTCTCAATGGGTTTGCTTTTGTCAAATGACTGTTTGCTGCAAAATTATTTTGATTCACTCAACCATGGTTTATCTTCAAAAAACAGTTAAAGGCCTGAGGGTAAAATGTCAGTGAATTTAAGTTCTGCAAATGAGTCTTTTAAAGAAAGGTAACTGACTCAGAATTTTCCCTCTCTACAGCCAGTTTTACATTCTAAGTTGATGTTAGCATCTTTCATGCCTCATTGTCCTTAATCTTTAGGTTGTAAAGTGAAAGTGTGCTTCTCTCCCATCAGGATAAACTTAGCGGGGTCCTGTAATTGCTGGGAACCATTCTCACCTATTCTGCCATAGGATAATATGCTTGCCTTTCATAAACAGGTGACCCTGAGGCTCTGAGGCTCATTGTCCTAAACATCATTAATGCTTTTATTAAGCTTCAGTAGTGTTGATGGGCTCTTATTTTTTCTTGAGTTAATAGGGTCTGTGTTTGCTTGTGTTACACTGGTCTATGTGCCATCCTTCCAATAAAATCTCTATTTTATCCAAGGAGGAAGGCAGACACAGTGTGCCAGTTTCAGGGAGTTTGGGAGTGAGTTAAGACTAGCACAGGTGAAACACTCAGAATGGTCTAGTGGAAAACTGTATGCTACTGATTGTGAATGCCTTATGAGTTCAGAGAAGGGGCTGGAGGAACAATATGGGCTGGAGTAGCCAAGAAGAAGTGCTTATAGGAAGAGGAAAAAAGTCAAGTATCTTAGAAAGTACAGAGCCTTCTGGCCTAAACTAAGAGTAGCAAGTGTGTATATCCAGACCACATGAGGTGGATGAAAGGATGGGAAGCAGAGAAAAATGAAATTAAAAGTCAGGGAGGAGGCAGGATTCCAGAAACTTTAAAGCTAGGTAAAGAAACATGATAAAGAAGAAGCATGGTGTTAATTCCCCACTTATGGGCAAGCATTAGAAGCCACTTTATGGGGCTGCAAGGGGAAGCAAGAAGACTTGAGGGTTCCCTGAGCAGAGCTGGCCCATGTTTTCACCAGTCCATCATCTCAGGAATTCACAGCAGTAATCAGACCAAACTGATGGTGGTTGAGAACCAACTGTGGAGATGAATACTTAACCTACTGGAGTGAGAAAATTAAGCCAGGAAGGACAAGACATCCCTTTTTATCACATATGTCAACAAAGAAAACATTTTTTTTTTTACCTCTGTTCCACACCAAATCTACCACGGCATGGAATGATCGATTCTGAGACTGTGTGAAACAGCTCTCTCTTAGTCTAGGACTTAAGGCAGCCACAGAGTTCATGCTATGGCTTGAGTAGATCATTGAGATGCTTTAGGCAAATTTGATTAAGAGAGAGGATGCTGCCAGTTGCGTGTCCAGTTTATCCTTTTAGCCAAAGCGCATTTCCTAGTAACCAAGGCTGAGGGTTTGAAGTTGAACTCTTTTCTCTACCTACTAATTGGTTTCCTATGATATAGGATTTGTTTGCTTTTAAGCCATTTGATTCTTTTATTCTTTTACATTTTTAATTACATTTTTAAAGTCTCTTGCATAAAGTTGAAGTTGACTCCTCCTGACCATTCTGAGAGAAGTTAGGGCAATGATGGATAAGACTAGGAAGAGTGGGCTGAGCTTAACTATATACAGTTGATTCTCATTATCCACAGCAGTATGTTCTAAAAGTCACCTCAAACATGGAATTAGTGAATCACTGGCCCCATGGGAAATTCAGGGTTAGATTCCTATAAGCCTTTGGTGGCAACATTTTTGTCATGGCTTGATCAATATACAACCGTGTTTTATATATGTTTCTATTTAAAGACACCTTATTTAATATTTCTTGTTGATTCATTAACACAACTCATGTTCTGGAGTATATAACTCACGTCTGAAGGAAGCTTATCTTACACGTATATTTTCGGCCATTTTAAACAATGACATCACCAAGAAAAAGCACAAATATGGGGATAAAAGGCCCTAGATAGACCATGCAAAGAACACTTGCTTTTCAGCATGACAGCTGAAACGAGGTGGCAGAATGCAGAGTCATTCAACCTCAGTTGGGAACCCATGTCAAGACACTCAAATTTTTGTCTTTCTGCACAAGCACATGTCCAAGAATAATGCAAAAGTGTTTCACGTACTGATTTTGGATTGCAAATACATTTTAACAAGTAGATTAATTAGCACATACAGAATCTGCAAATAATGAGGATCAACTGTATATGAAAAGACTCCCTACTTTATGAGGCTTGCTAATATTGATATTTCTATTAATTACAGATCCTTCTTAACTGGGAGTTTGTATATCTATATACAACATGATAAAAGATGTTAACATATGCTTTCTGAATCATTAAATAAACATTGCACTAGGTATAGTATCACAGAATCATGGAGTTAGGTGGCAGAGCATGTAAGGTGTATGAAAAAGGTCTTCAACTTAAGGTTTAGAGACCCTGGGTTCCAGTGGTCTCTCTAGCTACTGGATAACACCAAACAGTTCACTTACCTTTTCAGAGTCTCAGTTTCTCTCTGTAAAATGATTTTGTGTAAGAAATTATGTGAGACAGTAGGAAAGCCTGGTTTCTTGTCTTTTCAATCTCACATTTTCAAAACTAGAACTATTTAACTCTCATATTTAACTGGAACTCTTTGTCTCAGTCTCCATGGAAACCAAACTCCTTAGTAATCAGGGGAAATTTAAGGAGCTCGAGGGTAACATTTCCTAGAGGAGAGGTCAGTCCTATTGGCTTGGCTGCAGATTCTGTTCGGACCTAGCATCCTAGATTTGCAATCAGCCTCTGTTTCTGAGCAGGGCATGTAGCATAGCTTCAAAGGTAAGAGCTCTGTTGCCAGATGGTCTGGTTTCAAGTCCTCCTGGCCTTATCATTTTTTAAGATGTGTAGCCTTAGGGGTTAGTTGGAGTCCCCAGAGCTCAGATCTCTTATATTTTACACAGGGAAATAAGATTTACCTTTCAGGAAAACTTAGCCCCACGTCCAGGAATTGTTACTGCTGTTGTCATGCTCCAGCCTTGTATTCCAGTTGCCATATCTGAGACTCTGATTTCCTTGATCCACTAGGACCTGGGTCATGTCTTACATCTCCCTAGTTCTCTTGGGTGCTGAAATGCTGTTTCCTTGCCTGAGTCCCTGTGGGACTTATATGACACTTCAGTAGGCTGGTCTGTTACCTTCTACCTGAGGCTCCTTGAGCTCTACTGAGAACATCGGAAGTCACAGTGGACTTTCCCAGATTCCTCCTGCCCTCGTTCTCTAATTGCCTTCTGCTTCCTTCTGATAAACCTGCCTGGATCAACCTTTTTACCTTTTTACCTGTCTGACTCTGTTTTAGCCTCTGGCTCCTCAGTTTTCTGATCAGGATCATACTATCACTTAGAGGTTTGTTGAAGTCAAGGAAAACTACTACCTAGAGTTGATAAATTAAAGATGACTTATACATTTTTTTTTCAAAAAGACAAGTGATCCAAATTTGTTGAGTTTTTCTATGACAAATGGCTGTCAGAAATAATGGTACAAAGCAGATATTTTCTAATTAGACACACTTGATTTGTCTTTTTAAGTGAAAGGTGATATATTAATGAGGAGGAAGGCAACAGGATTTGGAAAAATCTGCTATGGATAAAGCATTGGGAAAAATGTATGGAAATTGTTAATTTATTGTTGAAAGTGATGTACGTCATTATGTATGAAAACTCTCATAGTATACATTTTAAACATAAGGAAATTCAATTTTCTAACCGGTTTGTTTCTCATGGAGTTTTGAATGCTTTCATGAAAAGTATAAAAAATTCAACATATTCCAGGTAGTTTCCAGGTACTGGTAAAATTCAGCTGGTGTATTTTTTTCCCTGATGTCAGCCAGAACATCTGACTGACATTAGGGAAAAAATATACTAGCCGAATTTTACAACAGTATTTGCATAAAAGGGGTATAAACACTAAGTATGATGACTCAGTGAGTATAGGTATGGAGCTGTTCTTCCATTGGATCTATCTATTTTAGTGAAGTTTTGTTCTCAACTTTGACAGCCATTAAAATCTAATATTACAATGACCTCTTAAACTAAGGATTAAAAAAAGCATATTCCATGAAAATGCTTTCTCAAAATATTGTTATTATATTTAGTGAGAGCAAAACAGGATTTTGTGCTATGTGAAATGGTATATAATAAGAGAAGATGCAAATATCGAAGCACATTATTCATCTTGATTTCATTCTTTAAAATATTATTTTTGTGTATGTGTGGTAATGCACACAAGACTGCAGTCATATGTGTATCTACTTTATCAATAAACTTATTTGGAAACGTATGCTTTGTTTGTTTGTGTGTTTGTTCGCTGATGGTGTGAGGAATCAAGATCATACCATCCAGTGCATAGGATACTTTGCTTGGGAAAAGAAGCCTGTGTGATTCTGAAGAGCTGCCAGGTGGAAATGGTAACAGATATGTGCTATTCTGTTCTGGAAAGTAGATACAGTATTCATAATAATAATGGTCAACATTTATTGAACACTTCCTATGTACCAGGTACCGCACCAAGCACTTACTATCGATTATTTAATGTATTCCTCTCCACTACCTTAGGAGACAGGTACCCTTACCATCCTCATATTAGAGTTGAGGATGCTTAGCTGAGAGAAGTCCAGTAGCTTTCTCAAAGCCACATAAGGAGAAGTACAGCTAGAGGTTGAATTTAGATCTTTCTTAATGTAAAGTTTGGGTGCTTATTGTTGTCTTACCTTAAAGACAGATTCTAATTCATTATGAGAGTTGCCCAAGAAGAAATGGATTGTGCTGCTAAGCATGTGGTTCCTTATCTCTGCAACCATAGAATTACTATGTCCAAGTAACTGCATGGAGGGGTTTATTCCTGAAGAGGGCCTTAGACTCCGTAACCTCTAAGATGCCTTCCAACTTAGAAACTGAGCATTTCTCTAGAAACGGTATTTCCAGAAATACAAATACTTTGTTTGTGAATGAAATGCTACAATGGTCAAATACGTTTAGGGAATGCTGGGTTAATAAGGTTAATTAAGCAGCTTCTTTCCTGCAGGATTCTCAGAGCCTTTATCATGATATTATTCATTATAAGTTTCCAAGAGAAGGAAATAGTATGCTGGCTTTCCCCAAACATACTGACTTTGGACTCCCACATCATTGTATAGTATATCCTGAGTTTGGTGTTTCCTAGTTCAACCTTGGAAGCTCTGCTAAAAGCTAAAGCATTTATGTCAACTTCTTTTACTGTAGACTAGTTCTTCAAAAAGACTATCACTATTAGGACATGGTTGGTAAACTGTCTCTTAGGAGGAGTATTCTGTCAGTCAGCACACTCCATTCTTCTACCATGATGTACATCAGAAAGTTCACAATACACAAAATCAGAACTGTATTGGTGAAAGGGCAGACTATGTCCAGTGAACTTTGGTTTACTGTCCACTACCAAGTTTGCACATTTTAGGATGGACCTCTTAGATTATAACTAGGGGAGGTAAAGCAAGGGACTCTGTGTAACTACGCTAGGGTTGTAAATGATATCAGTCACAAGGTCAGTTTCCTACCCCTAGTCCAACAATTAACTTCTACATATAACCAGATTAGGGTAAAAAGAATCATGGCAAACTAAGTCAAAAGGGAAGTAAACCTAGGAGAAACCTTTGAGAAAATAGGCCTGACTTGAATGTAAAAAAATAAATAAGTTTGTGATGGGCTACCGTGTAGCTGTCACTATTGATGTTGTTTGTGCTTTTAACTTGGAGCAAGGTATAGGATACCTCCGTGGCTAAGGCAAAGCTCAGTGTAGCCAATGTCATAGTTGGAGTTTTCCCTGAGACACAGTGGTAGAAGAAATGTCACATTCCAGGTTTCTGGAAACCAGTTACACAATTTTTAACTTCTCATGCACATTGGGCATGAAAGTAGTGTGGAGAGTTAAATTCGGGGAGAGACTTTGTGAGAAGGGTTTCTGGAGAAAGCTGTAGATTTTTCCCTTCCTATTGCTGTACCATGGAAAGGGTGGGGGCTGCTTGCTGCTTCACTTAGGTTGAAAGAGGGACTTTAAAAAGACCATGTGGAAAGTTGCATAGCTGCTACCTCTAGCTTGGGGAACACAGTGACCAGTGTCTGAATTTGGGCTGAGTGAGAGGCTGGCTAAAGTGGCAATAGACCAGAACACTGCTAACTGAAAAGGAACTGCACTCCTAGGAACTGGTTACAGAGGTCACAAGTCTGACCCAGATTTTTCTTCTAAGAAAAAAAGACTTGAAAATAAACTAGCCTTATTATTTGTGTAGCACATACCTGACAAAGGTATTTCATATGATCTCATTTGACTTTACAATAGCCTTCTAAGGTAAACATAATTATGATTACCATTTTACTGATAAGAGAGGCAAGGCTTACAGAGAGTAACTGACCTGCTCAAAATTTCTAGATCTGAGCCAGAAATAATAATGGTTAATACTCACCTATTTCATTGCCATAAGCTAGACACCATTGTAAATGCCTTACCTGTATTAAAGTCATTTAACCCTGCCCATAACCCTATGAAGAAGGTACTATTATAAACTCTATTTTATAGATAAGAAAACTGAGGCTTAGAGAGTTCAAATTATTATAGCTTGTCTGATAGAAAGTAGAACAGATGGAACCTGAACCCAGGCACTCTGGCTCCCCTGCCTCTTGGTGATGTTGCTTCCATCATACTGCATTGGCTGTATAAGAACTTTTGAAACCTAAAGATATCTCTAGGTGAGATTCGCAGCTAACAGAGTTGCCAAGCAGCAATCTTTTGAGACCTTCTTGGATGCTGATGTTAGAATAACTTGAATTAAACTACCAATTTGTGGCAAGCCATTACTTTTAAATTACATAAGGGAGTTGCAAAAGAGTTAATATTTTAAACAGTTTGCACACCCTTCCCACAACTCATTTCTAATATTAATCATTTAGAAACCTATTTCTTAGGTACACTTCAACTTAGCCCAAGAAGATGATCACAAATTCCAAGTGGCAAACGTATTAATAAGGTGTCAATATTGTGTTCTGAGCACGGGGCACATTGATGTTGGCTTCATCCACATTCTACATCTCTCTAGCTGTGCTGTGTTGGAATGCAGGATGAACTGGGTTGGAGTCTGACATTCCTGGCTTCAGTTCTTAATTATATCAACTATGTAATCTCTGAGTTTCAAAGACCTCATCTGTAGATTGGGAAAAATGCATACCTCACTGTTTTAGAAGATTGGAAGGTAACTTGTGTGAACAGAATGCTTAGTTCAGAATCTGCCATCTAGTAGATGCTCAGTAAGCTCAGCGTCCCTCGGCCTTCTTCCCCAGTATAATTTCATAATCCCATTTTGTAAGTTTGGGGAATTCAGTTAGCATTTCTGAACCTCAAGCTTCTTATCTGTAAAATGGAGCCACCAGTAAATATTTTACAGGTCTTTTGTAAGACTAGTTAATTAATACAAAGTAAAAGAGCTTTCTGCATTATGATTTCTGTTACTCATGCCCATATCATCCAGCAATACCTTAATACAACTAGCAGTGCTTGCATTTCTTCATTGCTTTTAACTTTCAAAATGTTCCCACACCCAGTTTCATCTTGCCTCTTCCTTCCTCTTCTCTCTTTACAATAACCTTTTGTTAAGAAATGAGGCAGCTATTTTTTTCTCCATTTTCCTTGAGGCCCAGTGTATTAGTTCCTTCTCATGCTGCTATGAAGAAATGCCTGAGATTGGGTAACTTATAAAACAGAGAGGTTTAATTGACACACAGTTCCTCAGGGCTGGGGAGGCCTCAGGAAATTTATAGTCATGGAGACAGGGGGAGCAAACATGCCTTCTTCACATGGTGGCAGCAAGAAGAAGTGCCGAGCAAAGGGGAAAAGCCCGTTATAATACCATCAGATATTGTGAGAACTCGCTGATTGTCACAAGAACAGCATGGGGGTAGCAGCCCCCATGATTCAACTACCTCCCATGAAGTCCCTCCCCAACATGTGGGGATTACAATTTGGATTACAAATCAAGATGATATTTGGGTAGGGACACAGAGCCAGACCATATCACCCCAGGAGGCCCTGTTACTTGCTTACAAGTTCTCACAGGCAGGGCCAGGGCTGGAACCTGGGTCTTTGGATCTCCTGTAAACAAAAGAGCTTATCCCTGATGTCTTGCTAAATGAATCTGTGTCTATGTGGCTCCCGTGGTTTGGTCATTGTCCAGAGAGACCATGATGGATGATCATTGTGAGGGAGGTTGCCTAGCTGCTTCCCTTGCGAGTCCTTCAAGCATGCCAGGCTTTCTCTTCTTAGCACTGCTATCTTTGAATTCCAAATGGGTGAGGGAAAAGCTCACTGCCTCTTGAACTAGATGTTATTTGTGGATTGTTTGCTGTGGGTGAGCTCGTGATTAAACCACAGCAGAACATTTTTGTGATGTCTGTTGAAGATGAAAATATTCTTTTGTGGAGCATTTTTCACTTCAGTGTTCACACTCTGTGACGCCCCAAGATATTTCTCTAAAAACAGCAGCTGCTCCCCTCTCTGCCCAAACAAAAAGGTTCCAACCACTCCAGCCCACATTCTCATGAAGGGCCACTGTGTGCAGACCCTGTATTCTGTGGGGACCTAGAGATAAATTGGACACAGCCCTTGCTCTGGATTGGATGTCAGTGGAATCTAGTGGGGAAATCTCCAGCCACTTCGTGGTTTCCCCGTCCTGATCTGGCTGACTTGTGAGTCCCTGGATGCATTCCTCCTGCAGACTTGCCCTTGGGGAAGACAAAGTCCTTCCCAGAAGGATAAATCAAGAGTTTGGGGGCAGCTGGGACAATTCAGCTAGAATATTCCTGTACCAGGATCTTATTGCCTAAGAATACATGTTATGAAAGATAAAGTAGAAGAGATGAAGAAATAGATGGAAGCAAGGAAAAAGTGGGTCTCTCTCAGCAAGTATTTCAGAGTGGGGCGAGGACCAGGTGCAAGCATCTGGATCACAGCCAGGTTTCTATAAAAGAAAAAATGAATAATCCTCCCTCCCTTCACTGGGGATATAGTGATGGAGAAAACCTGGTCCCCCACCCCCACCCCCTGGAGTAGTGCAGAATCTGTCACTTGAGTGACACTCTCCCTTCTCTCCATGTCCTGACTACCCTTGCTGCCCACTGCCCTGCCCTGCCTCCTCTGGCCCATCCCTATGGAGATGGGTAGCTCTTAATGTGTGGCCTGTCCCAGGGATAATTGCAAATCTAAAAGGGTCTGTAAGGACAAAGATACCTTTTAAACCTCCCAATATGAGGCTTTAGTAGTGGAATAAGAGGCAACAGTTTATTTTCCATGGAGGTGGGGTATTTGCCTAATGTCTCTTCAGTTTCCACCGTCCACACTGTCATTCTGTCTGTGCCCCAGGCAGGCCCTGCCAAGGATTTCTCCTTCCCAGGCCAGCTCTAATGGCCGCTGGGTGCTTTCTGCCTCTTAAATATCATTTCCACATCCAGTGCCTCTGAGGCTCTGCTGAGGTGGTTGTTCTCATTTGTCAGGGACTGGGGTGGCAGGGATACATCTATGACTGTCCTTTAGCTCTAGGAGCTGCACTTTAGCTGTGCTTAATTTATGAGTAATTTACAGCTGATTTAAGCTTCTCATTGCTTCTGCAAGATCTCAGCATTTGAATCCTGGGGAAGAGGAGCTGGGAAGTGAAGTGGTCTGCAAGATGCCAAACGTTCTTATCTTGCAGAATCACTTCCTCTTTCCATACAGGGCCCCTCGTGTGGGGCCTGAATATGATGAACTCAGGACAGGCAGTGACACTGGGAGCCCCAGATTCATGAAGATCACAGTTCAGAAACCAAGCACTTCAGGGCTAGAGTAGATCTTAGAGGATTTTCCATTTTCCTCATTTGACTAGCTTCTTGAAGCATATTTTGTTATTTGCAGTTTTCAGATGAAGAAACTGAGACCTGAAGAGATTAGTACATCACTGGCTGATGGGGGTGTCTGATGAGGATGATATAGCAATAAGAAAAAAATCAGAGCTAAGCTTTCCTAGGCTAATCTGAGACTTGCTTTTCACCCAGTCCTCTCTAGACTTGTCCTTATATCTGATTTCTGGTGATGAAAGACAGACAGGTCTTATTTCAAAATTAATGAGGTAAGGATACAACTACCTTGTAAGAAGGCATATCCTATGAAAATAAAATTGCACCGAATCTGCAAATGGGTAGAGTAGATGGTCACCTATGTGCTATTTGAGTGGGTCCTGTAGAAATTTTCTCTGCTTCTTGGAAATCCCCCATCATGGAGTCCATCACTACCAACTCTTGAGTTTAGCGTTACCTTTTTCAGGTTCCTCTTTCAAAAATGCAAATTCTCCTCGAATGGAGACTATCAGAGTCTGAATATGTTGATATAAATTGATGGATCAAGTGATCTCTTTGCTGATGGAAAGGACTTGGGCTTCTTTCAGGAGAACGCATACTGAACAGGTTAGAGGAGAACAGGGAGGAAAGGTAAGCAGCATGAAAATGTCACCACCTTTACAATCAAGAGATGGTCCTTGCCTCCCTGGAGATGACCGGCTTGGGCTGAAATCTCACCTTCAACATCAGTGTTCTGGAAGGAAAAGCTGGCCACATTCTCCTAGATTTGAAGATGGTAGGCAAAGTTGGCTCTGCCAGACAGATTACTGATAAAAAAAGCAATTGTAAATCTCGATTGTGCCCAAACATCCTTGTAGTCATGGCAACATCCTTAGATACTTGCCACACTGACAGCCGGGAGATGGCTAATAATTTCTTCACTATAATCACAGTCCTGTATAAGATGTCTGGATTCTCGATGAGTGATATCTGCAGGATGACTCTGTGTGGGAAGTGCTTAGGAGGAGGTACTGGGGGAAGAGAGGGTTTTAGGGGTTACTGAAAGTGAGTGTGCAAAAAAACAAATCACTGCAACCACTTAGATGGATGTCTGACCCAGAGATAAAACATATTCCAGTGATTCTGTTTTAGAAATGTGTCCCTATTGAACCATGCCTTTCTATCCCTCTAAGCACCACCATTACTGTATCCCTGGATTATGGCAACTGCCCTGTGATGGTTGAGTGCCAACTTGAATGGATTGAAGGATGCAAAGTACTGATCTTGGGTGTGTTTGTAAGGGTGTTACCAAAGGAGATGAACATTTGAGTCAGTGGCCTGGGAAAGGCAGACCCACCCTTAATCTAAATGGGTACCATCTAATCAGCTGCCAGCATGGCCAGACTATAAAGCAGGCAGAAAAAACATGAAAAGGTTAGACTGGCTTAGCCTCTCAGCCTACATCTTTTCCCAGGCTGGATACTTCCTGCCCTTGAACATTAGACTCCAAGTTCTTCAGCTTTGGGACTCAGACTGGCTTCCTTGCTCCTCAGCTTGCAGATGGCCTGTTGTGGGACTCTGTGATCGTGTGAGTTAATACTACTTAATAAACTCCCCTTTATGTATACATCTAACCTATTAGTTCTGTCCCTCTAGAAAACCCTAACTAATACATGACCCTTAACAGGTCTCCCTATTGTATAGTCTGCACCCTGCTACTGGTCAACTTACAGTCCAAGTCATTCTCATTATGTCACTCTGCTGCTCAAGGATATGTTATAACTTATTTTTTCCTACTGCGTTAGGCCTAAACTTCTCTGCCTTAATTTTTCTCCCAATCTTACCCAGCCCTATCCATCCAAATCTAGTCATACTCCTTCTCAGTACACACCTTCTTTTTAGTTGCGACTCAGTTTCTTTACATCCTTTATCATTTCCGTGGTTATTTCATTCTATTCATTTACAGTACTCACTTCTTTCTTTCCCAGGAAATTGATTCTTCTTTTATGTCTCTCCAAATCATATTTATCACTCAAGTTCCAGCTATGTTACCTCCAAGAAGCCCACAACAAGCTTTCCCTGACTAGTCTGGCCTAAGGCACAGGGTCAGTCTTCTCACTCAGGATCAGTGCCACACAGCTCTACAGAGGTACTGCTATTTCCAGAGGTTAACGTTTGATAGAATTTTCTCCCCAAAGGACTGAGCTCCTTGAAGTGAGAGCTGTCCATTGATATCTCCTATATCTCATACAAGCCATCCCTTCCATCCTTTCTCAACCACGTTTTCTAAAGCATGACTCTCTACTTTTCCTGCTTTATTTTTCTTCATAGCACCATCACCACCTGACATTATCCAACATTGTTTGACAGGACAGATGAAGCCTCTGCCCTTATAGAGCTTACATTTTAGTTGGAGAGACTAATAGCTACAACAAAGCCTGGAGTGTACTATGATCTCAGTAATTGATTGTTGAATGATTGGCTGAGTGAATGAGTTCTTACTGATTGGCCAATTCACTTCAAAAAGGATGGAGGAGAAATGGGGAGCCACCAGGCCTTTCCACCATGCACATGGCTACCATAACTTCTAAAAATGAGCCCAAGTATGGCTCTTTTTCCACCATCATAGAGAAGTAAACATAGCTAAGCATGAAAAGTATAAGAATGATTCATTCTGTAGGGACATTGCATCCTCCTGTCAGAAGAGCCCTATAACCAAGTACTATAGACAAGTCAGCTTACATCTCCTGTAAAATGGCTGTGTGTCCCACCTACCATGTGGATTGTTGAGGTTCAAATGCAACAAAGGATGATGTGTTAGATTATAAATAAACATAAAAATGGGAAGCATTATTCAACCAGCTGTTTGTGTAAAAAACTGGAATTATTTTGAATAGGGATGGCAAGGGAGCTTGTGGACCACTAGTGTTGAAAATAAACATAAAAGGCAGGGTTGAGAACTTTCAGAATTGTGCAGGATAATGTAGTTTTGCTTGTTGGAAGGACTTTTTTGGATATGTCAGGGGTTCTGTAAGAAGGCTCCTTTTGTCTTTTGAGAAACATGAATGATGTATTTCCATGATAGAATGCTGAGTGGTAGATGTCCTAAAGAAGCAGTTAAAGAAGGCTTCAAAACCTTAGGAGTAACAGAAAGGAAAAGAGACCCCATCACTACTGTCACCACCATCATCATGACCATCATCAAATCAGAAACATTTATTGTGAATGGATAATATACCAGAAGTTTTACAATCAGTATCTCATTTAATCCTACACTGGTCTTAAAATGTAGGAATTATTATAATTTTATCTTTTCCTTTTTTTTTAAGCAGAGGAGAGAGCTGAGGTACAAAGAGATGAAGTCTTTTGCATGGGCACCCTTAACTAGTAAATGGCAGGGTCAGGAATTTAATAAGAATGGATAACATTTGTTGTGAATTTTCTAAATGTCGATCATTTGTCTAAACATTTGTTTTAACTCGATGAACACAACTCGGTGATGCAGGCAATGTTAAGATTCCTACTTTTCAGAAAGCAAAGTTAAGCCAATTATACAAGCTTATGCAGCTAATAAGGGAAGGAGCTGAGACCTGTGCCCAGACAGGTGGCACTGGATTCTTTGTGCTTCCTTGTTACTCTGAGCTGCCTCTTGACTCCCTGCCCTCTGTCCCTTTGCCGTGCTACCTCCAAAAGCAGTTCAGCTTTTATAACCAGAAAAGCTACTTTTAATACTCCTACCAAATTAAATTTAAGGGACAAACACAGAAAAGAGAGAGACGGACTTAGCTGAGGGTTGGGAAAGAAACAGCCTGGATTGCTGAGGGGAGTCCCAGTGAAGAATCTCCTGGAATTGTTCCCACCTGAAGAAAGCAGATGTCATGGCAGCCATTAACAGGCATCATAAGGAGGTCTAACAGGCCCACATCTGAGTGGAAGATGGTTGTCAGTGGGGCATGGGGGTGGGGCTTACAGCACTGTGTGAAAGGTTTGCTAAAATGGAATTATGGTTTATTGAGCAGCAAAGAGAAACATCCAGCTGCCTGAGAATTACTTTCACAGGATGCAAAGGCAAGAAAATATTGTGTAAACCTTATTTACAGATCAATAGACAATCTTTCGTACACAAAAGGTCAGCTCCAGGAAGGCAGAGCAGTAAAGAAAGAAATATTGCCGGTAAATACAATATTGACTTTAAAAAATCCACCTAGATGAATCCTTTGATGCATATTCTTCAAGTTAAGAGCATTTCTTTATTCATGAGTTTTTTTTCCTAACCACTTAAGGTTCCTCAGTGAAGCATGAAGGCATTGATGAAGAGCACTGATTTCTAGTTGTCTTGAATTCTGTGCCATCAAATGAGCAGCATGAGATGGCATCAACAGGGAGAACTTCAGAACAACATTTTTAAGTACGCATGTGCAGAAATTAGGACATTCAAGTCAAATAGCAACTCACCCCTACCCCTTGTAATCTCCTGCTTCAGTGGCTGTGATGATTAACATTTATCCTGGCTTAAGAAAAAAACAAAATGAAACAAAACCAACAACTCAATCCTACTGGTCCCCTCTGAATTCCTTCATCCATTTTGAGTTTTTTGTCTTGAAGCAAGTAGTTCATCATCCCAAAGAATATCTGAAATCGTTGCCATCTACCTCTACCTGGCTGCTGGATCACGAAGCTGTTAGGACTCCTGCTCAGATGAAAATAAGCATGGAAGATATGCTATGGACTGAACTGTGTCCTCTCAAAACTCAATTGTTAAAACTCTGATCCCCACTGTAACTGTATTTGGAAATAGAACTTCTGGTAGGTAATTAAGGTTAAATGAGGTCATAAGTGTAGGGCCCTAAACCTGTTAGGATTATTGTCATTATATAAGATAAGACACCAGAAACTCACTCTTGCTCACTCAAGTCTCTCTTTCTCCTTTCTCTCTACCTCTCTCTCCCTCTCTCTCTCTTTCTCTATCTTCCCCCCCACCCCCACTTTCTCACTCTCACTCTTGGTACTATTTGAGGACACAGGGAGAAGGCAGCTGTCTGCAAGCCAGGAACCAAATTGGCCAGTACCTCTTGGACTTCCCAGCCTCTAGAACTGTCAGAAATAAATTTCTGTTGTTTAATTTACTTAGCGTATGATATTTTGTTATGGTAGCCCAAGCTAACTAGTGTGAGGTGGAAGCTTAATTAGGTTTTGTTTCCCTGACAAAATCTTTCAGATTTAGAGGGCCACCTATGAGTTTAGGTGATCCCTCTTAGCAGTTTGGAAAATATTTCAAAGAGCTAGAGTCTTAGCCCTGAATATATATATATATATATACACACACATATATATATGGTTTATTTATTTATTTAAAAGCCCTGAATATATATATATATATATATATATATATATATATATATATATGGTTTATTTATTTATTTCAGGTAGAAGTGCCTTTGGAGGGCAGAGTTGCCATACACTGAGGAGGAGTACATAGCTGGGAAAGGTCCACCCTGGGCAATAAGTCAAAGCCTTAAGATAGACAACTCTTGGTCTCAACTCCCTAATGGGAAATCTACATAGCAGTGGATGTGGAAACATTTTGTACAGTGTAGAATTATATAACTGCAATGAATTGAACGTTTGTGTCCTCCCCAAATTTATATGTTGGAACCTAACCCTCAATGTGATGATATTTAAGGGTGGAGCCTCTGGAAGGTAATTAGAGTTAGATAAGATCATCAGGGCAAGACCCTCACAATAGGATGAATGCCCTTACAAAAAAAGGAAGAGACATGGGATCTCTCTTTCTCTCTGTGTATATGCACCAAGGTAAGGCCATGTACATATACATTGTAAGGATACAATGGGAAGATGGCTGTCTGTAAACCAGGAAGAGGGCCCTTACCAAGAACTGGCCAGCTGGCATCCTGATCTTGGGCTTCTAGCCTCCAGGACCATGAGAAACAAATGTTTATTGTTTAAGCTACACAAGCTACAGTAGTCTGTTAGAGCAGCCCAAACTGGCTAAGAAAATGATATGTTATTTTTCAGAGCAATCAAGGAGAATCCCTCGACAGTGACATAATCCCTTCTGAATCCTTTCTTGTGCTTTTCTTTCCTTAGAAAGCAGGTTTAAAATGCCCTGAGAACAATAATCTTCTCTCAGAAAAAGATGTGGCTGGAATTGGTCACCTCCAGCTTTTTGTGAACTTGATACAGGACTGAGGACTACTCAACACCCCAAAGTGAGACAGAAAGACACAAAGAGGAGGATGGACTTAGTGGCAGGTGGCACAGATTTCAGCCTTTTTCAGAGGCAAAGGCATAGCCTTTGCTATGTTCTCCCTCTCTCCCTTCCTCTGTCTGGAGCTGTGCTTTCCATGCCCACATCCTTACAAGTTCAAGTATCTCCCCTGCCTTCATCTCCTAAGGGAAGGGCCAAGGGGGTCCTCATTAATAAGAACAAATGGTGCTGGCTGCAAGATGTGGGCCAATAATGAGGTCAAATTCTGAATCCTTTGGTTTCAAATTTTGCAATGATTCCTCATTTCTCATTTACCTGTTTCCAATCCACCATTCTCAGATATGCTATTATTATCATGGGCTAGGGATATCTATGTGAAGAGCTGGTTTTCTTCTTGGGTTTGTCCTTGGCAGGAGTGCTTTGCATTAACCATATGTGATAGTTTATGAATGAAAGTGTCTCTGGGGATGCCTCTCCATGTTCTAGAGATCATTTGTTCTGTCACTGAAGGCTCTATGATCCCCATATTCCACTCTGGCATTTTCCAAAACAAAGGAAGAGAAGGATCTGGAAAGAAGAGATGGAGTTGGGAGAAAGGAAGAAAGAATGAAGGAAACTAACTGGGTAACAGGCACTAATAATTTTATATTTCTATAGTTCTTTATAGTTTTTATATAAAAACAATTTGCAAAGTTTTTTTTTTTATTAAAGGCATAATCTTATTTGGTTTTTACAGCCACTCTATAGATAAGCAAACTGAGGTTTAGAGAAAGTAATTAACCAGCTAGCTAATAAATATCAATGTTCTATTTGGATTCCAGTCCTTCTGAATTCATAGTTTTTCATATATAGTTTCTTTTCCATTCTGTTCATTTAAATGCAAAGGCATGCTCCAACTTCCTCTTTTTGAACCCTTGCCAAGCATTTGTATGTAAAAGCTGAAGGTCTTAATCGGCAGTATAATTATTCAACAACTTACTAGAATTTTCCTGAGGATGGGCTGGTAGACCTTGAGTATTTGACCAGAAATAATTATTCTACAAATACATTTATTAATGTTTTTGAGCACTTCGTATTTGACAAAATATTTTCATATCTAAATCTTTTTTGAGGTTCATATAAGCCATGTGCGTCTCTCAGAAGTCCAGTGATTGGCCCAAGATTTCTCAACTATTGAATGATGGAGTCAGGATGAAGACCTAGACTTTCTGATTCTGAGGTTCATGCTTTTTCTGTTGTCACGTATTTCCTCTACTGCTATGTGCCTAGGCATGTTAGCCTCTGCAGAGAGCATAGCAAAGATTCCATCCCTAAGAAACATGATCAACTTAGAGATCAAGACTCCTAAGCCTGAAAGTAGAAGAGCTCGTAACCCTAACCTCTAAGCAGGACTGGCTACGTAATTTGTGGGATTCTGTGTAAATGAAAATGCAGAGCCTCTTGTTTAAGCATTTCAAGAAGGTAACAGCAGAGAATGAAACCCAGCAGTCCTCTGAGTGCGGGGGCCCTCCTGAGCACAAAGCCCTATACAACTGCACTTGTGTGCCCATGAAGCCAGCCTACCTCTGACAGTAACTTAGAAGCAGATGACTTTGTTTCTTTTTCAGACCCTTTCTGGGGTACCTGTCAGAGAGCACAAGTTCCAGGTCATATGGACTGTCTTCTATTAAGTCTTTTATTACCTCAGTTCTCATTCAGAGAGCTAAGGCACATGATGGCCCAGTGTTTCTTATTATACCTGTTAAGTCCAGTTCTTATGAATGAAAATTTAGGCACAGAATCATAATATCATTAATAGCTAATATTTACTGAGCATCTACTATCAGAGGCGCAGTACAAAAATGTTTAAATACTTTAAACTGATTGCAAAAGTGGCTTCAAAAAGTGGCTTCAATTCTGTATCCTTCCCTATGCCTTGTGTTGTGACTTTGCTGCTTTTCCCATCAAGAAGTAGCATCTTCACCTTTTGAATCTGGATGATTCAGTGAATTGTTTTCGTTAATAGAATGCATCAGAAGAGATAGTGTGCTAGTTCAGGATCTTGGCCTTAAAATGCTTGCAGTCTTCAGCTGTCTCTCTTAGAACCCTGGGACTACCATGAAAACAAGCCTACTATGCTACCCTGCTAGAAATGAGTGCCTCTTAGAGGAGGGCTGAGTCATCCCGATTGAGGCCATCCAGAGTGGCCAACCTCCAGTTGATGTGCCAATTAACAATAGATGTATGAATGAACTTAGCTGAGGTCAGGCAGACCTAGTCCAGATCAGCAGAACCATTCCACTGATCAACTCACAGACAGGTAAAAAGTGACAAGTAGTTGTTGCTTTAAGCCTCTATCTTTGGGTAGTGGTTGGTTGGTTATGTATGATTATGATGCTAATAGATAACAGATATGCAAGGATTATTATTTCCATTCTCTTGATGAGGAAACAATATGCGAGGTTAAGTCCATACCTATGATCAGTAGCTGGTAAATGAACCCAGAAAGTTTAACTCCAGCGACCAAATTCTTATCTGTTATTTTGTGGGGTCCCATTATAACACTGATGGCTCTGTCAAGCCCTCAGCTAATCTGAAAGCCATTTGAGTGGAGGAAGCAGTGCATTTGCTGATAGGGGCAGGCCCAAAGAATACAGCTGAAACACTAGGAATCTCTGCTGATAAAATACCATGTGTGTTATTAACCAAAACATACAAAATAAACAAAATAAAATGCTGTAATTTATCAAGGGAAAAATGCATATACGCAGAATAAGAGAGACAATGGCTTCGAAGTCAAGGTCACAAGCTAAATGCTAGCAGAAATTTTGGCTGCATCTCATTAACACTAAATTATGACTGAGTTCTGTAAGAGGTCCATGTGACTGTCCCATTAATGCAAATGGCATTTCTTATGTCTGTTTTTGCAAATGAAAACAAGATACAATTACGTTAGTAGAATTTGCTCATTAAACTAAAATCCATCACCAAGTATCTCTCCACCTCCACTTCTGCCCCCACCACCATCCTTGATCAAAAGTAATTGCTCCCCAGAGTATCAAGTGGGCTTTTTAGTAAAATAGGCTTGCACTATTTAATCATAGTGGGGGTACCAAACTACATGAGTTCTTACAGATATTGAAGGTTGGGAAGGTTCTGGAAGGCCTCAGGGTTGATGTAGAGCAGGTTGTTGGCCTTTTCAATTCTACTGTAAAAGAAGAAAAAACATGCTAGTGATCTTGATGGTAAGGAATGCTGTAGTATTTTTCACATTTTACAGAGTACATAATAAATCATTCATCCCATCCACTCATCCACCCATCTATTCATCCATCCATCCATCCATCCATCCATCCATCCATCCATCCATCATTTCAATAAATATTGAGGGAGCCTGCAGTGCCTTTTATCATACTAAGCTGTGCAAACTAAATATTAACCCTGTCTCCCTGCTGTTTCATTCTTATTACCTGGGCCATGTCTACTGGAGGCAAACAGAGCATTGGCTGGGTGAGTTCTCGTCACCCTGAGCAGAGCTGCATCTTTAACCAGTAAGAATCTCCCAGGATTGGAGGAGGCTAAGAGGTTAGGAATGAGACTAATATGGCGAAATGAGTGTTTGTCTGGTCGGGAGGCAAGAGAAAAAGGAATGAAAGTAATGAGAAAGAGCAATGAAAAATAGAAAAAAGGTTAAAAGAAGATAAGGAAGGAAAAAATGAGGGGCTAAAAGATATTGGAGGAAAAGAGAGTGAAATGGCAAAGAAAAAGAAAGTTGGGAGAAAAACAATCGATATCTTTTTGCTTTTAAGCATGAAATCCAAGCATACAGTAGCTGGGAATGGCCATTGATTCCCTTTATGCAGTAGACTGAGGCTGCTCACTCAGAGCTCATGGAAAGGGGTGACTTCTGCCCTATTTTGGCTTGTGCTGTGTCTTGATCAACAGTCTGGAAGTGAGCATGTTCACATTTGGATTCCAACACAGAGAGCCTGCCCTTTCCTTGTCTTGCTGGATCAATGTGTATTTGTAGACATGCTCTCTGTTAATTACTTCCTCCCTGTTTCATTAGCTTTAATGTTGCTGTAACCTGTAGCCACCCAGATCTACGTACCAGGCAATTAATCATTTTAAGTACAGTCAGTGCTACATGGAGGTGAGCACCTCTTCATGCAAGGAAGAGATGAAAGACCCAAACCACTACCTTCACTATCCATTGAAATGTTTCAAGGGATGCCTGCTTGACCTTGCTCAGAGGGCTAGCTGCCTTTTGGTTCATTTCTCTGATAATGTCTGTGGGTTCTTCCCAACTAGACCAAGTGGAAAGAGAAGAAAGGAAGAAGCATGAAAGTAATGGGGAGAGCGAGGGTGAACATCAGTTGCGGAGTGCAGAGGCAACGAGGAAAAATGAAGGTAGGAGGCAGAGTGGGTAGAAGGAAGTAAAAGGGAGAGGGGGGATTGCCAAATGAACAGACTAAAGAAATTCACACACACGCGCATGCACACACACACACCTGTGTGTCTATGTGTGTGTGTGTGTATTTGTTCCCTACTGATATTTGGCAAATGATAAAAATAAATTCATCCTTGTTAAAAAGATACAAAAGAGTCAAAAGATTAATGTTCAAGTTCTTATTTGCGTGTAGATTTGGACAGATGACCTTAGATAAGCCTTACAACTTCTCTGTGCCTTTCCTTCTTCATCTGTAAAATTAGGAGGTAGTTCATTGGCTTTCTTAAATGTGTTCCATGGGGATTTTGTGAGATGGTAATCACCAATCTCTAAAGAAAACTTTCCAGTGACATTAGTTGACAAACACACAATATCCTTCTTGGAGATTCTAAATGCATATTAGCATATTACAGACTCTGAAAAGTTTTCCTATAAGAGGCAAACCTATCTAATTTTATTTACCTAATATTTCCTAATCTTATTTGACCATAAATCTTTTCCTTTTTAAAAATACCTTATAATTCCCTGAGTTTTTAGTGATACACAGAATATACTTTGATAAATTGTTGACCAGTCTCTAAAGTCTCTTCTGGCTTTGACATTCTATGATTCTATGAAATAATTTATAGTAATAATAAACTGGTATGAAACAGAAGTGGATCTGTGTGAGCAGCGCTATTATGTAAAACTGGAACATCAACAAGAGAAAGTAAATTTGGCTGGAGTAGTAGAGGAACCAAGGATCATTATAACATACACAGTCTAGGCCAGTCAGTATGCTAGATTTAATTGACATTTATCTCCTTTATTCATCAGGGTAATCCTATGACATATGTAATTTTATTATTCCAGTTTTACAGATGAGAAAACTGAGTCTCAGATAGTTATCTATCTTGGCCAAGGTTTCATGGTGAATATATGGCATAGGCCAGTAGTCAGACCAGGACTAATCAACTTCAACTACATCATGTGGGACTTATTTTGGGCTTTGACTGGAATAACTCTGAATGGAAGGATGACACAGAGGTGCTTGCACATAGTCACTGGGCAAAGTTCTTGGGTCTATGATGCAAAAAATGATGACAGACAGGCAACAGGATGAGACTAGGCTCTGAGCTGGTCCCTGGGTCACCAGATAGAGACACATTACAGTGCCTTTTAGGCTGATTTTGACATCTTATAATGACAGTCTAGGGATCTGAGGCCATGGCAGAGTCAGGGCCTCCCAGGAATGTAGAAGAACTTTAAGGGTTTTTTCAAGAATGGCCATGAGCAAATCCCCCAAGCTTCTTGCTTACATTTCATGTAATTTGGGAAGGTTGGAGAACACATCTGCCTCTATCACCTCCAAGACATCATTCTGAGAGATCTCTCTGTGGAGAAAAAAATATATAAGTGAAGCCAGTTCAGTTACACTCCTTGAATATTTTTAGGGCTCAGCATAGAGCCTTGTGTCTGGGAGGATTCACGAGACACACAAAACTCCTTTCCTGCCATTAAAGAAGTCAGCTGCAGCAATGAGGCAAAACTAACATACTAGAGGCTAACACTTACAGAACAAGAGGAGAATAAGTCGAAGGCTGTGGCTCACCTTGGAGATTATCCAGTCTATAGTTGTAGAAAGTGAGGTCCAGGAAGGAAGAGATTTGCTTAAAGATATTTAGGGAATATACAGGATGAGAACAAAATTTAAGTTCCCTAGACCACGGGTCAGTAAACATTTTTTTTTTTTTTTTTTTTTCCACAGGGCTAGATAGTAAATACTTTTTTGCCCTTGCTGTGGTATTTGGTCTCTATCACAACTGCCCAATTGACATTGTAGCCCAAATGTAACCAAAGGTAACACATGAATGAATTAGCCTGTGTTCCAATAAAACTTTATTCATAAAAACAGGTGTCAGGCTGGATTTGACCCATTGGCTGTAGTTCAGTGACACTGTCCTAGATCGTGGAGTTGTCTTCTCTCTGCTAATCTGGCTTTGAGAGATGAGAACTTCAATCCAGTCTGTTTTAAAATACGCATGTTTGTTGGTCCCATTAATGTCCAACGTAGGAACAGAAAGCCAAACACTGCATATTCTCACTTATAAGTGGGAGCTAAACAATGAGAACACATGAACACAGGGAGGGGAACAACACACACTGGGGCCTGTCAGGGGGTAGGATTGAGGGAGGGAGAGCATTAGGAAAAATAGCTCATGCATGCTGGGCTTAATACCTAGGTGATGGGTTGATAGGTGCAGCAAACCACCATGACACATATTTACCTATGTAACAAACCTGCACTCCTGCACATGTACCCTGGAACTTAAAAATTAAGAAAAATAATAAAATAAACATATATTTAAATCCCTTTCCACTCCATGCCATTACCTAGGTGGAGGGTGTTGCAAGGCCATTGCCATTAATGATGTCTTGGCCTAGAATACACAGAAAAGATTCCTCAGGTCTCAGCCTTTTTTTCTCCCAGAGTAATTTGAGGGCAGAAGAGAATGAAGTCCACTAGGCAGAAGCCCAGAGGTTGTGAGGAGAGAGGGCAGCTTAATCAGTTAATATTTATAAAGTGTCTCACAGATGAAATGTGCTATTATTAGGCCTCCTGAGGAAGACTCTTATGCAGTTTTAATGCGGCAGCTGAGTGTCTCAGGAAATCTCACAGGCAGCATGCATTCAAACTGGCTGGGGTAGAAGTGCTGTCTGCTGGCCTAGGAGTTAGCGGAAGAGTTCTAGAAAGGCTCTTGATCAAGAGAAAGGCCTGGAAGGGAGGGAAAAAAGAAGGCCCACGGTGGAGGGGAAGTGTGACTGTGAGCAGCAGCAGTCTGCTGGTGCATCTGTGACTGGTGCATCTGTGACCAGGGGGCTGGTGACATCTGTGGCTTGTTAACCCAGTGGTGGCAGGGCCATTTCTCAGAAGCCCCCATGAATGAGGAGACATTATGTGAGAAGAGCTCCTCTTATTCCATAATAACATCTTTCATGATTTATTTGGTAAATTAAAGTCCTCACCATTTGCACAGTTGAACATAAATAAGGGTGGGGTATGTGTCTTTCTCTCTTTCTCTCTCTCTCTCTCTCTCTCTCTATATATATATATATATAGAGAGAGAGAGAGAGAGAGAATGAACATCATGCTGGCTATTGGCCATTTATTATTTCATTCTTTATCCTGTAAGTACAGGGAGTTCTGAGAGGTACATAATTGAGAAGGAGGGGGAAAGGGATGGAAGAAGAAGGCCTTCATTTGAATGCAGTAGAGTGAAAGAATGGCACAGGTAGAGAATAAGGCATGCAGGAAAAGGCTAGCTAACAGGAAGGGCTCAAATGCAAATAAGGCCATCTCCTCTAAAAGCTATTTCCAGGTTCACTAGCAGTTAGCAGTACATTTGGTCACCACTTGTAGAGACATACGTCCTTGCCGAAATTCGCATATTGAGAATTCCCTTATCTGGATTTGTTTTTCAAAAAGAACTAGAAATTATTAGAACAAATAAAGTAAAGAAACACTTCTAAATTAGTGATTTCAGAAAGTAGTCCATATTTGACGGTCTCAACTTCAAAGACAGTACCAGGTGTTAGGGTTGGGTAGGGAGATGCCTTTGGCCAGATGAGGGTTGGGGGCAGGTGAACAGGGTACAGTCATGGAAAAGTCCTTCACTGAGAAATTTAGACATCTTATTCCAATCTAACCCAATTCTGTCTCTAGTTATTACTATTATAATTTATTGGGTGTTTACCGTTTATCAGCCACTTTACCTACATACTCTGTAATCCTTTTGACATGCTTGTGAGGTTGGTATTTTGGTCTCCACATTAATAAATGGTCCCACCTGTATGAGGGACCAACTGTGGCTGACAGAAGGGCTCACACACTTTCTTCTACCCTCCCTGCCTCCCGTGCCATATTGAGCACCCCTCTGGGCCTTGGATTCTTTGTAAAATAAGGGGATACGATGAGATCATTTGTCAAGTCTTTTCCAGAACAGTGCAAGGAGCCTTCATCCTCAAGCACAGAAGCTCTGCAGAAGACAATTTTCAGAGATGAGTCTCTCCTTTCCTCATCTTCTGGGACAGCGCTTCTCAAATGCTAACACACATGAGAATCACCTGGAGATCTTTTTAGAATGCAGATTCTCATTGGGAAGGTCTTGATTGGGGCCTGAGGTCCTGCATTTCTAATAGCCCAGGTGCTGGTCATACTTTGTACTGCAGGGTTCTTTAGGGAAATAGTAATAATATGCTACCAGACTTTTTGACCCAATGTACATATTCATAGGTGGATATGCAGAGTGTGATAGAGGAGCTCCAGGAGAATGAAGTAGTTGGTTTAGAAAAATCTGCATTCCCTCTGAAAAGCCCTCCTTTACTCTACCAGCACTGAAGTTTTCCTATTGTCTAGCTTCTCACAAGATCTTTTTCATTTCTCAGTTAAAGCAATCACCACCATTGCTTTTTTTGCTCATTGTCTAATTCATCTGTTTTTGTATCTCTAGCATCTAGTGATAATTTGATATGTAGTTATTGCCCAATAAATGATTACTGGTTGAATGCATGGATCAAAGGGTAGACTAAGGAAAAGAAACCTTCAGGCCTATGAATATCATCACTAAACTGAAGGAGATGAAGTTTGTGGCATTCTTTTACCCCCTTTTCTGCAGGCAACATGTCTAAGTCCAGCAGATGACAGCCCAGCCTAGCTTGTCTATGACTTAGGATTTTGTTCCAGGGAATTTTACTAATACAGAGTATAACATGCAAGTGACACACAAAAATATTTGGTCTGCTGACCAGATAGTATCTGGATACCTTTATCCGTGCCTCTCTGGGTCACAGCTCTCTCCCTAGGCGTTCTCTGGCTATCAGTTGAGGTCCTTGAATTGACAAAACACCCACAGAAAATAAAACAGGAGAGAGGACTGGTGACTGTAGGAGTTCACTGAGTGTCTGACTGGGGATTAGGGAAGATGACTTTTAAGGCCCCTTCTGTACATGAGATTCCATGTTTGTATGAAGGATAGGGACATGTGCTTCCATGAGGTACTAGGGGTTATCAAGGCATTCTCTCTGGTGTGGGTTTCAGAGCCATTATCAAATTCCTTTCCTTCAAATACACAAGTACATTTGATGGAGGGTTGGGGTAGGGTGTTTTCCAATACTGGGGACTTTAGGGAGCGAATAAGCATGTAGAATTTGGTCTGCTCCAGCATGAAGTTTCAACCTCTTACAGAGTCATATTAATTTGTTCACCATTACAACTGATACTCATTTGACAAGTGCGAACTGTTTTATTCCGAGTAGAGTTGTTACTGATTTATTGGATACAAAGAACTGAAGAGCTGTGACCAGTAGTTAAAGGCCTCACTAGGATTTCGATGACATGAATTGGAGAACAGGATGGCACATGTATACCTGTGTAATAAACTTGCACGTTCTGCACATCATGTATCCCAGAATTTAAAGTAAAATTAAACAAAAAAAAAGGGCTGGGTACAGTGGCTTATGACTGTAATCCCAGTGCTTTGGGAGGCTGAGATGGGTGGATCACCTGAGGTCAGGAGTTTGAGACCAGCCTGAGCAACATGGTGAAGCCTGACCTCTACTAAAAATACAAAATTAGTCATGCGTGGTGGTGCATGCCTGTGCTCCCAGCTACTCAGGAGGTTGAGGCAGGAGAATCACTTGAACCTGGGAGGAGTTTGCAGTGAGCTGAGACTGTGCCTAAACTCCAGATTTTGGTGAGTAAATAATATATCGCTGAAATGAATAAAATAAATAATAAAAATAAAAGAATAAGAAATCAAAAACTCACAGAAACCTCTTTTTCACTTTCTTTCTGATAGAGGAGATATAGTCCCCCTCTGGGTCTTTCCCATCTTTTCCCTCCTCCCCTGCCTTTCTCTTCACAGAGCAGTTTTCTCCAATATATCCAAAATATTTCTCCCTAACTCAGTAAATTAAGAGACTCAATTGCATTAAAATATTTGTAATAGTCACTGAATCAAATTTTTCTTTTGTTTTTAATAAGCTCAAACTAAATTCAGTTGACTGTTTTCCTTCCCTGAGTCCTCAGTGGTTGAGGATTTCCATAGACCCTCTATTACTGCCCCTTGCATATTGCACTGGGTTTGCATTCTGCTTTGTTTCCCTCACTAGGCTAAGAACTGCTGGAGGACAGTGACATTGCCCTTTATCTTAATATTCCTGCTCCCAGTCAAATGTTTGCTGAATGAATGAATTATCTTTGAAAGATTATAAAAGATTTTCCACCTTTGCTTTTGTACAATAAAACCGTGTTCCTGAAAACTTGCAGTAAACAGAGTATTTGCAAATCAAATTGTGTATTCGCACAGGAGGGAAGCTTCTTAGCAGAAAACTTGGAGTGAATCTTTAAGAGAGTGGAGAACTAATTCAACAAATGTTCAACGAATTTTGATTAAGGAGCTTCTGTGTTTCAGGCGCTGGGATCAGTGCTGGGAATCTAAAGATGAATAAAATGGATCCTTGGTTCATCAATCATCTCTAACTCAGTGAGAGTAGTATTCTAGGCTTTCCTTAACTAGTGCTATCTGTATTTGATGGGGTACATTTTAGTTACTAGAAAAAATAAACTTTTGGTATATTGCTTTTCAATATAACAAGATAGAGTATGTGCATATAGTAATTCATACTATATAGGTAACATATGTTGTATACCTTGTGATATTGAAGTGTAATATGCATATAATATAATTATAATATGTGTAATACATATATGTCATGTAAAGGAAGGCAGGTGATAATTCCCATGAAAATATGTTCCAGAAAAGTTCATAAAGCTCTCTTTGCGGAGTTCGGGACTAAATTCATCTACAGCTGGGAGACCTTGTGACAGTCAACCACTGTGCTGAGGGAAAACTCTACTGGCAAAGGTCCTAGAGAAATTCAGGTTATTCCCTTAACCTCACCTATAGAATCATTTAAATACTTAAACCAGGCTATGTTATTATTCCGAACCCCAGCCCCTTTCTAAATCCTATAGTGAGATTGGCTATCTGGTCTGCTGGCCGCATAAAGGAGATTAGGTAGAGCATGTATGTGCCTCAACATGGATTGTCTCCACCACTGAAATCATAACCTAAAAAGCATGCTTTTCCCTTTAGGAGAGGGTCAGTTCAAGGTGGGACATGTCAGGGTGTGGTGAGGATGTTGCCAAAAGGCTCCTTTTACCTCCTCCGATGACAGCCAGTGGTGCTGTCCTTTCCTGACATGCCTGAGACGGTCTTGTCTTCCCAGATCTGCTTCCTTCTCATGGGCAAGGTAAGTCTTTGCTAGAGTCATCCTACAGATATCCCCAAAATGAGACAGAGATAAAAGTACCTTCAGCGGCTCAGCCTAATTCAGAAATTTGAATTAAATGCACTTGGTTTCAAATACATCAACAACAAACTATTGTGTTCATTTTTAGGTTTACCTTAATTTAAACCTTAAGTAATCTAAAATTTGACATAATGTATTTCCCTTGTTTCCCTCAGTAGGTGAGGAAAGGGACTAAAAATCACAGTCATAATAGCTAACGTTTATTAAGCACTTACGTGTCAGGCAACTTTTCTGTGCTTCACATTTATTAAGTTGCTTAATCCTCACAACAACCTTGTCAGCTAAGTGCCATCCTTAGCCCCTTTTACAGAAGAGGATGGCACACAGAAGTTCAGTAATTTCCCCAACAGCACACGTAAGTCAAAGTTCCAAGCAGCAACTCGTATAATAAGCACCTTTTAGTACATTTTCTGTGCAAGTATAAAGCATATAAGATGGTAAATAGTACTGCCCTTATCTTGCAAACATCAGCAGGTTAGTCATACGCATGAAAAGTTGCGAGTGCAGAGTCAACAGAAGTGGAGGACAGTGTGGGAAGGATGCCCGGTGCCCAACACAGCCGAGTAAACAGTGGGGCTTCGATACATTTTATTATTTTTCCCTGTACACCATATTTACCCCAACACACTCTCTCAATGTCACCATTTCTTAATCTCTGTCTTGGTGTCCCTCAAGCTTTTCCTGTTGACCCCCTGAGGTCACCTCATTCCCTCAGTTAGGACCTCTCTGCTGATGAATCTGCTGATGAGGCAAATGAGGTTCCCTCTGAGACCAGCATCCCTTGTCTGTAACAACCTGAGGGATACATGTTTTGTGAACCCATCACAGACAATCAGTCTAGAGCAGCTAGATTCTTTTCCTCTCCAAACTCTCTTCCCCTCCCTAGTCATGACCCCTGCCAACGGCTCTGTCTGACATCCCTACTGGCCCACTGGACTAACCTAAGTTTTTAATTCTGTGGCCATCTCCAACTTCTCTCCACCATTTTTATCCAAACAGATCTTAAATTCTCTCAATTACTCTCTTCTGTATTTCTTGCAAACCTCCCTTTATTTCCCACCATCATTGTCAGCTTTGCAATTTCCACCACCAATAGTTCTTAACAGCCTTGTGGTGACTCCGGAGTGGTTTGATGTTGGTCATAGGTCATCTGTTTTCAAATGAATAAAGTGTACCAATTATTTACTTAATATTTGGGAGAGATTTAAGTTTATGTATATAATATGCAAGACTAAGAATGAAGGGATGAGTAGAGAAAATAGTGAAGTGGAAGCTGGTAGCCTATGAGTCTATCCCTATCTGGACACAGGGGTGCAGCTCGTCTTTGTGCTTGGGAGCCATGCATAGGATAATTATTTGGGAAAGCAAATGGAATTGAAAGAAGATGAGAAAATGTGAAGGAAGGGCTGGGCGCAGTGGTTCACGCCTATAATCCGAGCACTTTGGGAGGCTGAGGTGGGCCGATCACTTGACGTCAGGAGCTTCAGACCAACCTGGCCAACATGGCAAAACCCCCTCTCTACTAAAAATACAAAAACTAGCCAGGTTTGGTGGCACACGCCTATAGTCTGAGCTGCTCGAGAGGCTGAGGCATGAGAATCACTTGAGCCCAGGAGGCGGAGGTTGCAGCGAGCTGAGATTGCGCCACTGCACTCCAGCCTGGATGACAGAGCGAGACTCTTTCTCCAAAAAAAAAAAAAAAAAAAGTGACGGAAGGACAAAGATTTTCTGGAGGTAGAGTCAGATTAGGGTTGGAAGCTAGAAAAGGTAGTCAATTTCTTTCTTAAGCAGGAATTTACTGAGTTCCTAGTGATGAAAGACAAGGAGTTTGGTAGGTAGTAACGGAGTGGATATGCTGTGTTGAGGAGAAAGGAAAGGCATGTTGATCAGGTCGTTTGGGTTTCATGTGTCCTGACACCTTTGGCAGAGGCAAAAAAAAGTGAGGTGCGAGGTTGGAGTAGCCTTTGACATATAAGGAACAGGGACAGTAAAGTGGCCATAGGTTTGAGACACTTGTAAGTTTGAGTTGTGTAACTCAAGGCTGCAGGAATAATGATGACAATGATAATAATTAACCTTTATTAGATGTTTGCTGTGTAGCAGGCACAGTGCTAAATGCTCTGCATGGGTAATCTCACTAATGGCTTTGTCTCATCAGGGCCCTGCTGACTCATATTTGTCTTGGTTGACACACATGTGTGAGTGGCAGTATGAACCTGGAAGCCAGCAGGTCTAGATTCAAATTCTAGCTTTATCATTGCCCAGTCATGTGACCTTGGACAAGTCAATTAATATGCATGACATTTATTTTAATGGGAATAATTATACCCACTTGTTAGGGTTTTTGTGAGAATTATGGAGATAATATGTGGCATGGAATAGATTACTAACTGTCCTCCAAAATCAATTTCCCTCCTCTTATTCCTGGGAGCATAGCTGGACTACATTTCTTGGCCAATCTTACTGTTAGTTGTAGCATTGTGAGAAGAAAGCTCTTCCTGCGGAAGGTGAACAAAAGTGATGTGTGCTATTTCAGGCCTGGTCCTTCACCCACCATTGTGCTTCTCCATACACTGTCTCCTTTTTAGCTGTTGGTTGGAGGTGCCCAGAACAACCTTGAAGGCCACAGTTGAAGATGGCAAAGCTGCTTTTGCCCTGGGGTCTTTAATAAAATGCTGAGAAATACCAACCCAGACCACTCGATGAGAAAGAAAGAAACTTGTTCTGAAAGTCCCTGATATTTTGGAGTTTGTTGTCATCTGTCCTACTCTAATACCTAAGGTTAAGAGTCTAGTACCCTGGGTGGTTGCTAGCACTTGTTCAGCAAATGCTTCTCACATCAGGGCAGGGTAAGAATTTTATATCTACCATCTGGTGAAAAGTGGGTACATACAGTAGGTGTTAAGTACATTTTTATTGATGGATTAATTAGTATTGCTTGGCCAATTTGAAGAAAAGAAATAACCAAAAAGTCTTCCTCAAAACGAAATCTATATTTGACCTAATTTAACCGGAGACTACTCTTCTTCAGTGACACAGTATTTACTACCTGTGATTGAATTGCCTTCCCTCTTGTGAGCACACATGGTGGCTGCTGTTTATTGAATTACGGGCCCTTGGCTGTTTTATTCCCTTTTTCAACTGTTTCGTGAAAAAACAACAACAAAACTTGGCATGCTAGAAAGAACAACTGTTTAACAATGGGGACTACTAAATCCATTAGCACACGCAGCCTGAGAGGGTGTTAAGGTTAAGAAATTTGAACCCTCAGCTCTCTAAGCTCTAGAAATGCAAAGCTGCATATGGAAAGGTCTCTTGAGTGGGCCAAAGGAAGCCCTTCATCACTTTGGCAAATCACTGGAACTTTCTGAGATCCATTTTCCTCTGTAAGATGTGTGAAGGTCCTCTGTCCCTCAGTACATTTTATACTCAATCCTTTGTAGTTGGCTGGGCTGTTGAAGATCACATGAATAATGCATGTCATGCACTAGGATAAAAGCACATAGTGTTATGCAAAGGTCGTGCTGCTTACTATTATTTTTATTATTTCACTGGAGTCAGGAGGCCTAGGTTCTAGTCCTGACTCTGCCACTAATTAACACTCTTCTTGAGTCAAATCAGTTACCTTCTCTGGGCCTTTGTTCCTCATCTATAAAACAACACTGTTGATCCTAATGATCTCCGGGGTCCCTGCTAGCCCTGGAATTCTGTGATTTTAATTATTTCTGTGATTCTGTTATTAAAAGGCAGCCAGCCTTATCCTTGGCAGTCCTCTATGACAGCCAGCTTTCATTTTTAAAAAGCTAGGGTGAGGTGGGGCTCCATGCCGCAATCCTTCTTATGGCACTGCATCTTTGGGAGTGGCTCTGTGGCAGACCTATCAGGGAGTAGCAGCAGGGTAGCCAGCAAGGGCCATTTACCACTCGAAGCCCTGGACAAGTGTGAGAAAGGACCTCTGGCCTGAGCCATTATTCTCTTAAAGAGAGCATATGTTTTATTGTCAGTTTAAAGAGGGCTCCGTTGATACCCCCTACAAGCCAGTAAGCCATTGTTGATTTCCTCCTTGACATATGACTTGAGCCTCTTTGCTAAAGAAATAGTAAGTAAGTGTGTGTGTGTGTGTGTGTGTGTGTGTGTGTGTGTGTGTTATTGGAGGCTGTCCTGTCCATTGCTGGCACCACAGAGCACCCCAAAACCTTCCTTAATAATTCTCTCTGGGTTCGATTGTGCCTTTTTGATACCGTACCTGTAACAAATGGCTTCCCCAAATGGCTTTTCTCCTGCTTCCAGCCTCTGTTTTCACTCTGTAATTTATAATTACTCTATTTTTTTATGCCTCTCCATTTTATACCTCATTAACTCTTATCTTGGCTTGAAAGAGCTTCCTTTATGAGCCACAGTGAAGGAGCAACAAGGAGCTCACATTTGGCTGCTTTTGTATTTGAGTCACATTGATGGTCTTATTTTTCCCCCTTGGAAGCCTTGAATGTAGCACCCTTATGAGTGCCCTGCATGCAAAGCTGTTATCCATCCTGCCCTTTGCAACCATTCAGAAATTTAGGGGTCTGTATTCTCTGACTCCATGTTTAACTGGTTTTATATCCATTTCTGAACAGTAGTTATCCCCCATTCTACCCCCAAATTATAGGCAAAAGCCCTACTCCTGCACCTCCTTTGTCTCCTGTTGGTCCTGAGACTGTCCTTGTTTTTACAGTGAAGGGACCTGCAAGGTCAGGAAAAGGAAATGGTTTTTAAATGCTTCCTATTTTATGAGACTACCAATGCCTAGAGAAAAATGCCATCATTCTAGGGAGGAATAAGAAGACTGGATTATTTTTTAACATGAGTCTTTCTTGTTAGTGATCCAGCCAGTTAGGCCACCCAAGATACTGGGGATCAACAACCTGGTTCAGTATATTTTCAGGCCTTTGCTGTACCTTTGGGACCCTTTGTTTAAACAAAAACTTAGAGAGTAGCAACACAAACAGTGGAATGGCTCCTATTGAGGATGGAGGGTACTGGCTTTGTTCAGAGGGAGAAGAGAAACCAGATCTCATTCCTCATGTTAGCAGCTTCTGAAGGGGTCCTCTGTACCCCTATTGATGTGTATAATTTAATTGTGAAGCACACATTTGTCCTTTACTAAAATAATTTCAGATAATGGGGATCCTGTTAGAAAGACACCTTTTAGAAATTTTGTTTTGTTTTTCCAGTGACCCTGAAATTAGAATTTCAGAGTAATCAACAAAGGAAGAGATTTTATCAGCTATCTCCTAGATTTATTTTCCTACACATGCCCCCTTTCCCTTTTTTCAACATGTAAAGTAACAAAGGTATAAGAAGCTATAATTACATGGCTAATAATGGAACTGATCTAGGTTAAGATGTTCTTGATATATGATGATAGGAGTGCATTTTCATTAATGCACTCTAGTTCCAGGGGCCTTCTTGCTGAAGCTGTAGAACCAATGGGTTAAAGCTATTACTTCCAGGGAAGGGGGTATCTAGGTTATGAGCCAGGCAGCAGAGGTAGCATTGTAGATCCATATAAGCACTTACTAGCTGGGTGAAGCTGGCAAAGTTATTTAGCCTCTCTGAGCCTCGGTTTTCTCATCTTTGAAATGGGGATAATGGTATTTACTTCTATAAAACTTTGTGATAATTCTTTATGAAATAGTTACATGTTAAGTATCTGAAGCTTAGTAAGTAGTAAAGGAATGATATTTATAATTATTGTTATTATTTTCTACTAGAGTCTAGTCTAGTGACTATAAATCCCTTAGGGTCAAGGATTTTGTTATATGCATAGCTTGTATTTGTGCACCCAGAAGGTACTCCATAAATGTGTGTTGAATGAACAAGTGACATCCTCAGGGCTTGAAGTCCTTTGCCTTGTATTGAGTCAAGTAAACATATACTTTACCCTCCCACCCGAGCGGTGGAGTGGGAAAGAAACCCCATTCCAATTTTAAGGCCCAACGTTTAAAGTTTTCTCCAAGGAAGCCTTCCCTAATCCTCCAGAATTAAGACATTTTCCTTTCTCTGAGTTTGTCTATCACATTGCTTTTGCCTTTATCAGAGTATTTTATCATAGTCAGGCTGTCACACCAGCTGCACTTCTGTTTGTGGGCCCCTGAGTGCTGGAGCTGTGGCAACTGTCACATTCTCCATAATACCAGGCCCCACAAATCACACTTGGCAGGCTCTCAATTTTTATTTAGTTGGAGGGAGCAAGAATTAACAATACTGTAGTATTTTTGGTGCCAAATCTCAAATTCCTTTGCAGGCCTCTTCTTCATACATATTTGAAAGAATATAGTTTCTGCCTTCAAGGAGCATCTAACTTAACAGAAATTGTACTCTCTTTGGAGTACATAGTGACAAGAGAGACTGACTTTCAATGTTTCCTGCTAATAGCCTGGAACATAGCAGGTGCCCAGTAAGTGATCACTGATGGGCGAAATAAATGAAAAGCACAAAAGCTGTTATTTTGTTTGCTAGTGAAGAATAATAAGGCACAGAAAAGTTAGGTGATTTACCCAAGGCCACACAGTGAGTGAAAGATAGAAGGAGGAGCAGGATCTGGGTCTGCCATCTCCTGCGCTGGTGTTCCTTCAAGCTCGCAATGCAGCATACTGGTGTTATGGATCCTATCCCCAATTTTCAGCTGTGAATAGCCACCCCCTTCCTGCTTCCATGATACATTGTCTTTATTTATTTTTTCCTAAAAATATAAGTATTTGGAGAAAACGAATACCTTCTGACCAAATGTGCCTTTGGTAGAAATTCTGGGACCAATTTATTACATCAAATCCTTATTTAGATTTCAGAATTCATTTGAATACATTAGTTTTACAATTTGCATATCTAATTATGTTTTCCTCTGTCACCAACCACAAGCAGTTTTCCCCCTTTTAGGATCATTGTGTCTTTAAATGTAAGACAGAAGATACAGGAATTACCATAGCAACTTGCTTTCCAATTAGACTGCAATTGCTGACAATCAATATGATTAGACAAGGCCACTGACTGAGTAAGCCCAAAATACTTAAAGAGAGCTAGAGATGTGCAGGGACAATGAGGAAACGTGAAAACTATTGGAAATCTCTCCCCAGAGTTGAGTGTGATTTTTTTTCATTGCTTGCTGCTTGTGTAACCTAAAGATATGTCTTATAGTAGAAACAGTTTATAACCTGCCAAGAAGAACCTGAGAATGGATTCTAAAGGATGTTCAGTTATGGTTGGTTTTTCTTTCTTCTAGCACCTAAATGCTGTGCAAAAGTAAGAGGGAAAATCACCAATTTGAAAGTGAGAGTAAGTAGTAGCTGAAAGGGGAGTTGATGAAGAGGCCAACGCAGGAGGGCTATTTTCAGCTCAGATAAGGAAAGAGGGCATTTGAGAGGAAAACGGATGGTCCGCAACGAAGCTGCCTGCACCGGGGGCTGTGTGCAAGCTGGAGCCTGGCATACAGCATCAATGGGAAGCATGGCGAGCCTTTCACCCTGCATCCCTGGGCCCCTTTGAGAGCCCTCCTCCCCCCTGTTTCCCTATACTAGTCTCTGCTGTAAGAAAAAAAATCATTTACCCCCAAGTGCCAGTGTCTGAGGACTAAAGTCTGATTGAAGGGGAGGGGATTACATTTTAATAGGGAGCAAAGCTTTAATAAGAGAATTGTCATGAATACAGGGCACAAAGGAGCAGGGACTGGAGGTATTTTTAGAGCTTTAAGTCCTTTCTGGAGCCCCTTATATCGCATCTGTCATATACTATGATTTTATAGCAGGCTGGATATAAATGGGCTTTAGGTCCTCAGCCACTGAAGGAAAAGATGAAGTGAGGTAATTGTTGTAGTGGCTGAATTGTAGACGTCTCTCAGGCACAGTGCAACACCGCAGAAAGTAAACACAAAGCCAGCTATCAGGGAGCATTTGTGTTGAGGAAACAAGACCCAGAGTCTGGAGGGCTCAAATGTTTAATATCTATAGGAGAACTTACAGTGATTGATTTTCTGCCTGCCACTCCCTCCCTCTCCCCTTCCCCAGTTATTCTTAACCTGAGGACTGAGTAGGAGGAAGCCAGTTCTAACACAGGAGAGGATGAGAGCTAGAGCTCATGAAAGCTGGTGAGATGAGGCCTTGGATTTTCAGAGTATTGCCTGACCCCCCTTCCGAGGTCCCAAGGAGTTAAGAAAAGTCTGATCAGCAAAGAATGTGGTTAACTTCCCCAAATCTCCTCTATTAAGGAGTCACTGTGGCCCTGTGGATACCTTTAGAGCAAAGTGGTATATGCAGGTGTCAATAGCTGGCATCTAGTTTTAGTTTTCCACTTGCTTATTAGTAGTGTGGTCTGGAAAAGACCCTTTAGTTCTCCAAATCTCAAGTGTAAAGTGAGTAAAAAACTGTCTCTTACCTACTTCATATGATCAACGTAAAGATTAAATTATGTCTGTGAAAGCATTTGGTAAACTGTAAAGCATTTAACACATAAACACCTTTTTTGGAATGATTAGAATTATTATTATCCCTGGTGTTATTACAGTTAATTTTCTTTGATGATACTGCAATTCCCTGCCCCATTCTGTATTCCCTTTTCTCCTTGCCATTATACTTTTCTTCCAGACACCCATTTTTGAGATGAAACTCATAATCGACTTGATACATGGACTCCCAGAGCTATTAGTCTAGACCTAGCATTTCTCACCCCTGGAGAAATAGATGGAAGGGTTAGAAGGAGGGTGGCATTTAACACAGAAGATGGTATTTGAAGGTGGAATTTGGGCATTAGGGATAAGCCAGCAAAGGTGTTTTATTTTAACATTCTCTTTTGTGGCAACACGCCCTCCCAGTGCCCCTCACGCAATGCTGCAGATGGGGCTGCTTCCTCTGCTTACACAGGTGGCTACCCAGTGTCACATTCGACGTGTTTCAATGTCTTTAAGCATCAAGCCTGGTCTTTATAGGCCTTATACTTTATATAAAGCACTGCTCTTTTAGAACTTGGGATGACTGTGTTAAACCATGTTCTTTATTGCTGCTGAAGGCAAATCACTGATAATTACAGGAGAGGGACGGGGACAGAAATGTTAACAATGTCCTAAAGAGGTCCTTGTATGCAACTTGCTCCCGTGAGCATGGTTTTCTTACATGCTTTATTTGATTTCACATTGCCTTTCATTTTCGAAGGGTCTTTGCCAGTGACAGAAGAGACCAAGGACAATTGGCATTTTAGGTATGTATTAACATCATGCCCATCCAAGGGGCAAAGCCATGGAGTGTGATTCCTCAGTGGTATCCTCTTCTCTGCCTCCCACCAGGGAAGTGTTTTGGATCCAGAGGCCTCTGTGGCTATGCCTATCTTGGCTGTAACCACCCCTCCACTCCACTCCAGCTTCCCTAAGTGGCATTTAAGGCTCTTGATCCACCTTGACTCCTAATCCTCTATCAAAACATCAGCCTATGAGATCATCATATTATAGAATTACAGAACTACAGAATAACGCTTAGTGAGAGAAGGGACCTAAGAGATTATTTATTTTGACTCTGTCAGGAATCTAAGGCCTCAAGGAGGTGACTGGTCAAAACCACTCATGGGTGCTGGTGGTTTGTATGTTACTATTTACAGGCAACAGCTTTGCATTTAATAAAGGACTACAGTCCTTAAAGCATGAGGAAGATGAAAATTTCAAGCACTCTGAGAAGCCAGTAGGAGGAGAAATCTTTGAGCAAGTAGAGCTGTAGATAGGTATTTCTTAGATCATAAGATGTAGAAGTTAGTAACTTTCATTTGAGGTCAACATCATTAGCAAGTTTAAGCATGTAGATTTCATTTGAAAAGTTGAGCGACACTTCTCTTACTTCCTTTCTTTCTTCTCAAACCCATGATCGATACATGGATAGGTAGATATAGATACTGTATCTGTTAGATTCTAACAAAAAGAAAGGTAGATATATGTACCATGTATTTTAGATTCTCTATTATGATGGACATTAATCAACATCTGTAGCCATGATTATTTATACTTCAGGGACACTCCCATTGGAAATATGTATCCAAATTGTGATGAGAGGTACAGTGGCTGATTTTGTTCTCAAGGAAATTATTTTTCTTCCTCTTTTGGGGTCTGAAATTTATTACCACCAAAAAAAGGTTAGACTTGTTATCTTTGATCTCTGTTTCATCATCTCCAGTCACCCTTTGTTATGTTCATTTATTTTATTTACTCTCCACTTAAACATTGTTATATATAAATACCTATATCCTTATTTATATGGATATATTTTATATATAAATTAAAAAATCATGTTATATATTGTTATATCTTACCTATCTCTCTATATTTGCATCTGTATATCTATATCTATATATAAATACATAGGACACAGTCAGGGCTGCAGCTTTGGACAAATTGGCCTTTGGTGTATGTTCTCAGCATCTTGTTTCCATAACGTCTTCCCTCTTTCTAGCATTTCTTCTTTGTCTAGATGCTCAGTACCATCAGGCAGCCCCAGTTTGTCAAGGTAGAACATAATCTAAACTATGTCTTTTACTAATTTATTGGTTACCTCTCTCTGGCATTTTTGTATCTTTAAAGGAGAGGGTGATAAACTATCACAAAGATTAAAACAGTGATGTTGCGAGTTTTGGCTGACATGGAAGTCTGAGACAAAAGCCTCTCCAGATCCAGACACAGAAATGCTGAATAAAATATGTCAAACATTTAAAATTTTTTAGAAAATTTAGAAATTATAAAAGTAACCCCATCTTCAACATGATCAGAACGCTGAGCATGCATTGAAGCAAAAAACCAAGGAAAAATTTTAATTAGCATAATGGCTGGGTCTTGGAACTTCAAAACCCACTTGGGAACATGAGCCCAAGTTCCAGAGTTCTTTGAGAAGAATTAGAGATCAACTACTTGCATAAAGCCTGGAGTAAGGAAAAGCTTCCCATTAGAGAAACTGGGGACTCTAAGCCAGGGAAAACATCAAAGCAGTATCCTGAGGCCCTTGGTGGAAATAGTCACCTGCAAATATTTATAACATCAGGCCAATGACACATGATTATGTTGGGTGAGAATTCACAGCATCCACTAGGCACAGGGACCTCAATAAACTAATTTAAATGTTATAACAGAACTGGAGAAAATTAAAATGCTTGATAGCAGCAAATGTTAGGATATTTTCATACCTACAGCATGTGATCCCCATTGAACACACTTCATCCTTCCTGCTTCTAACCCACTTCATGGGATGAAGGTAAATGTTAGAAACCATAAAAGGAAATACCATATTAGAGGGAATATTTGCATTTCAATAACTGAGGATTTTTAAGAAGCTGCAGCAGATTTTAAAATGAGTACCTTTAATTGCTCAAAGAGATACAGAAAGATATAGAAATTATAAGAAAAATAAGAAAATTTGAAAAAGAACAGATTTGAAAAAAATGGAAAATACTAATACACGAATATAAAGTTAAGGTAATTAAACACTCAATAAATGGACTGAATAATAGAATAGCTGTAAACAATGAAATTAATGAATTGGAAAATGGATGAGGCAATCACTCATGATATTGCTCACAAATAAAAAGATGTTAAATTGGAAAGACAAGTAAAGAGACATGGAGGATAGCATAAGAAATTCCAACATAGTCCTAACAGGAAATCCAGAAAGAGAAAATGACGAAAGAGGAAGAGGATAAAAATAACAATAAGAACATTTCTAGAACTGAGGAAAAGCTGCCTCAGTTTAAGGAAATCATTAAACCACAAGCATTAAAAAAAGCCACACTCAATAGTGAAACTACAAAGATAAATCTGAAAACCCACCAGAGAGGAAAGACAAATTACTAAAAATTAGACTGACAGCTGACTTCACATAAGCAACAAGAGATATCAAAAGATAATAGAGTTATGTGCTGAATAGAAATTACAGTCAGCTCAGATTTATGAGTTCATTAATAGTTCAGGAGGAATAAAGAAGATATTTTCAGACATGCAATAACTGAAGAGAATTTACCACTCATAAATTTTAATTAAAAGGATAATTAAACAATTTTCTTCAACAAGAAGAAAATTAGACCCAGAAGAAACAAATAGAGTTTAAGAAGTGAAGTCTCTGGCAAGTAATAGTAATATTAAATACTTACACAGTTAAAAATAATACTAGTTTTTGTCTGTGCACGGTGGCTCACGCCTGTAATCCCAGTACTTTGGGAGGCCAAGGCGGGCGGATCACGAGGTCAGGAGATCGAGACCATCCTGGCTAACATGGTGAAACCCCGTCTCTACTAAAAAAACAAAAAAAAAAAATTAGCCGGGCGTGGTGGGGAACACCTGTGGTCCCACCTACTCAGGAGGCTGAGGCAGGAGAATGGCGTGAACCTGGGAGGCGGAGCTTGCAGTGAGCTGAGATCGCGCCACTGCACTCCAGCCTGGGCGACAGAGCAAGACTCTGTCTCAAAAAATAATAATAATAATAATAATAATAATACTGGTCTAGGGGAATTTAAAAACAAGATACAACTAAAATACTGAACAAAAACGATGTAGAAAATTGCGAGAGGGAGACTAGAATTAAAACATTCTAAGGTTCTCATGTTGTTCATATAGAACAAAGTGACACTGATTAATTTTGAGACTTCATAAATATATTTTTAAGAATTATAAAGTAACTATAACATAATGTGAATAGAACATGTAACTTCCAGAACAATAGAGAAGGAGAAAAGAAGGGCTAAAGAAATTGTAATGATAACACTTCAAACCCTAATGGGAAAGATTTTATTGTACGTGTATTTGTGAACGGGTGTGCATATGTGCTGGATGAGTATGCCTTCTGAGACTTCAAAAAAATCTCTATTTCCATGAGGCCCTGTACATGTCCTAACTAAATCTAAAGTACAGTTTTCACACATCCATAGACTCAGAATGATATTTTTTTTTTTACAGGTTATTTTGTTGCAGCAAGTACAATTATACATGTTGCTGCACTCAGTAGATTCTTTTTCTCTAGGAAACCAGGCTGCAGGTCCCTCTAGGGACCCTCTTACATCTTTTGTTTTCTGGTCAGTTTTTGAAGAGGCCCAGGGTCTTTCTTTTTCTTGTGTTACCAAGCTTGTAATTTGAAGATGTGATGTCTCTTACATTGATTTCTCTCTAATGATATTCAACATCCATTGACTATAATGACAACATATCACAGAGTCCCTTTCAGAGAAGTCTCCACCTGCTGCACTGTCTAGACTCAGCCTTCTTGGAGGAGGGCACAGAGCAGCATACAAAGGTCAACAGTGCTCCACTTTCTTGTTATCTTTCCAAAACGATTAACAAAAATTTACTTTTCTCATCAAAGTGTCTTCTTGGTGATTTTTAAAATTTTATTCAGCAAGGCTTTCGGCTTAGGCTAGAGGTGACATGTTCCTTGCAGACTTCTACTTTTTTCCAAACTGGTACCTGAATCCTTTCCACTTGTCACAGTCATGTGTGAGTTCTGCTTTCCTTGATCTCTGAATTCTTCCTTGTCTTTTTAAATATTTTAATGGCCATCAGTTTCCTCTAAAATATTTTGCAGGTCTATAGTTAAGTGAAAAAAGTTGGTTATAAAAGAGCATGTGTAATATAATTTTGTTTTATGTGTAAGTAGAGAAAAAGTTGTGGAAAGCTGTTCATCAAAATATTAACCATGGATATCTTATGGTGGAATTATGTAAAATTTTTGTTCTTTATAACTTTCTACATTGGTGGTTTTTTTTTCTATAGCAGGCATATATTACTTTCATAATCATAAAAATGTCCTATCTTAATTGTGAAAAATAAAATCTGAAGCATTTCCAAAACATTTCCAAAAGAGGCAGCATTCCTGGAATCACAGCTTGGAGAGTCTATAGATTATCAAAGGAAGGCATACAGTGAATACATAGAAGTGTTCTGTGAAACAATGTATATACTGGAGTTTGCTGCGCTACTTGAAAATCAAATTTGATGTCTACTTTGTTTTTCCTATTCAACTGCAATCAGGTTTATTTTAGAAAAAGGCCTCATAAAGTGTTTCAGAAGTGGCCATGGAGATATTGTGAGATGGTTAGACCAGCATGGACTTCTGTCTTGTAGACTGTGTACCTCAGACCTGGGTAGTGGGCTTTCTTAGAAGAGTACCTCCCTATCCTTCTAACCCTGCTCTAATTTTTCTCGCTGACCACCTCCAGAACTTATCATCTTAATTTCTATATAAGTTACTCAATTTTTTAAAAAAGGTCTATTGTTCATTTATCTCTCTCCTGTTCCAAGAATCTAAACCATATGAAGGCAAGGAACTCTGTCTGTTTTGTCAAGGTTGTCTGTGGCATCTGGTACACAGTAGGTGCTCAGTAAATATGTGTTGAAAGTAGGAAGGAATAAATGTGAAATGGTTGTCTATGTGGAGAGAGGTATGGTACAGTGCAGGCAAGGGAATGGCATGAGTAGAGATAAGAAGATAAGAAAAAGAATAGCATGGATGTGGGGCCATGGGGAGTCTGGACTGGCAGCAGGGAGGGTCCTTGAAGATGAATAATAGCAAACAAAGTTTAATGATTGGACTGGGAAAAGATGATAAAAGGGGCTGTAAAATAAACAGAAGAGAATCAAAATAAGGAGTGAGCATACTCAAGGGGATGTGCTGAGAGCAGTGCAGGATTTCCTGACATGGCGTTAAATCAGGGCCCAGCATTGATTGATACAGAAGCATTGACTGATTTACTGGAAAGGAAAAGTGGACACTGGTATGAGATTTGGAATAGGAATGGGATGGATGGTTTCTTTCATTGTCGGTCTATGATAATATTACCTGAGCTAAAAATTCAGAGTTTAAAGGCTTTGCATTTGGAATTATTTTCTCTTCAAACTACCTGACAATGCAAGACAGCTATACACATGCAGAAACAGAACACTTAGGGAGACACAGACCTTTTTCTTTAGGCTTCTTTGAAACTCTAATTAAATGAAATGGATCTGTGCCTCATGCTTAGCTCTGATTTTTTTCATACAGTGCATTTGGGAGGCACACCGTGAATATGTATTTGAGTATTTTGGTGGTGCTCATTTGTGATGAGTATGGATAGAAATGGAACTCACTCAGTATAAAATGTTTACATGCTACAATGAACACGCCTTTGCTGTTTCTGAAAAGAGACAGCAAGCCTTTTTGCTTAGCCTAGCTTCTGAGGGTGACATGTCAGGGAGCTCCTCCTGCCATACAGAAATCATGAATTATACTAGAAAATGGAAATTGTAATTAGGATGGGCAGGACTGAGACCCTGTCTTCTTTCCAGATGCGTGCATATCTATTTTAAGATTTCCAAGCTGTATGAAGAATTATTTTAGTCTTCATGTTATTTGATTGATGGTCCTAGAGGATTTTATTTTACTATTTCTAGATTATTCTGAGGAAGGCCCAAGACAGGTCTTGGGTCTTTCAATTCTGGAATTGGAAGGGAATCTGAGGAGATCTATAGCAGGCAATGTGTTATTTCCTTGAGATTATCCCCTTGACATCCTTACCTGAAAGGAAGAAGACAGACTCTCTCAGCCCTAGGGAACTTCCTTCCTTTCTCAGCATCAGACATTTAAAGAAGTGAAAAAAAAAAAAAAGAAAGCACACTGAAGAAATGGTGCAATGATAGTAGCCTAAAGTACCTTAACCAGGCTGGGCACAATGGCTCATGCCTTTTATCTTAGTATGTCGGGAGGCCAAGGCAGGCGGATTGCTTGAGCCTAGGAGTTTGAGACCAGCCTGGCAACATGGTGGGACCGTGTCTATAAGAAATACAAAAACTAGTTGTGTGTGGTGGTGTGGGCCTGTAGTCCCAGGTACCTGGGAGGCTGAGATGGGTTGATCACCTAAGCCCAGGGATGTTGGGGCTACAGTGAGCCGTGATTACAACCTGTCCACTAGGTACATAGCCATTCATTTTAGAAATATTTCTAGGGGCATAGACAAGGAAAGTGCACATTCTTCTATATCATATTGCATACTATAGAGTCCAGAGATGCTTTTGAAAACTTACCTTCCAATTTTTTTCCCCCGAGTGACTTAGTTCTGGGGCATTAAACCTGTGGCTGGTCTGCCACCCCAATCATTAGGGATTATTTGAAATGAGAACCAAACCAGACTAGATAACAATGGGGGAAGGAGAAGATTTTTGCATGCTAAAGAAGGAATGATAGAACAAGAGCAGAGAAACGCAACATCCTAAAAACAGGATCATCAGGGCAATGGGATAAGTCTCACAAGGGGCAGGGAAAATAATTTGACAAAGGTAGGAGTCAAAATTCAGTTCCCTTAATAAAGAGTTGAAGAATTCATTGCCATTAACATTTTCTCCTCTATACAGGATGATCACAGAACGTCCACATGGGTTTGTATATTACTAAATCTTTTGAATTCTTTCACAGGACATAGTTTTGCTTTTAATCACTCATTAGTTAACACTGGAGCAGCAATTTCTTTTTTTCATGACTTCAAATGGTGCATAGTCAGCTCTAAAGAGCCAAATGTATCTATGAGGTTTGTCATTCCTAGACTCTAGGGACAGGAGGAGGTTACTGCCAGAGAGACAGAGGTTAAAGAGGAAGGCCTGAAGATGTGGCATATTTGGTTCAGTCAAACCTTTCCATTTTCATATAAATAGAGGATTGCTAAGGGGCAGAGACTGGCTATAGTGTATGTCACCCATAAACTTACTGACCAGGCACCGTCTATTTTTTTATGCCTAACATTGACAACAGCTTTATGAAAAAAGGAAGAATATAGCAGATCCTATAGCACTGGAAGAAGCATACCAGGACCAACCAAGATTTCTACAAATGAGAAAACCAAGCTTGAGAATAGCCATCATTCACTTGACTTCCTCTAGGGGACATCAGGAAAACACTGTTGTTTTTTCAATAGGAGCAGACTCTTTCCCTTTATGGCTTCATTCCTTTCCAAGCTTAAGGAAGGACTGAGAAATTTTACTGTATCCTCTTCAAGGAGAAGCACTTCATAGAGCTAAGAGCTCTGGTTGCACTAAACTATCCCAGGTGTGGTTTGCCACTTCTCCTATGTGTGCTTCTGACTGGGGTGGGCAGGGTAGGGGGTGGGGTAGTGGTGTGCACATTTATTATTTACTCAGCGAATACAACCCATAAAAACATAGAAACTGAAAAATTAGTAATAGCCCTAAAGAGAATTTTACATGTACCCTGATTTGACTATGTAATTAGGCTGAGATAAATGGGCACATATAAATCTCTCATTTCTCTGGTTCCCATGAGCCAAACCTAAGTTATGTCTATTCTTTGGAGACCTCACTTGACAATGGCTCTCCTAAGTCAATGACACTAAGCAGTTTTAGATGTAATTTGAATCTGTCTATTCTACGCTGACTACTGCACTATCAGGACATTGATGGACACATTCCTACCATCTTGCCTAGAGAATCACGGGTGGGGCATAAAAAAAACCAAATGTTCCGATGAATTCAGATACAGTTATCCCAGTGCATGAAGCAGCTTCTTTTCTTCTATTCCTGTTTGAACATTCAGAGCTCAGTGGGAGCCCACTGTGCATAATGGGATCAAAATGACATGGACTGTGGGAGCCTGCAACCTCTTTAAGAAGACCTCAGATTCCCATTATGACTTTGAATCTGTTTCATTAATATCCGCCACTCAGAACACTTTCCCCTCTCTTCTTTGATAATGGAAATCCTACTGTCTCCATAAAACCTTCTCTTGCTTCTCTGCCTGACATAGATCTAACTCCCACGTCTTTCAACTGCTTTGGCACCAAAGATCTGGACAGCAACATTTCGGGGTTGCTTATATTCTGGTTTATGCTCTGTTTTACATGAATTCCAATTTCTGTAACTACATTATAAATTTCTTGGGGGTTGGAACCAAATCCTATCTGTTCTTTTAGCTCCTAATATGGAAGACTGGCAGCGATGAATGGATAGCTAGATTGATAAAAACAGCTTAGGAGCTACTAGTAAGAATGAATATGAGAATATAAGTGATATGCTGTTTTTTTCTGATTATATAAAGTCGTAAACAGCTGGGGGAAACTCACATTTTCAGTTGGTGAGGAGCACCGATTTTGTTTATTACTGTTTCTTCCAGGAACCCTCTCGCCCTCCCACCTTCCCTGGTTCCTTTTATACACCACACTTAAAATTGGAGGCATAACCTTGTTCAAGCATGTGCAAAACGGGAACATGGTAATGAACTCTCGTTGCTGCTGTAAACTTGATGAATGGCTTGTGGAGGAAGGGCATTCAATGGCAATCTCAGTCCAGTGATTAGCTCTGCAGCATTCCTCCTTTGGAACTCATGCAGACCAGCGTAGATTTCATTCTGCTCTAGGTTTCCTGTGGGCTCCATCAGGTATGCAGAAATGCTACTGGGCCTTGGCTGGAGGGGAAAGGAGCAAAGAAAGTCTGTTTCCCCCCTCCCCCTCCCCCAGCACTCTTACTGCCTGTTTTCATCTCACCTCCCCCAACCCGCTTCACTCACAATTTTAGCTGTATTTGATCTAGAAGAAACCTTATGTGCTAACTTGCCCTGCACTTTCCCTCTGACTTTTGCCCACCTCAGACTGCCAGGACATAATGGCTATATTTCGACTTGTGCTTCTTCCCTGAGATAGTTTTTCTGTCACAAGAGGGAGTGCTCAGGCTCAATTAGCCCAGATGAACCATACAATGGGCTCCTGAAACAGTTGTGTGTGAATTGCATTTGTCAGTGTCCAGCTGTGTTTCCAGAGCACCAAGAGAGGGGCTTTTAGAAACTGCAACACTACTTTTATAAGTGACTAATTGTACTAAAAACTGAGGACCATTTTAACAATTAAATGTGATCTGACAATGACAAAGGGAATATGAAAAGTGTTTTTTTTCCCCATAATCTATCATTTGGCTAATAGCAGTGAATTATGTGTTTGTTATGTGCTTTTCTCTAATTGTTTCCTGCGTATTTTATCAACAACTACACTGAAGCAGAGGCTGTGTGCCATTTCTCTTGTATCCTCTACCACACAGGTCCCAACACAGGAATTGTATTTCATAGACCAGGAGCATTGGCTTCACCTGAGAGCTGGTTTAGGCAGACGAATCTTAGGTCCACCCAGACCTACTCAATCAGACTCTCCACAGTAGTTAGATCCTCAGTGATTTGTATGCACATTAAATTTTGAAATGCTTTATGTAGGAGACATTGAACAGGAACTCATGAAATGCTCATTGAATTTAACTAAAAGAAAAATCCTCTCTTGCAGAGATGAAATCTTGGCTAAGAGGTTCTGGTTGAATCTACATGTCACTAGAATGTTAATTTCAAGGGAAGGCAGACAGAGGTAGGCAAAAACAAGAACAAAGAAAGCCAATAAGTCTAGTTGACTTAGGAAATTTTCTTTAAAAAAAATGTTTTGCTGGGACAGCTTGGGTCAATATTTTATTAATAGATACACCTTATTGGAGCATTTTCTCTTTGGCGTGGAAAAGGCCAGCTTTGCACTTGGATTTTTACTGCTTGGATTAGACATCCATCCACTTCTAAAACATCCTTTTTTTCCCCAGTGCCAAGTGCTCAATGCTGAGTGGGAAGTATGAGAAATATTGAGCAAAAACATGTGCATATGAAGGTTACATACTTGGCAGAAATTTAAGGGTTATTGTTTTCTTCAGACTTGGACACACTATTTTGTACTGACATGACTATAAGACTCTCAAGATCTAATTTCTTTTAATAGATGACAGGCAACATGGCACAAAACAAAACATTATATGGAGAAAGTGCACAGGATGTGGTGTCAGAGAAAACTCACCTACATGACTTCTTAGATGTTGATCTCAGGCCAGTTACCAAATTTTTCTGAGCTTCATTTCCTCACCTGTGAGGTAGGCACAAATACTTGTCCCAGCTGCTACTTAAAGGTTGGTGTGGGAGATTAATGAGCTAATGGGTATATGAGGCATTTTGAAATTATAAAATAGGATAGCCACATGAAGATATTCATACTACTACTACAAATTAAATGGATGATAACTCTGAATTTGTGTTTATGTATGTCCTACTTCTCTCCATTAGGGAGCAAAGTTATCATTGTCCTACATCTTATATTATCTGGGCTATACTTTTGCATTCATAAATATCTCAGAATAGTAGATTAATGCATGAACTTTGGAGTAAGAATGCCTGGGTTTAAATCCTGGCTTCATCACTTATCAACTGTGTGCTGATGGGCAAGTCACATAACCACTTTGGCTTCAACCTTCTCACTATAAAATTAGAATGATAGTAAGATTCTTACAATCAGATAAGACAACGCATATAAAGTGGCTTAGCTCAGTTTCTGGCAAAATAATCACACAACAAATGGCAGCTGTGATTAATGTTGTTGTTAAGCAATATGAGAACTCCTTGAGTGCAGGGACTGTGTATCTTCATCTTTATTGCTCACAGCATCTATCAGTGACTACCAGGTAAGTTTCATCAAATCATGTCCTCATCTAATTAGCACACATTTTGTAGCTCAAGAAGAATTTGTTGAATCATTGATTGGTGGATGGATTATGCTTCTCTTAGTTGGCTTGGTCTCTCTTATAGTTGCTCACAAGTAGAACAGAACAAACACAACAGCATATTTGTGAGTCAGAAGGAGGTGTACTCAGCCCAAGGAAGCTCATTAGCTCCACAAGCTTCATCTCACAGACATACAGGGACTGATGGAAGTCACAGTCTTTTACTCTGTGAACCTTGATAAATTACTTGATGAATTAGCTGGTGTCATTCATCAGCCTGCACTTGTCTCAAGTATTTGACTGAAGTCTATAAATCTCCTCCTTTTAAAAAGCCTTAACCAGTGATCTCAGATTTGGCCTCACATCCTTAAAATTAGAATGGAACTTACTCTATATGTAGGATTTTTTGTTGTTGTTTTGGGACTTGGTGCTGCAGTAAACCACCACCCTTTTTCTCCCAAGTCAAATGTCTGCTTTACTAAATGAAAAGTTACATCTCAACTGTCTTAACTTGGTTGGACTGAGAGGTTATATGTACACGTGGAGAGAAGCAGAAAAGGAAATTTAAGGGAAGATATAAAAGGAGTATGTTTTAAACAAATATGTGATGACTGACACCTCAATTTTCAACATTCAGTAAAGAAAAAAAATAATTTGAGTTTTCCACCTGGTCAGAGAGTGAGGAGCCCATCAAAAGACGGGATCTCTAAAGCACTAATGTCAGTGTGCTTACAGCACGATCACCCTGCTCTCAAATTTAAGTGTATGTACACACAGACTTTGTGGTCCAAACAAGTAAGTCAGCCAGGATATGGTTTTTCATGCATTAAAGCAGCTGTCCTTAAGCATATGTTCCACCCTGACTAAAATCCCACCATTAGCAATTCAATCCTTTGGATTGGGCATTACCCACTTTATGATTTTTACAAAAGGCAAATTGGGTTGGAGGAGCCAGTTTACAAATTCCTTAGACTTTTGGTGTCAATAAGTTCTTCAGATGCTGTTATCCTTACTGGGAAAGAAGAATTACGAGCAAGATTTAAAAACCTGAGAGCTTGACTTAAGAAACATGAGGTGATGGGCATTTTATTAGCTTGATTGTACTATCATTTCACAAATATGTACACATATCAAAACTTCAGGTTGTACAGCTTATTTATTATTATTTTTTGAGATGGAATCTTGCTTTGTTGTCCAGGCTGGAGTGCAATGGCACAATCTCAGCTCACGGCAAACTCCGCCTCCCAGGTTCAAGTGAGTCTCCTGCCTCAGCCTCCCAAGTAACTGGGTTTACAGGTGCCCACCACCATACCCAGCTATTTTATTTTTTCTGAATTTTTAGTAGAGATGGGCTTTCATCATGTTGGCCAGGCTGGTCTCAAACTCCTGACCTCAAGTGATCTGCCAGTCACAGCCTCCCAAAATGCTGGGATTACAGGTGTGAGCCATCGTGGCCAGCCTGTATAGCTTAAATTGATACAATTTTTATATGTCAATCATACCTCAAGAAGACTGGAAAGAAAAAGTTGAGGATGATAAAAAAAAGTAAAATAAATAAAAAGTGGTTTTCTTATAGAAAAAAAAACTGGGGCTCTGAAAAGTTGGGAAAGGAATCAAGAGGTAGAGACTGCAAATTAATAAACGTTACCTGCCATTATCATTCCAGTGTGCCTAACTCTGTGCTAGGTGCTTTTGAGGAATATGGGAAGAGGGAAAGGGCAGGATTAGTAGTCAGTGTGTAGTCAGTCAAGCTGAGACACTATAAATGGGAAACAGAGCAAACATGCTGTCCTTATTATTCATACCTTGCATTTGCACTCACTTTTAACTTTTCAAAGCATGCTCACGTCCAAGTGCAAATTATGTGTTTATAAAACATTTGGCATAAACAATTGCTATCTCTCTGCCCAGACTCTCTCAGAACCTCAGACCCACTGGGATGGCTAACTTCTGCTTCATTCATTTAGGCTTCTCTAGCATTTACCCCTAGCTCCTGTACTTTTCCTCTCTGCCTGCTTAACTTCTGGAATGGTTATATATAAAAACACATCTTTGGTCATTTGATTGCTGTGTAGGCTGGCCAGGGTGAATCTGAGCACTGCAGGGGAGGTTTATGAAGTGTAAGATTCAGGTAATTTATTTGTTGGAAGGTGGACAGGCAAGTGGGTCCATATTCTATTTGAATCTTTTATTGTTTAAAGCATCTTATTAAGTCATACATAGCCCAGATGGATGTGGTTGTGATGGGCATGGGCTAAATGAGGAAATAAAAATAAATAGTTCATGCATTGATTGCAGCTTACCTTTAGATTGCTTCTTTTTATTTTAACACCATCTATTAAAAAAAAAAAAGCTAGAAAAATCCCCAGAGCAGAGCCACAAGGATATTTTTAACTCGAGTATTATGCTGCCTTAATTGTATCTTCACTGGATAGACAAAAACATTGAGTTACCAGCAAGGAGGAAAAAAAAAGGGGTATATCTCCGAGCACTGACAAATATAATTCACTGGAAGGTCTCACACACAGCTTGCTTTGTCAAGGAGAGTCCAAAGGGAAACTGTGGCTGAAGCAGAGGTTGTAAAAGATAGATAAGATGACCTCACTTGGCTGTTGATTAGAAAATGGAAGAAGATTGTGTTTGATAGCAAGTCAGAAATGCCTTGAGTAACCTCTGTCATATCTTAGCACCTGGAAGTCTTAGTTGCTCGATGAGAGGTACCAAGCAGAAGTCATCAGGACCATGAATGCTTGGAGTATCAAATGGCCAAGAGGGTGGGGGATATTAGAGATGAAAGATGTAAATGAGGGCATATCTGTGCTCTACCAAGCAAGGGAGCATCTATGACATACATCTTTATTACTATAAGCTTATTAGCTCACAGTGGGCCTCTTGCCTGTATTCTTCCTGTATTTTCTTCGTTGTAATCCCTTTCAGCCAAGGAAATCCCACTCTAACCTCATGGATAAAGCATAAGTGACTGAGGTGTGAAGAGTTATTATGAGTATAAGGTTGGGAACATCTATAAAATCACAGATCTCAAGAACTCTGCTTTCTTTATCAGACTCATATAGCCCCTACTCTAATATACATATATATATATATATATATATATATATATATATATATATAAAATAAAAACTAAACCCAAATAAAAGAAAGAAGCAAAAAATCCAAACATATAAATACAAAGCTAATAAATTATTCCCCTTCTGATCTGGGCAGTTCGTAGATACTGTAGAGTTTATTTTAAGGACACACCTAGCAAGTTAAAAATAGGGAGACTTAATGGAAACACTAAAACCACATCAACTCAAAAAGTGACAAGAAAATAGCTTCTTGTGTTCTTGGTTGAAGCAATAAATATAACAAAAATAGTTATTTGCAGAATATTTATGGAGAACAGGAAATGACATAAGGATTTTCACCTTCTAGACACTAACTCACGTTTGACCTGGGTCAATAATAACAGCTTAATTGGCCCAAATCTTACATTTCCCAACTGATGGCTAAGTTAATTTGCAACTTAACAGCAAGCTCAGTTTGCAAACCCTTGTACTAAAGCTACTCTTAGCAGGAGCTTTACCCAGAAATGAGTTTGCAAGCTGAAACTTGAAAATAGCTCCAAGAAGAGGTTTCCTTCACTCTGTGACTGTAGGAGTAGAGAATGACTCTAGGTTCTGGTTTGTGGCAGTTCCAAGGGCTTAGGCACAGACATCCTCTCCTCTGATAATAAATGTCACCAAAGGAAGCTAATAGCTTTAATTTTCCCGTCAATCCCTCTTTTACCTTAGCAGGAACATGTGGGAAAATGGTAGATTCCAACTAAAAGAAGCCTTGTGTAGCAGAAAGGACCAGACTACCTTGGGTTTAAATCCTAGCTTCACCACATAAGGATCCTCTGATGTTGCTTGGTTTCTTACGTTTTGTGAATGTCAGTATCCCTGTCTATAAAGTGTGAATTAACTGAGATGTAGTATTTAAAACACCTGTCCCAGAATAGGTGTGGAATAATTGCTGATTTTAAAAATCAACTTTGTTGAAGTATAATTTGACAAATAATAAAATGCATTCATTTTAACTCTTCCATTTGTTACTACTACCACAATCAAGATATAAAATATCTTCGCCACGTTAAAAAAGTTTCCTTGTCTGCCTTCCCAGACAATCCCTATCACCACCCTGGGAACCAGGCAACTAATCTTTGTGTTACCATAGTTTAGATTTTCTTCTTTTTTGAGGTTCATATAAATAGAATCATATGGTATACCTTCTGTGTCTGGCTTCTTTGCTTACTATAAAGCTTTTGAGAGATTTATCCATGTTGTTTTACATATTAGCAGTGTATTCTTTCTCATTACTGCTTAGTATTAAATTGTGTGGATATCATACCATTTGTTTACCCATTGGCCTGCTGATGGACATTTGAGTGATTTTCTGTTTGGGGCTATTATGAATAAAACTGTTATGAACATTCTTGCAGTCTCTGTTTAGAAATATATGTATTTATTTCTCTTGGGTCAATATAAGAAACTGACAAACTATTTACCAAAGAGGTTGTACAATTTTAAATTCTCACCAAAAGTGTAGGAGAGTTCCAGTTGTTCCACAGCCTCACCGGTAACCTACTATTATCAGCTTTTAATTTTGGCCATTTTAATGGGTATGTAATAGTATTTCATTATGGTTTTAAATTGCATTTTGCTAATGACTAATGATGAGCATCTTTTTGTATGCTTATTGCCCATTCGTGTATCTTTTTTTGTGAAGTATCTGTTCAGATATTTTGCCCATTTTAAATTAGATTGTGTGTCTACTTATTTTTTACTTCTTTATATATAGAAAGATATGTTCTTGATACAAGTCCTTTTTCAGATATATGTATGGCAAATATTTTCTCTCATTATGTGATTTGGTTGTCATTTTCTTGATGGTGGCTTTTTTTCACTTTTTTTATTGTCTTTTGAAAAGCAGAAGTTTTTTCTTTTAATGAAGTCCAAAATAACACTTTTATTTTATGCTTAATGTGTTCTACTTAAGGAATCTTTGCCTATCCCCTGATTGTAAAATATTTTCTCCTAACAGTTTTAAAATTTTAGTTTTTTGCATTTAAGTCAATTATCCACTTAAAGTTAAATTTTGTGTATAACATGAGGTAAGGGTTGGGATTTATTGTTTTTCCAATATGGATACAAAGTTGATTCAGCATCATTTGTGGAAAAAAACTATTCTTTCCGTATTGAATTCTAGAAAACAAACTCTTTTGGGATATAGATGATGAGAGAACATTTCCCAACTCATTTTATAATACAGGTAGAACAAAATCAAAGAAACGACAAGAAAATAAATATACAGACTAATATTGCTACAAATATAGATAAAACATTTTAAACAAAATATTAGCAAATCAAAATTTGTGTGTATGGACAATTTTTAACAAATACAAATCAGATTATGTCACTTTGTTGCTCAAAACACCCCATTTAATCCCAATCACACTAAATATGACACCCAAATATGTCCCCATGGTCTATCAGGTACTATATGACCTCGCTCCCAGCTTCCTCTTTGATCTTATGTCCTGCCAACCTCCTCTTTGTTTTATTCTTCTCTAGCTACAACACGTAGATACACTTTACATACTCATGAATGTTCTTTGTACAATTTGGATTCTGACTAAACTATCATCTACGTCAGTGGCTTTCCATTCTAGATGTACATTAGAATCATCAAGGGAGCTTTAAAAAATGATTAATGCTTAAACCTCGTCCTGGACAAATGGAATAAAAATCTCTGGAAGTGATATTTGGGTGTGTACATTATTTTTAAAGTTCTCCAGGGGATTCTAAAGTGCAGTCTAAGAAGAGAACCACTCAACGTCATTTCCTTGTTATTCCCAGGGACTCAAATCCCCTCTTCCCATTCAGAGATCTAACTAGTCTAACACTGGCCTTTCATTTTTTACCAGGAGCCAGTAGAATCATCAGCCTCTCCTTTTCACTTTGAGTAAGCAGGACTCAAGGCTGCTTTGCCCATTAACTCTCAGAATCACAGAAGGTTGGGTTAGGAAGGAACTTAAGTCATGTAACAAGGAGGTGCTCTGAAGGGCAAAGCTGAGTGGAACCCAAATTTTCTAGCACTGTTGCAGTTACAGTTCTGGTTACCTGATTTACTTCCTTTCCTTTTATCTGTGCTGAGTGAGCCTGAAGAACTGAGAATGGGGACGATCCTCAACTTTTTTAATGTGCTTGCAACAATCCTCATTCAATAAATCTCTTTCTCTAAAAGTCCCTCTGTTAAGTTAACTTTTCTTTCCTCAGTGATCTGGGGGTGGAGGCTGGAGTGTCAGACTAGTGTTCTCATTTCTATATGCAAATAAATCACTTGATTATATTTTTTGTCCTTATGTTATCATGAATATTTCAAATGAATTTTATGTGGTTCATATTTATGGTTTGGGAGCTATTTCACATTTTGGCTTATTGCCGCCTCATCTGCATATACCATATTTCAGCTGATGTTGATTGGTCTCATTTACATATTCATCATGCTCCTATTTCCAAAGATATTTTGTCATAAACTAGCTTTTCCCCCACCTCCAGTGTTATAATAACACATAGATGTGTTTTTAAATTGAACTCATTTCCATACATAATTTTTCTGGTTACCATAAATCACCACATTGTCACCTACTCCCCCCACCCTATTCAATGTAATCTTCACACTTTATACCAAGCTGACATATGGCTCCGAAGTAATTAAAGACAATGTAAACAGTTTACAGTGCACTTTGCAAAGCCACTTCATGTTGCAGAGAGTTTAATGATTTCTTTTTTCCCCACAAAGTCTCAAAGCAATGAAGAATAGGGAGGTTTGAGATAGTGATGCAGATAAAAGCTAAGGCGTGAACAGTGGCCATTTCATTTCTAATGGAGAAACTTCTATTCCCGGTTCTTAAAAAAAAGAAAAAAAAAACAGTCCTTTCCCTGTTGACTTCTGATAGAAGTAGAGGAGGCTGAGTTAAACTGGGATAATAAATGAGGAAGAATCATCAGCAAGGGTTGGGGAATTTTTCCCAATCATTTTAACAAGAGGATGGGAGTAAGAAATAAATTCGTCAAATGCCCATGTTGTGCCAGATACTGAGATTGAGTATTAAGGGCCTTGACAACTCTATGACATAGACCTTAGTATTAACATTTTCCAGATTAGGGAGATGAGTATTAGAGAAGTTGAAACACTTGTACAACACAGAGACAGATCTAAAGAGAGAAGAAAATAAAGATGTGTGAACTCAGCATCTCCACAGACTAGTCTAGTTCCATGTAAGTGAGGTACATTCTGCAATATCTTTTTCTATTGCTTACCCATTGTGTTACCTTGGACAGAGAATTTGATCTGTTTAAGCCTGTTTTCTTATCTATAACATAGCACTAATGATGTTACCTATCTCCTATGCAACTGGGAGGATGAAAAAAGTGATGAATGTAGCTCTGTGGGTGGACCCCAGCAGGTATGCCCCCAGGCCAACCTACTAGCCGTGTGCCCATGTCTTGGCCTAAGAAATAGCCCACAAGTTGCTGCTGGCAGACATGCCTCCAAGCTGGCTAAGCAACCTTGCACCCACATCCTGAATCTAAGAAACAGCCCCAGAATCCACCCAAAGAAGACACACGAACCCACATCAGCCAGTAGGCCATCCAACCATGTCCAAGGTCTGCAAAACATCCCTGTGGGCCACCCCAAGCAGATATACCCCCAGGCCAGCCCAGTAGCTATGTGCCTACATCTGGGCCTGAGAGATAGCCCCAGGTAGACATGCTTTCAAGCCAGTGGAGCAACCATGCACCCATGCCTCTGATCAGAGTAATAGCCACATGGCCCCAACTCCAGTGAGCCACACCCTGAGTTGGCCAACCCACTGTGTGCACACATGTACCTGTGACCTGACAGACAGTCTAGCAAGCCCACCCCTAGTAAAGCCACAGCACAACAACTGCAGACTCTCTCAGCTTAGGCTGCTGAGACACTCGCAAACATTACTAGCATGGATTACAGAAAAATAAATGACACAGATACTACACTATTGTATCCACCTAGAACCAAAGTCAAAGCACCTCACCAAAACAACACCCCAAGACTCATCCAAATGAATGTCTTTTTTATAAAACCTACTTCATAAAATTGGAACAGGTGACTGTTTGACCAGATGCACAAAAATCAATGTAGAGATACATCAAAGATGAAAAAGCAAGGAAACATGACACCTTAAAGGAACACAGTGACTCTCCAGTCACAGACCCTAATTATAAAGAAATATATAAAATGCCAGAAAAAGAATTGAAAATAATAATTAAGGAAACTCAGTGAGATACAAGAGAATACAGATAGACAATTTAATCAAATCAGGAAAACAACTCATAACTTGAATGAGAAAAGTGGCAAAGAGATATCACAAAAAAAGAGCCAAACAGAAATCCTACAGCTTAAAAAGTCAATTAATAAAATATAAAAGGAACCAGCTGAGAGCTTCAACAACAGATTGACCAAGCAGAAGAAAAAATACCTGAACTTGAAGACAGGTCTTTTGAAAGAACACAGGCACAATAAATAAATAATAAAAAATAATGAAGAAAGTCTACAAAATTTATGAGGCATAGTTAACCAAATAAATATTCATATTATAGGAATTTCAGAAGGAGAAGAGAAAGCAAAAGGCATAGAAAGCATATTTAATAAAATAATAGCTGAAAATTTCCCAAGTCTTGGGAGAGAGATGAACATCCAGATCCAGGAAGCTCAAAAAAAAAAAAAAAAAAAAAAACCCAAATAGAGTCAACCCCAAAAGTTCTTTCCAAGGCACAATACAGTCAAATAGTCAAAAGTCAAAGAAAAAGGCAAACTTCTAAAAACAGGAAGAGAAAAGCCTCAAGTCACATATTAAAAAATCCACATTGGATGAAGAGTAGATTTCTTAGCACAAACATTACAGGCCAGGGGAGAATAGGATGATATATTCAAAGTACTAAAAGAAAAAAGCTGCAAGACAAGAATACTATACCCAGCAAAGCTACATTGCAGAAATGAAGGAGAAATAAAACATTTCATGGACAAGAAAAAAATAAGGGAATTGATCACAACTAGACCTGCCAAACAAGAAATGCTTAAAGGAGTATTACATCTGGAAGTAAAAAGACTGAAACCAACATCATGACAACATGCAAAACTCTAAAACTCACTGTTAGACTTGATACACAAGGGACAAAGAGAAAGGAATCAAGCCTATCACTACAGAAAACCACCTAATTGCAATAATTAAAAATAAGAGAGGAAGTAAGAAACAAAGGATATACAAAACAAACAGATAACAATTAATTGCAAGAGTAAGTCCTCACCTATTAATAATAATCTTGAATGTAAATAGATTAAATTTCCCATTTAAAACATATAGACTGGTGAAATAGATTTTTTTAAAAGACCCAAATATATGCTGCCTACAAGAAACTTACTTTACCTGTAAAGACACATAGACTGAAAGTGAAAGGATTGAAAAAAGATAATCCTTATAAACAAAACCCTAAAGTGAGCAGGAATAGCTATACTTACATCAGAAAAACAGACTTAAGTTAAAAGATGTAAAAAGAGACACAAATTAACCTTATAAAATAATAAAGGGATCAATTCAGCAAGAAATCATTACAATTGGAATATATATATATATCTCCAACACCAGAGCACACAGATATAAAAAGCAAATATTATTAGACCTAAAGGGAGAGATAGACCACAATACATTAGTAGTTGGAGACTTCAACACCCTACTCTCAGTATTAGACAGATTGTTTAGAGTGAAAATCAACAAAGAAACATTGGATTTAAACTGCACCGCAGACCAAACAGACACTTACAGAACATTTCATCCACCAGCTGCAGGATACAAATTCTCATCATCAGCAAATGAAATACTTTTCAGAATTGGCCATATTGTTTCTGTTAGGACAATAAACAAGTCTCAAAAAATTTTAAAAAATATCAAAATTATATCAAGTACCCTATAATACCATAATGGAATAAACCTAAAAATCAATAACAAGAGAAACATTTGAAAGCATACACTACCCGGAAATTAAACAGCACATTTCTGAATGATCAATGGGTAAGGAGGAAATTAAGAATAAAATTTAAATCTTTCTTAAATGAAAATGAAAACACAAAATACCAAAACCTATGGGACGAGCAAAAGCAGAATTAGGAGGCAAGTTTATATCACTAAACCCCTATATGAAAAAACAAGAAAGATTTCCCAGCCTCAAATAAACCAATTAACAATGCAACTCAAGGAACTAAAAAAGGAAGAACAAACCAAACCAAAAATTAGTAGAAGACAAAAATAATAAATATCAGAGCAGAAATAAATGAAATTAACACTAAAATAATAACACAAGAGATCAATGAAATAAAAAGTTGCTTTTCTGAAATGATAAGCCAAATGAACAAACCATTAGCTAGACTAAGAAAAAAAGGGAGAATAACCAAATAAATAAACTCAGAAATGAAAAACATACACAATGACAGTAGCAGTAGTAGTAACATTACAATGGTTACTAAAAAAATACAAAGGATCATTAAAGATTGCTATGAACAAGTATACACCAATAAATTTGAAAACCTGGATAAAGTCCTAGACAAATACAACCCACCAAGATTGAACCAAGAATAAATAGAAAATCTGAATAGACCAATAATAAGTGACAAGTTTGAACAGGTAATTGAAAATCTCCCAACAAAGAAAAGCCCAGGACCAGACGGCTTCACTGCTGAATTCTACAGAACCTTTGAAAAATAATTAATACCAATTCTTCTCAAACTATTCTGAAAATTGAAGCAGAAGGAACTCTTTCTAACTCATTCTCTTAGGCCAGCATTGCTCAGATACCAGACAAGGACATAGCAAAAAAAAGAAAACATAGGCCAATATCCCTGATGAAGATAGATGCAGAAATCCATAACAAAATACTAGCAATCCAAAACCAATAAGACATCAAAGAGATAATACGTGAGAATTAAGTGGGATTTATCTGAGAAATGCAAGAATGTTTTAACATATGCAAATTAGTAAACATGACACATTAAAGCAACAGAATGAAGGACAAAATTCATATGACCATGTCAATATAGAAAAAGCATTTGGTAAGATTCAACATGCTTTCATGATAAAAACTCTCAATAAATTAGGTATAGAAGGAAAGTACCTCAACACAATAAAGGCCATATATGACAAACCTTCAGCTAATATCATATGGATTGAGGAAAAGCTGAAAGCTTTTTCTCTAACAACTGGAATGTTACAATAATTCCCACCATCACCACTCTTATATAACATAGTATTGAAAGTTCAAACCAGAGCAATTGGGCAAGAGGAAGAAATGAAGGGCATCCATATTTGAAAAGAGGAAGTCAAATTGTCCCTGTTTTTAAATGACATATTATACATGGAAAAACTGGCCAGGTGCAGTGGCTCATGCCTGTAATCCCAGCACATTGGGAGGCTGAGGCAGGTGGATCATGAGGTCAGGAGATTGAGAACATCCTGGCCAACATGGTGAAACCCTGTCTCTACTAAAATACAAAAAATTAGCCAGGCATGGTGGTGCATGCCTGTAGTCCCAGCTACTTGGGAGGCTGAGGCAGGGGAATCGCTGGAACCGGGAGGCAGAGCTTGCACTGAGCAGAGATCACGCCACTGCACTTCAGCTTGGTGACAGAGCAAGACTCTGTCTCAACACCCTCTTCCCTACCTAAAAAAAACCTTTAAGAACTGTTAAACAAATTCAGTAAAGTTGAAAGATACAAAATCAACCAACAAAAATCAGTAGCATTTCTATCCACTAGCAATAAACTACCTGAAAAAAAAATAAAGAAGGCCATTCCATTTACAAAAACTACAAAACAAAACAAAATCCTACGAATAAATTTAACTCAGGTGGAAAAAGGCCTCTACAGGGAAAACCACAAAACACTAATGAGATAAATTGAAAAGGATACAAACCAATGGAAAAACATCCCAAGCTCATGGATGTGAATAATCAATATTGCTAAAATGACCTTACTAACTAAAGCAATCTAAAGATTCAATGCAATGACTATCAAAATACCAGTGCAGTTCTAGGCACAGTGGCCCACACTTGCAACTCCAGCACTTTGGGTGATTGGGGCAGAATGATCACTTGAGTCCAGGAGTTCAAGAGCAGCCTGGGCAACATAATCCCCATCTATGCAAGAAAATAAAAAAATAGCTGAGTATGGTGGCACATGCCTGTAGTACTAGCTACTTGGGAGGCTAAGGTAGGAAGATTGCTTGAGCCCAGGAGTTTGAGGCTGCAGTGAGCCATAACTGAGCCATGATCACACTCCTGCCTGACTAAGACCTTGTCTCTAAAAATTAAAAAAAAATAACAAAATAAAACAGCCAACAACAATGCCGTCATTCACAGAAATAGAAAAAAAAATTAAATTTGTACGGAACCACAAAACATCCTGCATGGCCAAAGTAAGCCCAATCAAAAAGGAACAAAGTTGGCAGCATCAAACTACCAGACTTCAAAATATAATACAAAGTTATAGTAACCAAAACAGCGTGGTACTGGCGGAAAAAAAAACAGACAAATAGACCAATGGAACAGAATAGAGAACCCGTATATTAATGCACGTATCTATAGCCAACTGATTTTTGACAAAGGTGCCAAGAACATTCACTGGAGAAGGGACGGTTTCATAAATGATGCTGGGAAAACTGGATATCCACATGTAGAAGACTGATACTATTAGTCTGGTGCAAAGGTAACTGTGATTCTTGCTATTTGAAAGTAATGGCAAAAACTGCAATTACTTTTATATCAACCTAATAGATGCCCCCTTTCACCTCTCATTCTATACAGAAATCAACTCAACGTGGATCAAATTCCTAAATATAAGTCCAAAAATGATAAAACTGCAAGAAGAAAACATGGAGGAAGTGCTTGAGGACATTGGTTTTGGAAAAGATTTTATGAATAAGACATCAAAAGCACAGGAAACAAAATCAAAAATAAAGGGGATTATATCAAACCAAAAAGCTGCAGAGCCAATGAAACAATCAATATAGTGAAAAGACAACCACAAAATGGGAGAATATGTTTGCCAAGTACTCATTTGACAGGGCATTAATATCCAGAATATATAAGAAACTCAAACAAAAAAAACCCAGAAAAATTTGATTAAAATATAAGCAAGTGATCTGAACAGATATTTCTGAAAAGAAGACATATAAATGGTCAACACATATGTGGAAAAATGCTCCACATCACTAATCATCAGAGAAATGCAAATCAAACCATAATGAGGTATCATCTCACACCAGATGGGATGGTTATTAAACGAAAAAAAATACCGGTGAGGATGCAGAGAAAAAGGTACCCTTACACATTGTTCGTGGGACTATAAACATAAAGCCACTATGGAAAACAGTATAAAAAGGTTATTCAAAACACTGCAAATACAACTACCATATGATCCCACTAGGTATTAGCAAAAGGAAAAAAAAAAAAAAAAAACTCAGTATCCTGGGAAAACATGACCTTGACCACTCAGAGAAGTCATGCCTCTCCAGTGCCTAAGTTGAAACTGTGTCCTGCATCCCAGGAAATGATGCCTTGACCAGCCAGGGTGGTCACACACCCCAGTACCTAAGCTGATGTGACACTCTGCATTCCAGGGAAATGGGGCCTGGGCTGCCTAGAACAGTCACGTCCCACAGGCCTGAGCTGAAGTGGCACATTGCCCCTGGGAAGTCAATGCCCTGGCCAAGCTGAACAGCTGCATATTCCCAGGCTGAGCTGTTATAGTATCCTGCCGCCCAGGCAAGAGAGAAGTGACTGAACTGAAATACTCCACCCTATATGCCAAATACCTCTAGTACCTTGCTTCCCTGGAGCCGGACTAGTTCCCTATTCTGGGCTTCTGAGATACCTCTCTCCCTGGGGAGTGCAGTCATCGATGTACCCACTCCCCCCTGGCCCAAACTAGAGCTGTGCTTTGCCATTCTGGGATACTTGCTGTTGCTACACATGGCTGTAAAGAGTCTAGAATGCTGCTAAGCCCCACCATTCCAGGGTCTATGGTCACTACTGCAAAGTGCCTCATCTCCTGGGAGATGCCAGTGGGTATATTTGGCTCAGGTTCTCAAATTGCATCCATACCTTTCTCTTCCTGCCCATACCTCCAGATTACCCCTTCTTCTGAGGGATCAAGGTAGTACTGTACCCTGCTCCTCAGGGGCATAATCACCACTACAACGTGGCACCTTGAACCCAAGCTGCTAGGGGGTGCCTCAGAGTCACAAATCTTGGCTTCATGGGAAACCTACATCTAATCCTGCCAAGGAGAGCAAACTTGCACCTCAAGACCCAGGTGCCATAACAGGTATGCAAGACCATAAGTCTGGGACCCTGCCCCCATAGCTGCTGTGAGCATCTAAGTATATGCTGCTGATATGAAGCACACCTCTCACCTGTAAAGACAAATATAAACTGAAAGTGAAGGGATGGATAAAAGTGATTCTGAGCAAAAGGAAATCAAAAGTGACCAGGAGTAGCTATCATAATTACATCAGATAAAGGAAACTATGGGTCAAAAACTGTAAAAAGAGACAAAAAGGGACATTATATAATGATAAAGGGATCAATTCAGGAAGAGGATATGATTCTAAATATATATATATTTAGATATATAAAAATAAATACATATATACATATAAATATATATATTTAGAGATACATATCTATATATATCTAAATGTATATATATTTAGATATATAAAAATAAATACATATATCTATAATGTATATAACTATATATAACTATATATTTATAACTATATATAATATATAATTATATATATTTATAACTATATATAACTATATATTTATATTTATATATATTTATATTTATATTTATATATATTTATATATAATATATATAAATATATAACTATATATATAACTATATATAACTCTATATTTATATGTAACTGTATATAACTATATAGTTATATATAACTATATATGTTTATATAAATATAAATATAAATATAATATATTTATATATATATATTTATCTCCAAACCTGGAGCACTCAGATGTATAAAGCAAATGTTATTAATCCTAAAGGAAGAGATAGCCTCTAATACAGTAATAGTTGGGGACTTCAACGCCCCACTGTCAGCACTGGAGAGATCATCTGGACAGAAAATCAACATTATGAACATTAAATTTAAATTGCAATTCAGACCAAATGGACTTAACAGACATTTACAGAACGTTTCATCCAACAGCTGCAGAATATACATCTTCAGCAACCCTGAACAAAAAGAATAAAGCTGAAGGCATCACAGTACAGGACTTAAAAATATACTACAAAGCTATAGTAATCCAAACAACGTGCTATGGGCATAAAAACCAAACCATATGCTGGTGGCACAGAAAAGAAATAAACCTACATATTTATAGTGAACTGATTTTCAACAAAGACATTAAGAATGTTCATTGGGGAAAGGAAAATCTCTTCAATGAGTTGTGCTGGGACAACTGGATATTCACATGCAGAAAAGGAAACTGGATATCTATATTTCACCACATACAAAAGTCAACTCAAAATGGATTAAAGACTAGAATGTAAGATCTGAAACTATATAAAACTTCTGGAAGAAAACATTGGGAAATTCTTCAGAAAATTGATCTGTGTGAAGATTTTTATGGAGAAGACCTCAAAAGCACAGGAAATAAAAGGAAAAACAGACAAATGGCATTATGTTAAGTTAAAAAGCATCTGTAGAGCAAAGGAAACAACTGAGTGAAGAGCCAACCTTCAGAATGGGAGAAAATATTTGGAAACTACTCATCAAACAAAGGATTAGTATCCAGAATATACAAGGAATTCAAACAACTCAACAGCAAAATTAATAATCAAATTTAAAAATGATCATATGGGTCAAATAGACATCTCTCAAAAGAAGACATACAAATGGTCAACAGGCATATGAAAAAAATGTTCAACATCACTAATTATCAGAAAAATGCAAATCAAACCACGATAAGGTCTCATCTCACCCCAGTGAGGATGGATATTATAAAAAAAACAACAGAAACCCTCCCAAAACCAAAAACATTAACAAATACTGGCAAGGATGTAGACATAGGGGAACTCCTCTACACTGTTAGTGGGAATAGAAGTTAGTACAGCCATTATTTAAAATAGTATGAGTATGAGATTCCTCTAAAAACTAAATGTAGAGCTTCCATATGATCCAGTAATTTTACTAATGGGTATGTATTCAAATGCAAGGAGAGGCCCTAAATGCCCAGGAAGTGGTACCAAGAGCTTTCAAAGGGAGGGAGGATTAATTTAAGTGTGGGAGGATTTGCTCTGTCTTCTGCCACTGTACCCTGGCTTGAGAAAATCATATTTTGGAAAAACCCTAAATTAAACCAGCTTAATATGAACTGAGTGTTTGCAGTAACAAAGGATTCTTCTCTTTTCAAAGGAAATCTTCATCAGTGCTGTAAATATGTCAAAGACCTATTTGCACTCTGATGTTTATTGTAGCACTATAAATAGCCAAGGTATGGAACCAACTTACACATTCACAAATAAAGAAATGAATAAAGAAAATGCTATATATATTATATATAATATATATATGTATGTGACACACACTCACAATGGAATACTATTTAGTGATGAAAGGGAGCAAAATTCTATCATTCACAGCAACATAGATAATCTTGGAGGATATTATGTTAAGTGAAATAAGTTAGGCACAGAAAGGGAAATACTGCATGTTCTCACTCATATGTGGAAGCTAAAAAAGTCTGACCTCAAAGAAGCAGAGAGTAGAATAGTGGTTATTGGAGGCAGGGAAGTCTATGTGGGAGAGAGGATACCAAAAGATTGGTTAATAGATATAAAAGTACAGCAAAATAGGAGGAATAAGTTCTAGTGTTCTATAGCACTATAGGGCAACTATAATTAACAACAATTTGCTGTGTATTTTCAAATATGTAGAAGAGCAGATTTTGAATGTTTCCAAAACAAAGAAATGATAAATATATGAGGTGTGAGATATGTTAATTACCCTGATTTGATCATTACCCAATGTATATATGTATCAAAATAGTACAGTATACTCAATTATTTTACAATTATTATGTGTTACAATTATTGTAAATATGCACAATTATGTGTCAATTAAAAAATAATAAAAAAGGAAAAAAACTGTGTGGAACAAGAACAAAAAGAAAAAAGTGGTAAGGCATGAAGAGTTTGTGTGTGTGTGTGTGTGTGTGTGTTTGCACGTGCATGGTGGGGCAAATATGGAAGATGACATAATCAGTTACGAATTTAGAAAATATTACTCTATGTTGAAAATGGATGAGGGAGAGAGAAGAGCATGCTGGTAAATGGGGACAGCACAGGTTGAAGGCTGTTGCAGTTACACAAGTGCTCTGGTTTAAATGTTTTTTTCCTCCCCAAATTTCCTGTTAAAACTCAATCTCCACTCCAACATTGGGAAATGTGGCCTTTTGAGAGTGGTTTAGGGCCCACACCACAAGGGCCCCATCCTCATGAATAGATTAGTGTTGCCATTAAAAAGGGCTTTTGGGAGTGGGTTCTCTCTCTTCTGCTCTTCTGCCATGTAGGGACATGTTTGTCCCCTTTTGCCCTTCCACCTTCCACCATGTGAGGACTCAGCAAGAAAGCCCTCACCAGATGCTGGAGCCTTGATTTTGGAGTTTCAAGTCTCCATAACTGCAAGAAAATAAATTTCTGTTCCTTGTAAATTATCTAGTCTGCAGTATTTTGTTATAGCAGCACAAATGGACTAAGATACCAAGGAAAGATTGTGGTAGCTAGAGAAAGAGATGGGTGAATAGGATAGACGTGTAACGAGGTAAAAACAACAGGACTTGGTGTTGTACTTCAGTATGAAGTTTCTACATTCTGATCTTGGCTTTAAAGAATAACCAAGGGATCTGAGAAACTGTAAATTCTGAGTACAGTCTGATAAATGTGCTGTTAATATTATGAATACATGGTAATGGTTTGGAAGAACTTGGAAAGTTCTGGAAAAGTTCTGTAGAAAAGTAAGCATTTCATCTGGTCCCTGAATGAGAAGCAGGATTTTATGAAGTGAAATTTTAGACAGAGGGACAGCATCTACATAAGAACAGTGTGAAAGTATATTTTGTTCATTTGTTTATTTGTTGATTCATTCCCCTGCAATTATTTTTGATCCCTTTATGTGCCAGACATTGTCCAAAGAACAAGCTGTCACATTCTAAATATGCAATATGATGTCTGGTAATAATAGTGCTTGGGGAATAGAAAATTATTCCACCTGGTGAGAGTGTAAGGTACACAGTGCATATGGTGGGAGATAAAGGGTTTTGATTTCTGTGCCAGGAACTTATGACTTAAGTCTGCAGTGAGGAGGATCCCTAGAAGTTCTTCTGCAAGAGAATTTAAACAGTGCAAGTCTGGCAGCAGAGTGGCAGGAAGATTGGAGCTGGGATAGGCATGGAAGCTTCATACAGTAGGTTATGTAAGTGATGATGAGACTTTGGGTCTAATAGCAACAGGAATGAGAAGAAGACTGGGTATCAGAGTACATCTGAGAGGCAGTCAGTAGGACTGGAGGAGCACCTTGGCATAAGGGATAGAGAATGCACCTGAGTCAAGGGAGACTGGATTTTCCTTGTTTGGGAACCTGGGCAGATGGTGACATGATTCACTGGGCAATATGGGAATATGAGAAATTTAAAAATAAAGATAAGCTAGTTCTGAATATGTTGAATTCCAGGTATTTGCAGTTCACTCAGATGTAGATGTTTAGGCATCTTTCCAATTCAAAACAAGAATTATGGCCTCAGAAGAGAGGTGGAGGTTGCAGATGAAAGTTTAGGAACCCTGGTAATAAGACATTATCTGACAACTGGTCATTCAAGGGTGGAGCTAGAAGAAAAGAAAATGGCCAAAAAATAGAACCCTATAATACCTAAATTTTTGAAGGACAATTGAAGAACAAGAGAGATGAAGAGAACTGGATATGGAGCAATCTGGGAGGTTAATAGGGAGGCAGGAGAGTGTGGTATCCCAGAAGTTAAGTGGGGAAAGGGCGTTGAGAAGAATGACATTAATGGTTAATGAAATTTAAAGACTACATATAAGGTAAGTAGAAGAGGATAAAGTAGAATTCATTGGATCTTGTAACTATGGTATTTTTGAGATCTTTGATAGAATAATTTAATAGTGTTGAAGAATTTTTGGCCAAATAGCGAGTGGGCAGGCTAAGAAGTGATTGAAAAGAAAGGATAGAGAGGCAGTGAATGTAGGCAACTCTTTCAACACAGTGGTCTTGATGGGGAAGAGAGAAAAAGGGAGCAGAATAGGAAGGTGGAATTTGTACAGAACACTTTTCTTTTATTCTCTCCAATATGGATAGGTGAAAGTTGGTCACATGTGCAGAATGAATGAAAAGGACTTTGTGATTTGTGGAGGGGGAGATACTGAAGAAAAGGCCAATATTTATTAAGTTCAGGAAACTGATTAACAACTGGGAGAACACAAGTGAAGGAGATAGGTCTGGAAAGGAGATGAGAATTTCTTGGTGACCAAGAGTGTAAAGTAAGACAATGGACAAAGGTGAGCATGGAGACTGAGGAATACGCAAGTCTCCTCAGGTTCAGTTCAGTGCTGGGCCCTCTGCTAGAAAATGCTTTGAAGCCTTATGGTATAAAAAGGGTAAAAAAACAAAATCAATTTTATTTTGGTGTATCACTGTGCCAGTTCAGTATGATTAATGAAGACATGAGGTAAAAACGTACAAGCTGCGTCTGAACAAGTTGAGTTACTGAGCCAGCTGCTGTGGTTCTTGGATTGTTGATATGTCAGCTCAGCTCAACCATTCGTATTGCCACAGGAAGGTTTGCCTGATACTGAATACCCAGTGAGGGGTCATTCACACTTGCTGGATTAAACTTGATTAAAGTAGCTTATTTGTGACATCTGAAATGCCTGTCTTTAGAATTCTATGTAACTATAGTCATGTTTAGGGACACAGGGATATCCAATAGTCATTTAGTCTATGTTAGCTCCAGGCAAGGGAATTGTGAATACATCTTGAGCACAAAGCTCTTCCACTCTACTGTTTCCGTGGTTTCCTTTGTGAACTCTGTTCAGGTTTAGTATCCCCATCTTCTAATCCCTGTGATAGTTGAATGTCCTCAATGAGGTAAACCCGGAAGATTACAGGTCTTAAATTGGGCTCTCCTGCAACATGGGGATAGAAATTGGAAATCACGTAAGCCCCTTTTTAAAACTCCTCTCTTAATACACAGATGAGGAAACCAGGGCCCTGAAAGATAAAATGCTTTAATCGAGGTTATGCAGTAATTTTATATTAAAACTAGCACTGAAACCAGGATTCTGACCACCCTCTTTGAAGCAGGTGGCTTAATTGCTGGAACATAATGACATCTTCTATACTTTGTGATTGTTTTGTTATTGGATTCCTTTCTTGCTTCTTCAAACTTCAGGAAGTACTATTCTTAAAGGGATATAAAAGAACCAAAAAGATAAAGTTAATGACTTCAAGAAAGAAACACATGAACTAAAGGTTTTCTTTCTTGCCTTGCTTTCATTCCCTTCTGTATATACTCTGTCTATTCGTTGCTATACTTACTGGCATTAAAGTCCTGAATCCTGGCTGTCTCACTGCAGAGAAGAACATATTTCCCTGGCCCTGAATGCCCAGGAGGTGGTACCAAGAGCTTTCAAAGGGAGGGAGGATTACTTTAAGTGTAGGAGGATTTGCTCTTTTACTATTGCACCCCACTTTGAGAAAACCATGTCTTGGGAAAACTCTAAATTAAACTAGCACAATGTGAACTGAATGTCTGCAGTAACAAAAGAGGCTTCTCTTTTCAAAGGAAATCTTAATCAGTGCTGTAAACTTTCCTAGTACTTTGAAATGCCTATATATCAATTACTACTTGCCTGCATGCATACTTTGGAAACAAGAAGTCTAGAGAATCTCTACAGCATAGATGTTAAGTCCTGCTGTCAATTAAAAATTAATCATAAATGGTAGAAAGTATCTCTGAAAGAGAGTGGATGTCTGCAGAAAAGAAGAGGCTTTGGTTTATGAAAATTCCATTCACAGGTACTCTGGGAGCAACCCCTTATTTGAGAAATGATGAAAATTGCTTGGATTGCTCTTTTGCTCATTTCAATGGCCTCAGTGAAAGACTCCACACTATCATTTAGGAACCATGGTAACACAATAAAATGTGAGGAGATGCAGAAAGTTTGGCTGACCATGTCAGTTTGGCTACTAAGTGCAGATAGTCATACTAGATGTGGTCTGAGGTTGCTCCCTATAGCCCCCTTGAGGCATTCACTCACAGCAGTGCTAGGTACATACATTTTCTCCAGGTCACCAAATCCTGAAAATGCACCTTTTTGGATGACTCGAAGCTTGGTGAGGACAAACCTCCTGCAAAGAGAGTAGAAATAAAATATCACAACCTATCCATTAATAAGTAATTGAGTTGCTAATGTATTCATATCAGCAAACAGCTACCATATACTAAGTGCTTGCCATAAAGTAATGTTGAAATTGCTTTTACATTCTCTCTTTTCATCCTGTCTACAAGTAGTGATACTGAAACTATTAGTCTTTCCATTTTGCATAAGGAAACTAGAGTTTAGGGAGAACAAAAAACTTACCCAGGGTCACATGGCTGATACAAGACAGAGATGGAATATGAACCTTGCTTGTTCCCACTACCGTATGTTGCCTTCTGCAGCCCTGTGTGAGGCCTGTTCTCTTCCTCTACTCCAACCCCCATTACCTCTTCCTTTATTGTCATTCTCAGCTGACCTTGCCTTCTATTCCAAGATGAAAATGAAACCAATAGAAGAAAATGTCCTTATACCCTCTCAGGGCTCACTGCCTGATCAACCTGCCTGTACCTGTGCTTTATACACATTGCCTTCTCTCCTGGTACTGTGAGTGAACTGTCCAGGGTCCTAACAATAGCTTCTCCAATATACACTAGGTCTGTTTCCCTCTCTGCTAGTCCCAGTAACCACTATGACAGTTTTCCACTTTCTTAGACACATTTCATTCACCTTTTTCCCCTTCTTTCCTGGATTCTGCTTACTGATATAAAAGCATGCCATAATGTCTCTCATCTAAAAAAAGTCTTCTCTTAACCTCAGCTGCCTTCAGCTTTTGCCGTTTTCTTCTGCTCGAAATAATTGTCTCACGCTTGCCTCAAAATTCCTTCCAATGGCTCCTCATCTCACTAGGGGAAAAATCAAAGTTGTTTACAAAGGCCTTCAGTGCCCTACAAGAGCTTTCTCTTCTTTATTTCCATAGACCCTGTATTCTCAATTTTGACAACTACCCTTTGATCATCCTGGTCTTGTCATGGTATCCTCTAAAAATTCTTTGGACAAGCCAGGTTCCTTCTGGCTTAATGTTTCCACATTTGCGGTTCTCTCTATTTGGAACATTTCTCTCTCAGATATCCTCATGGCTTGTTATCTCAGACCCCCATTTGCTCAAATGTTACCATCTCAGTGAAGCTTTTGCTAACCATCTATTTAAAATGATAATCTCCCAAACTTGGCCCAGACCCTCTTTCCTGCTGCTTTAATTTTTCTTCATAGCAATTCTGACATGTTATATCTTCATTTATCTATTTGTGTATCCATTTGTTTGTTTCTTCCTCCTAACTAGAATTCAAGTTCCATGAGGGCAAAAATGTTTGCCTGATTCGTTATGATTGTATACCAAATGCCTAGAACAGTGCTTAACATGATAGGTAGTCAATAAATATTTGAATGACTGAATTAAATGGCTATTGAGCACTCTGAAAATTCTAGGTTTGAGGTTGAAGTTACAAGTGACCCTTTGAAAATCTTTACAATAAGAATAATATTCTTTCCCCAGCCTTCTCTCTGGCTTTTTCTAGCTTTGTAACTGATTAATAGGGATTTGGTTTTCTTTCATCTTTAACACGTCCTTTTACAAGGCAGTCTGTGAGCAGGAATTGTAATCAAACACCATGGACCTGGATAGTTTCATAAATATTTTATTGCTTTAACCTTCTATTATATATTGGTGTTAGTGAAATTTCTGTTTCAGGTAGAGCTGCTACTCAGGCAATCAGGTCTTTTCTTTCATCTTGTTTGTGCTTGGCTGCTAGGTGTACCAACCCTGTCGTGATGAATCATGAGAGAGAACCCTGTGTGCTGTTGCTGCCCTGGAGCAGTTTATATACTTGCTGGGAAGGCAATACCAGAAACCTTGAAATTGCCAGGAAACAGTTGAGGGCTATAGTTGATGTAATAGCAATAAATGCTTTACAAGGATTAAGATGAGAAAGATTCCAAAATACACAAATATATAACAGAAATATTGTCAACAGTAGATGAGTTTTGAACCCAAGCCTCAAAAATATTAGGTCATACTAAGAGCATTGTCTTTATTAAGCCATTTAAATAAAAGGTGATCTAATTTAAGATCAAAGATTATCTACTTCTAGAATATCTATCTAAGATTAATCAAAGTTAGCTCAACACCCTACCTTAATTGTACTCACTTAACCTTAGTTAATACATACGAGTTCCTTTTGTTCCTATTTAACACAACACAGAAGAATGATGAAAATAAACCAATAAATGAAGAAAATAAAATTGTTTTAAACTACTCAACACTCTAAAGGTTTTAAGGAAATTGAAACATTAAAGTAAAATATTAATTAACGAGATGCATGGAGAGTGAGGTCTTGAATAACGAACTCTTCTATTTAATAATGTCAGCTAGAAAGCATTTTTTGATTCAGCCCCAGTAGTGTGCGTGTTTTTCGAAAATTTTCAAGGACTATGTCTGTATTAAGTAGTTCAAACTTATTAACATAATTAAATATTTTTGACGCTTAAAATCTTCACTGACCTCTATTTCCTGAAATGTTACAAACAAGATAATCTGAAGACATTTTCATGAAAAATTACCCAGAAGTCTTCTATAAAACATTACAAATGTTATTTTAAATGCATAGTAGAGCTTGCAAGGATATGAGAAATCCCCAGGGGCTCAAAGTAAAGCAGCTGAATACCAGATGGAACCCTGAGCAGTGGTGAATGCAAACCAGAATTCTAAGAGGGTAAACTAAAACCAAGGAACCCTGGGGGAGTTTCTGAACTTGGAGGCTAAGAGATTTACATTTTGGTACCAAACTGGCACATGAGATGAGATGTGGAAGATGGAATGTAAAGATATATTTTCATCTCATACACATTGTAGAAAGGTATAGAAAATGGAGAAATGGCAATTTAAATTACAATGAAATAACATCCAGAAATCTTTCATAACTTATTAAAGATATAAATCCTCAGATTCAGAGATCTCAACAAATCCCAGGGAGGAAAACACAAATCCACTGCCAGATACCTATAAATTAAAACTGTAGAGCCATTAAAGAAGATATTTTAAATGCAAGTGGAGGGAAAAATATAGACTATCTTCGAATAAAAAATAATTAGAAAACCTTGTAAAAATATCTTCAAAATTATTAGAGAAAATAACTGCCAATTTAAAATTCTATAATGTAGAAAATCATTCAAATGTGAGGATAAAATAAAATTACTTCTGAACAAATTTAATTAGCTATGAATAAACTTCTAGAAAAAGAATATCTTTAAAGGATAAGAAAATTTAATCCAGGAGGAAGGCACAAAACACAAGAAGGAATAGTGAATGAAGAAATTAGTGTTTCGTATTGAATAGGTGAATGTTTTTGTTCATTTGTGTTGCTATAAAGGAATACTTGAAACTAAGTAATTTATAAAGAAAAAGTTTATTTCACTCATGGTTCTGCAGGCTGTACAAGAAACATGGCATCAGCATCTGCTTCTGGTGAGGGCCTCAGAAATCTTCCACTCATGGCAGTAGGGGAAGGAGGACAGGCATCACGTGGCAACGGATGAAGGATGAGGAAGGGAAGGCAGATGCTAGGCTCTTTTCAACAATCAGCTCTTGTGAAAACTAATAGAGTGAGAATTCACTCATTACTGCAAGGATGGCACCAAGCCACTCATGAGGGATCTGCCCCCGTGACACAGTCACCTCCCACTAGGTCACGTCTCCAACAATGGATATTTCAATATGAGATTTGCAGGATACAAATATAAGTGGGTTGTCATAATGGCTGGAAACCCCACCCAGTCAATAAAGAACACTAAAAACATATTGACCAAGAACTAGGTTACAAAGAAAATTAGTATTAAAAAATTACTTTCTTTGATGATGATGCAATTAAATTACTTAGAAATCAGTAATAAATATAATTAACTCTTCTCCCCCAGTACACATAGACCCATGTGGAAAAAACAAAACCAAAAGCAAAGCAAACCAACCAACCAACCAAACAAACAAACAAACAAGCACCCTTTTAAGTCATACATGGGTCAAAGAAGACATCACAATTATAATTAGGAATTATTTGGATTGACCTATAATGAAAATACAGCATGTCAAACTCATTGGATATAGGTAAATTGCTACCTCTAGCAGAAATTTGTAGATTTAAATTATTGTACCAGAAAAGGAAACAAAAAATTAGATTAAAAATTAATGAGCTAAGCTTCCAATACAATAAACTACTAAAAGAAAAATAGAATTGTGGAAACAGAAAATTATGAACCCAATAATTTTTATTCCATTTTTTGCTAGAACTTAAAGTGAAACTTGAAAGTTGTTTAATGAGAAACATTGGTAAAATGAAAGACTGTTGATAGAAATGTTTGAGAAGGTAAACACTAAGGTAGACATTATAATTTCATATTAGATAAAGGTTTAGTTTAATCTACACTAACTTGCTGTTTTGCAATTATATGGTTAAGTTTCTCTTTGAGTTTATTGGTAACATGGGTAAGGAGCTTTCTACTAGTAGCAAAAGGTTTACTAAAATGGTTTCATGGACTCTTGATTTATAATTTCAACACTGAAAATGATTGTTACAGAGAACTACACCTATTTGAATGTTTACTGAAGAAAACTGGATTTACCACTTAACATTGTAAACTCTGCTTATTATAGAAGGCTTATTTTAACCAGCAACCTTCTGACAATTCATTATGACCTTGTTGATCTAGTTCTAATTAACAAATTCAAAAGGTATGTGCACATTTCCTTTAAATGAGAAATATAGGTAAAGGCATTATATTTGATAAATTTTCATTTTAGAAATAAAGTAAGTGAGAATATAATAAAGTTTAGAATATTTTGCATCACAATTAACATCTTATTGATGCTTTCACATTTCCCTCTGAGAACTAGAACAAGACAAGGATGCCCACTCTTACCACTTTTATTCATAATTGTACTGGAAGCTCTAGCCGGAGCAATTAGGCAAGAGAAAGAAATAAAGGTCATCCAAATTGGAAAAGAGGAAGGAAAATTGTTCCTACTTGCAGATTACGTGATCTTATATATAGAAGAACCTAAAGACTCTACCAACAAACTCTTAGAACTGATAAATGAATTAAGTAATGTTGTGGGATAAATTAATATACAAAATCAGTAGCATTTCAATACATAAACAACATGCTGGCTGAAAGAGAATTCAAGAAGGCAACCTCATTTACAATAGCTACAAAAAAGTACCCAGGAATAAATTTAACCAAGGATGTGAAAGACCTCCACAAGGGAAACTACAGAACACTAATTAAAAAAATTAAAGAAGATACAAATGTAAAGACATCCCATGTTCATGGATCAGAATAATTAATATTGTTAAAATGACTATACCACCCAAAGCAATCTACAGATTCAATGCAATCCCTATCAAAATGTCAATGACATTCTTTATAGAAATAAAAAAATCTTAAAATTTTGTGGAACCACAAAAGATACTGAATAACCAAAGCATTCTAAGCAAAAAGAACAAAACTATATGCATCACATTCTCAGACTTCAAAATATACTACAAAGCTATAGTAACCAAAACAACAAGGTATTGGCATGAAAATAGACACATAGACCAGAAGAACAGACTAGAGAACCCAGAAAATAATCCATGTATTCAACTAATTTTTGACAAAGGTGTCAAGAACACTCACTGGGGAAAGGACAGTCTCTTCAATAAATGCTGCTGGGAAAACCGTATATCCCTATGCAGAAGAGTGAAACTATACTTCCACCTCTCATTCTATATAGAAATGACCACAAAATGAATCAGAGACCTAAATATAAGACCTGAAATGATAAAACTACTAGAAGAAAATGTAGAAGTGCTTCAGAGCATTGGTCTGGGAAAAGGTTTTATGAGTAAGACTTCAGAAGCACAGGAAACAAAAGGAAAAATAAACAAATGGGATTATGTCAAACCAAAAAGGTTCTTCACAGCAAAGAAAACAAAAAACAGAATGAAAAGATAACCTATAGAATGGAAGAAAATATTTGCCAACTACCCATTTGACAGAAGATTAACTCAAACATCTCAATAGCAAAAAAACAACAAATCACCACCAACAAAAAAGTTGATTAAGAAAATAAGCAAATGATCTGAACAGACATTTCCCAAAAGAAAACAACAAATACATAAAAACATGTTCCCTGATCATCCAGAAAATGCAAATTAAAACCACAACGAGATATTGTCTCGCCAGTTAGGGTGGCTATCCTCAAAAGGACAGCAAAATAACAAATGTTGGTGAGGATGAAGAGAAAAGGGAACACATAAATACTGTTGTTGGGAAAATAAACTAGTACAGACACTATAAAAAACAGTATGAAGTTTCATCAGTATGAAGGTTCATCAAAAGGAGCTACCATATGATCCAGCAATCCTACTACTTAGAATTTATCCCAAAGGAAAGGAAATTACTATATCAAAGAGACATCTACACTTCCATGTTTTTATTGCAGCACTACTCCAATAGCTAAGGTATGGAATCAACCTAGTTGTCCAACAACAGATAAATGGATAAAGCAAATGCGGTATATATACATAATGGAATACTATTTAGCCATAGAATAAAATCCTTAGCCAAAGAATAAAATCCTGTCATTTGCAGCAACATGGGTGGAATTGGAGGACATTATGTTAAATGAAACAAGCTAGGAACAGAAAGGTGAATGCTGTATATTATCACTAATATATGGAAGCTAGAAAAAGTTGATCTCATAGAAGTAAAAAGTATAACAGAGGATACTAGAGGCTGGGAAGGGTATGGGGAAGAGAAGGATAAGGAGAGATTTGTTAAAGGATACAAAATTATAGCTAGATAGGAAGAACAATCTCTAGTGTTCTATATCACTGTAGGATGACTATAGTTAACAATAATATATAGTTTCAAATCATAAAGAAGGATATTTACGTTCCCAACACAAATAAATGGAAAATGTTTGAGATGATGGGTATGCTGATCACTCTGTTCTGATGCATTGAAACATCACTATGCTCCCCATAAATATGTACAATTATTATTTGTAAATTATAAAAAATTAAAATAAAATATCACATTGCAAGATTTAAATTTGCCTTGAGAGAGGAAACCTAAAAGAGTGGAAAGAATAAAGAGAAGAATAAAAATTAATTAAAAATAACAATAAAGAGGATCAACAACAGCAAAAGCTAATTCTTTGGAAGGATTAAGACTAGAAAGAATATTTGTTTATAATCAGCAAAGAATAACTGTGAGAGAAAAAAAGCACCCAAACAATTAGAGGCATAAAAGATGACACTTAACTACAGATATAACATATTTAAATTAGAGAACTCTACAATTTTATAACATTACTTTTTTTTTCTTTTGAGACAGTCTTGCTCTGTCACCCAGGCTGGAGTGCAGTGGCATAATCATGGCTTATTGCAGCCTTGACTTCCTGGGCTTAATTGATCCTGCCCCCTCAACCTCTCAAATAGCTGAGACTGCAGGCATGCACCACCACATCTGGCTGACTTTTGTTTTTGTTTGGGTTTTTTTGGGAGAGACAGGGTTTTGCCATGTTGCCCAGGCTGGTCTTCAACTCCTTGGCTGGAGTGAACCACCTGTCTCTATTTCTCAAAGTGCTGGGATTACAGGCACAAGACACCACACCTAGACTAACAGTAGATTTGAAAAATCAGAAAACATGGATAATTTTTACAGAAATATATGCTTACAAAAATTGATTCATGAAGATATAGAAAAGTGAATAGACCTATAATTATTAACAAATTGTGTTGGTAATTTAACAGCTGTCCCCTAAAAAAATAAGGTCAGTACCATGTGATGTTAGAAGTAAATTCCACCCCTTCAAAGGAACAAAAAGTCCCAATCTTATATAAACTGTACCACAGACTAGTGTATTAGTCCATTTTCACACTGCTGATAAAGACATACTCAAGACTGGGCAAATTACAAAAGAAAGAGGTTTAATGGACTTACAGTTCCACGTGGCTGGGGAGGCCTCACAGTCATGGCAGAAGGCAAGGAGGAGCAAGTCATGTTCTACATGGATGGCAGCAGGCAAAGAAACAGAGCTTGTGCAGGGGAACTCATCTTTTTAAAATCATCAGATGTCATGAGACTTAGTCACTATCATGAAAACAGCATGGGAAAAACCTGCCCCCATGATTCAATTACCTCCCACTGGGTCCTTCCCATAACACATGGGAATTCAAGATAAGAGTTGAGTGGGGACACAGAGCCAAACCATATCATTCTGCCCCTGGCCCCTCCCAAATCTCATGTCCTTACATTTCAAAACTAATTATGCCTTCCCTACAGTCTACCAAAAGTCTTAACTCATTTCAATATTAACTCAAAAGTCCACAATCCAGAGTCTCATCTGAGACAAGGCCAGCCCCTTCTGCCTATGAGCCTGTAGAATCAAAAGCATGTTAGTTACTTCCTAGATACAATGGGGTAGAGGTATTGGGTAAATACAGCCATTCCAAATGAGAGAAATTGGCCAAAACAAATTTGGCCAATTTTGGCCAACCGATGCAGGGTTGAAATCCAGTGGGACAGTCAAATCTTTAAAGCTCCAAAATGATCTGTTTTGACTCCATTTCTCACATCCAGGTCACAGTAATGTAAGAGGTGGGTTCCATGATCTTGGGCAGCTCTGCACCTGTGGCTTTGCACGGTACAGCCTCCCTCCCATGTGTCTTCCAGGCACATGGTGCAAACTGTCAGTGGATCTACAATTCTGGGGTCTGGAGGATGGTGGCCCTCTTCTCACAGCTCCACTGGGCAGTGCTCCAGTAAGTACTCTGTATCAGGGTCCCACCACATATTTCCCTTCCATACTGCCCTAGCAGAGGCTCTCCACGAGGGCCTCTTCCCTGCAGCAGACTTCTGCCTGGGCATCCAGGTGTTTCCATACATCTTCTGAAATCTAGGTGGAGGTTTCCAAACCTCAATTCTTGACTTTTGTGTATCTTGACTTTTGTGCTCAACACCATGTGGAAGCTGCCAAGGCTTGGGGCTTGCACCCTCTGAAGCTATGGCCCGAGCTCTATGTTGGCTCCTTTCAGCCACAGCTGGAGCAGCTGGAACACAGGGCGCTAAGTCCCCAGGCTGCACACAGTATGGGGACCTTGTTCCTGGCCCTTGAAACCACTTTTTCCTTCTAGACCTCTGGGTCTGTGATGAGAGCAGCTGCCGTGAAGATCTCTAACATGCCCTGGAGACATTTCCCCATGTTGTCTTGGGTATTAACATTCAGCTCCTTGTTACTTATGCACATTTATGCAGCCAGCTTGACTATTTCCTCAGAAATTGGGATTTTCTTTTCTATTGCATTGTCAGGCTGCAAATTTTCTGAACTTTTGGCTCTGATTATTTTATAAAACTGAATGTCTTTAACAGCACCCAAGTCAAGTCTTGAGTGCTTTGCTGCTTAGAAATTTCTTCCACCAGATACCCTAAATCATCTCTCAAGTTCAAAGTCCCACAAATCTCTAGGGCAGGGGCAAAATGCCACCAGTCTTTTTGCTAAAACATAACAATAGTCACCTTTGTTCCAGTTACCAAGTTCCTCATCTCCATCTGAGACCACCTCAGTCTAAACGTTATTGTTCATATCACTATCAGCATTTTTGTCAAAGCCATTCAACAAGTCTGTAGGAAGTTCCAAACTTTCCCACATTTTCCTGTCTTCTGCCTGTTTCCAACCTCTGCCTGTTACCCAGTTCCAAAGTCACTTCCACATTTTCTGGTGTCTTTTCAGCAATGCCCCACTCTACTGGCACCAATTGACTGTTTTAGTCCACTTTCATGCTGCTGATAAAGACATTTCTGAGACTGGGCAATTTACAAAAGAAAGAGATTTAATGGACTTACAGTTCCATGTGGCTGAGGAGGCCTCACAATCATGGTGGAAAGCAAGGAGGAGCAAGTCACATCTTAAATGGATGGTGGCAGGCAAAGAGAGAGCTTGTGCAGGGGAACTCCTCTTTTTAAAACCATCTGATCTCATGAGACTTATTCACTATCATGAGAACAGCACGGGAAAGACCTGTCCTCATGATACAATTACCTCCCACCAGGTCCCTCCCATACTAGCCAAACCATATCAGCTAGTAAAAGAAGTAATGCTCTCCAACCCTTTTTATGTGGTTAGTGTAACATTGGTAACAAAACTAGACAGGGACAATAAAAGAAAGGAAATAATATAGGGACAATGTGCATTTAGCAGAGTCTAAATAAATAATACATTATTATCAGCTTGAATGTGTCACAGAATTCAAGAGTTGCTAAATATTAGACAACTCTTTCAAAGAAAATTTTCATATAAATAAATTAAAAGAGAAAAAGCCACATGGTTTTCTTAATAAACATAGAAAATGTATTTGATAAAAATGGAAATCTATCATGATAAAAGTTTTTAAGAAAAAAAATTCTTAATCTGATAAGGGGTAATTCGATTCAACACTAAAATAAATATACTGAATGGAGAAATTTTAGGCACATTCCACTTAAAATTGGAATGAGACAACGGTGCTGTTACCTCCTCTATTTGATATTGTGCTGGATACCCTGGCCTACACAATAAGAATAGAGAAAGAAAAAGATATGTCATAATTACTACGCAATAAGAATAGAAAATGAAAAAGATATGTCAGAATTACTGATGAAAAACTATCATTACCCACAGAAAACATCATTGTTTACACACATACACAAAGCCTACTCTGTAACCAGTCTGAGACATCACTATGACAGCTAATAAGAAAGTCTAGTCAGATAGCTGGGTGTATGATTAGTGGACAAAAATAATCCCCCCATATTATTTTAAACTATATCAATTACAGTGACCACAAAAGTTATACTATATCAAGAAATTAGTCTAAGAAAAAAACAGGCTCCAGGATTTAGGAGAAGTAATCAAATACTTAATTGAAAAAAAATAAAAACCCTAAACAAACAGAAATAAACACATTTATAAGTGGTAAGTTTCAGTGTTGTGAAGATAATCAGTTTAATCCACATCAATATATAAATTGAATGCAAAACCCATCTAAAGCACAGTTGTTTTTGTTTGTTTTTGTATGGGTATGTGGAAATTAACTGACTGATTAATAGTTATATGGAAGAGCAAGTTTTAAAGAAAAGGTAAAGCAATTTTAAAGAAGTAGATCAAGATTGAGGGAATTGGCATACCAGGAAATATGATTTTTCTAAAGTTAGAGTGATTAAAATATTGTGATATCGACAGGGATTTAAAAAAATAGACCAATGGAAGAAAATAAAGAGCACGGAAATAAACCACAAACAAAGGAATATGATAAATGACAGTGTATCATCAAAAATCAGTGGTGGAAAATATGGACTAATCAATAAAGGATGCTAAGACTATTGATTTTCCTTGTGGAGTAACCTAAGACCTTTGCTTATTACCACATTAAATCTCAATTCCAATTTTACTAAAGATATAAATAGGAAAAATTAAGACTTTAAAACTTTTAAATAAAATGTCTGTTCAGAAGACTTTTTTAAAAAAACACACAAAAATCCCGCACTAAAATTGAAAAATTAATAAATTTAAGTACACTAAACTTAAAATTTCTGTAAAACAAAGATACATAAACTGAACTGTAGTTTATGTGTAAGCTTTAGACTGGAGAAAGATATTTGCAACACATGAAAGTAAAGTATATAAAGAAATTTGCTAAATAATAAGAGAAATACAAACAACCCAGTAGAAAAATTGGCAAAAGATATGAACAGGCAATTTATAGAAGATAAAATGCAAACGATCAATAAACAGGTAAAAAAAAAAGATGTTCATCTTCAGTAGTAATCAAGAAGTGTAAACAATACTTTGACACCATTATTCACCATTATATTGGTGAACATTGAAAGGAAAATCTCACAGTATCCATGCTGGTGAGGCAGTGGAACAGTAGGATATTTTCTACAGTCTTGATGGAAGGATAATTTGCTACAACTGCTTTCAAGAGTCATTTGTTAATATTCACCAAAGTAGAAGATACAAAATGCCCTTGGACCCAGTTATTCCATGTCCTTCTCTCTGCCACATGTACACCTGGGGACAGACAAAACATTAATTACGGAAGCATCATTACTAAACCAAAAAACTGGAAACAACTTAAGTACCCTCAAATATGAACATAAATACAATGAATACACTGTGGTATATTGACACAATGCCAAATTTTAAAATGAAAAAAGGAGTAAACTGAGCTGCATGCAACCAGCTGGAAAAATTTCCAAAGTATAATGTTGAGAGCAAAAACCAAAAAGTTGATAAGGTGTATGTAAACATGAACAGAATGATATTTTTATAAAGGTTAACAACATGCAAAATAATATAGTATTTTGTTTTGTATTAATCATGTCTTTTTATTGTGTATTTTTGATGCTTTGACGTCTTCTGGCTTTGCTGACCCTGAAGAAACTGCCCCACCCAGTGGTGGTGGCTAATGCCCAGAGACAGCAAACAACTGGTCTGTGAATGCACCTTTCATATGCAAACCAACTAATCCAAAGTCCATACTCCCAGCCATCTCCTTTACAGGATTCTTAACACTCTGGGCCATTATTCCCCTACTCTAATTACCTAGGTCCAGGTATCTGACAACTAGGGACATCCCCTACACTGCAGAGTTTGCCGAGAAGTTATTCAAACTAGCCAATCTTAAGCTGTTTACCTGGTCTCTAGCTGCCCGTTCCTATGGAAAGACAATAAGAGTTTTACCCACATTTCCCCCTTACTTTCTCTGCCTTCTGATTGACCCTACTGTTTCTTTGTGTTCCTCCTCCTGCCCCAGGGTGTGATTCCTTTCTCTTGGGTTCTGTGAGTATAACAAATTATCTTTTCAATGGTAGTTGTCTCTTGATCTGTTGGCCTCACCATTATACAGGAATAGTAATAAAGACTAAATTTTAAAACAGGTTTAAAGATGCATATATATCTGTTAAAAAATTCTGGAGATGATCAACACCAAAATCAGTATAGTCACTTCTGTGACAAGAAGTACATAATTGTATCTAAAGTATCTTATATTAAAAAAAAAAAAACTAAGCAATTATGACCAAGTGTTAAGATTTGGCAAAGCTAAGTGGTGTCTTATGGGCATTTATTATAATATTCTCTATACTTCATGCTTGAAATATTTCATAATTAATTTTCAAGATTGAAATTCTCACCAGAGCATATCCCAAGCATCATTTATTAATTCATTATTAATTCATTTGTTTTTAAACAGCTATTTAAAAGTATCATCACACCATTCTTGTCAGATAATACCTTTACCCCCCCATAAAGTGCCTGAATGATTTCTGTAAAGATTAAATAATTCACCACTATGACACTAAAAAAAATTTTTTTGTCACTATACTGCAGGTTACTTAATGTTTCTTACATGATAAATGGGGTGGGTGGAATTTACATTTTCTTCCCTGAAATTGGGAAGCTTTATGATTCCCTTAAACTCTGTCTCTGTTAGAAATATTTCATACTTTGGGCAGTCCATTCACCCTTGGCCAAATTTAATTTCCCTTTCTGGCTTAAAGGAGAATGGTTTAAAAGATTCCATAGAAAGCTTTCTGGCAGTCTGGAAGACAGCCAATATTCTTTTTGAGAAAGCTGCCTTTTTATGATGGCCCAAGTGTAAATGACACTGGGTTCTGCGTTCTTTGAATTTCACACAAGTTTAAAAGTTAAAGTTAGGCGGAGGAGCCAAGATGGCCAAATAGGAACAGCTCCAGTCTACAGCTCCCAGCGTGAGCGACGCAGAAGACGGGTGATTTCTGCATTTCCATCTGAGCTTTGAAGAGAGCAGTGGTTCTCCCAGCACACAGCTGGAGATCTGAGAACGGGCAGACTGCCTCCTCAAGTGGGTCCCTGAGCAGCCTAAATGGGAGGCACCCCCCAGCAGGGGCAGACTGACACCTCACACAGCCGGGTACTCCAACAGACCTGCAGCTGAGGGTCCTGTCTGTTAGAAGGAAAACTAACAAACAGAAAGGACATCCGCACAAAAAACCCATCTGTACATCACCATCATCAAAGACCAAAAGTAGATAAAACCACAAACATGGGGAAAAAACAGAGCGGAAAAACTGGGAACTCTAAAAAGCAGAGCGACTCTCCTCCTCCAAAGGAACGCAGTTCCTCACCAGCAATGGAACAAAGCTGGACAGAGAATGACTTTGACGAGCTGAGAGAAGAATGCTTCAGACGATCAAATTACTCTGAGATATGGGAGGACATTCAAACCAAAGGCAAAGAAGTTGAAAACTTTGAAAAAAATTTAGAAGAATGTATAACTAGAATAACCAATACAGAGAAGTGCTTAAAGGAGCTGATGGAGCTGAAAACCAAGGCTCAAGAACTACGTGAAGAATGCAGAAGCCTCAGGAGCCGATGCAATCAACGGGAAGAAAGGGTATCAGTGATGGAAGATGAAATGAATGAAATGAAGCGAGAAGGGAAGTTTAGAGAAAAAATAATAAAAAGAAACGAGTAAAGCCTCCAAGAAATATGGGACTATGTGAAAAGACCAAATCTATGTCTGATTGGTGTACCTGAAAGTGACGGGGAGAATGGAACCAAGTTGGAAAACACTCTGCAGGATATTATCCAGGAGAACTTCCCCAATCGAGCAAGGCAGGCCAACATTCAGTTTCAGGAAGTACAGAGAACGCCACAAAGATACTCCTCGAGAAGAGCAACTCCAAGATACATAATTGTCAGATTCACCAAAGTTGAAATGAAGGAAAAAATGTTAAGGGCAGCCAGAGAGAAAGGTCGGGTTACCCTCAAAGGGAAGCCCATCAGACTAACTGCGGATCTCTCGGCAGAAACTCTACAAGCCAGAAGAGAGTGGGGGCCAATATTCAACATTCTTAAAGAAAAGAATTTTCAACCCAGAATTTCATATCCAGCCAAACTAAGCTTCATAAGTGAAGGAGAAATAAAATCCTTTACAGACAAGCAAATGCTGAGAGATTTTGTCACCACAAGGCCTGCCCTAAAATAGCTCCTGAAGGAAGTGCTAAACATGGAAAGGAACAACTGGTTACCACCCACTGCAAAATCATGCCAAATGTACAGACCATTGAGACTAGGAGGAAACTGCATCAACTAACGAGCAAAATAACCAGCTAACATCATGACAGGATCAAATTCACACATAACAATATTAACTTTAAATGTAAATGGACTAAATGCTCCAATTAAAAGACACAGACTGGCAAATTGGATAAAGAGTCAAGACCCATCAGTGTGCTATATTCAGGAAACCCATCTCACGTGCAGAGACACACATAGGCTAAAAATAAAAGGATGGAGGAAGGTCTACCAACAAATGGAAAACAAAAAAAGGCGGGGGTTGCAATCCTAGTCTCTGATAAAACAGATTTCAAACCAACAAAGATCAAAAGAGACAAAGAAGGCCATTACATAATGATAAAGGGATCAATTCAACAAGAAGAGCTAACTGTCCTAAATATATATGCACCCAATACAGGAGCACCCAGATTCATAAAGCAAGTCCTGAGTGACCTCCAAAGAGACTTAGACTCCCACACATTAGTAATGGGAGACTTTAACACCCCACTGTCAACATTAGACAGATCAACGAGACAGAAAGTCAGCAAGGATACCCAGGAATTGAACTCAGCTCTGCACCAAGCAGACCTAATAGACATCTACAGAACTCTCCACCCCAAATCAACAGAATACACATTTTTTTCAGCACCACACCACACCTATTCCAAAATTGACCACATAGTTGGAAGTAAAGCTCTCCTCAGCAAATGTAAAAGAACAGAAATTATAACAAACTGTCTCTCAGACCACAGTGCAATCAAACTAGAACTCAGGATTAAGAATCTCACTCAAAACCGCTCAACTACATGGAAACTGAACAACCTGCTCCTGAATGACTACTGGGTACATAACGAAATGAAGGCAGAAATAAAGATGTTCTTTGAAACCAACGAGAACAAAGACACAACATACCAGAATCTCTGGGACGCATTCAAAGCAGTGTGTAGAGGGAAATTTATAGCACTAAATGCCCACAAGGGAAAGCAGGAAAGATTCAAAGTTGACACCCTAACATCACAATTAAAGGAACTAGAGAAGCAAGAGCAAACACATTCAAAAGCTAGCAGAAGGCAAGAAATAACTAAAATCAGAGCAGAACTGAAGGAAATAGAGACAAAAAAAACCCTTCAAAAAATTAATGAATCCAGGAGCTGGTTTTCTGAAAGGATCAACAAAATTGATAGACCGTTAGCAAGACTAATAAAGAAGAAAAGAGAGAAGAATCAAATAGATGCAATAAAAAATGATAAAGGGGATATCACCACTGATCCCACAGAAATACAAACTACCATCAGAGAATACTACAAACACCTCCACGCAAATAAACTAGAAAATCTAGAAGAAATGGATAAATTTCTGGACACATACACACTCCCAAGACTAAACCAGGAAGAAGTTGAATCTCTGAATAGACCAATAACAGGATCTGAAATTGTGGCAATAATCAATAGCTTACCAACCAAAAAGAGTCCAGGACCAGATGGATTCACAGCCGAATTCTACCAGAGGTACAAGGAGGAACTGGTACCATTCCTTCTGAAACTATTCCAATCAATAGAAAAAGACGGAATCCCCCCTAACTCATTTTATGAGGCCAGTATCATCCTGATACCAAAGCCGGGCAGAGACACCACCAAAAAAGAGAATTTTAGACCAATATCTTTGATGAACATTGATGCAAAAATCCTCAATAAAATACTGGCAAACTGAATCCAGCAGCACATCAAAAACCTTATCCACCATGATCAAGTGGGCTTCATCCCTGGGATTCAAGGCTGGTTCAACATTTGCAAATCAATAAATGTAATCCAGCATATAAACAGAACCAAAGACAAAAACCACATGATTATCTCAATAGATGCAGAAAAGGCCTTTGACAAAATTCAACAACGCTTCATGCTAAAAACTCTCAATAAATTAGGTATTGATGGGATGTATCTCAAAATAATAAGAGCTATCTATGACAAACCCACAGCCAATATCATACTGAATGGGCAAAAACTGGAAGCATTCCCTTTGAAAACTGGCACAAGACAGGGATGCCCTCTCTCACCACTCCTATTCAACATAGTGTTGGAAGTTCTGGCCAGGGCAATCAGGCAAGAGAAGGAAATAAAGGGTATTCAACTAGGAAAAGAGGAAGTCAAATTGTCCCTGTTTGCAGACGACATGATTGTATATCTAGAAAACCCCATTGTCTCAGCCCAAAATCTCCTTAAGCTGATAAGCAGCTTCAGCAAAGTCCCAGGATACAAAATCAATGTACAAAAATCACGAGCATTCTTATAGACCAATAAGAGACAAACAGAGAGCCAAATCATGAGTGAACTCCCATTCACAATTGCTTCAAAGAGAAGAAAATACTTAGGAAACCAACTTACAAGGGATGTGAAGGACCTCTTCAAGGAGAACTACAAACCACTGCTCAATGAAATAAAAGAGGATACAAAGAAATGGAAGAACATTCCATGCTCATGGGTAGGAAGAATCAATATCGTGAAAATGGCCATACTGCCCAAGGTAATTTACAGATTCAGTGCCATGCCCATCAAGCTACAAATGACTTTCTTCACAGAATTGGAAAAAACTACTTTAAAGTTCATATGGAACCAAAAATGAGCCCACATTGCCAATTCAATCCTAAGCCAAAAGAACAAAGCTGGAGGCATCACGCTACCTGACTTCAAACTATACTACAAGGCTACAGTAATCAAAACAGCATGGTACTGGTACCAAAACAGAGATATAGATCAATGGAACAGAACAGAGCCCTCAGAAATAATGCCACATATCTACAACTATCTGATCTTTGACAAACCTGAGAAAAACATGCAATGGGGAAAGGATTCCCTATTTAATAAATGGTGCTGGGAAAACTGGCTAGCCATATGTAGAAAGCTGAAACTGGATCCCTTCCTTACACTTTATACAAAAATTAATTCAAGATGGATTAAAGACTTAAACATTAGACCTAAAACCATAAAAACCCTAGAAGAAAACCCAGGCATTACCATTCAGGACATAGGCATGGGCAAGGACTTCATGTCTAAAACACCAAAAGCAATGGAACAAAAGCCAAAATTGACAAATGGGATCTAATTAAACTAAAGAGCTTCTGCACAGCAAAAGAAACTACCATCAGAGTGAACAGGCAACCTACAAAATGGGAGAAAATTTTTGCAACCTACTCATCTGACAAAGGGCTAGTATCCAGAATCTACAATGAACTCAAACAAATTTACAAGAAAAAAAACAAACAACCCCATCAAAAAGTGGGCAAAGGATATGAACAGAGACTTCTCAAAAGAAGACATTTATGCAGCCTAAAGACACATGAAAAAATGCTCATCATCCCTGGCCATCAGAGCAATGCAAATCAAAACCACAATGAGATACCATCTCACACCAGTTAGAATGGCGATCATTAAAAAGTCAGGAAACAACAGGTGCTCGAGAGGATGTGGAGAATTAGGAACACTTTTACACTGTAGGTGGGACTGTAAAGTAGTTCAACCATTGTGGAAGTCAGTGTGGTGATTCCTCAGGGATCTAGAACTAGAAATACCATTTGACCCAGCCATCCCATTACTGGGTATATACCCAAAGGACTATAAATCATGCTGCTATCAAGACACATGCACACGTATGTTTATTGTGGCACTATTCACAATACCAAAGACTTGGAACCAACCCAAATGTCCAACAATGATAGACTGGATTAAGAAAATGTGGCACATATACACCATGGAATACTATGCAGCCATAAAAAATGATGAGTTCATGTCCTTTGTAGGGACATGGATGAAATCGGAAATCATCATTCTCAGTAAACTATCGCAAGGACAAAAAACCAAGCTCCGCATGTTCTCACTCATAGGTGGGAATTGAACAATGAGATCACATGGACACAGGAAGGGGAACATCACACTCTGGGGACTGTTGTGGGGTTGGGGGAGGGATAGCATTAGGAGATATACCTAATGCTAAGTGACGAGTTAATGGGTGCAGCACACCAACATGGCACATGTATACATATGTAACCTGCACATTGTGCACATGTACCCTAGAACTTAAAGTATAATTATAAAAATATAGAAAGGTTTTCTTAGGATATGGGAGAGCAGTTGTCATAAAGTAAAAACTACAAATGATTGGCCCATGAATGTAATCCAGCCCAAGATATGCTTTTATTTCAGCCCATACTACATTATAGAGAAATTTGAATAGGTGCCAGCACTTTACATTGTGAGAGTTCATCTAAAATTGCAGATTTATGGCTTCTCTTCAAGACAGAAAAGATGTAGCAACCCTGAGCTACACTCTCACATAATCACAATTAGCTATAATTGAGTGATGGGTGACACCTTATGCATGGCATAAGTTGTCAGTTAGTCAGAGTCCTTGCTGATCTGTTCTTCTGTCTTGTAACTTAAGACTTTGAGTTTGAGATTTCTGGTATCTGAAAAGCTACAGCCTGAGTGGGCTTCAGAACTCAGTGATTCTCACCTCTGGCTTCATTTTATAATCACCTGGGGAAGATTTTTCATATTATAAATGCCTGAGCCTCTCTCCTGGAGGTGGGTGTGCTATCAGGCATCCTTATTTTATTTCTTATTTTTTAATTTGTTTTTTTGAGATGAAGTCTTGCTCTTTTGCCGAGGCTGGAGTGCAGCGGTGCAATGTTGGCTCATTGCAAACTCCACATCCCAGGTTCAAGTGATTCTGCCACCTCAGCCTCCCAGGTAGCTGGGATTACAGGTGCCCGCCATCATGTCTGGCTAATTTTCATATTTTTAGTAGAGACGGGGTTTCACCATGTTGGCCATGGTTGGCCAGGCTGGTCTCAAACTCCTGATCTCAGGTGATCTGCCTGCCTTGGCCTCCCAAAGTGGTGGGATTACAGGTGTGAGGCAGCGTGCCTGGCCCAGGCATCCTTATTTTAAAAGATCCTCATGTGATTTTCATGTGTGGTCAATACTGAGAACACCTGCTTTGGTAGAATAGCATAAAGAGCCAGCAGCAAGTTGCTCTGCTCAGTAGTTGAGGGACCCTGTGGGCATGATGGAAAAGGTTTTTTTTTTTTTTTTTTTTTTTGCAAAGCTACTTCTATCCCAAATCTCTCTCCTTTCAGTCACAGGTCAAGGCATTGGAATAACAACACAAATAAATAGGATACATACACATTCCATTGGAGATCCTCTTCTTTGTTCAATGGAGGTTACGCTTTTTGGTAACTGGGGCCAGATCAGGGTGGAAAGGACTCTCCTACCTCAGGTGTATACAGTACATAAATGAGGGTAGTGTATATAACAGTAAAGAAGAAGAGCATTGGATGGAAGTGAGACAAGAAAGCCAGAGAGGGGAGTCCAAGATGAAGAACCAGAAGCAGATATTGAAAGAGCCAGAGAGCATTCACTTGTTCTTTTGACAAATATTCACTGTGTTCCTATTCATATGTCTGATACTGCGCTAGGCCCTGAGGACATATGATAAAAAAGACAAAGTATCTGCCCTAATTAGCTTATGTTCTAGCCAGAGAAATATGCAATCAGAAATAGTTTGAAAAAATAAAAGCGTTTATAGTCATGAGGCAATTACTTGGAATGAAAACAGGATCAATCATGCATAAAGTAATAGAGGTAAAAAAGAAACAGTCCTTTAAAAATTACATACATATGCATAGATGGGTGGTAGATGGATGGATGGAGACAGAGGGAGGGAGCAAGGGAAGGCGAAAGATGTGGGAGAGGACTAATATATCCTGTTATGCATTTTCAAATTATTTATTGAACATCTACGTGACACACATTATCTAAGTTTCTTAGGAGAAAAACATTGATAAGACAGACACATTTCCTTCTCTACCAATTTTAATTATATTGAGAGAGAGATATGTGTAGTCTAATAACTATAGTATAGAGTGTGTGGTGATGATGACAGTGGTGGCATTTAGCACTAGCTGTATCAGGCACTGTGCTAAATATTTCACTTGCAGTATCTAATATAATCCTCAAAATCATCTTGTGAAGTAGGTAACTATCCATACTTGTGTCCACTTATAGATGAGGGCACTGAGCTAAACACGGTTTATTTACTTGATCAAGGACGCAGTTAGAAAGTGGCGAATGTAGTTCTGAAGCCTGTCTGGTCCCAAAGCCCATGCGCACAAGTCTGCATGTGTATGTGGTGCAGAGGGATAAGAGAATGGGACCCAGGGCTGGTAAAGTTTTAATGAGGGCAAGCAGAATGAGTGATAACAAAACAGTTCTGGAGCTTAGATGTTTCTTTAAAAAGTAGGACCAGGTAAGAAAATTCAAAAAAAAAAAGACAGCAGTCATGCGAGGTTGTGCTGGGACTTTGAGAAAACACAAAGATGCCCCAAGAAAGGGAAAGAAGAAATTTTACCAGAAATTCTTCAGAAAGACAGTCTGGTATAAAATTAATTCAGAATTGAAGTTTTGTTACTCTAGATTCTGCACCTCGGTTGGGATAATTCAGTGATGCCCTTACTTTTGCTCTGTCAGTGTGGGTAAACAGAATTCGACTTTAATGATTCACTGTAGTTTCAGGCAGAATGACAAACGCATTGTGCCTCTAAAGCAGTTCTTTAGGTGCCCTCAGTTAATATCCACCTGATTTCACTGTGAATTTTATTGACAATATCAAGATGCAATAATGTGAGGTGACTGTCACATAAAGGTTAGTTTGGGGCTACTTCTGCTTAGATATAGGAGGATTAACTAGGGATAAACTTCCTTTTAGAGTCCATGAACTCTGGCTGACTGACAGTCACTGAGAATGAAGCCACAAGGAAAGCTGATCACTACTCCATGAACCAAAGATAAATTTAGGTCTTTCATAATGCACTTAAAACTAATTTCTGTATTCTATTTAAAAGTTTCACACATTTAATCAGAAAACATATGCATTGGGTAATTATATTTTACTGACTGTGTAAAATGCAAATGTCGAACGTTCAAATGAACTGTTAGAAATAAGAACCTATGCATAAAACTATAATAGATTCAGAGAAAAGTGAAGAAGACTTAGTGCTCAGAATGCAATTGTGTATCCAAATTCACTTCTAAGATAATATTTATTTATATGAGTTTGAGGAATGATTTATTTAATTATTTAATCTTCATGGTGATAACCGGATTATATCTACACCTATTCCTTAAGAACAACATGTATTTTGACAGAGAGAAAGATTCCCTGAAAAATTTAATTTCCTCTGTAGGGATGGAATGAAAGCATTTTTTTTTCAGCATTCTTTCTTTCAAATATGAACCAGAGATTTTTACCAGAAATCAAGATAAATAACTGTTTTGCATCAGAAGAACGTAAAATAATATCAAGGATACATTCTGCTTCTTTAGATACTATTAGAACAGAGCAAGTCCTGAATAAATAGCATACATGTTGAAATAGAGGAAAAGCAGTTGGCTTTTATAATACTTAATTGGTAAAAATAAATAGCATTGGCCAACAGAAACACAGAGACTCTTCATTAAAAAATACTGAAATCTATAAATGCTCATCTCCAGAGTAACCGCGTGTAACAAGACAACAGCTCATCCAGGCTGCAATGCAACAATGATATAATAGGATCAAAACCTTGCGTTTAACAAAGAAAGTATGTCTCCAATTTCTGGAAAACAGTGATATATTTCATGTTACTCTAAGAATGAGATATGTGTCTTGATTTTTGACAGTTCCTAATTTGACAGCAGCTATTGATCTAAAAAATAAATATTCCTGTTAAAAGGGGTCTTTGCACTAATGTAAGTCTGAAAAATGATAGTGGAGAGCTGAGTTACTGCTAGTGATGATGCAGATTTACATAGTCTGCACCAGGCTTTTCTAATCCCAAACTGTGTGTGCAAAGCATGTACATTCTAGCTAGCAGGGACGCTGACCACTCGAAAAAGACTTACCAGTGTCTAAAAGGCAAAAAGACCAGGAAAAATGAACTAACATTTATTGAAGACCTATCATGTACAGCCATTTTCCAGGGTTGTTTATCACATGATCTTGCTTTTAGTTCTCACTACAGTGAAACAAAGCAAGTTTTTTTTTTAAACTAACATACAGTAAAATCGAGTGTGTGTGTGTGCATGTGTGTGTAAAATTCTATGAGTTTGAACATGTGCATAGATTCATGTAACCACCACAATCGGGATATGGAACAGCTCCATCACCACAAAACTCCCTTGGACTGACATTTTGAAGAAACAGTGTCCCTCCACTTTTAACTGCTAGTAATGACCAATCTGTTCTCTGTTACTATACCTTTGTCTTTTCTAAAATGTCATATAAATGCTAACATACACTATATAACATTTGAGACTGGCTTCTTTCAGTTCACTTGAGATTCATCTGTTTAGTTGTATAGGTCAATAAGTAGTTTGTTCCTTTTTGCTGCTGAGTAGTATTCCACTGTATGAATATACCACAGTTTGTTTACCCATTCACCTGTTGAAGTACCTTTGGGTTGTTCTTGCTTTGGGATGATTATGAATAGAGCTGCTATAAACACTTATGTGGAGGTTTCTTATGAATAGAACTTTTCATTTTTCATGATAAATATATAGGAGTGAAATTACTGGGTCACATGATAAATATGTTTAACTACATGAAAAGTTGCTAAATTGTTTTCCAGAGCAGCTGTACCACATTGGGTTCTCACAAGGTATTTTTGAGAGTTCCAGGTGCTCTACATCCTTGTCAGCATGCAGTAGTCAGTTTTGTTTTGAGCTGTTCTGATAGCTGTGAAGTTTTATCACATTGTGGTTTTAATTAATTGCGTAATGGCTACATTGTTTCCTTAGTACTGAGCATGTTTTGTTGTGCTTATTTATCATTCTTTTTTTTTTTTTGGTGAAGTGACTGATTCTTTCCCATGATTAAAAAAATTTTTTTCTTGTTTTCTTTCTGGAGTTTTGAGAATTCTCTATATGTACTAGATACAAGTCCTTTTTTAGACATAGGGTTTACAAATATTGTCTCCCTATCTGTAGTTTGTCTTTCATTCTCTTGATAGTAGCTTACATAGAACAAAAGTTTTACATTTCGATGAAGTCCAACTTACCATTTTTTTTTAATGGATTGTGTTTTTGATGTCGTGTTTTAAAACTCTTTGCCTAAAATCATGGAGATTTTCTCTAGTGTTTTCTTCTAAATGTTTTATAGCTTTTATGTTTTATATTTAGATTTATGATACAATTTGGGAGAATTTTTGTGTATGGTATGAGGTTTAGAACATTAAAAAAAAATTTTTGAGACACAGTCTTGTTCTGTCACTCAGGCTGGAGTGCAGTAGCATGATCACGGCTCTCTGCAGTCTTGACCTCCCAAGTTCAAGTGATCCTTTCCCCTCAGCCTCCTTAGTAGCTGGGACTACAGGTGTGTGTCACCATACCTGGCTATATTTTTTGTAGAGATGGGGTCTCAACATGTTGCCCAGTCTGGTCTTCAACTCCTGACCTCAAGTGATCTGCCCAACTTGGCCTCCCAAAGTGCTGGGATTACAGGCAAGAGCCATCATGCCCAGCCAAAAACAATTTTTTTAAAAACATATGCTCCAGTGCTATTTGTTTAAAAATACTATCCTTTTGCTGATGAATTACATTAGATTTCTGTCAAAAATTAATTAGCTATAATTGTGTGGGTCTATTCTGCTAAATGGATAGATCTATGAGTCTTTTTGCCAATGTTATGTTTTCTTGATTATTGCAGTTTTATAGTAAGTCTTTAAATTGGTTAACATGAGTTCTCTGATTTGGTTCTTCTTTGTCAAAATTATTTTGACTGTTTTAATCCCTTTGCCTTTTCATATAAATTTTAGAATCAGCTAATCTGTATCTACAAAAAATCCTTCAGGGATTTTGTTTGTAATTATGTTAACCTACAGATCGGTTTGAGGAGAATTAACTATAGTGAATTTTCTGATTATGAACACAACACAGTATGGCTTTCCATTAATTAGGTCTTATTTGATTTCTTTCATCAGCATTTTGTAGCTTTCAGGATACAGATCCTGTATCTATTTTATTAGGTTTACAACTAAGTCTTTCAATTTTTTGAGCAACTGTAAGTGATGTCAGATTTTATTTTTGGTTTCTAATTGTTTGCTGCTAAATTACAAATAAAAAGAATTTTTACATGTTGACTTTGCACCCTATGAATTTGTTAAACTCACTTTGTAGTTATAAGAGCATTTTTTTGGAGACCCATTGCGTGGTTTTTCTATGTAGACCATCAGGTAATTTATGAACAGAGACAATTTTGTTCCTGTGTTTCCAATCTGAATGCCTTTTATTTTTCTTTCTTGCCTTATTACCCTAGCGAGGGCTTCTAGTACTATGTGAATAGAAGTTGTGAAAGTGGACATTCTTGCTTTTTATGTTTCACAATTAAGTATGGTGTTTGTGGTAAATGCTCTTTATCAAGCTAATAAAGTTTGCTTCTATCCCTAGTTTGCTGAATGTTTATCCATGAATAGATATTGGATTATTTTCAAATGTTTTATCTTATTTAATTGATTTAATCTTTTTTCTTTAGTCTTTTAATTACATTGTATAAATTGTAGTGTTTGCTTTTGAATTTCTTTATTTTATTATTTTATTTTTATTTTCATTTTTGAGACGGAGTCTCCCTCTGTCACCCAGGCTGGAGTGCAGTGGGTGATCTCGGCTCACTGCAACCTTCACCTCCCGGGTTCAAGTGATTCTCCTGCCTCAGCCTCCCAAATAGCTGGGATTACAGATGCGCACCACCGTGCCCAACTATTTTTTCTATTTTTAGTAGAGATGGGGTTTCACCATGTTGGGCAGGCTGGTCTCGAACTCCTGACCTTAAATAATCCACCTGCCTCAACCTCCCAAAGTGCTCGGATTACAGGCATGAGCCACCACACCCAGCTTTGGTTTTGAATTTCAACACAGTCTTGCATTCTTGGAATAAACCCCATTTGATCATTGTGAATAATTCTTAGTTTATGTTGCTGGATTGCCTTCAATCTTGCTAATATGATTTCAGTGATTTTTCATCCATATTCATGAAGGAATATTTGTCCATAGTTTTCCTCTGTTTTACTATTTCTGTCTAATTTTGATATCAGAGTAATGCCGGCTTTGTAACATGAACTGGGAAATATCAATTAGATTTAGTTGGCTGGTAATGTGATTCATTCTTCTGTATCCTTGCTGACTTTGTCTACTTGTTCATTTGATTGCTGAGATAGGAGTGTTAAAACCTCCAAATAGAGGTGTACATGTGTCTATTCCTCATTTCAGTTGTATCAGTTTGTGATTCATGTATATTGAAGAAATGTTGTTAGGTGCATACACATTTAAATCATTGTCTTCTTGACCTTTTTGTCATTCTGCAATGTCCCTCTTTTTTCATGGTAATTTTTCCTTGCTCTGAAGTCTGTGTTATCTGATATTAATATAGCTACTGCAGCTATCTTTTGATTTGTGTTTACATGGCATGGCATAGTCTCTCTTTTTTCATCCTTTTATTCCAACCTTTCTAAAACATTATATTTACCTTTTTTTTTTTTTTTTTTTTTTGAGATGGAGTCTTGCTCTGTCTCCCAGGCTGGAGTTCACTGGTACGATCGCAGCTCACTGCAACCTCTGCCTCCCGGGTTCAAGCGATCCTCCCGCCTCAGCCACCCAAGCAGCTAGGATTACAGGCATGCACCACCACGCCTGGCTAATTTTTAAATATTTTTAGTAGAGACCGAGTTTCACCATGTTGGCCAGGCTGGTCTCGAACTCCTGACCTCAGATGATCCATCCACCTTGGCCTTCCAAATTGCTAGGATTATAGGCATGAGCCACTGTGCCTGGCTAAACGTTTCTAAAACATTATATTTAAAATGGATTTATTTTACATAGCACATAGTTGAATATCTTTGTTGTAATTGGTGTCTTCAGATCATTTACACATAATTATTAATATCTTTAGATTTAGGTCTATCGCTTTCTAATTTGTTTCCTGTTTGTTTACTCTATATTTCATTAGTTTCCTCCTTTCTTCCTTCTTTTGGATTATTTAAATATATTTCTCTCAAATTGTATTTGACTACATATCTTCAAATAAATTTTTAAGTAGTTGCTCTAGGGATTAAACTTTTAGAATCCACTTAGAATTAATATTTTATTACTTCAATGGTAATACAGAAACCTTGCCACCACCATTAAGCTCCTCCCTCCATGTTGTAATTGTCATAGGCATTTTATTTGCAAACATTAAAAATCGCATCAGATAAGGTTATCCTTTTTGCTTTCAACTGCCAAATACATATTTAAATAATCTAAGAGGGGAGAAGAATAGTTTACTGTCTTTACCCAGATATTGTAGACATTTTGCCATTTCTGTTGCATTTCCTTTATTATTTGTGTTCTGTTTCCTTTTTGTAAAATTTTTCTTCAGGATTTCCCAGGTAACAAATTATTAGTTTTCATTATTTTGAGAAAGCCTTATTTTACCTCTATTTTTGAAGTCTATTTTCACAGGACATAGAATTTGGAGTCAAAATATCTTTTCATTTAGAACTTTAAAATGTTGTTCCATGAATGGAAACAAAAACACAACATCCTGACTTAGGGGATTCAGAGAGAGCAGTGCTTTGAGGAAAACGTATAGCTACAAACGCCTATGTTAAAAAAGAAGAAAAATCTCCAGTCAGTAACTTAAACTTTAAGAAATTAGAGAAACAGAAGAAATAACAAGAAACAATAAAGATTAGAAGAGAAATAAAATAGAGAATAGAAAAACAATACAAAAAATCAATAAAACCAAAAGGTGGTTCTTTAAAAAATCATTATAATTGGACACTTTGATAAAACTAGCTAGAATGACTAAGAAATGAAGAGAGAAGACCCAAATTACTAAAATCAGGGATAAAAGATGGGATATTATCTCTTATAGAACAAAAAGGTTTATGTGAATACTATGTAGTATTGTATGCCAACAAACTAGATAACCTAGACGAAATGGACAAATTCCCAGAAAGAATTTGTCCATTTAATCTAGGAAACAGAAGGTAATACCTAAATAGACTTATAATAAATAAAGGAACTGAATTCGTAATCAAAAAAACTTCTCACAAAAAAAGTCCAGAACTGGATGACTTCACTGATAATTCTACCAAATGTTTAAAGAAGAATTAACAAAAATCCTTCACAAAAATCTTCTAAAATATGGAAAAGAATTGAATAGTTTTCAATTCATTCTATGACTATTACTCTGATACCAAAATCTGACAAAGACATCCCAAGAAGCATTCAGACCAATAACCCTTATGAATAAAGATGTAAAAATCATCAATAAAATACTAGAAAACCAAATTCAGCCACATCAAAAAAAAAAAAAAAAGACTATACACTGTGATTCATGGAATTTATCCCACAAATGCAAGGTTGGCTTAACTAGTGAATATCAATCTTTATTTATATTGTGTTAATAAAATAAAGCACTAAAATGATATTATCTGAATACATGCTGAGAAGGCATTTGAAACAATACAACACTGTTCCATGATTTAAAAAACACTCAACAAAGTAGAAATAAAAAAGTACTTCCTCAAACTGAAAAAGAGCATCTACAAAAACCCCAAAGCTAACAGCACACTTAACTGTGTAAGACTGAAAGATTTCCATATAAGATCAAGAACAACTTAAAGACATCTACTCTTACCATTTTAATTCAATACTGTTCTGGAGGCTCTAGACAGAACAGCTGGAAAAAAAGATGAAATAAAAGGCATTCAGATTGAAAAAAAAAGAAGTAAAATGATATCTATAACAGGAATACAGAAAATTCTAAAGAATACACACACACACACACACACACACATACACTACTAGAGCTAATAAAAGGAGTCCAGAAAGGTTGTAGAATTCAAGAGCAATATGCAAAAATCAGTGTATTTCTATACACATGCAATAAGCAATTCAAAATAAAATAAAAAAGTAGTTCCATTTACAGTAGAATGAAAAAGAATGAAATACTTAAGAATAAATTTAATAAAATTGGTATTAAACTTATACTCTAAAAACTACAAAGTGTTGTTGAAAGAAATTAAACAAGGCCTAAAGAAATGGTAAGATATCACTTTTGTTGGAGTGGAAGACAATTATTGTTAAGATGGCAATACACTCCAAATTATAGTTTTAATACAATTTCTATCAAAACCCTAGCTGCTTTTATTTTTCTTGGCAGAAATTGAGAAGTTGATTCTAAAATTTACAAAAATATGCAAGAAACCCATAATGGTCAAAATAATTTTGAAAAAGAGCAAAGTTGAGGACTCATACTTCATGATTTCAAAATTCACTACAGAGCTACAGTAATAAGATGTGGTAGCAGTGGCACAAAGACAAACATATAAGTCAATGGAATATAATTGAGAGTCTGGAAATAAGCCCATCCACTTATGGGCAACTGATTTTTGACAAGGGTGATGACATTTTAATAGGGGAAAGAATAGTCTTTTCAATAAATGGTGCTGGGACAACTAAATAGGCACATTCAGAAGAAGGAAATTGAATCCCTACCTCACATCATTTGTAAATATTAACTCGAAATTGATTAAAGATCAAATTGTAAGAGCTAAAACTACATTGGACTTAATCAAAATTAAAAATATTTGTGCATCAAAAGACACTACCAAGAAAGCAAAAAGACAACCCATAAAATAAAATATTTGCAAATCATGTATCTGATAAAGGTCTTTTATCAAGAATATATGAAGAACTGGTACAACTCAACAACAAAGGGACAACCCAGTTTTAAAATGGGTGAAGATTTGAAAATATATTTCTCCAGTAAAGATATACAAATAGCCAATAGACATATGAAAAAATGCTCAATATCATTAGTCATTAGGGAAATGCAGATAAAATAATCACAATGAAATGCCACTTTACATTCACTAGGATGACTGTAATTAAAAAGACAGACAATATTAAGTGTTGATGAGTATGAAGATTAATTAGAATGCTCTCACATTGGTAGTAGAAATGTAAATTAATGTAGCTGCATTAGCAAACAGTTTGATATTTCCTCAAGAAGTTGAACACTGAGTTCCCATATAATCCAGAAATACTACTCATATGTATTTATTCAAGAGTATTAAAAACATGCATCCATACAAAAATGGATATTCATAGAAGCATCATTCACAATAGTCAAAATTTGAAAACACCCAAATATTCATCAATGAATGAATGAATAAACATAATGTAGTATGGTCATACAATGGAATACCACTTGGCCATTAAAAGGAATGAAGTCCTGATAAATGATATAACATAGATGAAACTTGAAGACATTATGCTAAGTGAAAAACAGAGGTAATAGGTCATATTGTATATGATTATTTTACATGAAATGCCCAGAATGGGCAAATATATAGAAACAAAAAGTAAATTGCTGGTTGCCATCGACTAGGGGGAGAAGGAAATAGGCATTGATTGCCAATGATATGGGCTTTCTTTGCAGGGTGATGAAAATATTTTGGGATTAGATAATAGAGATGGTTGCAAAACCTAGCAAATGCACTAAAAATCACTTAATTGTTCACTTAAAAAGAGTGAATTTTATGGTATATGAATATCTCCAATAAAATATTACAACTACTACTAATACTAAAATGTTCAGTTTCTTTCTGGCAACCATGGTGATGTAGTTTATGTATTTTTCCTTACCAAAATCTCATGTTGAATTGTAATCCCCAGTATTGGAGGTGGGGTCTGGTGGGAGGTACCTGGATCATTGGTGAATTTCTTATGAGTGGTTTAGCACCATCCCCTTAGTGCTGTCCTTGTGATAGTGAGTAAGTTCTCATGAGATCTGACTGTCTAAAGGTGGGTGGCACCACTTTCTTGCTCCTGCTATGGCCATGCGATATGCCTACTCCCACTTTACCTTCTGCCATGATTATAAGTTTCCCAAGGTCTCCCCAGAAGCCAAGCAATAGCCAGCACTGTGCTTCTTGTAAAGCCTGCAGAACTATGAGCCAATTAAATCTCTTTTCTTTATAAATTATCCAGTCTCAGTTATTGCTTTATAGCAATGCAAGAACGACCTAATTCACATGATTTCTGATGAGGAATCCATGGTCATTTGCTTTATTGTTTTCTTATATAAAATGTTCTGTTTTTCTGCTTTCAGTAAATTCTTTTTTTCTGTTCAGTTTCCATCAGTTTGATTGTGTTGTACTGGGCATAGATTTCTTTGAATTTTTTTTCATTTGGGATTTTCCAAGCTGTAGGTGAATCTGTGGGTCTATGTCTTTCATTAGATATGAGAATTGTAGAATTTCTAGTGATACATCTTCAAGCTCACTGACCTTTTTTCTGTCATATTCATTATTCTGTTGAGCCCACTAGGGAACTTCAAAATTTTGGCTTTTGTATTTTTCAGTGCAAGGCCAAGATGAAAGGTTTCCACAGCAGAGAACAAGAAATGAATTATCTCATTCAAGGATGAGAGGAGAACATAGTTTATCTTGGATGAACTACTGTGCTAGAGAGCTAAGAAGGAATGAAGTGAAGATTTTCAAACCCCTGAGGGAGGGCTGTGCATTGCCTGAATGAAGAACCAACTTGGAAAATGTATCTCTGAGCAAGGGCTGGAATAGAATAACGTTAGGACAGAGAAAAAATTTCTGAGGCAGATCACCCCTGCGCTGTGAGATGTACTGATTTCTGAAGTTTAACATCGGTCCTGAAGGGGAAAGGAAAGAAGGAAACTAGAAAAGTAAGTTTTAAACTTAATTTTAAATTTTAATTGATAAACTGCTGGATTGATCTAAGTTAGTGTTTTGTTGTTAGATTTAATTCATAATAGAGAAGAAATTTAGTTTTAAGAAAAATATGAAGTCTTTTTATTTGCACACATGGATTTTTATCTTATAAATTTATACTCTCTGCCCAAATTTTTATTAAGTTTTAAAAATATTTGGTATCTACCATTATATATCTATATTATCATTCATTCATCCAAAAAACATTTATAGAAATGCAAGTTTTGACAAGTATATTGCTAGTAGGGTTATGAAATAAAATACAGATTACCCCAAATAATTTATTTTAGTTTAAGTGTGCACAGATATTTAATGGGGCATACTTACATTAAAAATGATTCCTGATTGGTTTGAAATTTAAATTTGTAATTGGGTGTACTGTTTTTATTTGCTAAATCTGGCAAGTACTAAAATACAAAGAAAAACAAGCTGTATTCTCTGTCCTTAATGGATTCACAGGCTAGTGGAGTAAACATGCATACAAATAATTATAAAGGCACATGATAAATTTAGTGATAGAGATAAGTAAAGATATAGAAAAACTGAAGGCTGGACACTTGCTTCAATCTTGGAGGATAGAATAGGGTGATATAGAGATAGTTTCCTAGAAGAAGTGATGCTTGGATTAAATCATAAAGTGTAAATAGAATTTGACCATGTGAAAGGGAGGAATGAAAAAAGACATTTAAAGTTGAGGGAACTATCTGTGGGAGGTGGCAGCCACTATATTGTCTTCAGTGAAAGATAGGTACCAGATTTTGGAGAATCTCTATGCTAGGTTACAGAGATTTGATCTTGCTACTTGAATGGAGAGGAAGGCCTGAGGTAGCAGAGAAAGAACATATTAAGAAAAGGGAATAATGTGTGTATGTGTGTGTATGTGTACATATATCTATATATATTATCCATATATTACCCATATATACTTATATATATTATTATATAATAATAATATATACTTATTATAATAATATATATTTATAATACATACTTATATATTATTATATATTATATATATTATATTACATATACATTATATATAATATAATATATACTTATATTATCCATATATTATACTTATATAGGTGTATGTATGTATACATATATATCTGCAACACACAAACACACACACACACACACATCCCACACATACACAAATTAGAACTAGCAGGACTTGGCGATTCATTTGAATATGGTAAGTGTGGAAGAAAGAAGAATCACACATCTCCAGTATCATACGTAAGGTACCTCTGTGAGATCTGTGATGGGTGTCTGTGGTAGGGTGAATTGTATTTTTCCCCCAAAATATGTTGAAGTCTTTGACATGGTTTAAATGTGTTCCTACCCAAATCTCATCTTGAATTGTAGTTCCCACAATTCCCACATGTGGGAGAGACCCGGTGGAAGATAATTGAATCATGGGGGTGGTTTCCCCATACTGTTCTCACAGTATTGAATAGGTCTCATGAGATCTGATGGTTTTATAAAGGGTTTCCTCTTTTGCTTGGCTCTCATTCTCTCTCTTTCTGCTGCCATGTAAGACATGCCTTTTGCCTTCCACCATGATCATGAGGCCTCCCCAGCCATTTGGAGCTGTAAGTCCATTAAACCTCTTTTTCTTTATAAATTACCCAGTCTCAGGTATGTCTTTATTAGCAGTGTGAGAACAGATTAATACAGTTCTAAGCTCCCATACCTGTGAACATGACCTTATTTGAAAATAGGGTGTTTGCAAATATTATAAAGTTAAGATTATGTCATACTTGATTAGGGTGGGCCCTAATCCAATATGACTGATGTCTATATAAAAATAGAAAATAGACATACAGGGAAAAGAATGCCATGTGAAGACACAGAGACACACAGAAAGACAGCCATATGGAAATGGGAGATTGGAGTGATGCGTCTGTAAGACATGGAATGCCAAAGATTGCTGGCCATCACCAGAAGCTAAGAAAGAGGCATGGAACTGTTGTTCCCTTAGAACCCTCAGGAGGAATCTATGCTAACCCTAATTTTAGTGTTCTAACCTCCAGAACTGTGAGAGAATACATTTCTGTTGTTTTAATCCACCCAGTTTGTGGTACTTTATTATGGCATCTCTAGGCTATTAATATAATGTCTAATGAGCAGTTAGTTGGCTGTATAAATCCAAAGCTAAGGAAGGGAAATGAGCTATAAATGCGTATTTGTGAGCACTGATAATAATAATGGTAATAGCTCACTTTCATAGAGCTTACTCCATTGCAGGCTCTTTTACACATATTAACTCATGTAATCTTCACAACAAACCTATTACATAGTTACTATAATCATTCCAAGTTTCTGGATGAGGAGGCCTAAGCACAGAGCACTGAAACGACTTGTGTAAAGTTGCATAGCTATATAGAAGGTGGTGGTGCCATAATTCAGTTCTAGGAACATGCTTGCTCTAGCATCCATGCTGTTGGCATTTTGCTTTCCTGCTTGTAAGTGTGAATTGGTACCAAAAAGAATGTGGGATTATACCCAGAGGTAGATAATGAGTATTAGCTAGTCAAACTCCAGAAATTCACAGTACTTTCTCTCCTTTGATTTCTTCAGTTTAAATAAAATAAAATACTCAACTGTTCAGTCATCCTTGCAGCTCAGATGGCCATGTAAGAAATTTCTTATGGAAGGCCTTGGAAAAGAATTTTCATTCTGAAAAAAAGGAAAGTCTCAAGACTAGAAAGTCTTTGTGTTTCTCCCAAAACCCTTACCCAATCTTCCTACCTGGATGAGATGCATGCATGCAGCACCCATCCTGTGGTCGTGAAGATGGAAGACAAATACTAAGTAAAAGTGGAGCAGAGAGAGGGATAGATCCCAGATCCCTGATCAGATCCTTAAATTGTTAGCTCTGGCTGTCTACAGCCGGGCCTTTTGTTATGTAAGAAGAATGTAGCACTATCAATCTAAACCATTATTATTGTAGGTTCCTATCACTTGTACCTGAAGGCAATTCCAACTGATACATTGAGAGAGTATTTATAGTGAAAGAAGCACTGAGGAAAGCTGACCCAAAGGAAGGGACCAGGGAAGAAAACCAGGGAGGGAGATTGAGAAAGAATGATCAGGGAGCTTCAAGGAGAACTGGAAAGTGTTGTGTTAAGAAATCAAAGGAAGTAGAGAATTTTTAAAAGACTAGTGATAAAAATGGCAAGTGCATCAAAGAGAGGTAATAAGATAAAAACTGAAACATATGCAATGGTATAATCATGGAGAGGTCATTGGTGACTTTATTAGAAAAAATTTCTGTGCATTGTTGGGGAAGACATTTGATTGCACTGTATTGAGGAAAGATGTGGAAAAGTTAAGGAAATAAAAACAGCAAATGTAAAATAACCTTCCAAAAATTTTGGATGAACCAGGGAAGAGATGTTGGAGGGTAGCTAGAGGGAGAGAAAGTCAAAGAAAAACTTTTTTTCCTGCCCAGTTGTGAGAGACTCAAACATGTTTATAGGCTGGGAAAGAAAGAGCAAGTTAGGAGAGCAGGGAAGTATAATAGGGTGGAGTCCCTCCAGAACTGGGAGTAGATGGGGTTAAGGAGATTAGAAGAGATGCCAATCTTGAACAGGACTGAAAGACTCTTGTCCACTGAGACTAGAGAAAATTAAATAGACAAGGGTACGATTACAGCCAATTCTAATGATAAGAAAGCAGAAAATGAAGAGAGAAAGATTATGTCAAAGGGCACAATTTTCTAAATTACAAAGAAGGCAAGAACATTTACTTCAAGTGTGGGGGTATGGTTCAGAACAACATATGAGGAGAGTAGTAGGGATTTAGCTCCTGGTTGAAGGTGGTCTTTGTCCATTGTCTGTTGCTTGTAACAGAATATCTGAACCAAATATCTGAAACTTTTCTTTATAGGTTTCAGGAATCTGAAAAATCCATAAACAATCTGAAGGAATCAGAAATCTATAAAGAAAAGAAATTTACTTCTTACATTTATGGGGTCTGGGAAGTCCAAGGTCAAGGGGCCACATCTGATGAGGGCCTTCTTGCTGGTGGGGACTCTGTAGAGTCCGAAGGTGGCACAGGGTATTACATGGCAATAGGACTGAGTGTGCTAGCCCAGGTGTCTCTTCCTCTTCTTCTAAAGTCATCAGTCCCATTGAAGCTCCCATCAGAGCCCTCATGACCTAATCACCTTTTAAAGGCCCTACTTCTCAATACTACCACATTGGGGATTAAATTTCAGCATGAGTTTTAGAGGGGACAGATATTCAAACATAGCAAAGGGAATCAACAAAGAAGCTAATCAAGGGAAGCTAAGCATGATGGGCAGTGCAGAGGGCCACCTATAGTCCAAGATTATACATACATTTTTATATTTCTGGCTATTTGCCCTGGTGTGTGCATTTCTACCAGCAGTGAATAGTGACCTGGGCATGAGGAGAAGAAGTTGAGCTGTGGCAATGATCTATAGTCATCCTCCTTTGGGACTTTGCTGGGAAGGTGTGGGGGCAGCACAGAAGTACAAAAAATTTGATAATGCTGATGAGACAATAAAGCAGAAGTTCATCAAGGGAGTCTAAATCTATAAAAGGGAGGAAGGCCAAGAGGCATGTGACAGCCTGGAAGACAACTAAGACACTATGGGGTTGGAGTTCAGCCAGGAGGTCAAAATCAAGACGTATGGTGTGTACAAAAATGTGAGACTTGGCAAGTTAGGAGGTGCGGATCATAGAACAGACAAGTGCAGTCAAATCCTCACTAGGGTGGACCAGTACTGGGCAATAAATAGAATGATGTGCTCTGAAAGTGAGTGCTGAAGTTCAGTAAAGTGATAGTCTTTAATAGAGTTAACATAGTCCAGTAAATAGAAAGACAATTGTTGAATGGATTAGCTTCATGGACATTGAAATCTAGGATGATGTATAATCTGGGATAGTACATAATCTATTACTGAGTTGTATGTGAAATAATAAAATATTATAGATTTGTTTCTTTAATTCCAACATGTAAATATTTCTACCAAAATCTCCATGATTTTCAGGATTTCTACCACCTAAACGGTTTGTTATTCTTTGGCATAAAGGTAGAGTGAGATCAAGGATGGAAAGGCATCCTTGAAATCGGATTGTAAAAGCTTTTATTCTATCTCAGTGTTTCTCGATTTTTTTCTCCCATTATTGCTTCCCTAAGGCACTTTTTAGATAGACATTTTTTCTTTAATCTTCCCCGCCTTCCCCCATGAAAATTTAATACCACAGTTATATTGTATATCGGTTTATGTATTGTTTTATGTATCGTATGTATATCTGTTCTTTATAATAAAAGGAGTAAGAACTGTCTTATCTCTCCTCCCCTCCCCAAAACAATTTTTGCCTCCTTGGGAGCAGTATTGCTCTATTGAGAAGAAATGTCCTAGGTTTGGACATTACTTGGAAGGAAATAGGAGCCCCTGAGGATATCTAGGAAGGGACTGATACAGAAATGCTGGTGTGGCTCCTTTTATAATTTGAAAGATCCTCTCTTCTGTAGAAATTAAAGGATTGTAAATAAACTCAGGCTCACATCAAAAAGTGGCACTGGCAAATCTCTCACAACACAGTCAGTCATAAGACAAGATTTAGAAACAAACGTAAAGCCTATTTCAGGTAGAACTACAGAGGCCTCTTCTGCTTGTCTTCTTCCAAGCCAAGAACTCAGAATTTGCCTTGCAGAACCCCTTGTGGATAGTCGTGATCCTCAGCACGGATCTATGGGCAGGGGGCAGCCAATAACTGACATCCAAGGATGTCAAAGGGCACGTTCTGAGATGGCATCCCTACAGAACCGATGGCCTGCCTCTAATGGCTGGCTCATTGGTACAGTGAGGACCTATCCCTATCTTTTAAATTGAGGGCAAAAATGGCAGGAAAGAGAGGGGAAAAGTCTCTAAAGAATGTATCTGATTCTCTTGGCCTTACTGGAATAACCTACATAAGGGTCAGGGTTTTCCTCTCATGATGATCAGGGATAAGAAAGACTACAGTCATGACTCTATCTATGCCCTGGATGAAATTTGGAATAAAGACATATCATTTTATTGCATTGTGAATAGAGGACAACAGGTGCTTTGTTTGGTTTTCTTTTAGTGTGCCTTGCTGCCCCATTGGTTTTCCCCAAAGCTCAAATGTCATGGATTATTGTGACTAGGTGGGCTAAGTTTTTTTTTTTTTTTTTATCCTCTAAAAAGACATTGAAAGAATTCACTATTATCACTGCAATTTCAGTTTGTAAAGGCTTGGGGGAGATGATAGTATCAGTAATCATGCCAGTAAGAGTATAGGAAAGGTCATTATCTAGCAAACTCTTACCTGGAGGAAGATTAGAGTAGATTTAATCTTTGCAAAATGCTGACCCCAGGCCCAATGGCCCTGGGAAGAAAAAGGGTAATCCTTGAAGCTGGCAAGTTGCTTTTCTTCAGCCTCTCAGCAGGCTGATTAGATTAAAAGGCACACCTTGACTTTCTGGTCAGCCATTGCCACTTCCTCAGCACAGGTGGAGGATTGCTATGTGTTGGGTAGAAATAGGTGATGCCACAGAGAGGCCCCCTGAACCCGAACTCTTTGTGAAGGGGGAAGAGTTTCCTTTGTTCGGTGAGAGTTCAAAACAATTCACCATGGAAAGTTGTTCGGAGAGCCATTCTGTTTCCTTTCTGTTTTATGTCCATCAAGGCTTTTCTTTTAGATAGAAAGAAAAGCTTAAGAAAATGTTCTTGTTCAGTCTTTTCTTTGCATTCTAGTCGAGCTGTAATCTTGACAGAATCAGGTTGACTTGCGAAATTAAGTGAAAAATGGTTTGCAGAAAGATACCATGTTCCAAAGGGCATGTGGAGTGGCATGAGAAAGAGATTGGAAGATGACAAGAATGTAAAGAGGACCGAAGTTGCTTCAGCTGGGTGTTTTTTTTTTGGTTCCTCTCTATCTCTGATTGCCATCCTCAATACAGCAGGGTAGAGAGAGAAGGGAGTAGTCAGCCCCATCCCAGCCCAGTATTTCCACCACCTCTGCTTAGCCCCAGTGCCCCCTCTTGGTATGGGGTGGGAAAGAGATGGGGGGAGGGGGGGCGGGCACAGAACTCACCTGTGACAGAGAGGAGACCACCCTTCTAAAAACTTTTGAGGGCATGTAGAGAATGAGAAGGGCTTGGCAATGGAGACTTGTGAATTAAAGGTAAGAATATCCAGGCAACGAAAATAACTCTTTTGAGTTGAGAAATCCATAGATATCAAAACTTTGGGGGAAGGGGCTCATACCATCAATTCTGGACAGGGTGAGGGCAGGGAGTGGGTACTGAGACCAATCACACTTTGTACTTTTCAAACAAACACAAACACAAATCACAAAGTTTAAGTGTGTTTTCACCAGTGTAATCTAGGTTATCTGAATATTAGGAACAGCCTTGAAAAGTGAGAAAGGGAGCCTGTATTGAAAACAAGGGGCAGTTTTCTCCCTTTTGCCTTGGTGTGCTTGGGGAGTGCTGCTTGCATTGATATATCTCAATCATGTTGCACTGATAAACTCCCCTCCTTAGTTTTCTCCACCACCTGCTGCCTCACCAGTTACTCCTGAGCCTGGATGCCTGTTTCTTCAGTTCAAGGGCAAGGTGAGGGTTCCAAGGAAGCTCACTTTAAGTTTCTTAATGCCTTAGAAAGTCAGGCCCCTCCCCTTTTGTGCTTAAAAAACAAAGGTTGGCAATTAAACTTCAAGAGTCGTGAGGCTGGGCAAAAATAAATGGAAAAGATTTAAATGAGAAAAACAACTAAGTTTCTGCTTTCTCAGAAAGATCAGGCTCTGCAAGCTGATTCTCATCAATGTGCCCTGTTGGCTCTCATTTCCCAAAGGCCCATCCCCGTCTCCACATTGATACATTCAGTCTTTCAGGACAAAGCACTGCTGTCTTTGTGAGCCGTGCTCTACTGCCAGCTGCCTGGGAGCTGCCCCACTCAAGGCCACTGAGCAGACAAACAAAGCTTTGGGAAGAGGTGCATCTGGATGTTTTGACCTCTCTCCACCATGTGAGGCTGGCTGTATGTTCCAAGCTGATGGAAGTTGAAGAACACTGACTCAGACAAGAGTTTCATGGCAAGGTGAGGGTTCTCCTCGTCCCACCCAATCAGCAAGCTAGACCTTACTCCCAAAAGCAAACTGGGCAGTCATAAGAAAATCACTCAATCCCTCTGGATCTCAGTTTTCTCCTCTGTAAAATGGGCATACGACTATCTGCTCTGCCTTCTGAGCAGCTTATTAGGAAGGCCAAAGGAGGGAATATTTAAGAGGTATTAGGGACAACTTTCAAGTGCAATGTCAGGAGTATGAAGAGAAGACTCTCTACCTGCCTATCTCTCCTTCCTGAGACCTCAGGCCTGAAATACCTTTAAAAGGAGGCAAGCCTTAATTCTTAACAACAAGATGACATTTGAAGTGCAAACACTCCAGGGAGAAGATATGCAAGGGCACACTTATACCTAGGAGTGAGTGACTATATCAGCGATGTCTCTGGTAGCCAAGTTTGATGGAGGAAGGAGAGAGAGAGATAGAAAGAAAGGAAAAGAGAGAGAGAGAGAAAGAGAGCTCCTGCAGTTGGCCAACAGGTAGAGGATATGAGTGCATGGGGGAAGGCAATGATAGGGAAAAGCTTAAATTCCAGAATAACCTTCAATAATTTTACAGTTTGGCTGGAGATGGTTCCTGCCATTCAGAGATTTTCTTCAGAGGTACAGATTGAAATCAATTAAGTGAGAAGAAAGACATATTTTACCCTATTCTGTTCTTTACTTTTATACCATGTAAAGAGACAGCTTATTAAATTCAACCAAACTGCAGGCTCATGAGCATGGAGCAACGTTCTTGACACTGAATCTACGTCACTGGCTGTTACCTACATTTTGCTCTTTAGGACTCATCCAGACAAATAAATTCAGTGTGGTTAATTCTTCAAAGCATTGCTTGCCTGATGGTTGTGGTTCCCTCTAATCCAGAGCTTCCTAACCCCTGCACCGCTTCACAATGGTGGTCTGCGAGAAGGCTACATATGTGCAAGATGGCAAGTCCCTCAGCTCTCTGCAGCTCTGTGGGGTCTGGAGCAGCCTCTCGCCTTAAGCATCCTATTACTGACCATAATGAGCCATACCTTTATTATACTAATTCACTTGTGCCATTGTGTGAAAAAATAAGTTGGAAAGCATTATTGTAATCTGTTTTCTACAATATCTAAAGACAACTTTCTAAATGAAAATCACATTTCATCATTACCTTTCAATGACTCCTTATCACCTGTAGAATAAAGTTCAAACTCCTTGCCATTTATGAACAATTCCTGTATGATCTGGCTCCTGCTTTAGCCCCTAGTCCTGTCTTCTGATCACCTTAAGCTACTTGCTGTTTCTTGATTGCACTATTTTATTCTTAGCTCCACTTTTTTTTTTACATGCTGTTCCCTCTCCTTGAAATGGCCTTTTTTCCTAGTTCTCATGGGGATTTCCTCTCTTCTTTTGAAATTCATCTTCCATATTTTCTCCTCTGGGCAAGTGCCTCGGACCTGCTTAGGCTCTGCTAAGATCACCATGCTGTCTTGCACACACCTATCTTATAGCACTTATCTTACTACTGTGACTCTAGGCTGACCTGGCTGTTTCACTCTGTTATAATTAGCCCCAGGAAAGCAGGCTCTATATTTCACTTATCTTGTGTCTTAAAAATTACAGGTGTTTAATGAGTACTTACTGGAAAATAATTAATCCATCTATGATGGTAAAGAGAAACAATTTGGTTATAGAATGAAAACTGATTAACAATGGTTAATCACAAAATTAATATTAATAGTCATTACCTTTTATTGGGAATCTACCCCTTGGCAAAAACTATTGGTAGGCTTTATATTCTTATGTTGTAGTCCTTTTGATAACACTACAAAGTAAGAACTACTATTCCCAATTTTATAGGTGAGGAAAATGAGGTTGAAAGAGACCAGGTGACTTTCACAAATTCACATAATTTCTTAACAGCAGAGACAAAGTTTGGACAAAGTATTCCTGACTCTAAAGCTAGATCTCTTTCTCCTCCCAACCCATGGCTTTCAAATGAATATTGAAATATATTTTGAGTACACATTCCTTACCTGGACACATCAATAGTATGATCATGAATGTTTTCTGTCAACCAAGAGATGCCCAGTGCAAACATTGTTTCTGGGTGTTTCTGTGAGGATGTTTCTGGATAAGACTAACATTGGAATCAGTGGGTTCAGTAGATTGCCTTCTCTAATGTGAATGGGCATCATCTAATCTGTCGAGGTCCTGAATAGAACAAAAATGTTGAGGAGGATAAATTCATCCCTTTTGCTTCCTGCCTGCCTGCTTAAGCTGAGACATTGGTCTTCTCTTAACTTTTAACTGAGATTTACACCATCGATTCCCCTGCTTCTCAGGTCTTCAGATTCAAACTGGAACTGCACTACTGGCTTTCCTGGGTCTCCAGCTGGCAGATTGTAGATTTTGAGACTTCTCAGCCTCCATGATCATGTGAGCTAATTTCTTATAATACATCTCTTCCTATATGTATATTCTATTGCTTTGGTTTCTCTGGAGAACCCTGACCTAATACAGATACATATCCATACCTGGGTTTATTTGCCCTCTGTCTCTTACGTGTCTTTTGCCCCTCTCACTCCTTATTTTTCCCTACTCTGGCCAACCAAGCTCAGCTTAGAGTTCTGCTACCTTTGGATCTGGCTATAAAATAGGCAGAAGGCTGGGGGCCCACTGACTTCTCAATTGTTTCGCCTATAATTCTCCTGCCAAGAGCCTCTCATGGAAAAACTGAGCATGGGAGTTTTCAAAAATGGAAGCAAAGCAGAACAAGGCATGTTTGTAAAGGGAGAATAAAGAGACTTGCATTAGTGCAGGGTGGCTTTTGAGAACATTTAGACTGAGCAGGAGAGGAGGGGTGAACTGTGGCCTGGAGGCAACGAAAATGAATGGGGATGAGAGGATATGTTCGAGGGATAGTTAAAAATGAGTCAAAAGTGTTAGATATCTAATTACGTACGAGGCTTTAAAGAATCCTTTATGTATTCATTCTCTAAACATATATAACCTAATATGTGTCATGAGGGGAACAAAGGGACAGTTAGGACCAAAATCCTGCCTTTTTGATGCTCATAGTTCAGAAAAGCAGATGGCATTAAGCACGCCTGCTGGGCTTAAAATGTCAGAGGAGATGTCTTCACCAAGGGAGGGGAGAGCAGAGGAAGCAAATCTGCCTGGGATTCTGGGAATGAGACAGGAAAAGGTATGCAGGGAATATCTTGGAGATCTCCACAGATAAATGTGAGTATATTTGGCTGTGCATAAAAGGATGAGCAGAAATTCCCTATCCAGAAAGATGGGCAGTGTGTTCTAGGCCAAGGGCAAAGTTAAGAACTTTGATGAGACTGGGAAGAGTGAGCGGCATGGTGTTACAGGAGCAGAGTGGGTGGGGGACAGAGGAAAGAGACACTTGAGAGGGGAGTTAGTGTGAAGAGCTGCCTTTTATGCTCATAGAAAAATGTGGAGAAATGCCATGAGAGATGAAGTCTCATTTAAGTGTTTTGTCTGGGTTGGGGAGAGAGGAGGTGCCATGGCCAGATTTATGCTCTTTCATACAGATAATTCTGACTACAGTGTAGAGATAGACTGTAGTGGGCAAAGTTGAATGGTGAGAGAGCCTCCCCTGAGGTCAAGCGCATGGAGGACATAGTGGTTGTTCTGTTCATAGAAAGGGGAGTGGACTGGGGGGACAGTGTGGTGAAACAGGGCATGTCCTGTTTTAGCTATGTGGACCAGACATACTGAGAGCTGGTCAAATAAAGAGACAGCCACCTGCCATGTAACTTTTCCTGCATCTACCACAAGCCTGCATAGTTCAACATCACATCTTCTAAAAATCTTCTCCAGTATCTCAGAAATTGCTTTTTCCTTTACGCCATTATGATGGGGAGATGGGAAGCAACTTTGCTAAATTAGGAACATAAAAATAAAATTTTAAATTAGGAAAAGGATAAGATATCCTTCTGTAAAAAAAGAGTAAATTCTTTCCACTTCTAAGAAATCAAGACAAATCTGTTTTGATGGTACTAGAGATAAAGAGTAAGAAAAATGCCATCCAGAATGAGAGTTGGGGCTATGCAGGTGTCAGATAATGTGAGAGCACCTGAGAGGCAGGGTCAGAACAGTTGCATGAGGAGGCCAAGAAGAGTGCATTTGGGAGCAGGGTTTGCATGTTGATATTTTGTAAACTGAGTCATGCAGGAATTCTCATGTTTTTATGTTGCTTATGCCCTTCATATTTAATATGTCATTACCCAGTGACAACAGCCAACATTAACATGGTGCTTCCTATATGCCAAGCATGGTACTAAGTGTTTTTACCTTTATTAGCTTATTTAATCCTCTCAGTATTCCATGAAGTAGGAATAATCTCCATCCACATTTTATAAGTACAAAAACTGAGGCCCATAGCAGATAAATCCCGGGAAGTGGTGGTCTCAAGATTTAAACATGGGCTGTCTGGCCCTAATGCTGACTCTTTTAACTACTTAATATACTGTCTCTGCATACTAAAGTTCAGTAAGACTTTATGTGAAGAACACTTGAATTGTAAATCATTTATTTCTAGGTGGGGATACTACATCCACCGATATTCCATAAAAGTAAATCAACTGGCACAGTTCAGGGAAAAGGAAGGGATGGAGTTTCAACATCTAGTTGTTAGTTGACTGCATATTTGTCACCCTCATCATGTTTTCAGCCTCTTGAGGATCAAGGATCCTATTTCTTCTGTTTCCCTGTGACAGCTGGTAAAGGATTTTGCAAAAAGTAGGTGCCTTATAAATGCCTGTTAGTCAGTTTTTCACAATTTCCCACTCTTGTCAGACTCAGCAAGCTGCAATTCCTCCCATGGTGTGGAGTTGCTGCTGGGGAATAGCTGCCCAGCCAAGGACAACATTTCCAGCCCCCTTGTATCCAGCTGGGGCTGTTCAGAATTCTGGCAATGGAATTGGGTCAAGGAGTCACCCAGACAAATAGAGATTTTTTTGGAAGGAAAATTAATTTTTGTTACATGATGCTACTGTAATTTAAGGGGACTGATTGTTACAGCAGCTAGCCTACCCTTATTAACACACAGTGGTTAATAAGTTTCTTCAAATGGAACCTTATTAATGGAATCAATTCTTTAAATGGAAAACTGGAGTCCTGCTTTATGTATGGCCTGTGGCCATGTGGCTTGACTGGAGGCAGAAACCCCTCTGGGGACTTGTCTTTGTCTGGATTAGTTCAGTTGTCACTATCTTGTCCTTATTAAATCATTAGGACATATGAGAGCCATGTTCTATATGTTGGAGAGAATGGCAGCCCCAGAGCCCTTCTTTGACAGACAAAGGGCCATTGTATAACCAGGCATTACTTTATTCCTTCCCAGTAACTGTTCTGCCTCCTGAGTTCTTTTTTGGCCTGCCCTGTGAGGGAAACAGGTGAGGGAAATTTTTGTTTTAATCCACTGTCCATTCTTCTCCCCAGGTGTTTTCGCCTTTAAAATGCTTTTGGTCTTTGAATTCAGACCGATTATAGTTTTTGCCAAAAGAATAATCATCTACTTGCAGCTCAGCTGGTCACTTCATTTCTCCAGCCGGCCGAGGAAAGTATTATTATTAGACAATTTTTCTTCTCTCTAAGGGGAAAGAGCAGTGATTTGTTCCTCTGTTCAGGTCTCAAAAGAAGGTGAAAAATATACTTTTCCGGGTGGCTTTTGTCTGAACAGCCTGCACAGTGGTGGAAGGAGCCGTTGTTGCCTGGATGGCGGGTTTATTGATTGAGATCATATATGACGGGGCCTCTCGTGACATAGCTCTGCAGCTGGTGCTCCCCACGGCTCCTCAGCAAGTGTCTATTATGAGTTTTCACAGAAGGCTCTGGGAACCATAGTGGCTTAGTTGGCAGGGAAAATCTCCATATTCTTTATACTTTCCTACTGAGCTCTGCTTCTGCAATGTATCTTTATCACCCCTCAGTAATTATTTCTTACTCTCAAACAGTACATTGTCTTTACAAAGTGATTCCATGTGGATCATCCCATGGGATTCTCACAAAATCTTGGTGAAGGAAGTAGGGCTGACAATATTGCCCGTAATTTATAGAAGAGGGAACTGAGGAAAAATAAAATAATTTACTCAAGGTAACACAGCTTCCAAGCTGCAGAGTAGCAACTAGGAAACACAGCTTCCAAGCTGCAGAGTAGCAACTAGGATCTCTTACACATTATTTTTCACCTCATGATGTCACTTCTTATGGAATACGAAATTAATGCTTTGGTTATGTATGTGAACTTCCTTTAACTGGAGTCCTAAAACTCAGCAAAGAGAAAAATCCCAGCCTAACTATTACATTTCCATTCACAAAACTGCAACTAGGTGTGACCAAAGTGCTTCAGGGTAATGTATATGCATTATTATAAGACAGTGAAGTTGTGTAAGGGAAATGCCATTTTTTTCCCTAATAGAATACACAAATAGAACACACACAATAGAATACACACACAATAGAACACAGAAATATTTATGATGAAACAATAATGTCTAGGACTTGCTTTAAAATAATGCAGTAGAGGAGGATTTGGGGAAAGTTGGTAAACCTAGATGAAACAAGATTAACCATTTACTGATAATTATTGAAGCTGGGTCTTAGGTACATTGGGGTTATTATGTTATTTGCTGTACATTTTTTAATATGTTAAAAATTTCAAAACAAAATGCTAAACCTATAAAGATGCATTGACAGGTAGAGAAAGCCATGTCTTTGAAGTCTTTAAGCAGAAGTAGCAGATCACTTTGTGGGTATATTAAAGAGAGTGTTAGATGAGAAGATCCCTGCAACCACTAGAACCATTGCTGACTGCTATTTAATTTTTATTTTGGAGAGAAAAACTTCCTAATAGTTAACTAAGTAACAAAGACAGTAAGACCATCTTGCCCCTATAAACTTTTGTGAACAATGCTTTATTAAGTTTTTAAGTTGCACCAAGATATTTTTATGAGCTGGCCATGCTGCGTATTTGAAAGATACATTAGTGCAAAATGGGCCATTAGAGATCCAGTCCTGAGAACTTTTATTCCTGACACAAGTCCCAAATGCCCAGGTGGGAGGAAGCAACTGGAGGGAAAAGAAAAGCCTCCATGAATGTGGAAGGGAAAGAAAACGGGCCACTTAATAGACCATGTATGAGGAACAGGCAGGATGGGAGCCAGGGCAGCGCTCTAGAGGTTATGACTAAAGAGGTGAAGATGGAGACACTGTGTTAAGGGTACTCTTCACTACCAGCCTTGACTACCAGTGACCTTGAGCAGATGGCACAGCACCTCCAGACATGTGGGGCTCCAAGTCCCCAGAGCTAGTTCTGCCAGACAGGGCTGAGCCATTTTAACACATTGCTTGTCTCATTGCCAAAACATGGATTGGAACTCTCTGGCAGATGGCTGTATGCAGCTCTGTGCAAGTGTGGTAGGCACCAGGGGTGAGAGGCTGAGCCCTAAAAAAGCTAAATTCTAAGCTCCTATGAGTTCTTAGATCCTTGGTGCTGGAATTTAAAAGGATGATTATTTATGAAAATTGTTAATCCAGCCACATACTCACCTTATGTTCTAGGAAGCTGTGCATTTGCACAGACAAGAAGAGAGCTAAGGTTAGCTCAGCAGGTTAGGAAACAAGATTTAAATAAAAAAAATTCAAATCTTTTTGATTTTTGTTTTTTCTTTTGCCCAAATGCATTTTTCCCTTTTACTTTAACCCGTGAGAACAACATTTTCTTCATTTTTTATTTTCCCCCTAAATAATTCGTTTTAATTGAATTGAATAATCCTATTAGAGACGTAGCATCTGGTTTTCTATTTTGACAGTGACGTTTTGTAGACAGTGGTTTCTGAATTTAAACTGTGCCAAAAAGGACACTTGGGGGGAAGTCTTGGCACCCAGGTACATAGACCCCCACAGATGCCAGATATGTTGGCAGTAAACTCTCCCCCTCTATTGATTATAAGAAAAGCTCCTTAAATGTTTTCATGCCCATTGCCTCCTGTCATCCTCAAGTGACTTCAGAGTTGTCTCAAGTGAGCCTTGTCACCCCCATTAAGAACATGGAATAATTAAGGCTTAGAGAAGTGGCAGTTTATCAAGAGCTCATTTTTCCAGCTTCCAGGTCACACCAGCAAAGCATGCTCCTTCTCCACCTGGCAGGATGGTTATACTCCCAGCCTCTGTTACTGAAGACTTGCTTCCCAGAAAATCCATCTTCTTACTCCCCTCCTTCATTACCGCAGGAGGACACAGAGACCACTGTGCAAACAAATAACTTTGGCACCCCAGCATCACCACATCACCAGTACAATCACCTGCACTTAGGGAGCCTTTGCTGGCTTTCACACCACAGGGCTGAGCGTTATCCAAATGCTGAACATGGTGACTGGGGGCTGATCAACTCTACATCCTGGGGAGATTCTGTGGACACACACATTCATTCTAGACCAAAGCAATACTCTCCCAATGCATTGCTTTTACATAACATGTCAGAACCAGCTTGCTATGATTTCCTTTGTTTATAAACCACAGTCTTGGCCATTGTGGAAGTGCTTCAGAGAAAAAAAGAATGAATGAGAAGGTTTTCACATTAACTGGAAGTTCCATCTTCAGACTGGCTGTAATACTAAACAGCCATATAACCTTGAGTAAGTGAACTACTGTTTCTGAATCTTAGTTGCCTCAACTATGAAAAATAAAAAGAGTAAGAACCCTTGTAGCATTACTGTGGTACTCAAAAGGGACAATATGTGTGAAAATACCTTGGAGAGTGTAGTAAAGACAATAGCAACAATCACGGTACTTTTATACTATTGAAGATGCCAGAAGTTGGGATGGTTTCTGTCTCACTCTGCCTTAGGGAAACTGAGGCACCCAGAATTCAAATAAAGCAGAAATTGTTGGGGGAGGGGACAATAAAAGCTTACTAGGCTCAGAGATGAATATTGTTACAATGATCATACAACCTTTGTGGTAGAATCAATGTGGTATGAGGAAATGAGGATCCTTTGAAAGGTAAGAAGATATGCAGAAAAAGCAATCATTGCCCAGTGCTAAAACCAAAATGCTAGAATTTGGTTTAAACCATTTGGTTGAAAAGTTTGTTTGGCCCCATTCCTGCCCTTAGAACATGATCCAATGAAAGCCCAGTTGTGGTGGACAAGATGTGCATGGAAAGGAGCTGGCTCACTTAAACCTTAGAGTGGTATGTGGAGAAAACCTGGCATACAAGATGAAGGGGAGAAAGAAGGACTTGGCCACTGTATGACCCTTTACAGGATCCAACCAGGCCACCTGGAGGCACCAGAGCAGAGAGAGATTGTTGCATTTGGACACACTACCTTAATACCTCTGGAAATGTTTGGAACACGAACTCCGAACACAGCATTTTTTAGATGTGAAACATGTCCTTGTGATGCTTACTATTATCTCACACCAAGGTCAAGATCATTCAACACATGTTTATTGAACACCTTCTATGGAGCAGACACTATTCTAGCTTTGTGGAAAGATGGAAAAACGGCCAGTGTGGTCATGATTTTTATAGACTGTGTAATCTCGTAAACCAATACTTGTAATTCAGAATAAGTGCTAGGGTGAAAACAAATATGGAGCTGTTTGTGAGAAGAGGAGGAAACTGTAAGGAAAAGTTTCTCTCAGATGTGGCTTATTTTAGGTAATTTTTTTAGTGATGGAGCTGGGATTTGAACCTAGGTGCCACATGCTGCTAGAGACAGTCTTCTTAAATCATGCTCTATTGTATCATGAAAAGGGTAAAGAAATCATGCTGTCGTGATCTACTGGCTCTGTTGCATCATTAGTAAGAATCAGCTGTAGTGCCAAGGTGTCTTCATTCATTTTGCTGACTGATGAAGGTCCAGTTATGGTGCAAAGTGCTGGAGCTAAAATGATGAATATGATATAAATGTTACTCTCAAGGACCTCAATCTAGGGGCAAGAGGGAAAACTGCAATTTGGTGTGATATGTACATGACATAAGTGAAGGGTGGGTTATTGAAACCCAGCAAAAGGGCCTTGTGGGGACTTGAAGCTTTCTGAGAGGAGGTGGCTCTATGTGGAATCCTAATCCTGCATTTGATTCAGAATGAAACATGTCATCAGGGCAGAGGAGAGAGCGAGGAGACTATTTTGGGTAAGGGGAGCATCTCATCCCAAACCTGCAAGTAAGCAAGATCTCGGCATTTTTTTTTTAGTAATTGTAGCAGAGTCATCATGGGTAGAGCAGAGGGGTGAGGAGTTTGTGAGAACTGAATCTGATATGTGAGAAGGAGTCAAATCAGGAAGGCTTTTATTAAGCCATATTGGGAAATTTGGACTTTGTCCTGGAGGAAAATAGGGAACCCTGAGAGGTTTTAAGCAAGGGACTAAAGTAATCGAACTTGAGTGTCTGAAGTTTTCTCCACTGCAATATGGTGGGGATGAGATAACGGCTGACCTAGGAGTTTGAAGGCTCTGACACTTGTGTTACTTAGAGGCAAGGGGGTAAGGTGGAGGATGTGGGCTTTAGCCTTAGGCAGATGAAAGTTTTAGTCTTTGTTAGGCTACTTGTAAGCTATGTGTTCTCTGAACCTTAGTTTTCTCCTCTGTAAAATGAGAATAAAAATAGGACTTCCTAATAAAGCTGTTGTGAGGATTAAATGAGGTAATGTAAATGCACATACATTTCTCAGCACTGTGCCTAACACATGGCTAAGTACTTGATAAACGATAGTTGAAAATGTCAGCTAGAATGTTTCTTAACCTCCAAGTATGTAGCCAATAGCTTTTTATGTACCCACAGTTTGCTACCATTATTCTTTAATTTTTTTTAGATTTAAATTTTATTTTTAATTGACAAATAATGGGGTACAATATGATAGTTTGATGCACGTGTACATTGTAGAATGGTCAAATCAGAGTTCTTAGTGTAACTCTGTTATTTCAAGATTCTGATCTCTTTTCCCAACATCTGCTTTGTTGGCTCAATTAGAAGGCAAAAGGAAAATAAAGGAGCATTTACTCCCTACCCCATTCTATTTCTGTTTGAGACTTTGATATGAATGGAAACATTTTCAATCCAGCTAGCTCTAAGAGGAAAAACCGAGCTTGGGAGAGGGAAGCATTCTTCCCCTTCTTTGCCTACCATTGTGTAAAGCATGGCCCCAGCACTTTGTGAGCCCAGTTAGTGTTAGCTAGAATTGTTATAGGCCTGGTTAGAGTTTGGCCATCTCAAGAGCAGGTCAAGAAAAAAAGGTTCATAGGAGAAGTCTACTTCTGTTTTAGATTAAAAAACAAATCACTGAGGGCAACTACGGAATATCTAGCTTCTGTGTTTAATATTCACCCTTCCAGACTTCTCAGCTGCACTTTCCAAATCAAAGCAATCCTTTCCCTGACTGCCACACACATCTTCGCATCTCTGGTGTGTCATCGGTGTCATTAGGGGGAACCTCTCTAGTGAATGGGACATATCATACATATTTAATGTGATAGAGCTTGCTTTGGCTCTACTATCAGGATAATAATAGTGTACTGATGAAAAGTTGGACACAAAGAAAAGTTAGTTTCTAAGTGGATAGTCATTTTATCTTTTGCTTTTCTGGAATTCAATCTGACTCATAAAAATTAGCAGCTGCTCCTGTTTATGCTGAGGAGCTATAAGAGTTCCGAAGACTGGAGTTTTATTCCAGGTAAATGGAGTGTCCTTTTTGGAAGCACTGTGCAATGAAGCTGAAGGAGAATAAAAAAGGGTCAATGATATCAAAAGCCCAGTAACTGTGTACCAATGAGTTAGATTAAGTATAGCAGGACCAAGGAGAAATATTTTAACCTCCTCACTCCTGCCTCGCTTTCCGTTTTTCAAATTTCTTTTCTATGTGCTCTTTGCTGTTTAATTTGCTTGACCATTCTTGAAAGGGAATTATTTCAATTGTTTCACTGAGATCATGTTATCATTTGTATGTACCTCCAGAAGCTCGATTTTGCATGACAGTGATGCTCACCCATTGTAGCAAAGGGATAGAAAACCCAACATAAAGGAGAATTATAGAATTATTTTAGGGAATTATAAAGGAGCTCCACAGTTTAATCACTTAGCAAATATTGCTGAGCCCTGAACTACAAACTGGTGTATGGGATTCAGATGATTTAAAGGTGTCTGGGCCTACCTGATGAGTAGGTGTAGCCGATGGCTCTGAGGCATCTCTTTGAAAATGTTAATTTGATGGATGGTTGGGGGGAAAGAGTAAAAGCTAAAAAGGTATCTATCCACTCCAAGGTGGACTTGTGTCTGAGCATTCTGCAAGAGGGGCTCCCAGCAGGAGTTGAGAGATGTATTCCCAAGGAGGAAAGGAGGAAAGGAGGAAGGAGGGGGAGGGAGCACAGAGGTTTCAGAGACACAGCCAAGGCAAGAGGCTTCTGTGAGTGGATGGCTGAATGGGGCCAGAGGGGAGAAAAGATGCTTTCTCCCCCTCCTCAACTCAACTAGTGAGCTCATTCACAAAGGGGTGCCGGCACTAGTTGCACCTTGAGAAACAGTGGCTTTTGGACCCTTGTGGCTTTCACCTGGCAGCAGTGGGACTGGAGAGGTGTCATGTGAAGTGGCTTCATGTAAGACGGGAATAATACAGGGTGGTCATGGGAGAATAGAAAATTGCAGGCAGCAGTTTCACATGACCAGCAAAAAAGAAACTGCTGAAATAGCTGCATAAGCTAGAGGTTGATAAGACCCTGAAAATCAGGATGTGGGTCACATTGGCCAAGACCAACTAGACCCAATGTGGTACTAGATTTGACTTAGGTTTCACCTAGGACCTCATTATATGCTCGTTAACATACCCAATCACACACCCACCAGCACCATGTCAGTGCCAGGAACACCCATATTTGGTGTAAAAGTGGGTGGCACCACAGTTCCAAGAAATCTTCACCTTTTTCCAGAAATCTTCATAAATATTCCACCCCTTGGTTTTAAAGAAACCCATAAAGATAGGAGCCAAACCCCTTCGCATGGGATTCTCTCTTGAGTACACCTGCACTCCCCTTTCTTGACTATGTACTTTTTGCTTTGCAATAACTCTCTGTACTTTCACTATTTTCCCACTTGTCCTTGAATTCCTTCTTGTGATGGTGTCAAGAGCCTAGACACCAACAGGATCCAGGTCCCACCAGCGTTTGGGGACCTCCACGTTACATGGGCAGTGGACATCAGTGAGTAGGATAAGACTACTTATGGACACATGACCTGGACCCCGGAAATTTCCAGTGTAATTCAGAGATCCTTTAAGAATGAAGACTGATATTATTGGGGAATGTGATAGTGGGGCAATATCCCCAAAGGCAAGAAGCTAGAGCCTTTGTATTTCACTGTTACTTCAAAGTGATTTTTCGTTACTGTGCTTGTGAGTGTGGGCAAATTTAGGTTACATATATTGGTAAGCAGTGTTCGATAGGCAAACAATACATACTTTGGCCAAATGCTGAGACAAGAAGGATCATCTTTGTTTTTTTTTTTTGTTTTTTCATCCTAGTCGTTTTTTCTTCTCTAGAAAGTTACATGCTGGAAACCTAAAATATTTTCTTAATTTCCCTTTTAAGCCCATCAATTCAATTTATCCAGCACCTGAAAAATTTTTTTCTTTCCTTTTTTGCAATGGCGCATTTTAGAGCCTTGGTTTGTTTCGCTTTCTTTGACAAAATCTGTTATCACTGAATTATCTTGCAGGATTTTTGTGCCAATATTATACAAACACTTAGAACAGATTACCACTGAAATCCCAGGTAACATATATCACCCTTGGACACGCTCCCTTTGCAGTGGTTATGATTGCAATTTTCAACATAAAACAAGTGGACAGAAATACATAAACGAAGAAAGGAATCCAGACTCAGAGTGTGTGTCTGATTTCACACTTAGAGCTGTGTGAGCCAGCATGTTGCACAACCTGGCTGAACCTCAGTTTGCCCATCTGCAAACTGGGACTAATAATAGTCTCTACATTGTAGGGTTACTGTGAGAAATCAATGAGAGAATGTGAGTACAGCAAGTGGCAGTGGCAGGCACACAGTGGGCTCTATGATGGCTCTTTAAAGTGGGAGGAGGCCGGGCACGGTGGCTCACACCTGTAATCCCAGCACTTTGGGAGGCCAGGGCAGGTGGATCACTTGAGATTAGGAATTCCAGACCCACCTGGCCAACATGGTGACACCCCATCTCTACTAAAAATACAAAAAATTATCTGGGCATGGTGGTGCATGCCTATAGTCTCAGCTACTCAGGAGGCTGAGGCAGGAGAATCGCTGGGGCCAGAGAGGCGAAGTTTGCAGTGAGCTGAGATCATGCCACTGCACTCCAGCCTGGGCAAGAGAGTGAGACTCCATCTCACACAAAAAAAAACAAAAAGGAAAGGAAACTATTGCAACCTTATGCTTTAGGTACAGAATTTCATCTCCTAAGTCAGGATAGTAGTGAAATTCATTATAAATCAAAATTTGAGGAAAGTGTATTATGTTTCCCTGTGGATAATACTGATGAATTCTGCTTTCTGTTGCTGGACAGGATGGTCTTTTGTAGTTGGATGACACTTTAAAATAAGTCAGGGAAGAATCTAGCACTTCGAATTGTATTGATACAGTGATATAATATTATGTCCTTGAAAGAGCTAGAATTTGTTGGTGTAAGTTGCACTCCATAGCACTCTAGCAATCTCTAGAATCAAGAGATACTGTGCTCTAGTTGAAACAGGGCAGACCTGGAGCTAGGCACACTTTCTGGGTTCAAATCCTGGCTCATTATCATACCAATTATACTTTGGACATAGTATACAACCTCTCTGGCCTCACTCTCTTCCATGAAAAGAGGCTACAAGGCCAACTCTTTGAAAAGTTGTTTTAAAAGAGCTTACCACATTTGCTGACCTGTAGTAGATGCTGAGTATATCTCTGTTTCTTTTCCACTTTGCTTTCATATTTTTAGGTCTAAACCAATATTATATCCGTACAGGTTGAACAAATATTAGAATATGAGGGTAAGATGCATTGTGATATACCAGGAGAACACTAGTGATTTGGGGTTTTTCTTCATAGCTTAATAAATTATCAGGAATTAGAAGTCCTGTAGAGACTTTCAGATAGCAAGTGATGATAAACCAAATTATTCACCTAACATGGTCATCCTTTGAAAGAAAAATTGCTAAAGCACGTGACAAGCTGTTTTGGATAATATGTGGTCAGTGAAGTTATTGTGTGTTAGGGAATAATGTGCTGCCACTTATTGAGCAGCTTCTATGTGCCAGACACTGCCGAGTGATTTCCATAACCTACCTTTGGGCTTCAAAGTTTGACAACTTTGGATCAGAGTCTGTTTCATTATTTATGAAGTGCATACCTTTGGGCAAGTCATTTAACCTCCCTGACCTTCAGTGTTCTCTTCAGTACAAAATGATAACCTCTATTTTCCTTTGTGGGAACCAAATAAGATAATGCCAAAGTGTTTTGTAAACTGTAAAGTACCCCGTAAATGGTAGCTATTATGAATTAAAAGAGCTCCCAGGAACAGAAATCTGGCCCGTATTGATGTCTCTAAAAGTCCCTAGTCCTGTGCATCTCTAGAGTTGAAAGCAGTGTGGGAAGTGGGTTAATTGTTTATTAGGTGTCTACTACATTCCAGGTATTCTCTAGGGGCTTTCCCATACCTAGCTGAGGTTCTGTGTATCAGCGACAGACTTCTATATGACTTAATGACTTCCTTTGCCTTGCAGTTGTCATTCTGGATAACTTGGTGGTTATATAGACAGCAGCTCAAGGAAGAGCTGTGTGCATAGCAACCTTAACTCCAACATCGGAGTTTGTCACCCAAAAACTGGTTGCCACCACATCGAAGTCCCTGAGTCTTTCATTTTTAATAGCAAAGATTCTTTTTCCTTAAGAAAAATATCCATAAGGTAGTGTTTCTTCTCTGCCTCATCCTTTCGTGATCTGTATCTTCAGGACAAAAATAAACAAACACCCTTTCTTTTGACAGGATGTTTTTCCAGTTATTTATTTATTTGAGAAAATTGTCATCCAAAGCACTTCAATAAAATCTCCTTTTGTATTTACCTCCTGATAACCGCTCAGTCAGGCAACATGCATGCCGCTACAAATTGCTCATAACTAAAGAATCGGAGCCCTTGCTGTAGCTTATTTTCTTTTATCCACTTTTTGGTGCTTTCCAAATCCTGGCATTGGTGGTGAGAGAGGTGAACTTTTCCTTTCTCAACTTTAGGATAAAATATGCTTTGCCTAAAGCATGTTCTGAGCATTTTCCTTTGTACTTTCATGGTGGAAAGAAAGAGCTGAAAACAGACTGACAGACCTACACGGGCATATTCTTGGCTTACACGGGAATGAGCTGGAGCCTTACTGATTTTGCTGACAGAACTGTCATCTTCCTAATGCATAGAGGGGGTATGGCTCTAGCCTTCTCTATGAATGGATTCACGGAGTGACAATAAGCTTATGAAACAGTGAACCAGCTTCCATGGTTACTACATTCGGGGTCTTCTTTCACTTGTCTCTTGCTCTCAATTCTCATTACCCAAAAGTCTGATCACTTCTTCCTTGAAATTGTGTCTTGGATACACTCTTTCTTCTTCATTTCTAGTTTTATCCTGGCTGAGAGTATTGTATACCTCATGACTAACCATAATGGCCTGCATTCTGTCTCCTCCATGTTACAAGTCTCTCCCTTTTCCAATTTGTCTTGGACACTTACCTTCAAGAGAACACTCCAGAAACATGATTTCCAACTCCTGCTCCAGGGTGTGCAATAGCTTTTCACTGTCTATTATATGGAAGCTATTATTCTCTGCCTCACTTTTAAAGTCCCTCCTGGTGAAGAGGGCTGGCTCACTTCTGCTAAGATTAACACCCAGGATCTTGGGTTCCATTCTTGGCCTTGCCAAATCCTGACTCTGTCTTTGGGAAGGTCATGTCACCTTTCTAAATCTCAACTTCTACATTTATTAAATGAAGGGTGTCTTATGGTTATGAAGATATACTGGAGTCTATCTGCCTGGCCCTCTATCATCCTCTTCTCCAAGAACTGTAGTGTTCCTCTTCCCTTGCTTTCCTCCCTCCCTCCTTTCCTTTATCCTTCCTCGCCTCCTTCTTTCCTTTCCTCCACATTTTGGTTTTAGATGAGAAACATCCAAGGCATAAAGAATTTAAGAGACTTATATACCTGAGTCATATAGAGTCTATTTTCCCTATCAGGTCTATAAACTCTGTTTTAAAAGGAATCATGATTTCATGTCTCAAAATAGCTTAAAGTGAGAATTTAAAATGTTTTCAGCCAGGCGCGGTGGTTCACACCTATAATCCTAGCACTTTGGGAGGCTGAGGTGGGCAGATTGCTTGAGACCAGTCTGGGCAACATGGCAAAACCCTGTCTCTACAAGAAATGCGATAATTAGCCAGGCACGGTGGCTCATGCTGGTAGTACCAGCTACTAGGGAGGCTGAGGTAGGAGTATCGCTTGAGCCCAGGAGGTTCAGGTTGCAGTGAGCCATGATAGCATCACTGCACTCCAGCCTGGATGGCAGGGTGAGACCCTGTCTCAAATTTTAAAAAAATAATAAAATGTTCTCATCACAAAGAAATGGCAAATATTTGAGGTGATGAATATGTTAATTAGCTTGATTTGATAATTCCACAGTGTATACATGTATTGAAGCATCACATTGTTCCCCATACATTTATATAATGATTGTCAATTAAAAATAAAATACAACTTTAAAATGAAAGGAATCATGCCCTTCATGCAAGATTCAGATAACAGAGACTTCCATTCAGTGTTTCTCCCAAGGGGAGAGAGAGAGAAGGGATTCAGTGGAAGCACTGGGAGAGGACAAAGCAAGGAAGAACAATGCAGAATGTTGACAATCAAATGAGTAGTTATCATCAGGGGAGGGAGGGTTCTCTTTGCATCTTCACTAGACATAGTAGGGTATGTGGCTTAAGTCTATAGCTGTAGGGATCTTGCTTAGCTATTAGGAGGGTTTTTTAAAGCTATTGCTGAGGTATAATGTAACTCTTCAAGAGCTCTTGAGTTTTCTTTTCTTTTCTTTTCTCTTTTTTTTTTTTTTTTTGAGACGGAGTTTCACTCTGTCACCCAGGCTGGAGTGCAGTGGCATGATCTCGGCTCACTGCATCCTCCACCTCCTTCACCTCCTGGGTTTAGGTAATTCTCTGTCTCAGCCTCCCGAGTAGCTGGGATTACAGGTACCCACCACCACGTCCGGCTAATTTTTTTTTTTTTTTTAAGTAGAGACGGGGTTTCACTATCTTGGCCAGGCTGATCTTGAACTCCTGACCTCGTGATCCACCCGCCTCGGCCTCTCAAAGTGCTGGGATTACAGCCATGAGCCACCACACCCGGCCGAGTTTTCTTTAAGTGTAAGTTTTTAGTGTAGTATTCTAAGGGCAAGGGATGGGCAAAAGTTTATCCTAGGTGGTATCAGAAAACAAAAATATAATTAATATTACATTCATACCCAAATCACAATCTTTAGGCTATAGAATTATTTTTAAAAGTATAAAGAGCTGTCTTTCCTAGTTTTACGCCTATCTCATGATCTTCATCCTCCCTGCCTTGTTTCTCCTGTGTTCTTTTCTCAACCTGGGAAACTGTAGCTCCATTTTTTTTTCAATTGTTCAGGTTTGTAACCCTATAACAATTTTGACACTATTTTCTCTCACGTCCCCAATTAGATTTGTCAGTAGTCTTGTTGTCACAACCTTCAAACTATGCCCAGAATCCGACCCCTTCTCATCACCTTCTCTGTTATCACATGTATGTGATCCATCAACTCCTCTCAAATGGATTATTTTAATAGTCTCCTAAATCATCTTCCTGTTTCTCCTTTGACCTCCTTTAGTCAACAGTAATTTTCTTAAAGCTTTAATCAGATCACATCCTTTCAATTGCTTCTTGCCTCACCCTGAAAGAAAACTGGTGTCCTTACAGGGGTCCATCGGCCCCTCATTACATGCAACCTTCTCTGTTACTCTCTGACCTTATCTTACACTAATCCCTGTCCACTCATCCATTCCTGTCACCTGTCACTAACTTGTTTGTTGTTCCTTGTACAAACAGATGTGTTCCTGTCCCAGAGTCACTGCTCTTGCTTGTTTGTTATCCCTCGGATACCCACATGGTTTGGTCCTTCAACATATATAGTCTTTACTCAATTGGTTCTTTTTCTGATGGGCTTCCTGGACAGTGTATCTACCATGTCTGATCCTCCCTATTCCCTTTCTTTGTTTCGTTACTTTTTTAGTAGCATACATCATCATCTAGCATAGGGATGCTCAATCTTTTGGCTTCCTTGGATTGCATTGGAACAAGAGGAATTGTCTTGGGCCACACATAAACTACACTAACACTAATAATAGCTGGTGAGCTAAAAAAAAAAATCACAAAAAAATCTCATAATGTTTTAAGAAAGTTTACAAGTTTGTGTTGGGCTGCATTCAAAGCCATCCTGGGCCTCATGCAGCCTGTGAGCTGCAGGTTGAACACTTGATCTAGCAAATTATATATCTTATTACCTATTTTTTGTATTCATTATCAGTCATCTGCTATAGAATATAAAGTCCATGAGAGCTGATCATCTCTTCCTATAGTCAGTTCTGTTCTCTGCTGCATCTCCAGCATATAGAGCACTGTCTCGCACACAGTAGGCAATCAATAAGTATTTGTTGAATTCACGAATGAATTGATGATATACAATCTCTGCTTTCTTCTTGCCTTAGGAAATAACATCCAATTACCTGAGGAATCTAAAATCCATCACTGCCTCGAATTTGCAGGACTGTTGTTGTTTGTAAATATTGGACTTAGATAAGGAAAGCCAGGACCAGCTATACACTTAAATTTGAGGTGTTCCTAACTCCACAGTCTTGCCACTAGCTGTCGTGGTACAGATGAAATGTCAGTTGCTAACAGACCTAAAGACTAGGAAACTGTGGATGGCTGATGAGTTCAGTGAACCTCTGCTATTTCTCCTCCTGGAGCAGGGTCTAGCGGGCAAACTGTCCATAAATAGACACTGGGTCTTCTAGCTTATTCCTGCTGCTGCTTAATCATAACAAGCCAGAAGAAAGAGTCTGGTAAGAGAAGTAGAATTTCCACTACCCATGTGGGATTCCTAGAATCACAAATGACAAAGCAGTAAAGGATCTGTGGAATGGTAAGTTGGGAAGGTGTCTTAGTCTCTTTTGTGGTGTTATAACAGAATATCTGAGACTGGGTAATTTAAAAAGAACAGAGGTTTATTTGTTACAGTTTTGGAAGCTGAAAAGTCCAAGAGTGAGGGTCCCATGTCTGGCAAGGGCCTTTGTGCTTCGTTATCCCATGGGGGGAGGGTGGAAAGGCAAGAGAGCACATGCACGTGCACACACAAAAGGAAGAGAGGGGGGAGAGAGAGAGGGGGCAAGAAGGGATTGAACTCACTTTGATAACAAACACCATTCCTGCAATAATGCATAATATAACAATATTAATCCATTTATGAGGGTTCTGTGCCCTCATGACCTAGACACTTCCCATGAGGCCCCACTTTATACCATTGTTGCACTGGGGATTAAGTTTCCAACACATAAACTTTGGGGGACATATTCAAGTAATAGCAAAGGAAGAGTAAACTACACATGAAGCTGATGGTAATATCAAATGGTTGAATGACCTCAGTTATAGTAATTTTCAGGGCTCAAGTTTTCCTTCTGTTTAGTGGGATTGGAAGGGACTGGGGATCACTATGTTCAATTCTGTCACTGTATACAGGAATAAACTGACGCCCAGAGAAGTTAGATGCTTTTCTTAGGTTATATAATGATGTGATCTTCGTACTGCAACCACAGCCCAGGTCTTTTCACTTCTAATCTTGGGCTCACTCCTTGTCCTAGGACACACCTCTCAAGATAGAATGTGAAAGTTACAGAGATGATTTGCAGGCCTCCCTCACAAGGAACCATCCATGCAATATCTCTGCTTCCTAAATTCATCAGACAGAAAGAGTATTCACTTCTGTAAGCTGGTAGAGAAAGAGTGGGCAACCAAGGACGGATTTGGGAAAACTCAGTGGAAAGAAAGGGAGGCATGTGGGAAAGATAGAATAATAATCTTGGATGAAAGACTCAGGTGCAGTGGCTCATGCCTGAAATCCCAGCCGTTTGGGAGGCCAAGGCTGGTGGATCACCTGAGGTCAGGAGTTTGAGACCAGCCTGGCCAACATGGCGAAACCCCGTCTCTACTAAAAATACAAAAATTAGCTGAGCGTGGTGGTGTGCACCTGTAATCCCAGCTACTTGGGAGGCTGAGGCAGGAGAATCGCTTGAACCTGGGAGGCAGAGATTGCAGTGAACCGAGATTGTACCACTGCACTCCACCCTGGACAACAGAGAGAGACTTCGTCTAAGAAAAAAAAAAAAGAAAAACAGAAAAAGATTCTTCCAGTAGCAAAATAACTGAAATATCTGAGCATATAAAAGAGTAGATGAGAAGTAGCAAGAAAAGTGCATCATGGAGAAAAAGGAAAAAGAAACTGAACGTGTCCTTCCTTTCCTTCTTCTGAAATACCCTGTTTCTTTCTCAATGACCACCACAATACACACACACACACCCACCCCATGTACACACAAATACATCTCTTCCCTTATCTAAATCATCCAAGGCACAGGTCTACTGACATCCACACAATGAAGCTTTCCTTCTCTGATACACACTCATCTTGCCAATCCTGCCTCTGCTACCTGTCTTCTCTGAATTCCCCTAAGACTTGTGTATCTCTTGTGGCACATTGATTTGTGCATGATTTCTTCTTCTTCTTCTTTTTTTTTTTTTTTGAGACAGAGTCTTACTCTGTTCCCTAGGCTGGAGTGCAGTGGTGCAATCTCCACTCATCGCAACCTCTGCTTGCCAGGTTCAAGCAATTCTCAGGCCTCAGCCTCCCAAGTAGCTGGGATTACATGATACCTGGCTAATTTTTCTATTTTTAGTAGAGATGGGGTTTCACCATGTTGGCCAGGCTGGTCTTGAACTCCTGATCTGAAGTGATCCACCTGCCTCAGCCTCCCAAGTGCTGGGATTACAGGCATGATCCACCGTGCCCAGCCAATTTATGCTTGAACTCAAATCTGTGTCTGGTTAGTTTTTCTGTGCTTCACAGTGACTGCCTCAGTGCATACTGAACAGACACTTGTTGAATAAATGAGTGAATGAATGGGAGGATTTTCTTAAACTAATAAAGTAAAATTATAAGCATTTATAACTGATACCACACACACAAATTGAGCAATACTGAGAAAAAAGCTTGAAAAAGATTTTACTAAGAAAGCTATACCATGCACAAAATAAAGGAACATAATATTAAGAGTAAAGACAAAAGAGTAACAGGAACCTAAACCTTACAGTGAGCTGTGGCCTGGAAAAAAAAATGCTAACACCTACAAAGCTGACTTTTCATCTTTATTCAGGTCAAGAAGAAAAGCAAGGGATGATCAGCCTGCTGCTAGTGTAACACTCACAGATAACAACACTGAAGTACCTGTCTTCTGTTTGACCTTCTTAATCAGGGAGAATTGTCCAGGAAGGTGTTGAATAGTCTTTTTTTTTTTTCTATAAAAATGAAGTTCAATGGGAGGAGAGAGAACAGAAACAGCTAGCTGCTTTAAATGAGTCTCTGATTCAGACACAGATGAGTGGCATCTCAAAGCTCTGGAAAAACTCAGACATGTGGATAGGAAACTCCTTAATCTTTGAAGAATGACGAAAAATAGAACTGATATCAGAAGACTGGAGAATAACATGTAATGGTTCAATTTTTCAGAAGGTAGAAAACAGATTTTAGAAATTTTAGACCAGAAAATTTAACATCACTCTATTATTTTCACACAGTCCTAATTTCACATCCTCATCTTTGAAGGTCGTTAAAGCATATAAATCATCCAGATTGTTTATCTGTTTTCTTGTTTTTTTTTTCCAGTTATATGTTTCAAATTCATTTAAAATTTATGTCCCAAATGGTACTTTTGTTTTCACTATCTCTTTCCCCTGCCTGTCTTGCTCCTCACACAGCCCAGTAAATACCACTGCCTTCCACTGAATTGCTCATGTCAGAGTTGGGTGTTTTCCTTGAAGCTGGCCTGTTCCTCACACCTCACGTCACCACCCATCAATACCTATTGATTCTGAGTCATCCCTTGCCTCCCTGCCCTCACAGCCAGGCCAGATAGCCTGATTTCTATTTAGTTTCTAGTCAGTAGGGGCTGCTAATTAACCTATCCACAGGATGACTTCCATGTGCTCAGAACTCTATGGAATGCAGATCTTCAGTACTAGAATAGTCAATAATCAGAATCATTTGTGTATTTCTGATTCTGATAGGGTGATAAGTGCTTCTCTGTGTGCAGGGCTATTGGAAGCACTCAATCAGTCCTCACTGATGTGAGCAGCAGATCCAGAGACAGATGGGCCTTTTTGTGTACAAGACAGGAAAATAACACAATGTTAGGATTCCTGGTCATTCTGGAGCTGAAGATGTAGCATGGTGTCCATCACTGACTGGGGGCTCCAAATCCCAAGATACTAACTGAACATTTTCAACATTATAGAGCCGTGTTTTCAAATATAAAGGATACATAAATATAAATATGAGATAATGTGTTATCTCAAAAGCCTTTAGTTTATATAGTATTCTCATAAATTAGAATCCTGATGCACCTTCAAAGTTCTGTACAATATGGTCTGGCAGACCCTACTGAGGTTGAACTTCAGGAAACTTAGAGTTGTAAAACTTGATTATTTTAAAATGTTTGAGTTCAGGAAATTAGGACAATTTATAATTTCAGGTTTTTCAGAGGGAGAAAATTTTTCTATTTCTCCATTTCCTTAACGTGTTTTATTTTGTTTTGTTTTAAATCTTATTTGTGCTATGTTATAAACTCTCTTTCTCAAAGGACTGTGACGTCTTTAAATGGATATGATAAATGTCTTGAGATCTTACTCCCTGGGTTCAAATCCTGGATGTACCACTTAGGCAAGTTACTTAATTACTTTGTGCCTCAATAGCTTTTTCTGAGAAAGAGGATAATAGAGGGGTCTGCCTTGATGTTTTGCTAGGAGGAATAAATAAGATAGTACAAGAAAGCACTTAGAGCTGTGCCTGACACACAGTACAGACTTAACATGGGTGAGCCCAATTATTTGCCTGTATTGTTATCATGTGTGGAGTCTCTGCTCTGCTCCCATTTTGCTGTCTGTCCTGGGGTAAATCGCTTAATCTCAGTGTCCTCAATAGCCAGGAGGGCCTGGACTCCCTGATCATTCCAAGTTCTGGCCTTGATTATCTGGTGAATGGAATACTCTGGCCTTCATTCTGCTCTCATGATAGCCATTCTGTCAGCCTAGAGAAGTAAATTTAATTTAGTTCAATACAATCCAATTCAGTTCAACTCATCAATTCAATTTAGTGCAAGTCATTAATTTCATTTATTCAAAGATATCTCTTGAGGTTTAAGACATGCATAACAGTTTCAGACCTATGTTCCTACAAATCTGAATGACTTTTGTAGCTTTACGTCTTTCTTAGTGGAGAGAAAATAAGATACTTTATCCCTCAGGGGCTTAAGGGTCTTCTCCTTTAAACAATCTTTAGGAAAATGACATTCACCCAGTTGCTCTGAAATGTACTTCTGATTTCTAAATGGTTCTAATTATTCCCTACTGGTGAGGGACATTCCTCGAGGCTGGCCAACCTTCCCTGGAGGGTGTAGGAGACAAGCTACTCAACTTAGGTGAAAACAAGAAGGGGGCTGTTACAGAGTTCAAACTACAGCAAAATAAACAAAGCCCCAATTATGATTCCGGGGAGGTAAATGGGCTTTTCTATTTAGTACAAAAAAATTGATAAATTGATTTCTCCTGGAGTGTTACTTATACCATAATGATTATTGGAAGGAAGACAGCTTAACAGAGTGATGCAAAAATAAAATTAGATGAGCCGTGTATCAGTAGCTGGTGGACTGCTCACCTTAAACGAAGAGTTAGAAAAACACAATAAATGGGGAGATAGGTTATTTAAAACATTTTGGTAATATTTATTATTTATACTCAGTCCTTTATTCATTTGTTATTTTCTTTCTTTAAAAGAAAGATGAGTTGAAGACCAGCAAACAAGATGATAAATTTAAGTTAATTCTAGGAAAAGTTATTTATATCTAATTGGAGCCTATTTGCTTATATGCATAAAAGACTAAATTAACACCATGTTTAAGTAAGTCAGCAACATAGGATGTTGAATCCAAAGACCCTCTAAGCATAGTGTGATCTGAGCCAGTCCATACTGCAGGCAATAAAAACAAATAAATAAATAATCAATTATTTGCTGAAATACATTATTTCTCAATTGCAAACTAAGGCAGAGTCTATATTCAGTTTACAGAGATTTGAGAAGCCGTTTATTTTACCTCACTAAGTTTCTCTGTACTACATTTTGTTTCTTTCTACCTAAACCTCCACAAATTTTTAAAAGAACTGCATTATTTCTTGCTGTATTATCTTGAATGTAAACATCTGACATGGAAATGCTTCAACTACCCTCTCCCCAACTCAAGCACTGTACTTGCACATTTCTAGAAATAAAATAATAATTCAGAGAAAATATTATTTGCTTCAGGAACAAGAACAATTTCTTTGATTTGCTCCTGTTTGACTAGTTCTCCAGAAATTCTTTCTACCAACTATGCCTTCTCTCTTACTATCATATATTTAAATCCTTTTTTATACCCAGCACATGTCTCACCCTTTAAAGGAAGTTCCCCATCCTTTGTTTATTCAAGTGTAGTTACCTCTTCTTTTAAAGAACTTCTGCAGGACTCAAATATTGCTCTGCCCATCCTATCCTTATGTTATCACGTGACAACTTGAAAAGCCTTATTCTATTTTTCTGTGTTTGTGCATGTGTGTCTTTAGGTGCATTAAAAGAGTCTATGTGTCAGGGCTGCATCCTTGGCTCTTAAATCCCAGCAAATGGCTGTATACACTGTAAGTGTTTAATAAAGATGTGTTGCCTGTAGTTACATGTTCTGGATGATGTACTGCTTTGTTTAGGGTCTCAGTGATTTGCTGTGAAGATGCTGAACTCAGGACTTTGATATAACTTTTGGCTTGTTTTCCATTTGGCACAAATGCATGCACTCTGTTGGTGAAATTACTTCAGTCAATGTTCAGGACTGTAAATACTCAGGGAAAAGGTCATTTTTGTTTCTATCCTGCTCAGAAGAAAATAAATCTCTTCTTTCCCTTTAATCTAATAAATCAAAGGAGCACTGGAAAGCATCCTTTCAGTTGTAATTCTATTTCAATGTTTTGCTCACCATATCACACTGTTTAAGAAACTGTTATGTCTGCCAAAAAGAACAGTTATTGGCCTTATTTTGCAGGTGATAGAGCCATTACCATTCACCAGACCAGTATTTAGGACATGCATACTGAATTATTTAACACTAATAATGCACATGGGACACATTAAAGTAAAAAATGGGATAAGTAACTTCATTGCAATAACATTTATTTCCTCCTGGCTTGCCCAACTGTTCTCTTTTGTTCAAGGGCACACCAAGAACTTCAAAGATGATAATCCTGGGTACCTAACTGCTTTGCTTCTTTCAACCACAACCCACTTACTCTCTGCTTTGCCTGGTCAAGAACATAGTTGTGGAATTGACTTCCAGCATGACAGTTTAAGGAGCTCTGCTGTCCTGTTCCACGGTGAAACTGATAAAAATTATAAAAACCAAACAAAAACTATTCAGAGTTTCTTGAAATGGTCCTAAGGGCAAAAGAGTAAATGAGAACACATTTATTCAAGAACATTTATTAAAACTCAGTAAAAAAAAAAAAAAAGGCAAGTTTGTGGTATTTGAACCAACACCGCTTGCTCCCTCTCTCCTCTCACCTCAGAGTGGGTGGAGACCCCACTCCAGACTGCTGCAGTAAAGAACACAGAGTTCCCTCTTTCCTAGCTCCTAACTATAGGACTTTCTTCCCAAGATAAGGAGGACTTCAGCATTTCTCATGCTTACCCCAGCTGCCTGTTGCTGAGGCTAAGTCCTGTGCAACAGCATTTAACAGGTTGGGGTCCCCTTCTTCTGACCAAGCCACAGCTGTGCAAGCAAGGCTCTACCTTGACCATGACCTATTGAGAATATGGGTCTCTGATATGATAGCTCTTGTCCCAGTTCATGAGGCAGTGAATCCATGGCAGGAGAGTGAAGTTATAAGATCTCAAGCTACAAACCACTTAACTACAAACCACTGCTCAATGAAATAAAGAGGACACAAACAAATGGAAGAACATTCCATGCTCATATATAGGAAGAATCAATATCATCAAAATGGCCATGCTGCCCAAGGTAATTTATAGATTCAATGCCATCCCCATCAAGCCACCAATGACTTTCTTCATAGAATTGGAAAAAACTACTTTAAAGTTCATATGGAACCAAAAAAGAGCCCTCATTGCCAAAACAATCTAAGCAAAAAGAACAAAGCTGGAGGCATCACACTACCTGACTTCAAACTATACTATAAGGCTACAATAACCAAAACAGCACGGTACTGATACCAAAACAGAGATATAGACCAATGGAACATAACAGAGCCCTCAGAAATAATACCATACATCTACAACCATCTGGTCTTTGACAAACCTGACAAAAAAAGCAATGGGGAAAGGATTCCCTATTTAATAAATGGTACTGGGAAAATTGGCTAGCCATATGTAGAAAGCTGAAACTGGATTCCTTCCTTACACCTTATACAAAAATTAATTCAAGATGGATTAAAGGCTTAAATGTTAGATGTAAAACCTAAAAACCCTAGAAGAAAACCTAGGCAATACCATTAAGACCACAGGCGTGGGCAAGGGCTTCATGACTAAAACACCAAAAGCGATGGCAACAAAAGCCAAAATTGACAAATGGGATCTAATTAGACTAAAGAGCTTCTGCATAGCAAAAGAAACTGCCATCAGAGTGAACAGGCAACCTACAGAATGGGAGAAAATTTTTACAATCTACCCATCTGATAAAGGGCTAATATCCAGAATCTACAAAGAACTTAAACAAATTTACAAGAAAAAATCAACCCCATCAAAAAGTGGGCAAAGGATATGAACAGACACTTCTCAAAAGAAGACATTTATGCAGCAAACAGACACATGAAGAAATGCTCATCATCACTGGCCATCAGAGAAATGCAAATCAAAACCACAATGAGATACCATCTCACACCAGTTAAAATGGCGATCATTAAAAAGTCAGGAAACAACAGGTGCTGGAGAGGATGTGAAGAAATAGTAACACTTTTACACTGTTGGTGGGACTGTAAACTAGTTCAACAATTGTGGAAGACAGTGTGGCAATTCCTGAGGGATCTAGAACTAGAAATACCATTTGACCCAGCCATCTCATTACTGGGTATATACCTAAAGGATTATAAATCATACTGCTATCAAGACACATGCACACGTATGTTTATTGCGGCACTATTCACAATACCAAAGACTTGGAACCAACCCAAATGTCCATCAGTGATAGACTGGATTAAGAAAATGTGACACATATACACCATGGAATACTATGCAGACATAAAAAAGATGAGTTCATGTCCTTTGTGGGGACATGGATGAAGCTGGAAACCATCATTCTGAGCAAACAATCGCAAGGACAGAAAACCAAACACTGCATGTTCTCACTCATAGGTGGGAATTGAACAATGAGGACACTTGGACACAGGGTGGGGAATATCACACACTGGGGCCTGTCGTGGGGTGGGGAGAGGGGGTAGGGATAGCATTAGAAGATATACCTAATGTAAATGACGAGTTAATGGGTGCAGCACACCAACATGGCACATATATACATATGTAACAAACCTGCATGTTGTGCACATGTACCCTAGAACTTAAAGTATAATAATAATATAAAAAAGAAGACTTCAAGCTAATAACTCCTTCCACTGACTGCTTAGCTCCTGGAGTGGTGGTCTCTGAGAGAAGCTTGCCATTTCTGAGCCCAGCTAAGAGATTTTGACTTGGAGGAGAAGCAGGCTATAAAACAGATTACTGGTCATTTTTCCCCCCAAAGTAACTGACTTTGTTTGCAACAAAATGTGGAGTTTAAGCCTAAGAGCATGCTTGAGGACAATAGAGGTTATGGTGAAAGGCAATTGGGAAATTCATTGAGTTAAAGAAGCTCTAATTTAGGCCAGCTAGATAGAACAGAGTAAAGCATACAACTGGAAGGAGCCATCTGGGAGTCAGAACAAATATCAAGCACTAGCCTCAGAATGATTTCTTTGAAGAAGCCATGATCTGATTAAATTAATTTACAGAGGAATTTATGCCCCAGGGAATTGTTGAGAACAATAGCACTGTCTGATTGCACTTGGTGAAGTGGAACTTCACCAGCTGAAGTTCGTTTGTGTGGTCAGGGAAACTGGAAGAGAGCCCCATCTATACTACCATTATCCCAAGTGACTGAGCAATCCAAAGCTATACCTCCTTGAAGAGTAACATTAGAGGCTCTCACTAAAGTAACCCACGAAGTCACTAAATAAATAAATAAGTAAAAATAACAAGCCATATAAGGGGGAACCAATATGCAGAATGCTACAATATGTTATTTAAAATGTGAAGTTTTCATCAAAAAAGTTACAAGCCATGAAAGAAACAAAGTATGACCCATACACTAGAAAGAAAGCAGGCAACAGAAACTGCCAATGGAGTGATCAGATGTCACATTTAGTAAAAAGAGATTTCAAAGTAACCATATAAATATATGAGTAAAGGAAAACATGATTAAGGAAATAAATAAAGGTATAATAGTATTGCATCAAATAATGACTATCAATGAAGAAATTAAAAATATTTAAAAAATCAAATAAAATTCTAGAGTTGAACAGTAAAATAACTAAAATTTTAAAAAATCACTAGAGAAGCTGCATAGTAGATTTGAACTTGGAGAAGACATATTTAGCCAACTTGAAGATAGATCAATAGATATTATTCAAGCCAAAGAACAGAGAGAAAAAGGAATGAAGAAAAATGAAGGAGCCTTAGAGAAATGTAGGGCAAAATTAAGTACACCAATATAAGCATAATGGGAACTGTAGAAGGAGATGAGAGAAAGAAATAAAAAAAGAAGAAATAATGCCTGAAAACTCAAAAATATTAAAAAAAATAATGCCCTACACATCTAGGAAGCTTGATAAACTGCTGTAGGAGATAACTTCAGGAGACCCATAGACAGACATATTATAGTAAAAATCCTGAAAATCAAAAACAAAAAGAAAACCTTGAGAAGAGTAAGAGAAAAACGACATTACTTGTAAGGAAATCCAATAAGATTGTCAGCTCACTTCTCTTTGAAAATTTTGGAGGACGGAGGCTGTGGGATCACATATTTAAAGTGTTCAAAGGAAAAAAATGTCAACCAAGAATGCTATATTAATATAAACTATCTTTCAAAAATTAAGGCAAAATGTTTTCCAAGATAAATACAGACTCGGAAAACTTGTTGGTACCAGATGTGCTTTATAATAAATACTAAAGGAAATTCTTCAGACTAAAGCTAATGTCCCCTAATGGTAATTTGGATCTACACCAAAAGTGGTATTTAAGTAATCTAAAAAGACACTATAAATACATATTTTTCTCCTTTCCTCTCTTATCTGATAGGAAACAGAGTTATATAGGCATAGCAATCTCTCTCACTCTGTCTTGCTCTCTCTCTCACACACACACACACAAACACACACACAGTGGAATTAATCTATCAAAAATCTGAAGCTTATCCTCATGAGATAATATGTATATGGTAAATCTTACAGCAACCATCTCAATAACAAAATTTAAAAATGTAGTAAAATATCATTAAAGAAATTAAAGAGCAACATTAGAAAATATTCACTTAATGAAAAAGAAAATAGTGAAGAATGAATAGAGAAAAAACAAGATGAGACATAAAAACCAAATGGTGAATGTAAATCCAACTATATCAGTAATAACATAAAATATGAATAGATTAAACAATCCAATTATAAGGCAGAGATTTTTTAAACTAAATTAAATACAATCCAACTATGGTTTTGAAGGGACACACATATTAGATTTTATAGCACAAATAAAGAAGTATGTCATGCAAATAGCAACCACAGGAAAGCTAGAGTTGCTTAAATAGCATCCAACAGCAAAAAATGTTACTGGAGATAAAGAGGAATATTTTATAATATTAAAAAGTTAATCCATCAAGAAGATATAGGAATGATAAACATATATGTACCTAATAACAGAGCACCAAAATAACTGGGGCAAAAAATCAACAGGAATTAAGGGAGAAATAGATGTCAAAATAATACTTGAAGATGTCAATACTTATTTTCAATAATGGATACAACAACTAGACAGAATATCAAGTACATAAAAGACTTGAGCAATGTTAAATCAACTAGACCTAACAGACATGTATATAGAAGAGTTAATTCAACAATAGGAGATACACATTCTTCTTAAGTTCACATGGAACATTCTCCAGGATAGACCATATGCTAAGCCATTTAAAAAAAAATTCAATATTTTTGATTAAATAGAAATAATACAAAGTATGTGTTCCAACTACAATGAAATGGAATGAAAAATAAATATTAGGAAAAAATTTGGGAACTCACAAATATGTCAAAATTAACCAGCACAATACTCAATAACAAATGGATACATTTTTTAAAAAAGGAAAACAGAAAACACTTTGAGATGAATGAAAATTAAGACACAACATACTAAACTTACGGAATCCAGCTAAGGTCATGCTTACAGAAAAGTTTATAGCTATAAATACCTGTATTTGAAAAAAATATTTCAAATTAATAACCCAACCTTCATCATAAGATCCTGGGAAAAGAAAAGCAAATTAAATCTAAAGCAAGCTGAAGGAAGGAAATAATAAAGATTGTAGTTGACCCTTGAACAATGTGGAGGTTAGGTTTACCAACCCCCATGCAATAAAAAAATTCACGCATAACTTCGAATCCTCTAAAACTTAACTACTAATAGCCTACTGTCAACCAAAAGCCTTACTAATAACATAAACAATTAACACATTTTGTATGTGTATCGTATACTGTATTCTTACAATAAAGTAAGCTAGAGAAAATAAAATATTATTGAAAACTTTTAAGAAAGATGGGATATGTTTACTATTTATTAAGTGAAATGGATCATCATAAAGGTCTTTATCCTTGCCATCTTCACATTGAGTAGGCTGAGGGGAGGAGGAAGACAAGGGGTTGGTCTTGTTGTCTTGGGGGGCTGGCAGAGGTGGAAGAAAATCTACATAAAAGTCGCCCCACATAGTTTAATCCATGTTGTTCTATGGTCAAGTGTCAACAGAAATTAATAAAATAAGGAATAAAAAAACGACTCCCAAAGCTAGTTCTTTGAAAAGATTAAAAAAAGAAGACAAACTTTAGATAGAATGACCAAGAAGAAAAGATAGTAGACTCAAATTAGTAGAATCAGAAATGCAAGATATGGTATTACTACTCACCTTAAAGAAAGAAAAATAATTTAAAGGAATATTTTTACAAATGCCCACCAATAAGTTAGATAATTTATAACTTAGATAAATTTGGAAAATCACTGGAAAGACACAAACCACTGAAACTGACTCAAGAAGAAATATATAATATAAATAGATTGTGTAAACTGAAGAGATTAGAATTAGAAGCCAAAAAACTACTTGCAAAGAAAATGCCACATCCAGATGGCTTCACTGTTGAATTCTACCAAATATTTAATGAAGAATAAATACCAGTTATTCACAAACTCTTCCCAAAAGTAAAAAGAAAATACTTTTGCACTCATTCTATGAGGCCAGTGTTACTCAGATACCAAAAGCAGACAAAACATCACAAGCAAATAAAACTACAGACTAGTATCTCTTATGAATGTAAATTCAAAAGTCCTCAATAAAATGCTTGAAAACTGAATCCAGCAACATATCAAAATAATTATATATCATGTTTAATTAACTGAGTTTTATTCCAGGGGTGGCAAATTTGGTTTAATATCCAAAAATCAATTAATGTAATATATTACATCAATATAAATAAAAACAAAAATCACATAATTGTCTCAATTGACACATGTAAAGCTTCTGACAAAATCTAACACCTTTTCTTGGTAAGAATACTTAACAGAAATAGAAGGAAACTTCCGCAATCTGATAAAAAGTCATCAGTGAAAAAACCACCACTAACATCACACGTATTGGTGAGAGACTGGATGATTTTCCTTAAGATCAGGACCAAGACAATGATGTGCACTCCCACTACTTCCATTCAACACTGTACTGAAGGTTCTGGCTAAAGTAATTAGACAAGAAAAAGTAATAAAAGGCATACAGACTAGAAAGAAGTTAAAGTAATTCTATTCACAGATGATATATTCCTGTATATGGAAAGTCCTATGGAATCCACTAAAAAATTATTAGAACTAATAAATGAGTTCAGCAAGTCCCCAGAATACAAAATCAATATACCAAAATCAATTGTAGTTCTCTGTACTTGCAATGAACAAATTAAAAATAAGAGAAAAATTTCATTCACGATAGTATTATAAAAAATGAACTTAGGAATAGATTTAACAAAAGAAGTACAAAACTTATATCTTGAAAACTATAAAATAATTACTGAAACAAAATTAAAATAGATGGGAAAATATTACATATTCATAGGTCAGAAGACTTAATATTGTTAAGATGGCAATACTCCCTAAACTAGTCTATAGATTGAGTGCAATCCCTGTCAGTATCCCAGCTGATTTCTTTGAAGAAATTGACAGGCTGATTCTAAAATATATAAGGAATTGCAAGAGACTCTAAATAGCTACCATCCTGAAGGAGAACAAAGTTGGATGATTGTACTTCTGACTTCAAAACGTAGTAGAAAGAAATAGTAATGAAGAAAGTGTGATACTGACACAAGGATAGATATATAAGTAAATGGAACAGAAATAATGAGAGTCCAGAAATAAACCTATATATCTATCTTCAACTGATTTTCAATATGGTCCCAATTGTTTAGTAAGGGACAATTAAATATTCACATGCAAGATTGAAGTTGGATACTTATCAAGCATCATATACAAGAATTAACTAAAAATGGATAAAAACCCACAGGTAAGAGCTAAAATTATAAAACTCTCAGAAGAATGCATAAAGATATAAATCTTCTTAATCTTGGATTTGGCAAAGGATTATTGGATATGACACCAAAAGCACAAAAAAAGAATAAAAAAATACATTGAATGTTATCAAAATTTAAAACCTTTATGCTTCAAAGGACACCTTCAAAAAAGTGAAAATGCTCACATAATGGGACAAAAATATTTGTAAATTATACATGTGATAAGGGATTTATATCTAATAGAAATTTAGGGAAGAGATATAAATGTCCAATAAGCCCATGGAAGATGCTTGGCATCATTAGTGATCAGGGAAAGGCAAATAAAAACCACAATGAAATAGCACTTTATACTCAAGAGGATTGCTGGAATCAAGAAGTCAGATATTAAGCAATTACAATGATGTGAAAAAATAGTAAACCTCATACACTGTTTGTGGGAATGTAAAATGGCTCAGCCACTTTGGAAAAATAGTCTGGTGATACCCTAAAGGATTAAACATGACTCAGCTATTGCACTCCTAGGTATACACCAAGAAAACTGAAAACATATGTCAGCACTAAAACTTGTACACAAATGTTTAAAACAGCATCATTCATCATAGCCCAAAAGTGAAAACAACCCAAATGTCCATCAACAGATGAATGGATAAACGAAATGTGGCATATCCATACAATTAAATATTTTTCCACCCTTAAAATAATAGAGTACTGATACATTATAATTTGAATTAACCTTGAAAATATCCTAAGTGAAAGAATACAGTAACAAAAGACTTCATATTGTATGATCCCACTCATAAGAAAGGCCAGAATAGAGAAATCTATAGAGACAGAAAGTAGATTAGTGCTTGCTCAGGGATGAATGGAGGATGATAGCTAACATGTATGAGTTTTTCTTTTCAGATGATAAAAATGTTTTAAAATTGACGGTGATGGTTGCACATATCTGTGAATATACTAAAAGCCATTCAAATGCACACTTCAAATTAGAAGATTATATTGTATGTGAGTTATAGCTCAAAGCTATTTTTTTTTAATAATGCAAAAGTAAAAATACCAGTGGAATTCTAATGCTCGTAATTTCTGGAAGGTGTTCCCTTGGGTGTGTGGGGTATGAGATAAAGGTGGTAGTGGGAGGTCGTCTGTGCAATAGCAAGCTTAAAATTGTAGGCTTTGGCAATAATGGACAAACAATAAATTTAACTACTCACATGATCTTAGACAAATCATTTAATTTCACTGGGCTTCATTTTTCATTTCTAAAACAAGGGGAAGGAGGTAGTATATACTGTCTCAAGCTCATCTGGCAATGTTTTCTAATTTGAAGAACAATGCAGATTTTCACAGGAGACTTGGCCCACATAGAACTTTAAAAAGGGATTTTGGTGTCTACCATCTATTTTGGGTTGTACATAGTACCTTTCTCAACCCTTCAGTTCCTTTGGGTGTATATGGAGACCCATTTGCCAAAGCCTATTTTCAGTTAGCTACATTTTACTAAATCAGAGTTTCCTGAAGTGTGGAAGGTAGAATACTTATGAGTTATACAAAATTGGACTGCCTCTGAGAGCGTTTATTTTGTATGTGCATGTGAATCTCTAGAATGAGGGTATAGCACGCAGCATTTTCCAAACCAAGCTGACCATGGAAGACCTTTTAAAAATTTACTTTTTATGGAGTGTCATGAAATTAGGGTTGTGAGGCATATACTTGGAGAAATGCTAAAGTGCCAGCCTTTAAAGGTAAAGATTTTTAACTTCCAAGAATTTTTTTTTTTTTTTTTGAGATGGAGTCTCACTCTGTCGCCCAGGCTGGAGTGCAGTGGCATGATCACGGCTCACTGCAAGCTCCGTCTCCTGGGTTCACGCCATTCTCCTGCCTCAGCGTCCTGAGTAGCTGGGACTACAGGCACCCCTTACCATGCCCGGCTAACTTTTTGTATTTTTTAGTAGAGACAGGTTTTCACCATGTTAGCCAGGGTGGTCTTGATCTCCTGACCTCGTGATCAGCCCGCCTCGGCCTCCCAAAGTGCTGAGATTACAGGCGTGAGCCACCGCACCCAGCCCGAAGAAATTTTATGTTTCAAATGCAGAGTATTTGAAATTAGGGCAATCTTTAAGGCTCCAAGAATTGATTTATTAATGGTGGTATTGTGACAAGTAGCAGAGGATATATCTGGGGGCAACTGAGCCAGCTTAGTGCCTCTCAGATTGTATTACTTAGGGAACTATGGATTTGTTAGGGCAGCTTGGGCCTAAATAGGACATCACATCTGACGTAGTTTGGACATTTGTCCGCACCCAACGCTCATGTTAAAATATAATCCCCAATTTTGGAGCTAGGGCCTGGTGGGAGGTGTTTGGGTCATGGGGGTGGATCCCTCATGAATGGCTTGGGTCATCCCCTTGGTGATAAGTGAGCTATTGGCTTGAGTTCACACAAATCTGGTCGTTTGGAAGTGTGTGGCATTGCCCCCGCACCACCCCACACCCATTCTCTCTCTTGCTCCTGCTTTTGCCATGTGATGTACAAGCTCCCACTTTGTTTTCTGTCGTGAGTAAAAGCTCCCTGAGTTCTCCCCAGAAACTGAGTGATATCAGCTCTATGCTTTCTGCACAGCCTGCTGAACTATGAGCCAATTAAACCTCTTTTCATCATAATTACCCAGTCTCAGGTATTTATTTATAGTACTGCAAGAATGGCCTAACACTACAAAAATTAGCCAGGCATGATGGTGCGTGCCTGTAATCCCAGCTACTCTAGAGGCTGAGGCAGGAGAATCCCTTGAACCCAAGAGGCAGAGGTTGCAGTGAGCTGAGATTGCACCATTGCACTCCATCCAGCCTGGGAGACAGAGCGAGACTCCATCTCAAAAAAAAAAGAAAAAGAAAAAAAAAAAAGGTACAGTTCCCCATATCTAGAAATAAATCTTAGAAAAGGCTATGAGGTCATGATAGATCAATAATTTTTTTTCCTGAACTCTATGGGATTTTTAAAATACTATCATCAAGGTTCATCTAATTCAGTGAGGAGCATTTAGGGAGCATTTACAGTGATTCCTGAGCCTCCATTAAGTACTCCATTTTCACATGGCGTTCACTTCTGCTAAGCCTCTACATCTGCAGAAGATTAGCTACGCAACCTGCTGAGAGTCAGTTACTTCTGGGCACCATCTTCATAAGAAATGTGTAAAAGGCAAAATAAAGTTGGAGCCAGCCCTGATACCGCCCACTCTATAGATGGGCATACATATTGCTCAAACAGCTCCTTGACATTAGCCAGCTTTTGATTACTTTGTAATTTATTTCTGGAAATTGTCATCACATTTACTTTTTAGTCCTTCTATTTATTCACAACCCCACTGATTGAATCTCTCTTTCTCTCTCCTCCTCATGGAGTAGTTGCTTGTACCCATCTGTGTTAGGCTGTTCTTGCATTGCTATTAAAAAATACCTAAGACTGGGTAATTTATAAGGAAAAGAGGTTTAATTGGGTCATGGTTCTGCAGGCTATACAGGAAATGTGTGGTGCTGGCTCTGCTTGGCTTCTGCGGAGGCCTCAGGGAGCTTTTACTCATAATGAAAGTTGAAGGAGGAACAGGAATCCCACATGGCAGAGCAGGAGCAAGGTGGTGGGGAGATACCACACTTTACAACAACAGGAGTTCACGGGAAGTCACTGACTATCAAGAGAACAGCACCAAGCCATGAAGGATCCACCCCCATGACCCAAATACCTCCCACCAGGCCCCACCTCCAACAACGGGGATTATGTTTCCATGTGAGATTTAGAGGGGACACACATCCAAACTATGTCACCAACCCTGACTGGGTGCAGGAGAAGAGTGCAGTGCTAATCTTCAGCTTACTATATATGGGAGACAAAATAATACATAAGTTCTGTATTAAAGATGAGTCCAGAATTTTACATACATAAGTGCTCAGATGAAGAGTTTAGACTTTTACTTTAGGAGTTCAGAGTAAAAAGAGGCCCACTGTGTCTTTTTTTCCTTGTTCATACAAAGAATGGGCATGTTAAAATCAGGTGTATAACAGATGTCAATTTCAATTCTGATACTGAGCTGAGTGACTTTGGGCTAATTCTTAAATTTTATTTTCCTTATTTCCAAAATAGGGACAGTAATAGCTACAGTGCAAAATTGTTGGGCAAGATGCTATAGGTGGCATGCAGCATAGTGACATAGTAGGACTTATTAGATGTTTGTTACATTCAGTCTTTCCTTCTAGTTATTATTTGCTTGTGAAGCCCTTTCATTTATTCTTTCAACTCATATATGTATTGAGTGTTTACTCTGTGCCGGGGACTATTCAACATGTTGAAATCTTTGCCATCATTCAACTTTAGTTCTAGTTTCTAGTGGTGGGGAGGAAAGTAAAGAAATGAAAACATTCAAGTTGTAGTAAGTTTATGTGCTATTATAGTGGAGTGGTCAAAAAGACCCTTCTAAGGAGGTGGCATTTGGGTAGAGACTGAAAAGATGAAAAGTCATCTCGTGTCATTTCATCATGCTGAAAGATGTGAAGAGGAAAGAGAAAAATAGATCTAAGGTAGGAAAGAGCCTAGTGTTTTTAAAGAGTAGAAAGGGGTCCAGGGTGACAGGAAGGGGTCAAATCATGGGGTGCCTTGTAGTCATGGCAAAGCACATTAGCTCCACAAGGAAAGATATTTTGTCTGTTTTGTTCACTCCTGACTCTCTGGCACCTCAAACAGTGCCTGTCATAGTAGGCAGTCATAAAACATGAGTGTAATAAATTTTATTCTAAATGAAGTTCTATGTAATTGGATGTCATATGCTTTTGAAATGTCTCTCTAGCTGCTGCATAGGGGATAGACTGTTAATTCAAGTGAAACAACGAAATGGAAAAGGTAGGGGACATTAGAGTAGCCCAGGTGAGGGATGATGGTGAATTAAGCTATAGTGGTGGTAGGGGAGATACGGATAAATGAAGACTTTGGAGCTATATTTTATGTGTCAAATCCCCACCACCTGTTGATGGATTGGATTTGGGAGTGACAGTTTGGTGACATGTGCATTTATACAGATGATGAAGGCTGGGAGAAGAGATTCTGTGGGGCTTAAAGGAAGGCAATTAAGTGTTACTATTTTCTATTTGTTGGTTTTGAGATGCTTGTAAAAGTCAAGTGGAGAAGTCAAGGTTTCAGTTGAATATTATATGTCTTGGGCTCCATAAGGCAGTCAGAAATGGCACACATATTCTGAATGTAGGTGATATTTAAAGCTGTCTGGATGAGCTCACCATACAGAGAGAACAGATGCACAACAGAAGAAGGTTCAGGAGGAAGCCTGGGAACTCCAACATCTAGAGGCTGAGAAGCAATAGAGAACTCAGCAGAGGAGATCAAAGTTTTGCCTGAGCTATAGGAGGAAAACTAGTGTGGCATCACGGACACTGAAAGTCAAAAAAGGAACGTGTGTCAAGTACTCGAATGGTCACTGCATGGAGTGTTCCTGAGAGGCGTGTAATGTGAACACAGAAGTGACCACAGAATCTGCCATATGAATTCAGCACATTCCTCTTATATTCAAAGTTGTAAAATGTAATATAACCACTGTACAAAACATATGGAAGATAAAGAGAAATTTTTTGGTACCTGTGACGAGAAGAATTTTCAGCTCAGTGGAACCATGGAGACAGAGCCAGATTGAGTGGGTGAATAATGAATGGGAATTCCTGGGTAGAAATGGCATATTAAATAAACAACTATTTGTTTCCTCCTGAAACTCCACTGAGAAGACAATAATGGAATTTGTTTTTTAAATGAATAAAGCAACAAGGACAGAAGAACAAGAGCAAGAAAATTTTAGGATTGCAAAGATGGAGAAATGTGGTTCTGGAACTAGTACTGACAGCATCCCAGAAAGCTGAATTAAAATCTGCATTTCACAATATATTCCTCTACTTTGCAAGCACATTAAAGTTTGAGAAGTGTTACTTGGTAGACTCTAGAAAATGGAAGCCAAAGTGATTTATACTGCACCATCCCTAAAACACTCAGGGACTGGAGGCACTGGTATCTCTAGGAGTGGGGCAGGGGTGGAAATCGGGTAAAATGGATAGAATAAAGAGGATTGGTGGAAAATATATTTAAAAGGCAGCCAGACTTTCCCCTCAGAACAGTCAGGGGAGTGCCCCTACCCACCCAAGCAAAACCCCAAAGAATTATTCTTTAGAGAGCATAAAATAGGGAGTTTCTGGACTTGAGGATGCCAGGTGCCACTTACGACTGTTGGATGCTGAGACCCTAGTTCTTTTCCCAACCACCAGAATGCTGGTAGTCAGGACTTCATCCTCCAGTAGGAATTTGGAAGAATCTTCTCCAGGAAATTCAACCAGCCCGAGTCAAGACATAAAGATTCTGATGCAGCAATTCCCCAACAAACAGCCTAGCTGTTTCTTTGGCCGAGGTTCTTAAATCTGCTGCTGCTGCTATTGTTGCTCTTCTTCCTCCAGAATCTTACCCCAAACATCTGCTTCCAGAGCCACTTTGTAATTTTCCTATCTGACTAGCATAACTGTTTGCACTTCTTTCCCCTTATTTCTAGTATTTGTTTGGGGGAATGAGATGCCATTCAAAGACTGTGTGTTCTTATTAAAGGAGTTCAGCAGATTTTCACAATCAGGGGCATGATAAGCAATTTTGCTACTGTTTGCAGGATTCCAGATGACCTCTTTGCTGTTCATCATAATTGTCATATTTTCTTTCATTGCTTTTCCAGTTTGTTTTCTAACTTAAAATAATGTTTCTTGTTGCATTTTCTACTGTCCTCTCCAATGTATTTACTTAGAGAAATGCTGCACTGCTTGCCCACAAAACAAACAGCAATTCATTGAAGGTTTCTTCCTTTCCTGCCCTGACGAGAAATTAGCTTTGATGGGTACATGGTAGTGGCAAGGGTTTGTTGTTGACTGTGGGTACCTGCTCAGGCTGTGATCTGATGGTAGACAGTGATCATTCTTTTGCATTTAATTTGTTTTTCTACCCTAAAGCTAATATAACCATGCCAAATAGTTTGAAATTTAGAGGACAAGGAAATTACTTATAAGTTCAAGAGCATTCTGTAATTCCTTATTACTGCCCCCCTCATGCCAAAGCAAAATGTCTTAAGGTGTGTCATTTTTGGAGGGCTATGGCCTTTGTTAAGATTAGCTCTGGTCTTTTACTAGATTCAGGATCATCCCAGCTGCTTTGGGGGAAGCTGGCATACACAGCCAATTGACGGGTAAACTTTTACCCAACAGGCATAAAATAGTATTTATGAATACAAGTAGTTTTGGAAAAATGGTGAAGTTGGCAAAGAAAACAATGCAGCCTACATTTCCCTTTGGTGCTCTTTTCTACCTTCTGTGTTAACCTCCTTTATCCAAACTGAAAAGATTGAGTCTCTTGTATTTTGACAATTTGTAAACTTTTAGTCAAACTTAAATATTTGGACGCCTTTCCATTGAACCCTATCATTAATTTGCTGATTGTTCATTATATTTTAGTTCAGGTCTGTGCCCTTCTTGTAAGATAAAACAAGGATTTGCTAGCTTTAAGGCAATGGAGTATTTTGGAAGTGGCCCTATATAGCCCCTGAAATCATCCCACGGTGGTCAAGAAGGCAAATCTAGATGGGACAGGCCAATGGCTGTCTTCTCATCATCTCTGTTCTGGCATCAGGCAGGCAGGTATCCATTCCTTCTAGCTCTCACAATCTATGATTTCAGATTGCACAAAGCAACATGCAATTAGTTGTCAAATTAGTGATTTCGACAATGACTATTCTGAGTTCTGAGAGAGATACTGATAGTTGCAAGTAAGAGCAAGGAAAAACATTGTCACTGCTTGTTTGAGATCTCTTTTGGCAACTTCATGAGGACAGGGATCTTGCCTTTCCTATTGATTGTTTTCTCTCCAGTGCCTAATATAGAACCTTGAACATATATAATTAATAAATATTTGCTGTTCAAAGAAAACTTCATGAAAAATGAGCATGTTTTCTTTGGTATCAAAGGTGAGTAATATTGGAGTAGGAGAATATATTCAGGCTGGAGAAAATAGTAGTACTTGAGTAGGGGAATATAAAACATATTTGGAAGCTGGGGAGTAGAAAATAGCACATAGAGCATAGGGTTGAGAGGATGGAAGAGAAGAGATGAGATAGAAGAGTTAATCTGAGGCCAAAAATACAGAGGATCTTAATGCCAAACTTGTGACTTTGGATTTTTGTTCTGAATTTGGGCATTGGTCCCCACAGAGGAATTAAACCAGGACAAGATCTCAGAGCAGGGATCTGGGAGGGAAGAAGATGGAAAGCTCAGAGACCAATTCAGAGGCTACTATTGTGAGAAGACGAGGAACCACAAGAGGCAATGCCATCTTCTAGGGATGTAATCCTATCTTACGAACCAACATTTTGTAAACTTTCTTAAAGGGACAGAATATTTGAAACCAAAACCACTTCAGAAAGTCCAGTGCTCAAGGATGTGGCCCTTTCATATAAGGGGACTTTCTTTCTCAAGTCCTTATTCCAAGAGAATTCAGGAGGGATGCAGTGCTCAGAGACCTGTCAGCCCCTGTTTAGTTATGAAATCATTGCTGGAGATAGGATCCCTCATAAATTCTTTGTTTAAAACCCCTCAACAAGTTGAAAATATCGAGAGAGAGAGATGTTTGTGTGGGGTTTTTCCATGCTGCATCTCAAAATAACAGAACTGTTCAGCCCAAGGGAAACATGCTCACTCTCTAAATCCCGCAAGTGAGATCAGAGGAGCGTAAGGATTACACAGCTGCTGGAATCTGACGCCTAGAGAAAGCCTATTGGTTTGGGCAAGTTTGGTGCCTGAAGATGCTTGTAAAATCGAAGCATTTGAGAATTGAAAATATCTCAGCATCATTTTACATCAAACTTTCATCAATCTACTGATGAGTTTTCTCTCAATATCCTCAATTTGTTGATCTTTCTGTTGCATCGAAACAGTTAAACTTTTGAGGTCCCTATTTCTTAGAAGTTTTCATCAAGCGTGCCATTAGAAAGATACAAAAATGGGCTCAGCTGTGCATTCTTCATGGTTTCTGACACAGGACTCTGTGATAACTTTATGTTGACTCTTGCTGAAAAAGGTCTGAGAGATGAGATGCAAAAAAGGGCTCATGTTACTCTGAAGACTAAAAGTATAATTGAATTCAAGTGCATAGCACGGGTTTGGCTGCTTTATTCAAATATTATTTTACATATCCTTTGAAGATTTTCAGATCAGCCAGCCTATTTCATACGAAAGAACAAGGTAATGGCATGTTCAGGTCAGAGATACGAAACATGCTCTGAGATACTCCAGGGAGAGGTCAGATTAAGAACAAACATCCATATCTCATTATAATCAGATCCTAGGCAATTAAAAATAATTACTCTCTTTCCTAGCTGACCTTGTGGGCTATATAAGCTAAAATCTAGTCTAAACAAAGCTAAATTGGAGAGTCTAAATGTAAGCGCCTAAAGAAAAAGTATAGTCCAATCAACCACAGTGGCTAGATAACCCAATTAGTGGCTTTGGAGAAAGATAATCAAAAGTTAAATGAATTTCCCATTTGCTGCCACAATGTCCTATTTCTGAAGCATAGGCTTCTTAGAGTAGAGGACTTGGGTGAGGAAGGATAGCATGCACCTTTAGGTAAACAAGGGGGTTTTATCATCACCAAGCAAGTGCAGTTCTCTGCTATCAAACCCCTACTCTTCAATTGCTAATAATGACTCTGTAAATTATAGCTCTTAGCCAATTCTCAGGATAGAGTTCATCTTCTACTTTAAAGGATTCTTTCCCTGCAATGTAATTTCCACTTTTTCTCTTTCAAGGTACTGCATTCTATAGCTGTTCCTTTAGTCATTTTTTTTATTCTTCTGCAGGGAATATAAACCTCCCTTTCCCCAGCCCAATTAAATTCCAAATGTTGGACATAGACATATCATTTCTCACAAAAGTAGGTGCAGGATTTTATGTCAAGAGAAGGGATTATGTATATATTAGTGTGAACGCTGTGCTGTTTGTTTCTGTCAAAGAAGTATCTAAACAAGGCTATAGGAGACTCCAAACATGGGCACTCAGGGCAATTTGCACAGTGGGGTGTTCAGTTTTGATAATCAGAGAGAACTACAACAATCCAAGTACATCTGAGGAATATAGAAAACTTAAAATTCAGGGTCTAGAATCTGACCTTAATTGGCAAAAATTATACTTTTTGAACACTTCTGTCTGGTTTAAAGTGATTTTGTTTGGGCCAAATCACTTTCCTCTTTTCAATATTTTTGTTAGGTATAGAGAGGCAAGTATTATCACGTAAGTCAAGAGAATTGAATGATGTGCCTAGAGTATAGAATATTCAACTTTTAACTCAGTAGACCTTGTTTCTAGTCAATGTCTCTTTCTTTCTGTATAAATTAATGGATTCTGGAATGACACACAGGAATTTTCTGAAAACAAACACATAAAAAAGCAAGGAAAATAAGAAAGCTATCCGATCCTATACTAGTTCACTGCAGGAGAAAGTAATAATCATCTTTTATAAGAATTCTTTATTCAATACTGAGGAGCAGAGCAAATAAACAGATGTAATTCCTCCTGATTTATCGAATCATTTGTACTACCTGTAATTGAGCATCCAGAATACACATCGTATTGAACCAGACACACTAAGGTGTACAAAGGAAATTTTCACTACAGTTGAGGAAATAAGACACACATGAAAAATTAAACGCAAGGCAAGATTAAGTGTGAAATGAACTGCACCAGTGTTTGAATGAAAGCAAGTTTAAATAAAGACGGAGTGGTAAGGGGAGACTTCATGAAAGAGGCAACCTTTAAGCAAGATTATAATAAAACTGAATTTCAAGAAACAAAGAATAAACTGAGAATAGTACAAACAAGAGGCATAACGTAAAGACACAAAGAGGTAGAAATGCACAAACTATGCTTGAGCCTTGTGGAGTAGGCTCCTGTTGGAGAATAAAGAGAGGTAAAGTCAGAAAGATGAGCTATTGAATGTTTTTGAACTGGGAAATCACAACATGGTGGCAGTGGTGTTTTATGGAGAAAATAGAATGACGGTGTGCAGGCTAGTTTGGAGAAAAGAGGGATTGATAAGAAAGACATAAATTAGGAAGTAATTATATAATCCAGGATTTAGATTGCCAGGGCCCAAGCAAAGATAATGGTAATTTTTTTAAAAAAGTATTATTATTAGTAGCAGAAATATGAAAGGAACTTGTAAACTGATTAGATGGGTCACCAGAAAAGTTTGAAACCTATATGATGAGGAGAAGTAAACTGTCAACATTCAACAAATGAGGAAGTTAGGAATGGTTTTTATAGTTTTGTAATCCATTGTTTTATCTTCTCTTTCTTCACCTCAGAACAGGTAATACCTAGTTACCTCATGGTTACCTATAGTCTATACTTCAGAACCATCTCCTTCATGAGAACACAGCACACTTTAAAATACCTACTTGTCAGGCACAAAGCAGTAAAAACCCATCCAAGAGTCCTTTTCTAGCTGTGATATTGAACACTGAATTTGAGAGTCAAGAGGCCTGGGTTGTGGTTCAGACTTTAGAAGGAATTTATCCTGATGGCTGGGGTTGGATAGACCAGCCTTTCCCAAAGCGAGCTCTGTGGAATGTTAATCCTCAGAATACTCTTAGAAAAGTGGCTCAGTTTGCAAATATCAAAAACTCTGTTTCACTCTTAAGACATCACAGAAAGCCTTGGTAAAGCAAAGGCTACCCTTTTTGTACACGATTGATACATCCCTCTGAACTAAGGACCTATTAAACAAAGACTAACCTAGACACACTTTAAAATTCCTAATAATAATCTGTGGTTATGGAATACGGAGATCTAAACCAGGATGAAAAAATAAGGAATGTAAGGCAAAGAAAGAAAATAAAAAGAGGAAAAGATAATTTGATAATTAGAAGTAAATGCTAGTGAAATGAGATTAGAATGAGATATGGGAACTTGCTATAAGGACAAGGTTTAACACAGGCAGCCTATAATATAATCCCAGGACAGGTTTCCTTAAGACAAGAATGACCATCAATAGACCCTTTTCTTCTTTAGTATTATAATCATCTGAACCTGCTGAAGAAAAACATCATTGCGTCCATACTGTTGCCTAGACTTCAAATTTCAGATGTAGAATGGGTGTTTGCATTCTCCTTAGGAATTCTAACTGCAGGAAGAATAAAGTAAGATCAAAGGCACTTTTCTAGATCCACTGACTGCCTCTAGGTGAAGCTGAGTTTCTAAGATAAGTCAGAAACCAAAATTCCTTTGACTATAGTCAGAATGAACCTGCTCCCTGAGTTCTTGACAAATATGGACAGCGTTAAGGGACACATTTTCTTACCCAGAAAGTAAGTCCATGGAGATTAAGTGCTAGATACCCTGGGAGGAGATTATTCTTAAACAAATGGGAGGTTGTAAACTACCTCAGAGTTATAAAGATCTTTATATCAATTTTCCAAAATCAGTCTCATATCTCTTGACTGACTTGGTCCTCACGAAAGCCCTCTGTGGTAGATAATTTTTGCCTAATATTTTACAGTTGAGAGCAACATTATTATCATCAACAACAATAACAACATGAGAGATATTGTGCAAAGTGTTTCACCCACATTGTCTCATGTAATCCTCATAGCATCTCTGCCAGTTAGGCACACATGGTGATTTCCATTATACAGCCAAAGGTCCAGATAACAGAGCTAAAATTTAATGGAACATCCTGGGTTTAAACTCAGGTCTCTCAGATTCTAAACACTATACTCCACCATCTCTGACTCATCAGAACCAGCTAAAGGCTGCCCGTGAGTGACCCTGCTCCCCTAGTTTAGTACTTTCTCCATGGTGCCATGGTGCCATGGTGCCTCAGGCTGCATAAACCCCACTCAAACCAGTAATACTTAACCCACTCTCTCAGCTATACTCTAAATCAGAAGTGGGCAATACATAGTCCATGGGCCAAATTTGGCTTGCCCCATGTTTTTCTATGGCCAGTAAGCTAAAAATCTTTCTCACCTTTTTACATGGTTGAAAAAAATCAAAATAATGCTTTTTTTTGTGACGTGACAATTATATGAAATTCAAATTTCTGTGTTCATAAATAAAGTTTTCTTGGAACATGTCCGTGTTCATTAATTTACATGTTGTTTATGGCTGCTTTTCTGCTACTGTGATAGAGGTGAGTAGTTGCAAGAGATGGTATAGCCCATAAAGCTGACTTCTGGTTTAAAATGTAAAGGATTACTCTTTTTTTTTTTTTTCAGAATAAGAAAGGTATAGAGTCAGATGATGTTCATTTCACATGGCATGCAGAGGAGATATAAAAGATTCAAATTTGGATCCCAGCTCTGCCATCCAGGAGCTGCAGGGATAACTGCCAGAGCTACTCAACTTTTTTGTGCTTTGGTTTGTCTTATTTGAAAAACAGAGCAATAATTCCAAACTTGCAGTTTTTGGTGAAGTTTTAATGAAGTAGTATGTACAAAACATAGTGCATAAAGCAAATAGTAGGAGCCCCTTAGTAAATGAAATCTACTTGCCTGTTGATGGTGCTTCTGTTCTTTTAGCATTAATATCAGCATGTGCAGATCATAGGAAATTAGCAATCTTTCATGATAGCTGGAAGATGTATCAAATGAAATGAAACTGCTGCAAGGTGAATGGAATGATAGGATAAAAATGTACATAGTAAAATGTAGGAATTGTTTTCCACCCGGTGAGCCTGAGTAACAATGAAGCTTTGACATGTTGATGGATTAAGCAATTGCAGTCAATGAAGTCCAATAATCCATCCACCTACACCTCATGTAATCATTAAAGTTAATACGCAAACTTGGAAGATTGTAAGGTGAATTAGAGATACTTAGTTGAACAGTCCATTTCATCCCTCTTCTGCCATTTACTTAGATAACCTTGATTCACTCTTTTTAAGGAAGCAAAAATAAAGGTAATTGATCTTTCATTCTAACAGTATGTCTGAGTTGTAATTCACTTGACATTTTATCTGCTCTTCAGTGATTAACACACTGACCTCAAATAATTTTCCTTTTTTAAAATCTAATAGACAAAGCAACATTTCTCTTCTCACCTCAGTACACCTTTCCAAGAAGATTGCAAAGCCAAACTCTAAGATGGTCCAACTCAAGCCCTACCAATGAGTGTGCAGAAGACAGAATCTTCTTAAGACTGGGTATTTGAGAGAGCTTCCAAAGCTCTTAACTATACTCATTCCTTAGGTGGAGGAAAATCCTAACACCTGGCAGGAACTTTCTTTCCTTTTCTTAGTTTTATGCAACTTTGTCCTCTAATACGTACACTGAAATAAGGAATTGACCTAGAGCTAGCCTTTGTCAAGAATGTGAAATTTGTTTCTGGTGCTCTGTTCATCACACTCTCTCACACAGTCTCTTTCCATACTATCTCAACATCTCATGCTCTCTTTCCTTAGTTGCAAAATGCTCTTGGCCAGAGATGTGTTTTAGTCATTTATAGCTTAGCATTACTTTTTTTCAAAAATTCATATCCTCTCATAGTAATTCATACAAATATACTCCCTGAAGCTTTAGGGTGTGGGGGTGGATTTTCTTTTCTTTCTTCTTTCTTTTCTTTCTCTTTTTCCCTTTTTCCCTCCATCTTTTCTCTTTTTTGGCCTATGTTTTCTCTGCAGAATGAAAAAAGAAAATCTCTCTTCTGATAATGAGATTTCAGAAAGCAGACAGGCTAGTGTGGAATCACCCTAAAATTAAAACTTGTTTGGGTCTGTTTGTTTTATCAACTGGATGACACTGCTTGACCCACATGGAAACATTGGAAAAAGTGGAGTAGGTCCAGGAGAGGTGGAAATTAGGGTGTAGGGGGCATCTATATCTTTTAGTGTTCACAACAATTCAACCAAGCAGGTTGTACTAAAATGGCTTCAGAAATGAGGAACTTGAGGCTCAGAAGGGGTTAAGTAATCATTGAAAGTCACTTAGGAGCAAATGACTTATAGGAGCTCAGGTACATTGGCCTTCTCCTGTGCTTATATTTACCTAATAAATCAGACTGTCTTTGTGCATGGGCACATTCTTCAGCATAATCAGGAGTAGCTGTCTAATCTGAGACAGTGTAGCCAAAACACAGAGCTGGCCAGTTATTTTCCCTGCCTCTGCAGCTGCCTCTGGATAAGGACTGAAGACTTGAGATGTTAAGGGGAAATGTGGCAAACAGAATCAATCAGGTCTGCAAGTCTGCAACTCATTGTCCCTGAGTGAAAATCTGAAATGCAACACCAACATGTTTCAGTGTCAATATGGCAATTGGTGAACTAAAGAGATGACCACCTTCTTCAATTAAATGCAAATCATCCACAGCTTTAAGTGACAAAGGTTGAAACAGGCTTCTGTTTAAAATCCTTGCAATAAAAACACAGAGAGTATCTAAAATCCCTGAGTCCCAACTTGCCAGTTCTCAGGGGAAGCAGTAACTGAACAATTACTTCAGGCTTCCCTCACTGTTGCTCTAATGGAGTCAGTCACAGTGGGTTGGGAAAACAAAACAAAACAAAACAAAACAGTAGACTGTGAGTCAAAAGGCCTGATTTCTACTATTGGCTCCATCTCAACTCATCACGAGAGTTTGGAAAATCCTCTTTACTCTTCAGACACCAGATTCCTAATTTGCAAAAGAAAAAGAGAGTAGGATGGTGTCTAAATTCTTGGCCAACTCTAGGAGTCTACTTCCTGTTAAAATAGTTGAGTAAATTTCTAACTTATTAATCACACTTTTTTCCAGTTGTGTAAAAGATTATCCTGTATTTCTCCCTCTCTCTGTGTCTTTCCTATCTTTCTTTCTTTCTTCACACCCTTTCTCTTCTCTACCACCTCCTTTTTACCCCCAAAAGCAGAATCGCAGTTCAGGAATTATTTGCTGCTGCCTTCAAAACGACAAAGACTATGGCCTTTTAGATTCAGTGTCCTCGGGAGACATACCTTGTGTATTCTGCTTAGATCAAAGCTGCCTTTCTGCCTCCAATTCTGGGTCTCCTAAGTTTCTCCTTTGCCTTCATTTTCCTTTTCTAGTTCCACTAAAGAGTGTATGAAACCCAAGAGCAAATGTATTGAAAAGACAAAACTTTTCCCTTTGCCTTTGGATTCGGGTTCTCTGGCACTGCCGTTCTCTGACAAATGCTGATACAAACTCTCATCTAAGATTCTTGGAAAGCCACAGGCAGGAGGGTTGGGCTGGGGAGTTAGTTGTTTTATTCAGGACTTCGGTCAAGGGGCAGAAATATTTCAGTCTAACAGATATCAGCCTAATGTAAAAATAATAATAGTACGCAATGCACAAATGCCAGCCATGCAGTTGTTCCCGCTCCCTCTGATACTCACAGTTCAACAGCATTCCTCGGGAGGTCAGAAGGAATCTCTGTCACCTTGCTCTCTTGGCAGAGAAAAACCCTGTTAGAACAGTGACAGATCCGATGATGACATCCTGAGCCCAAGCTCAGGAATGCCAGCAAAGAGACCAGGAGCAGGGCCATAATTATGCATCCATCCACCTGATTTCTTCCTGCATTTGCAGAGGAAAACCTCCACAGATCTCAGAAGCTCCACACAGTGCCCTTATGAGAAGAGATCTGACTTGAGAACTGGTAGGGTCACGTGACCCACCAAGGGATGCTTTTTTTTTTGTTACTTCCAGGCAAGATAAGCTACTCTGTTTTCCTTCAAGATTGGGTTTCTTACACCCTGACCTAAGGCACACAGCAAATAGAACCATTAGGCATGTCTGGAATAGTTTGTATTATTTCATTGCAAAAGGCTCCTTGCTGTTCACCATTCTCTTCTCAACAGAGTGACATGATTGACTTTCTCCAAAAAAGACACAACCCACAATATGAGACATCACTAAGAGGGGTACTAATAAGTGAAGGGCTGGGACCTTCAGTCTTCAGCATCAATTTCTTCAACCAGCCCACCTGAGAGAAAACCAGCCCTTCTGGGTTGCATTCAATGATCCTCTTTTTTTGCTGTAATTATGCCAAAAATGGCACTATTCAGAAACAGGCAGGTGGGTTAGCAAACCTTAGGCAGATTTCCGTAGGTGGGAGGTACTTCTGATAGGGTTATCTGTAGCGATAATTGACTGAACTGAATGATCTAAGAAATGTGCTATGTTTCCAGTGGGGATTTAGTAAATGCCAGCACATCCACCCCCTCGTGCATATCCTGCCTGCCTTCTCGCATTTCCAGGCTCTGAAGATTGCCCTTGCCTTTTGGCAGTTGGCATAAATGAATTTATTTAATCTATGCTTTTAACTTACTTTTAAATGTTCCCTGAGGTGACAGCCCAGCACTTTTGTTGGCACTCCCCTCCTCGATGGTGAGGGATCTGAGGAACGTTTGGCAACACTTTTAGAAAAGTGGCTTTCTACTTTCAATTCTAGAATCTATGAAGATTAAAAGGCAGAATATTCTCTAAGATCCTGCCCACAACTTATTACCTGCTAAAATTAGTTTCAATACTATCTTTAGATAATTAGTTGCATAAAATTGAGCTTCATGAAAATGTTAAAAATACATACTTATCCCACCCCTCCTTCCCTCTCCCCTGCCTTACCAAGGAAAACCATGTAAAGAATGATTAAATTATTAAGAAAAAAACAGAAGCAAGTGATTTGGGGGGCAAAGTTGATCCCTAGATTTTTCTGGGAGCAACTGGTTTATTCTAATTCTGGAATTGGCAGACAAAGGCAGTAGCTATATGAACTTCATATTTTTAACAAATTGGCTAACATGAATGGTTAAATTAGTTTGTTCAACAACTGATCCAAGGAATTATAGTCTTTCAGATGTAGAAGGAAGTTAATTCAATCAACCAACTAATGCTTAAAGTTTAAGTATTCATATTAATTTAAACGGATTTTCTCATCTGTACTTGAATAACTCCAGTGACAAGAAACTCACTACCAATTAAACCTTTTACCCAATTCCTCTGCCCCATAAGTCCCCTTCTAGCTTTTGGAGAGCTCTGTAATTAGTCTTAGTATAATAAGCAGAAATCTTTTTAAAATTGAGATTTTTATTTTAAATGCTATGTCGTATTCACAACTTATAGGTAACATAAATGTAATTTATTAAGCATAATAATGCAACAAACAATTGTGGGCTGGAGAATAAAGGACATAGCCAGTCCTGTTGCATCTACTTAGTTGATTTTCCTTTATTACCTTCTTGTATTCCTATGCCCAAGGTGACCATTAATCTGAATTTTGTGGTTATTATTTCATTTGTTTTGTAAAATTAATCTTGTCACGAAATGTATCTCCAAAGAATATATTATTTAATTTCTTGCTTGTTTTTACATTTTTAAAAAGTCTATCAGTCTTTTAGCAGTATTTTGCTGCTTACTATTTTACACTAACTAGACATTTTAAAGAAATAACCACGTTGTTATGTGTACCTGCAGTTTATTAATTTTGTACCTGTTAGGTATACCTGTAGTTTATTAATATTATACTACTGTATGATATTCCATTGCATAAATATACCATAATTTATGTTTTCATTCTCCTGTAATTTTTAAAATCCTGAGGTTGTGAAAATATTATTTTATATCTTCTCTAAAATTTTTTAGTTTTGCTCTGCACATTTTGGCCTTTGATCTATTTGGCATTGATATTTATGGGTGTGAGTAAAGGACTCAATTTGTTTTTTATCTGATGGCATAATGGTTTTATCCACATGGATAAACATTTGTCCCAAAACCATTTATTGAATGGCCCCTCTTTTCTTTTCTCACTTGTAAAACTACCTTTCTCATATCTCAAGTAACTATTTTGCATGGGTTTGTGTCTAAGCTTTTTTGTATTCCACTGTTCTTTTTTCTACATTACACCAATGTTATACTGTCTTAATTACTACAACTTTAAAGTAAGCCTTGATATACTGTAAGAAAACACTTCTATCTTATTTCCTATAGGAGTATCTTGCCTATTTTGGACCTATGACTAAATTTTAGAATCAGATTATTACACTCCTTGAAAACACCCTGGTATAATTTTGTTTGGAATTATATTGATTATATAGATTAATTTGGGCAGAAATTATCACCTTTAAGATAACAAGTCTTCTTATCCATGAATATGGTATAGCACCATGTTATTTAAGCCCTTCTTTGATGTCTTTAAAAAAAGCTTTATACTTTCTTCCATATATGTCCTAATATCTTAAATGTGTTTCCTGATGACATCTTGTTTTATGCTGTTATAAATGAAATCAATATTTAAAGTCACATTTTATGTTTGTTGTCATACTGTAAAAATGCAATTAATTTTGGAATATTTATCATATCTAAATTACCTTATTACATTTTCTTTTTTTTTTTTTTTTTTTTTTTTTTTGAGACAGAGTCTTGCTCTTTCACCCAGGCTGGAGTGCAGTGGCTCGATATTGGCTCACTGCAAGCTCTGCCTCCTAGGTTCACGCCATTCTCCTGCCTGGCTAATTTTTTGTATTTTTTAGTAGAGGTGGGGCTTCACCGTGTTAGCCAGGATGGTCTCGATTTCCTGACCTCGCGATCCACCTGCCTCGGCCTCCCAAAGTGCTGGGATTACAGGCATGAGCCACCATGTCCAGCCACTTATTACATTTTCTATGCAAACAATTATCCATATCTAAATAATTCTGTGTATGTGTGTGTGTATGTGTACAGAGTTTCTTTCTTTTCAATTCCTTCCTCCCTTCCTCCTTTTCTTCCCTGACTCCAACTTCCTTTTCTTCTCTCTCTCCTTCTTCCTCTCTTTCTACTCTTTCTTTACAATAATAATTTTTTTTGTTTGTTTTTGACATGGAGTTTCATTCTTGTCACCCAGAGTGGAGTACAGTGATGTGACCTCGGCTCACTGCAATCTCTGCCTCATGAGTTCAAGTGATTCTCCTGCCTCAGTGTCCTGAGTAGCTGGGATTACAGGCACCCACCACCATGCCCAGCTAATGTTTGTATTTTTAGTAGAGACAGGTTTTACCATGTTGGCCAGGCTGGTCTCGAACTCCTGACCTCAGGTGATCTGCCCACCTTGGCCTCCCAAAGTTCTGGGATTATGGGTGTGAGCCACCACCCCCGGGCTACAATAATGATTATATACTATTAAACTACACATTTCCTAATGCTTTATTTAGAAATTTTGCATCTATGTTCATAAGTTATTTGTAACTTAATTATGAGTAATTTTTAGTGCATAATTAATTCCTAAGTTTTCTTTCTCATGTTGTCCTTGTATAGTTTGGTGGCATGGTTATGTTTGCCTTATAGTCTGAATTGGGGTATAATCCCCCTCATTTTATTCTTAGGGAAAAAAAACTGTTTCAGATTAAAGTAATCTATTCCTTTAAAGTATGCCTGTATTTGCCTAAAAAACCATTTGAGCCTTGGTTTATATTTGTGTGTATATATGTGTGTCTGTGTGCATGTTTGTGTGTGTTAGTGTATGTATGAAAATTTAAACATATTGATTCAACTTCTTAATTGTTATTAGATGATTCAGGCTTTCTATTTCTTCTTAAATTTATTAAATTATATTTTTTCTAGGAATTTTTCATTTTATTTAAGTTTTAAAATTTACTGTCACAAAGATTTTTAGTATTCTCTTTTTAAATCTATTCTAAACAATTTCTAGTCTTGTTTATTTCTGTCTAGTTTCTTTTCATTAATCAACCTTTCCAAAATTCTCTTTATTTTTCTTGTTCTTTCAAAGAACGAACTTTTGCCTTTACCCTTTGCTGATCCAATTCTATCTTTATGTTTTGTTTCCATGATTTTTGTGCTTATTTTTTTCCTTTTTTGTTGTTCCTTTCTAAAATGTTTTATGTCAGATTATTAGTTTTCAGCCTTTCTTCCTTTCTAATAATATACTAAAGCTGTAAATTTTTCTGTGATTTCTGCCTTGGCCCTCTTCTACAAGTACTGATAGGTAGATCTTTCATTACAATTTATTTTTAAATATTTCTCAATTTCCCATGACAATTTCTTCTTTGGCCCATAGATAATTGAGAGGTGTGTTTTTGAAATTTGCGAACTTCAGAAATATTTAAATTTATCTTTTTTTGTTATTGACCTCCAACTTAATTGCATAATGGTCAGAGAATGTTGTCTGTGTTGATTCTATTTTTCCCCCAAACATGTTGAGATGTGTTTTATGGCTTAGGACACAAGTTAATTTTTACAAATACTTAATGTGAGTTTGAGAAGAATCAACATTCTCTGTTTACTTGTTTCCAGGTTCTATTTTTGCCCCATAAATTCAGCTTATTTTCCTAAAATCTATATATTTACTAACATTTTAAGTTTTACTTAAACTAATTGAAGTATTTCTGTTGAAATTTCACATGATTCAGATGATCCAAGTCTCTACAGTTCTGTCAGTTTTAGTTTTTCTTTATATATTTCAAGGCTATTTTCTTTGGGCCATGAACATTTAGAATGGTATACCTGGTGAATTAAACCTTCTATCTTTTGTCACATCTTACTTTACTCATAATACTGCCTTTTATCTTGAAGTCTATTTTATGTGATACTAATATAGATATACCAGCTTTTTCTACCTTTGTACTTTCAACCTTTCTGTGTCTTTATGTTCTAGGCATGTCTTTCATAATCACTTAACTGAATTTTGTGTTTTAATCCATTTCTACAATCTCATTCTTTTAACAGGTGAGCTTAGTCATTTACATTTTATTGCTCTATATAATATTGATCTATATAAATGCTTGTTTTTCTACTATGCAACATGCTTTCTATTTGTTCTAGTTTTACATGCTTTTTTTCTTTTATGCTTTTTGTTTTATTTGTTGAGTTTTTGTGTGCTGTTTTTTTAAATTGCTTTTTGTTTTCTTGTTTTATTTTGTTTCATTTACTGTTTTGCAAGTTTTATACTTTCTTTATAAATGTTTATGGTTACTCTCAAATTTTTATCTTTGACATTATGCTTTTACTGTATACTTATACCTTTTACTTAATGCAGTTTAATTTTATCAGTATTCTAACTCCCCTTCTAATAAATACATAAACTTTACATTGTTAAGGTTATTTGCTTGTCAGGTAACATGCATTTATTGTTGTCTAGGATCTTAGTTTTACATTATTATATACCCTCATTATTTTATACATTCAATATTTGCTTAGATTCCTTGCCACTCTGCACCGTGTCACTGGAGCTCCTAGGGGTTTATTTTCCTTTGCCTTTGCAGATACTGTATTGCAAAGCCTTGAGAAGCATTGTGTATAACCAAGTATAATCTCATTCCAAAAAAAGGACCCAAGTAATTGAAGACAGCTAACTTCACAGATATGTAGTAAATGCTCAACAACCAGCTCTCCAGAAAAAAAAAAAAACTCATTTGTAGCATTCGTTAATTTCCATGGTGTAACCTCTCCCTCTGCAGCTTATATCAAGCTACCCACTTGATGCCAACCAGCCTGCAAAATTCCCATTTAGCAATCTGTTCTTGTGAGCTGGTAGGAGCTGGTTCCAGCACATCACCAGCTATTTTGTACTTTTTGAATCATCTTTTTTACTTGTTGAGGCAATCTCCAATTCCTTCAGCCATTCCTTATCTGACATAGTTTTAAATGTGCTGCATTTTGTCTGGATTTTCATTCTAGAATAACCTCCAACCTCAGTTGCTTTACCTCAGGGACTAGAACTTACAGGGTTGTTCTGAGTTGTTTAACTCTATCTTAAGTTATATGAGCTTTATGAGAGTCTGGCCAGACAGAAAGTGTTTCAGGGCGTGAATATATACGGCCTGCTCTCTGAAGCAACTATCTGGAGTTGCATTCTTCTTCCAGAGTGAGGAGAAAGGCTACTCATACTAGAATTAGAGAATTGGGCATAGCAGTTGTGGCAACAACGTTTGGCTGCAGTATTAGATGCAAAAGGGGGAAAAATAACTCCTCTGATGTAAAAGGGAATCATGTATAGAAAACGAGGCTTTAACATCTTAGCAGGAGATTCGTGGTGATAAACTGGAATTAAATGCCTTATTACTAAGTGTTCATCCCTTAAAAATTATGTGGAATACAGATCTTTTTTCTACCTCTGTAAATCTCCCACCTGACCACCTTTATTCTTTTAAACTTATCACTAGCACTCCTTGCGTGTCCTCACGGTTTTTCTACTTTATGAAGAACTTCCTTTTGAGGTTATTTTCTAGTTATTCCTTATTTCAGAGGACCCTTTGCATTTGGCACTGCCTTCAGGTTGCTCAGACTTCCATAGGGATTAAGAACTATGCAAACATTAGGTAGTGATGATTATGATGGTTGTGATTATGATTCACATCTTAGGAATCTATCTGTTAGGAATTGTATTGGAAAGTCAAGGTCCATTTTAACTTCATGATTTTATAACTTAAAGTTTCCTAAATCTCAAAGATCTCAAATCTCAACAGTGAGGCAGTAGCACATTTTTACACCACAGGGCTAGAGGACTAAATAGTTCTTTCAGGCAGATTTTATTTCTTGGACTTTCATGGTTTCATAGAACTGTATATAATTCTTAATCAGAGAAGACTTGTCACCGGTTAGATAATTGAACTGGTTTATAAACAAATCTGTGAAATTAATTTCCGGGTCAATTTTTTTTTTTCCTTTTTAGGGTAGTCATGTGAAGGTAAGGTCTCTGGGGTCAATTGGAAAACACCTGTGTATCTATTTGGCTGGAAAGAAAGCCATCCTAACAGTGGTGAAAGTTGCTATATAAAAAATAAAATCTTACAAGTAGGAGTGCAGAATGAGTCGAGGTAGGGACATTTGTACTGATATAAGATGTACTGATATAAGATGATGTCACGCCTGTAATCCCAGCACTTTGGGAGGCTGAGGTGGGCGGATCACAAGGTCAGGAGATTGAGACCATCCTGGCTAACATGGTGAAACCCCGTCTCTACTAAAAATACAAAAAAATTAGCTGGGTATGGTGGTGGACGCCTGTAGTCCCAGCTACTCAGGAGGCTGAAGCAGGAGAATGGCGTGAACCTGGGAGGCGGAGCTTGCAGTGAGCCGAGATTGCGACACTGCACTCCAGCCTGGGGGACAGAGCAAGACTCCATCTCAAAGAAAAAAAGAATGTAAGATGATGTTGTTTTCTTTCTCATGTATTGAAACAGATTTTTATACTTAACAAACAACACCAAATCATCGTGTCTGAAAACAACCAGTATTCATTTTATTTGTGATTCTGGGGGCCAGCAGTTTGGTCTGGGTTCAGTTGAGCAGTTTTAGACTTGACTGTGGTTAGCTATTGAGTCAGCTGGGATCTGGCTGGTGCCAGATGACTTCACCCGGGATAACTTAGCTGTGCTTCACATTCCCCAGCAGACTGCCTTGGTGGTATTCATCTGATGGCATTCCAAGAGGCTCACAACTGTCATACCATACATAACTTTTGCTGTGGTCTATTGGTCATACCAAGTCACAAAGCCCAGACCAGATTCAAGGAGTCAACCAGATTCTGTTGACCCCACCTCTTGAGGAGAGAAACACAATGTCACACTGCAAAGTGGTGTGCAAACAAAGGTAGAAATAAAGACAGCCACTTCTGCTAACAATTTACCACAGGTACCCAAGCACTTAGAGGACATCGTTGTCCATGCTTGGTAATACTTGCTTGCTTTATTATTGTTTTTCAAAGTACAAGTTAGGCCAACCAATAGAGAGACTGACAACAATAATGTTGAAGACTCATCTTTAGCCTTTAGAAATTTGTTCAATTACTGACTAAGCATGTTGCTGTCCCAAGAGGGAAAATAATGTAGGTTGGTCTTTTTAAAATTATGTCATTATGAAGGGACCAAAGACATTTATTCACCATTCAGAAATTCTTATTTGGTAGATTTATATTTATTTTAAAAAACAAATTCCTTTTCTATTTAACACATTATCCTTTATTTTTGATTGTTTCTGTGAATGTAGTGCAGGCATACTATAATATTATAGGCTTTAAAATGTATACTATGAGATTTATGGCAGGAATAAAAATTCCTTGTAATATGGTGAGACCATAAAGATGTAGCTTGTGAATTTTTAGTACAACATGATCATCTTTGAACACTAAATATTTCCAGTTAGCATCCTTAAATTCACGTTATTATTAATATTAGAACCTTGTTCTTTTACACATTAAGCTTTCATATTTTATTGCTTTATCATATAATTTATATATTATACCATATAAATTATACCACATAATATAAATTATTATATTATGCCGTATAATACAAATTAAGGATAGAACATATAGATAGAATTAGATGGGATTATGTAAATGTACCAGGATATTATATAGGAGGCTAGCATACCAGCTCTACAACCAGCCACACCTGGCCTGTTGGGACATGGCACACCTTTAGCTTACTGAGACAGGACAGTCATGTAAGCCATAATATTAATGAACCCTCTTGGGCTGAGCAGTGCACGACCTACACAATTGCACCTGGCTGTCTGCTGGTGATGAGTGCTGGACCTGTGGAGGGTAAGCTCATTGGATACTGGCAGTGGAGGCTGAGGAGAGGCACTTGACAGAGTACTCAGAGTGTTGGGAGGAGGTCAACAACCAGCAAAGGAAGGAACAGTATGCTGGAGTTGGAGATCTGGGCTCCAGTCATAGCTTTGTCATTATTGTAGAATCTCAGGACATTGCAATTATGTGGAAGTGTATTTCTTCTTCTCCAAAATGGGGGTGTGAACACTTACAGGGTTCTCATGAAGACAAAATGAGAGAAGCATGTGGAAATACTGTAAGAGAGACTGGTGTGAATGTATGATATTATTCTCCTCACAGCTGTTGTCATGAAAGGGAGAAGTAGACTGCTCATCACTGCAAAAGTGGGCCTTTTTCATGGCAATTTTTCAGTTTGCTTACGTGGTGAAGGGGTGTACAGACAACTCTGACTATATGGATATTTGGACCTCCACGCCACTGACCATGCCTGAGCTGTCTGCCACAATTCTGCCATTGGCAACACATACCTTCACTACCTGCACTTCCCCTTTTGAACCCATTCTCCCACTCAGGACTTGAGGAGGTCAGGGCTGACCTGTTGCCGGCAGAGTGAAGATTCGCCTTCTTTGACTTGTCCTTGACCACTTTGGATAACAAGTGAAGTGTATGGGCCAATTTACACAACAAAAATGTTACTGTGAAAACTTATCACAGGTGGAGGAAAAATGTAATTGTAAGCTTGTTGGGGAATTTAGTGCTGCTTTTAGATGAACAAAGTAGATTCTTAAATTCTCGTATTAATTTAATTTCTTGTAGAGAGAAGTCTTGGTCTCTTTTAAAAATAAAATGGAGTAAATTTGCATCACATTTTAGTTGTAGCAAATGATCTATAGGTGACTGTTTTTATCCCCACATGTCTAGATTTCAGAGTAAGCAGAAATTGAAGGGGGGCATGTTTGGGAATTGGGGTACACTAATATGGAAATCATATGTCTTATGTTTTGACATAAGGAGCCAGTGGGAAGATGGGGAGCAGTAGTTCCAGATTTGACCAGGGAAAGTTTTCTAAAAATCTCAGGGCAGATAAGTATTCTCAGGAATACTTCTAGTAAGACCAGTATTAATATAAATCTATACCCAATAGCTGCAAAAGAAGTCTGGCCCTAGGAGTTGATGTGTGTCAGTCTAGGATACTGCCCCTTCCCTTGGAAAACTCAAACATTTAGCCATGATAACATGACTGAATCATATAACATTCTTTATTTCACAGGCATATAATCAAATTAAAGTGTAGCACCATACTTAGTAGCTAACTATGTATGCTGTAGTGCTTGAGGAAACACTGATTTTAAGCTGAGCTGGCAGTGAAGATAAATAGATTTGGCAATTTTCTAGCTGATCTGGTTCTTGCACTCACTTAAAGCTCTCAATCAAACTCCTAGTTAAACAAAATATTTTAAATATGTATATATATGCAGCATATACACATATTCAACACATAACAACATCTCAGGGTAGGGTCATTGTTTATGAAAGCAGGAGTGTCAGTTGTCAGCAACACAGCACTGCAAGCTGAAAATCCAAGGCCTATTTTCTATTTTTATACTTTGGAATGAAGAAAAATAATACTGTGTTTCCATTATTTATGAACACGGTTAAAAAAAGAGAGAAGCGGTGAAATTTCACTGCTTTCAAAGAATAATTTATTTTTATTCCACACAGGGCCTCTAACCTTTCCTCATAATCTCCCCTTCCCTGTGGATACCTCAGGCAACCCTGGTGGTGTGAAATCTTGGCTCCTGCTGGGGAAGGGGAAAGAGAGCTGGTGGGCTCTGTCTGGGAGTGTTCACTGAGCTTGGGAGGCAACCGATTAATTGATCAGAAATGTATTGAAGGGTTGCAGGCACAGCTGAGGTATAAAATGGAGACTTTGTCCTCAAGGAATTTACTGACTCACAGGAGAGTTGAGAGCAATGTGTATAAAAAGAGGAGCCCATTTATAAGATATGGAGAGTCACATACCTAAATTCTTCAGAATTCAGATTTAGGCTATGAAACAGCTTCTACTTATTTTGTGCTAATTTTGTGCTAGACATCAGGCTAAATATCTTACATAATCTCTGATCCTCATACCAACCCTACAACGCAGCTCTGATTATTCTCATTTTATGGACGGAAAGGGTGAGGCTTAGAGAGGTGAAGTGAATGTGCCCTAGGTCACACAGCTGGTAAGTGATAAGCCCAGGCTTCAAACACAGGTGTGATGGTTTTCAAGCCAGCACCCACTCCTTGGGGGCAGCTCTGTCCTAGAAAGCCAGGGCAGCAGGGAGATGGACTGAGGGACCGGGAAGCAGGAGGCTGAGGCTGGTTGACTCTCAGGCTGACACTGACTTCTGCAGGACTACACAGCCACCCTTCCTGGGGAGAAGAGTCCCTCCCTCGGTTGCCTTGGTGACCCAGGAAGACTATGGTCCCTCTTTCGTTTCTGCCAGATGGTCCTGCTGAGTCATTCCCACCTCATCGTGGCTAAATTACCTGCCTTAGTTCTATATTTTTATTTCTGTGGCTCTGACATAATGGGAAATAGCTCAGTTTTAATGTTAGTTTTTAGAGTGAGGTTTCTAAAGAAATGATTTAACTTACCTTGTAAACCAGAACAATTTTGAGAGTGAAAGGAGACTCTGTTAGTAATTACTGCCAGGACTATCCAAGGCATCCAGGACTTAAAATCATTCTACCAATATGGGATCAAAGGATATAGTTAACATGGAAATGAGACCTACATTATTCAGACAAGAACATCTTTAGGGCATCGAGCAGCCAAATGGAAATGCACTCCATTGACAGCAGTAGTGGTTATCTGCTGCCTGATGTTAGGGTACAAATTTGGGCAGCTTAGTCCTCAACCTTCACCTACCCCTTACTAAGCCAAGGCAGCCCTGATTTACTGTGTCAGGGTGACATTGTTTTGTGGAAACCTCTTGCCTACTGCCAAAGTTAGTGAATTTGCACCGTTCTAACTTACAGGATTTAAATAACTTCTAATCCTTGAAGGCCTTTTACCTCTTTTCTGCTTAAAGTTTACAAATTGGACTGCAACCACAAATACTGAGGTTTACCCACATGGAAATTCTGGCAAGAATCTGAAAGAAATCACATACTGACAAGCTGGGCTCCAAAAGAAAGAAAGGAGGTGAGGCATGAGGAGGGAAGAATAGGAGGATGGGAGGAGGAAGGGAGGGAGAGAGGACAGTCTAGGTGATTTTAAACCAACATGATCCAGGAACATCTTCCAATATGACAGTGGCCTTCTAACACAAGGCTTCTCTTTTCAATCCCTGACCCTCTTGTCATTTGTTCTTTTCAGGTTGACAAATGGGTGTTGGTTTATGACAGCATCATTGATCAAATGACACGTTGTCTTGTATTATGTCTAGTAATAAAAAAAGACATAAAAATGCTTCTTGGAATAACTAGACAGTGTCTATTTAGATAGTAACTTCCAGTCCTAAATCTCTCTGGGAATGAAAACAAATTCCATTTATCTAAAACCAAGGTGTTTTTCATTACTAATGCTGAAAATAATGCTTACTTTGAGATGAGAGGGTCGTCAACAATTTTCATCAAACTACCCCGATGAGGGTGGAGTTTTCCAAAGAGAGCCTCAATAAGGTCAACGTTTCTTTGGTGTCTCTTATTTTATATTATAAATGTATGCAAATTTTACATTCTCTTTTACAATAGAGTCATGTTTATTTTACTATCAAATTTCTCAAAATATTTTTAGTAAGAGGTATGTGCAGAGATGAAAAGATGAGCCATTTTTATTCTGCAGCTTCATGTTTCCCTTTGGCATCATTCCAGGCCCTTCATTCTCAGAATGTGGGGATGAAACCACCCCAGAGCAGCTGACAGAAGGGAAGAGTTAATTATTTTAAAAGTTATAAACATAGATTTTTGATGATAAAAGTCAACTGTGAATCTGGAAATACTAATTTATTTCAAAGCTTTAAAAGTAGTTTATTAAACTAGAAGCACAGTATTGAATAAAGAAGTTACTCTGATGATATTATTACACATATTAGCTGACAAGAAAGACAGGGAGAGGATATACAGAGAAAAATAGTCTACTAAAGTCTTTGTACGGACCAAATAAAACCTGTAGTGACTCTTTTCTCCCAAAATATTCCATTATCCATAAGTGTTCCCTTGGTTTTTATCAGAAAGATAATTTACAATTTTGAACTTCAGGATAAGTAGAAGTGAAATGAAGTCATAAAACTGTATGTGAAGATTTTTTTTTTTTTTTTTGAGATGAAGTCTCACTCTATTGCCCAGGATGGTGGGCTGAAGTACAGTGCTGCTCACTGCAAGCCTCCACCTCACAGGCTTAAGTGATCCTCCTGCCTCAACCTCCCAAGTAGCTAGGACTACAGGCATGTGCCACCAGATCCAGCTAGTTTTTAAATATTTAGTAGAGATAAGGTCTTCCCGTGTTGCCCAGGCTGGTCTTCAACTCCTGGCCTCAAATGATTCTCCCACTTTGGCCTCCCAAAGTGCTAGGATTACAGGTCTGAGCCACTACACCCAGCTGAGGACTTAATAACTCTGAATTTACCCTTCTCTTTGCTGGAGACTTGCTTTTATTTCTGAGGTAAAAGCAGATGAGTATGAACTTTGGCATTCATGGAGTAGACTTAAAACAGAAAACAGATGTACTTTCAAACATATTGATTTTCTGATAAGAACAATTAACCTCAGTGTAAATCTGTTGACATAATATGGTTCTTCATTATACATTACTGTCAGCATCCTAAAAACAACAGCAGCAACAAACAGAAAACCAAAAACGAATGACTACCTTAAAGCCAAAACAAAACACAATAAAACTGAAGATGTTGATAACATTAAAGGAAAAAGGCAAACTTGATTTTATTTGACATTGTCTTACTTTTTGAAATTTCAAGTAAGTGTATTGATGTATGTAATTACATTTATTTTCACAGTGAAATTCTTTTACAATCATTTAGTCACTGGAGTCTGGTCTTGCTTGACACGTGAAAGATTTTGGTCCCAAGAATGCGTAGCACCGTTTCCACCATATGCTTTGAGAATGATTGAAAACACAAAGGCCATATCTGCGTTTTTAATGCTCTTCATTCATTGCCCAGATCTCTATTGAGTCTCTGCTATGTCTCAGGCACTGTGCTTGATGCTGAATAATTTAAAATGGATAGAACGTACTGCCTGTCTTCTTATCTCACAGTCTAGAGTACAGACAGTGAAGGTGTGCTGTATTCTGTTAGGTGAACTTGGCCAAAGCTGGAAATTTTATTTCCCAGGACAATAACCTTCTCTGACTGGTTTTTTGAAAGAACTCGCTTGCAATTTGCTTACAGAAATGAAGTAGAATTCATTACTCTCAGAAGGTTGTCACCATCGACCATGGTGATAGATAGATGCAGAGGTGCCTGATGGGCTCCTCCTCTTCCCCTCCAACTTGTCTTCACTCAGTGGCCCCAGGCCTACCACCAGGTTCTTGGCTGGGGACACACCAAAACTGCATCTCTGCACAGGCAACTCTTCCCAGGAAAAACAATTTTTGTAGACTTCATAAGCTCTCCTTTTTTGTGGTTTCACTTTGGTGGCTTTTTCAATTTCATTTCAAGCTCCTGCTGGTGGACCCACACCTTTGCTTCAGGGCATCTGGCTAGTGACTAATTTTTTTTTTTACCATCCAACTCTCCCTTCCAAATTTTGTCTTCCTCAGCTCCTCCCATATTTGTATAAGGGCTAACACCTACAATAAATTTTTTATTCCCATAACACTTATGGTAAATCTAATTTTCTGTCTGAATCCTATACAAACCCTTACAAGAGGATGTTATAATGAAGACAAGTAGTGAGCATTAAGGAAGATCAGAAAGGAATGACATCTCACCCATATTGGGTGGTATCACGAACCTGATCAGGGAAGGCTTCTGGGACTAGGTGAGGCAGGCCTGGCAAAACTGGTAAGGGCATTCCAGAGAGATGCTATGTGATATGATTTGGCTCTGTGTCCCCACCCAAATCTCATCATGTAGCTCCCGTAATTCCCATGTGTTGCGGAAGGGACCTGGTATGAGATGGTTGAATTATGGGGGTGAGTCTTTCCCATGCTGTTCTTGTGATAGCAAATGGGTCTCACGAGATCTAATAGTTTTAAAAAATGGGAGTTGCCCTGTACAAGCTCTCTCTCTGCCTGCTGCCGTCCATGTTAAATGTCACTTGCTCCTCCTTGCCTTCCACTGTGATTGTGAGGCCTCCCCAGCTATGTGGAACTGTAAGTCCAATTAAACCTCTTTCTTTTGTAAATTTCCCAGTCTCTGGTATGTCTTTATGAGCAGTGTGAAAATGGACTAATACAGTAAATTGGTACCAGTAGAGTGGGGCATGCTGAAAGATACCTGAAAATGTGCAAGCGACTTTGGAACTGGGTAACAGGCAGAGGGTGGAACAGTTTGGAGGGCTTGGAAGAAGACAGGAAAATGTGGGGAAGTTTGGAACTTCCTAGAGACTTGTTGAATGGCTTTGACAAAAATGCTGATAGTGATATAAACCAGAAGGTCTAGGCTGAGGTGGCATCAGATGGAGATGAGAAACTTTTTGGGAACTGGAGCAAAGGTGACTCTTGTTATGTTTTAGCAAAGACACTGGCAGCATTTTGCCCCTTTCCTAGAGATGTGTGGAAATTTGAACTTGAGAGAGATGATTTCAGGTATCTGGTGGAAGAAATTTCTAAGCAGTAAAGCATTCGAGAGGTGACTTGGGTGCTGTTAAAGGCATTCAGTTTTAAAAGGGAAACAGAACATAAATGTTTGGAAAATTTGTAGCCTGACAATGCAGTAGAAAAGAAAATCCCATTTTCTGAGGAGAAATTTAAACTGGCTGCAAAAATTTGCATAAGTAACAAGCAGCTGAATATTGATCACCAAGACAATGGGGAAAATGTCTCCAGGGCGAGTCAGAGACCTTTGTGGCAGCCCCTCCCATCATAGCCTCAGAGGTTTAAGAGGAAAAAGTTGTTTCAACGGCTGGCCAAGGGTCCCTGTGATGTGTGCAGCCTAGGGACTTGGTGCCCTGCATCTCAGTCACTCCAGTCATGACTGAAAGGGACCAACACAGAGCTCAGGCTGTGACTTTAGAGGGTGCAAGCCTCAAGCCTTGGCAGCTTCTACGTCGTGTTAAGCATTTGAGTCCACAGAAGTCAAGAATTGAGGTTTTGGAACTTCTGCTTAGATTTCAGAAGAAATGTGGGGTCAGAGTCTCCAAACAGAGTACCTACTGGGGCACCACCTAGTGGAGCTGTGAGAAGAGGGCCACTGTCCTCAAGACCCCAGAATGGTAGATCCATTGACAGCTTGCACTGTGCACCTGGAAAAGCCACAGACACTCAACGCCAGCCTGTGAAGGCAGCTGGGAGGGAGGCTTTACCCTGTAAAGCCACAAAGGTGGAGCTGCCCAAAACTATGGGAACCTACCTTTTGCATCATTGTGACCTGAATGTGAGACATGGAGTCAAAGGAGATCATTTTGGAGCTTTAAGATTTGACTGCCCTGCTGGATTTGGGACTTGCGTGGGGCCTGTAGCCCCTTTGTTTTGGCCAATTTCTCCCATTTGGAATGGCTATATTTACCCAATGGCTGTACCTCCATTGTATCTAGGAAGTAACTAACTTGCTTTTGATTTTATAGGCTCCTAGGCAGAAAGAACTTGCATTGTCTTGGATGAGACTTTGGACTGTGGACTTTTGAGTTAATGAGTTTATGGGACAGTTGGGGAGGCATGATTGGTTTTGAAATGTGAAGACATGAGATTTGGGAGGGGCCAGGGGCAGAATGATATGGTTTGGCTCTGTGTTCCCACCCAAAATCTCACCTTGCAGCTCCCATAATCCCCACGTCTTGTGGGAGGTACCAGTGTGAGATGATTGAATTATGGGGTGGGTCTTTCCTGTGCTGTTCTTATGATAGTGAATGGGTCTCATGAGATCTGATGGTTTTAAAGAACGGGACTTGCCCTGCACAAGCTCTCTCTTTGCCTGCCACCATCCATGTAAGATGGGACTTTTTCCTCCTTGCCTTCCACCATGATTGTGAGGTCTCTCCAGCCTTGTGGAACTGTAAGTCCAATTAAACCTCTTTCTTTTGTAAATTGCCCAGTCCTGGATATGTCTTTATCAGCAGCATGAAAATGGATTAATACAGTAATCCAACCTTGTGGAGCTGCAAATAATTCTGTGTGACCAGATCACGAGACACATGTGGAGAGGTGTTGTGAGAGTTAAGTTTGGAGAGGTTAGACAGGAGGCAGATCATAAAATTATTTTATGCCTGACCAGGGAGTCTGTGTTTTATGGACAATGGGGGATCTTGAAGTGGTTTGAAGTAAGTAAGAGATTGATGAAGTTTACTTTGGAAAATTTCTGTGGCAGCTATATAGAGGCTGAATGGTAGATAATCAAAATTAAAATCAGGGGGGCCAAGAAGAAGCCTGTTACATCAGTCCAAATTAAAACAAAATGCAAACATCACTAACAGAGAGGAAGAGGGACAGAAGAGAAAGAGGGAATGTTAACCTGTGATGGGCTGAAGCATGAAATTTGTGCAAAATGCTGAGAAGGAGAGGTCAGAGAAGTTGAAGGAGAATCAGAAAAGAGTGGGAACAAAGGGAGGGGAGAACTTTAACAGAGGGAAGTGGTCAATAGTGTAAGGAAATTAGGAGGATAGAGAACTGCCCATTCTTTTTCAACCATGTAGATATCATTGGTGACCATAGGTGAAGTAGTTCCTGTTGTATTTGTTTTACTATTCTTCACTAGCCTTCTGGACATGGAAACTCTTGAGAAAATTGCATTGTAAATACAGCGAATCTCTGCAGTTAAGGGAACACAACACCCTTAGCTCCGGCAACCAGCTAACTTTTCTCAATCACAAGTCCGAAGAGGCTGATCAAGGTCTTAGAAGCCTCCTTTTCCTCTGACCTATTGCCCTCAAAAGAACTCAATTCTGACTTGTATATGTGGCCAGCCATTTAAAACCTTTTAATAGCTTGTCAGTAAATTGAATGATGATGGAGAGAGGTGGGAAAAGAGATGGCTTTTCCTAAATCTGAAGCTTGCTTTGTCTCGATCTCTTTAGTCAGAAATAGTGTTTGTTGATTCTCTGAGTGAGCCATCATCATCGTTCATGAGGCCATGCATGGGGTGATTCTCCATTGCTCTCTCCGCTGTAGGACTCATAGGCACCTGCCCTCAACCCAGGTGACCCTGAAGAAGAAACTTCACCATATTAATAAGACCACAGAGGCTTACACCAGAGGATAAACGTCCTAGGTGAAGTTAATTATTGAGTTCACAGAAATTCACTTTATGATTTGCGTTCTCCTGACATTTTTAACAAATGTTAAATTAACAAATGTTAATTTGGTCTTTTTCCTTTCTAAAAATCTATCTATTTAGTTTGTAAAGAGTGGGATAAGCTACAGTTTCCATGGAGCAATCTCTTCCTCCCACAGAGCCGGTGACTGAGGAGTGGCTTTTGCTATGTCCTTGTTTGTTAACCCAGTTGCTCTAGGTTAACCACTAGCTTATTCCAGAGAAGGAGCAATTTGAGGCACCAAAAACTTTCCTCTTATACAGACAGATTATGAACCTGGAAATGACTACTCATACTTTGACATCCTGCTGTTAAAATGCAACCCTCCCAACCTGCCTAGCACCTCCCCTACACACTCACAACATTCACCCACAAATGGCCACCCAGTAGATTTTAACTGCTTTGAGAGAAGGGGCCGTGTTTTATTTACCTTTGTATCTCTAATTCCAAGCATGTGTCTGGCACATTTATCATATAAATGGTAAATGTAACTGGAAAGCCCCCCTTATTTTCTTCCTAAAATGGGTACTAAATGTTTCATGAATAACTTTTTTTGAAAATCCATCTTTCTCCTAGTTTTCTCTTCCAGAGGGGCTCCCCAAGGAAGGCTTAGAGGTTCTTCAAACTAATCTTGGTAGTCACTTGTTATCCTGTCCACCAACTCAGCTCTAAACTGTTGTTTTCCCCCAATGCCACATTATCACGTTGTCTTATAATTCATTTCTCCTGGCTGCTGGTGGGCACAATCTCCTTTTCAAAAGTACAGCTAAGGCCAGATTCATTTATGGATTGCTGATGAAGTAATAGAAGCACCACCCCAAGTATAATGTGCATTGTCACAGCAGTGGCTGCTTCTGCAACTCACAGACACTAATCCGTGAGCCTGAGAAGGTTTTATTTCCTCTTCAATATGAACTTCCATTTGTTTCAAGGGAACTCTAGAAAAGTCAGTGGCAATAGTCAACAATATATTTTCCCAAGTCTACAGTATTCTTATTTAAATAATGCCATATAAGGAGCATTAATTATTAAACTTGCTTTTTAGAACAGTTATCAAAATCTTTAAGGGTACATCCTGGCTTACCATGGATGGATCAAATTTACCCAACTAATAAATGCAAACTTCAGCCTACACCACCTGCATTCACATTAGTGGGGAAATCACAGTTTTCTCTGAGAACAATCGTTGTTATTTACATGATTTCTGTGTAATCCTGTTGATTTCTCCAGAACTGAGGAAGTTGGTGTTAATAGTTTCAGATTCCCAAATAGCAGTTTTGTCATTAAAGTACAATTACAACATTTAAAGTTTGTCTTGGTTGGTACCCCATTGTGTATTTATTGAATTAAATGGATTTTAGAATCTTGTGATTAAAAAAGAAGCTTACTCTTAATAATTGCTTCTCAAACAATGGCAAATAAAGCAAATGGTTAAGGCTAGAGAAATTCCTCTAAAATTCTGCATCATCAGCATGTTATTGTTGCTGTTGTCATTTGAAAATAGGAAGTGGCAGTATTTCATCTTAATAGAGAAGAAAAATGGCTCTTGATTCTTCCCTGTTCTTGTGTACCCTATTCCCTTTCTAATCATACGTATAATGTGAGAATCCCCTGCTTCTACATATCTTACTCAGATGAAGCAGAGTGTTTTAATGAGAAAAGCATAAATTGGGAGATCCGTAACTTCTCCCCATGATTTTGGACAAAAATATTTGGGCTACAGTTTCCTTATCTATTCAGAGGGGGTGATGAGGTTTGTCTTCTCACAGGGTAAAATAAAACAATTCAATGTAGGACTCAGAGCCATTACTTTACTTACTGGTGAACCTCTCTTGGGGAAATACGGGTGCTGGGAAATAGATGGTTCTATATCCGTGGGTGGGTTACACAGAAACAGGAGTGTGGGCCTATGTTTAGGTTCCAGGGGAAGGGTGCTGAGAATGGAGCCTCGGCATGTGTTTGAGAGATGACTCCAGGACCAAGGTTTTCAATAGTGGAGAGTCCTTGAAAGAGCTATGCCACTCCCTGCATACTGGATGCTAGGAAATGAGCATACATGGTCTGTGATTCTCAGACTGGAGCTCATGGACAAAAACTTTCAATAGTCCAAATGTTTCATAAAAGAATGTTTTAAAAATTATGTTGCATTTCAGTTATAATGCATTGCCTGACAGGCATATTTAGGCATTTTAAAGATCACTCATTCCAAGAATGGAGCACAGTTTCCATGTGGACATTTACATTTGTTTTTATAAATGTTATTTTCACTAAATGAAAGTCAAGTGATGTCAGGGAGTGATGCATTAGTGAAAGTATCACAGGAAGAAACGTGATGGGAGAGCTGAGCCGTCAGAGGGCACAAGGACAGACATGCCTGTCAAATTCACCATGTGCTCCTGCACAGGCGCTCCAAAATTGTACAGACACCCTCTACAGATCCCATCTTTGAACAAGCCGAACTGTCACCGCTCATTCCTTGTAAGCATGGCCAGGCACATGAAATGAGACCTGCTTCTGGCAATCAGGATTTATTTAATGAAAATTTCAATAATGCTGGAATCATAACCTTCTTTTCAAGCAAACAAGACAGCATTACAGAGTTATCAAATGACACTTAATTAAAATTGGCACTTGAAGATTGTTTGTTGGCAATGTTTTGGAAAAATATGAGGTCTATTTGTTGTGAACCAGCAAGCAAAGCTTTGAAATAATTAATAGCATACTTATGCTAACAGGCATTATCTGAATTACTGAAGCCAAAATACCAACAAAAATTATTCAGTACAGAACCTGACCTGAGGCTCATCTTTTTCCTATTAAAACCAATACTGAAGATCTAGTTTCAGCAAAACAACATGCTTTATCACAGTGAATTAATGTTTTTAATTTGAATTTTATTGGTCTTATAGCTTAGTTATTACATGTTTTTAATGTATATGTTTGGTTTTGGTTTAATGATTTTAGGAGGAGTTTATAGCTAGTTTTAGTCAGTACTGGAGATCCACAGGAATGTTTTTCTCTTTTAAAGGGATCTGTGTATCATTCATATTTGGGAGGCACTGGTACAGGGGTTAAGAGCACAGAGTTTAAAATCAGACCTGGGTTCAAAACCCAAGCTCTCACACTTAAAAACCATGTAAACTTGAAGGTGTTATTTAATTGAATTGTGTTTCATTTTCCTGATCTGCTAAGATTGATATAATAAAAGCAATAATCAGTATCATAATTATAATTACAATGACTTACATCATTGGAATAAATAAAATAATAGCCCCCTAGTGTAAAGATCTCTGGCATATAGTAGGTGCTTGATAAAAGTGAGTCATTATCATCATCATCATTTTTTAAACTCTGGTCTGAGAGACCCAAGAGTTGGCACAGCCAGATAAGGAGGTAAGTGATGCAGGAGGAGCAGCTGCTAGGAGTCATTGCTTTCAACAGGAAATGTTTTTTAAGGGTCGCTGGACTGCAGCGGCTGCAGGAACTACCATTATCTCTGGAAGCAACTGAGGATGTCTGTCTGTGGACACCTCATTGCCTGGAGGTCCCACCCCTTCTAACAGCACTATAGCATTAGTCACCTCTGGAGAGGAAAGCAGTTGTTTCAGTCCTCGTCTCCTAGACTGATGCCTCCTGAACTGTGTTGACCTCCTCAGCACAGCTCTCTGCTGTGTACTCTCACAGTCACCCCTTGCATCTATCCCTTTGTATGGATTTTCAGGTCTTGGCTCTTGATTTTCCTCATATTATGTCTGTCGTGTACATTCAAGGGACATCCTAGCCTCATCCATTGTGTTTCCTGGGACCCTTGTGGCTGCCATTCCCTCTGCGTTTCCCCAGAGCCCAAAAGGGGAAGGCAGAGCCTTCCTATGGGAATAAGATGGCTGGTGGGAGGAATTCATGGTGTAAATTACTTTCTCCTGTTGTTTTCCTCCTTTAATGCCTAGGGTTTGTTGAAACGTATCTCGAAGATATATTTCACAGAACTAACAGAAGTCCTGATCAGATTGCCCCATGGGGTTCCTTCAACCCTAGCCTCCTCCTGCAGTTGCTGCTATCAGAAGTTTCTCAGATTTGGTTAGGACATCTCAGAGCTACTGCCTAGTGAATCTGGGGAGAGAATGGGGACTGAGGTTGGGTGAATATCAAAGGGCAAAGCTGATCTTGATGGAAAGGAGACAGAATCCTATAGGGATGATGGAGAGAGAAGAAAAAGGGTAGGCTGTTTCAGCCTTGCAGACCACATAGAATGTTCACTGTGATTATTATTATTTTTTTAAAAAACCACTTGCAAACCTGGTTGAACTCCCACCGAAATCCAGCCTGATTCCTTATCATGGGGTCAGTGGTGAGATTTGCTGATGTGGGCATCTGGTTAGAGTTGCATTAACATGTAGTACACACCCCTCCTCTCTTCCCAAACCGCAAAACTCTATGGACAGATTTTTTTCCTCTTCTTCTTTTTCCTAGAGCATCCTAGAGCCTTTCTGTGTTCCCAAAAGGCATGAATTATTCACCGTATATAGCATCAAGCTTTAAAAAGCTTACTTTTAAGAAAGTAAAACTGCCCAAACCACCCAATAATTTGCTTCTGCCTTCATTTTCATTAACTGAACAACATCTTTAGAATTATTACTCACTTTCCTTCCTGCCATCTTTTTGTTGGTTTGATTCTCTTTTTTACTTCAACACTCCCCCTCCCCCTGTACCACCAAGAATGTAGAGGATTCATCCTTGTCTTGCTTCTGGCATGTCCAGGCCAAGGGTGTGGTTTATACTTGTAGTCAGGTTTCCATGTAAATGTCATCATCTTCATTTTAAATACCTTCCTGACCATACATGGAAAGACATGATATCTCTCTTGTATAGTATCAGCCCAGCTGCAAATTCTGCTGACAGAAGGCATTGACCACCTACCTGCATCCCTTTAGCATTTCTTAAGATTCAGGAAGCACCTACAGCTTAGGTTTGCATTCCACCACTGCCATCAACTGAAGTAGGGACTTTGGCCAATAGTGGAGTCTTTCTGAGCCCCAGTTTTCTCATCTGAAAAAGATGATAATAAATATCCAGCAGCATGGTGAAGGTTAGAGACACGATGCCTACCCAGCATCACCTAGCATAGAGAAAGTATTTAGTGGTATAAATATTTTTCTTTTTTTAAATTTTTGGTTTTTTTTTGAGGCAAGGACTTGCTCTGTCACCCAGGCTAGAGTGCAGTGGTGTGATCATGGCTCACTGCAGCCTCGACCTCCCAGGCTCAAGCAATCCATCTACCTCAGCATCCTGAGTAGTTGGGACTACAGGCATGAACCACAATGCCTGGCTAATGTTTTAAAGAACATTTTGTAGAGAGGAGATCTCACTATGGTTGTCCAGGTTGGTCTTGAACTCCTGGGGTCAAGCGATCCTCCTGCCTTGGCCTCCCAAAGTGTTGGGATTGCAGGAGTGAGCTACCACATCTGGCCTAAATAATTTTCTTGATCAAGCTGGGTGTAGTGGTATGTACCTATAGTCCCAGCGACCTGGGATGCTGAGGTGGGAGGATCCCTTGAGCCTAGGCCTTCAAGTCCAGTTTGGGCAACACAGCGAGACTCCTTCTCTTAAAACAAAAGTGCTTTATTTATTATCCATAGTCCAGATTAATGATATTTTAGCTCCTGGCTTCACCAATTGCAGCCTTCTGATATTAAAAAAGAAAAAAAAAACCTGGCATGATCCTTTTGTGTTTGCAACGGGACACAAAATATGCTAAATGCATTTGTAGGTAAATACTAAGACCGAGAGACAGTAGCAACTTGAAAAGAAATCTTATACCTTGAGTGTTAGACGTTAAGGAGCTAATAGTCATCAGATTTGAGTTCAAATTCTGTCTTGGCCACTTACTTGACCAGGTGACTTTGGGCAATTGATTTCACGTGGGAATCATTTCATCTTCCTAAGCTGATTTTCTCACGTGTGAAATGGGGACCATACAAGCACCTAACCATGTAGGAGTTCAGTCAGGGTGGTAGGTGAAATTATAAAATAGACACAAACCTTCTTGGAAGGCCAGAAGGTTTTGCAAAAGTCTTAAGATAGGGTTATGACTGAAGGCAGCCTACTCTTCTTACCTTGAGCTAATAGCTTAGAGTAGGTACAAAGGAATGTAAGAGAGTTTATCTAAAGAGCCTGTTTACTCATGTGGTCCTAAGACTGGCCTTTGATCATTTGTAGGACTGCTCTCTCTGGGGGGAGGGCAACCAGGTTAATTACCCACAGGTGTGTTGATTAAAAGCCTTTGTCATTAAATATGTGCTGAATAAATGCCCACGAAGCCAGCTAGTCAATATGTGTGGCTGCCACAACTCTTTCTGTGAGTGGCCCGGCACCCCTGGCCTGCTCTGTCACTGAATATCGGTGCCTGAGTATGTTACTCATCCATCGTGCAGCCTGCATCTTCAGGTCAGACCCCGGCATACCCAGGTGCTTTTGTGATGATTAAATAAGATATTGGATATAAAATATTTAGTCCAGTTCTTGACACAGGATAAATGTATGCTTTTAAACTGTGACTTTTACACAGTATGGCTGGCCATTTTGTGTTTTCTCCACAGCTATAGAAAAATGTTGAAAATGTGTGAAGGGGAAAAAGGAAATGCCACAGGCAAAGTGATCTGGTGTTTTCCAGAACAACTTCTTCAGTTTTTTTCTCCTTTTATTATGAAGCATTTAATACATATAAAATAAGCAACATGTGAGCTATAAATCAGAAGAATAAACATATTACCTAGGAAAATACCTTTCAGGATAGTTACTTAAGTCCTTGAAACGTCTGTAATTTTTCTTGATTTCATTTCCCTGCCTTACTCAGAGGTAACCACTATCTTTGACTGTTTGTTTTTATTCCCTTGCTTTTCTTCATAGAATTACCACATATGTATGTATCCATAAACAACATATTGTTTAGTTTTGTTCTTTTTGGGCTTTATGAAAATGATGTTACACTGTATATATTCCCGTGAAATTTGCTTTTCTCAGAAAACATTTCTTTCTAAGATTCAAATAAGAGTGTCTGTGGCTGCTGTTCTTTTATTTTATTGCTGCATAGTATTCCATTATATGGGTAATCTATGATTAACTATCCTCCTGTCAATGTAGATCTAGAGTGTTTACAGGATTTTTTTGTTATGAATCACCAAAAATATAAACCTGCTGTACATGTTTCCTGTGATTCCTTAAGTTATGCTGTCCAATAGGATAACCACTGGATACATGGCTATTGAGCACTTGAAATGTGGCAAGTTAGGATTGGTATGTACTCTACATATAAAATACACATCAGCCATTAAAGACTTAGTACAAAAAACGTAAAATATCTAATTAATATTTTTCATATATTGATTGCATGTTGAAATGATACTTTGGTTGTATTGCGTAAAATTAACTACATTAAATTTATTATTGACAGTGATTTCACATTTTTTTACTATTTTGAATGTGCCTATGGAAATTTTTAAGTTTCTTTTGTGGCTTGTATTAAATTTTTATTGGACAGTGCTGCTTTAGGGTATGGATAATGTATTCTTAGGAGTGGAACTTCTGAATCTGAGGGTAATGTAAATCAATCTTACAAGATGAGGTTAATTTTACTTCCAAATGGTTGTACTAATTTGAATTCTCATTACTAGTGTATAATCCTCATTGCTCCACATTCCTTTCATACTTGGTATTATCTGATTCTTAAATTTTTGTCATATCGGTGATTGCAGATTGAATTTCATTTGTCTTATTTTGAAGTTCTCTGATTACCATTTCAGGTAAAATTTTTTCCCACATATTCCTTAGTCATTTGTTTTCCTTCTTCTGGAAAATGCTTGTTAATATATTTTGACCATTTTTATGTGGGGTTTTGGCCTTTTACTTGTTGAGTGTTTGCAGGTATTTTAAAATGGAATATTTGTTCTAATATTCCTCATAGTTTATGGCTCATATTTTCATTTTCTTCCTGGAATATTTTGATGAGCAAAAGTTCTTTTTTTGTCATTTTTTTATTATAGTTTAAGTTCTGAGGTACATGTGCAGAATGTGTAGGTTTGTTACATAGGTATACACATGCCATGGGGGTTTGCTGCACCCATCAACCCATCATCTACATTAGGTATTTATCCTAATGCTATCCCTCCCCTAGCCCCCAACCCCCGACAAGCCATGGTGTGTGATGTTCCCCTCCATGGGTGCATGTGTTCTCATTGTTGAACTCCCACTTATGAGTGAGAACACTTGGTGTTTAGTTTTCTGTTCTTGTGTTAGTGTGCTGAGAATGATGGCTTCCAGCTTCATCCATGTCCCTGTAAAGGACCTGAACTCATCCTTTTTTATGGCTGCATAGTATTTCATGGTATATATGTGCCACATTTTTTTTATCAGGTCTCTCATGGATGGGCATTTGGGTTGGTTCCAAGTCTTTGCTATTGTGAATAGTGCTGCAGTAAACATGTGTGTGCGTGTGTCTTTATAGTAGAATGATTTATAATCCTTTGGGTATATACCCAGTAATGGGATTGCTGGGTCAAATGGTATTTCTAGTTCTAGATCCTTGAGGAATTGCCACACTCTTGTCCACAATGGTTGAACTAATATACACTCCCACCCACAGTGTAAAAGCATTCTTATTTCTCCACATCTTCTCCAGCATCTGTTGTTTCCTGACTTTTTAAATGATTGCCATTCTGACTTGTGTGAGGTGGTATCTCACTGTGGTTTTGATTTGCATCTCTCTAATGAGCAGGGATGATGAGCTTTTTCTCGTATGTTTACTGGCTTCTTTTGAGGAGTGTCCGTTCATATCCTTTGCCCACTTTTTGATGGGGTTTTTTCTTGTAAATTTGTTTAAGTTCTTTGTAGATTCTGGATATTGGCCATTTGTCAGATGGATAGATTGCAAAAATTTTCTCCCAATCTGTAGGTTTCCTGTTCACTCTGATGATAGTTTCTTTTGCCGTGCAGAAGTTCTTTAGTTTAATCAGATCCCATTTGTCTATTTTGGCTTTTGTTGCCATTGCTTTTGGTGTTTTAGTCATGAAGTCTTTGCCCATGCATATGTCCTGAATGGTATTGCCTAAGTTTTCTTCTAGGGTTTTTATGGTTTTAGGTCTTACATTTAAGTCTTTAATCCATCTTGAGTTAATTTTTGTATAAGGTGTAAGGAAGGGATCCCATTTCAGCTTTCCAGATATGGCTAGCCAGTTTTCCTAGCACCATTTATTAAATATGGAATCCTTTCCCCATTGCTTGTTTTTGTCAGGTTTGTGAAAGATCAGATGGTTGTAGATGTGTGGTGTTATTTCTGAGGCCTCTATTCAGTTCCATTGGTCTATATCTCTGTTTTGGTACCAGTCCCATGCTGTTTTGGTGACTGTAGCCTTGCAGTATAGTTTGAAGTCAGGTAGTGTGATGCTTCCAGCTTTGTTGTTTTTGCTTAGGACTGTCTTGGCTATGCGGGCTCTTTTTTGGTTCCATATGAAATTTAAAGTAGTTTTTTCCAATTCTGTGAAGAAAGTCAATGGTAGCTAGACTGGGATAGCATTGAATCTATAAATTACTTTGGACAGTATGGCTATTTTGATGATATTGAGTCTTCCTATCCATGAGCATGGAATGTTTTTCCATTTGTTTGTGTCCTCTCTTATTTCGTTGAGCAGTGGTTTGTAGTTCTCCTTGAAAAGGTCCTTCACATCCCTTGTAAGTTGGATTCCTAAATATTTTATTCTCTTTGAAGCAATTGTGAATGGGAGTTCACTCATGATTTGGCTCTTTGTTTGTCTATTATTGGTGTATAGGAATCCTTGTGATTTTTGCACATTGATTTTATATACTGAGTCTTTGCTGAAGTTGCTTATCAGCTTAAGGTGATTTGGGGATGAGACAAAAGGGTTTTCTAAATATACAATTATGTCATTTGCAAACAGAGACCATTTTACTTCCTCTTTTCCTAATTGAATACCCTGTGTTTCTTTCACTTGCCTGATTGCCCTGGACAGAACTTCCAATACTACATTGAATAGGAGTGGTGAGAGAGGGCATCCTTGTCTTGTGCCAGTTTTCAAAGGGAATGCTTCCAGTTTTTGCCCATTCAGTATGATATTGGCTGTGGGTTTGTCATAATAGCTCTTATTATTTTGAGATGTGTTCCATCAATGCCTCATTTATTGAGAGTTTTTAGTGTGAAGGGTTATGGAGTATTGTCGAAGGCCTTTTCTGCATCTATTGAGATAATCATCTGGTTTTTTCATTGGTTCTGCTTATGTGATGGATTATGCTTATTAATTTGCATATGTTGAACCAGCCCTGCATCCCAGGGATAAAGCCGACTTGATCATGGTGGAAAAGCTTTTTGATGTGCTGCTGGATTTGATTTGCCAGTATTTTATTGAGGTTTTTCGCATCGATGTTCATCAGGGATATTGGCCTGAAATATTTTTTGTTGTTGTTGTGTCTCTGCCAGGTTTTGGTATCAGGATGATGCTGGCCTCATAAAATGAGTTAGGGAGTATTCCCTCTTTCTCTATTGTTTGGAATAGTTTCAGAAAGAATGGTACCAGCTCCTCTTTGTACCTCTGGTAGAACTTGGCTGTGAATCGTCTGGTCCTGAGCTTTTGTTGGTTGGTAGGCTATTAATTGCTGCCTCAATTTCAGAACTTGTTATTGTTCTATTCAGGGATTCGACTTCTTCCTGGTTTAGTCTTGGGAGGGTGTATATGTCCATGAATTTATCAATTTTTTCTAGATTTTCTAGTTTATTTCCATAGAAGTGTTTATAGTATTCTCTGATGGTAGTTTGTATGTCTGTGGGATTGGTGTTGATATCCCCTTTATCATTTCTTATTGCATCTATTTGATTCTTCTCTCTTTTCTTCTTTATTAGTCTGGCTAGTGGTCTATTTTGTTGATCTCTCCAAAAAGCAGCTCCTGCATTCATTGATTTCTTTGGAGGGTTTTTTGTGTCTCTATCTCCTTCAGTTCTGCTCTGATCTTGGTTATTTCTTGCCTTCTGCTAGCTTTTGAATTTGTTTGCTCTTGATTCTCTAGTTCTTTTAATTGTGATGTTAGCGTGTCAATTTTAGATCTTTCCTGCTCTCTCCTGTGGGCATTTAGTGCTATAAATTTCCCTCTACACACTGCTTTAAATGTGTCCCAGAGATTCTGGTACATTGTGTCTTTGTTCTCACTCGTTTCAAAGAACATCTTTATTTCTGCCTTCATCTCGTTATTTACCCAGTAGTCATTCAGGAGCAGGTTGTTCAGTTTCCATGTAGATGTGCGGTTTTGAGTGAGTTTCTTAATCTTGAGTTCTAATTTGATTGCACTGTGGTCTGAGAGACTGTTATGATTTCTGTTCTTTTACATTTTCTGAGGAGTGTTTTACTTCCAATTATGTGGTCAATTTTAGAAAAAGTGCGATGTGATGCTGAGAAGAATGCATATTCTGTTGATTTGGGGTGGAGAGTTCTATAGATGTTTATTAGGTCTGCTTGGTCTATAGCTGAGTTCAAGTCTTGGATATCCTTGGTAATTTTGTGTCTCGTTGATCTATTATTGACAATGGGGTGTAAAAGTCTCCCACTATTATTGTGTGGGAGTCTAAGTCTCTTTGTAGGCCTCTAAGAACTTGCTTTATGAATCTGAGTGCTCCTGTATTGAGTGCATATATATTTAGGATAGTTAGCTCTTCTTGTTGCATTGATCCCTTTACAGTTATGTTATGCCCTTCTTTGTCTCTTTTGATCTTTGTTGGTTTAAAGTCTGTTTCATCAGAGACCAGTATTGCAACCCCTGCTTTTTTTTGCTTTCCATTTGCTTGGTAGATCTTCCTCCATCCCTTTATTTTGAGCCTCTGTGTGTCTTTGCAAGTGAGATGGGTCTCCTGAATAGATCACACCAATGGTTCTTGACTCTTTATCCAATTTGTCAGTCTGTGTCTTTTAATTGAGGCATTTAGCCCATTTGCATTTAAGGTTAATATTGTTATGTGTGAATTTGATCCTGCCATTATGATGCTAGCTGGTTATTTTGTCCGTTAGTTGATGCAGTTTCTTCATAGTGTTGATGGTCTTTACAATTTGGTATGCTTTTGCAGTAGCTGGTAGTGGTTGTTTCTTTCCATGTTTAGTGCTTCCTTCAGGAGCTCTCGTAGGACAGGCTTGGTGGTGACAAAATCTCTTAGCATTTCCTTATCTGTAAAGGATTTTATTTCTCCTTCACTTATGAAGCTTAGTTTGGCTGGATATGAAATTCTGGGTTGAAAATTCTTTTGTTTAAGAATGTTCAATATGGGCCCCCACTGTCTTCTGTCTTGTAGGGTTTCTGCCGAGGGATCTGCTGTTAGTCTGATGGGCTTCCGTTTGTGGGTAACCTGACCTTTCTCTCTGGCTGCCGTTAACATTTTTTCTCCATTTCAACCTTGGTGAATCTGACGATTATATGTCTTGGGGTTGCTCTTCTTGAGGAGTATCTTTATGGTGTTCTCTGTATTTCCTGAATTTGAATGTTGGCCTGCCTTGCTAGGTTGGGATAGTTCTACTGGATGATATCCTGCAGAGTGTTTTCCAACTTGGTTCCATTCTCCCCATCACTTTCAGGTACACCAGTCAAAAGTAGATTTGGTCTTTTCACATAGTCCCATATTTCTTGGAGGCTTTGTTCTTTTCACTCTTTTTTTTCGAATCTTGTCTTCTCACTTTATTTCATTGAGTTGATCTTCAATGTCTGATATTCTTTCTTCCACTATCAATTCGGCTATTGATACTTGTGTATGCTTCACGAAGTTCATGTGCTGCGTTTTTTAGCTCCATCAGGTCATTTATGTTCTTCTCTGAAATGGTCATTCTAGTTAGCAATTTTTCTAAACTTTTTCAAGGTTCTTAGCTTCCTTGCATTGGGTTAGAACATGCTCCTTAACTCGGAGGAATTTGTTATTACCCACCTTCTGAAGCTTACTTTTGCCAATTCGTCGAACTCATTCTCCATCCAGTTTTGTTCCCTTGCTGGCAAGGAGTTGTGATCCTTTGGAGGAGAAGAGCCTTTCTGGTTTTTGGAATTTTCATCCTTTTTGGGCTGGTTTATCCCCATCTTCATGGATTTATCTACCTTTGGTCTTTGAAGTCGGTGCCCTTCAGATGGGGTCTCTGAGTGGATGTCCTTTTTTGTTGATGTTGATACTATTCCTTTTTGTTTGTTAGTTTTCCTTTTAAAAGTCAGGACCCTCTGCTGCAGGTCTGCTGGAGTTTGCTGGAAGTCCACTCTAGACCTTGTTTGCCTGGGTATCACCAGTGGAGGCTGCAGAATAACAAAGACTGCTGCTTGTTCCCACCTCTGGAAGCTTCGTTCCAGAGTGGCACCCACCAGATGCCAGCCAGAGCTCTCCTGTATGAGGTGTCTGTCAGCCCCTACTGGGAGGTATCTCCTAGTCAGGATACACAAGGGTCAGGGATCCACTTGAGGTGGCAGTCTGTCCCTTATTAGAGCTCCAGTGCTGTGCTGGTAGATCCGCTGCTGTCTTCAGAGCTGCCAGGTAGGGACATTTAAGTCTGCTGAAACTGTGCCCACAACCGCCCCTTCCCCCAGGTGCTCTGTCCCAGGGATGTGGGGGTTTCATGTATAAGTCCCTGACTGGGGCTGCTGCCTTTTTTTCAGAGATGCCCTGCCCAGAGAGGCAGTCTGGCCACAGGGGTGTTGCTGAGTTGGGGTGGGATCCGCCCAGTTCGAACTTCCTGGCAGCTTTGTTTACACTGTGAGGGTGAAACCGGCTACTCAAGCCTTAGCAATGGCGGACGTGCCTTCTTCCACCAAGCTTGAGCGTCCCAGGTCCATCTCAGACTGCTGCTGTGCTGGCAGCAAGAATTTCAAGCCAGTGGATCTTAGCTTGCTGGGCTCTCTGGGGGTGGGACATGTCTGGTTACTCCTCAGTCAGCATTACTACTTCTTCCTTAGCTTCCTACCCCTACTAGTGAGTTGGCCCCAAAATCAATCCTTGAATCTCTTCTTTTCTGTCTACACTCACACTCTTGATGATGTCACCGAGTTGCACAGCTTTATAAACCAGCCATTTACTGATGACTGTCAAATATATAATTTCTAACTGTGCCCCTCCCCTGAACTCCAGATTTGTATATCGGGCTGACTACATGATGTCTCTCCTGCATGTCTAATTGACATCCAAAAGTTGACCTGTCCAAAATGGAGCTTCTGTTCCTCCCACAGCCTCTCATTTTAGGAAATAGCAATCCATCTTTCTGGCTGTTTGGACCAAAAAACCTTGGCATCTTGTTCGACTTTAATAGTGTGCATCCAGTCCGTCAGCAAATCCCACGGACTCTACTTCACAGTAAATCCAGAACCCAGCCATTTCTCATCACTTTGACGCTACCACCAAGTTCCAAGCTGCTGTGATTTCTCACTTAGTTTTGTAATAGCTCCCTAACTTGTCTCCTGGCATTTGTTTTGCCTCTTCAGTCCATTGGCAGCATAAATGTCAGAGTGGTATTTTGAAAATACAAATCAGGCCAAATTCTCTTCCAATGTAATCCTTTCTCACTCATAGTAAAAAATGAACATTTCTTATAATATCTTTGGGGTCCACCTGATCTGGCATCCCGTATCTCTCAGACCTTATTGCCCGCTATGCTCCTTCAGGGTCATTCTGCTTCAGCTGCATCACCCACCTTGGTGAAACAATCTAGGCATCCATCAATCCCAGGCCCTTCTTATTTCCTCTTTTGTCTGCCTGGAATGCTATCCCTCCAGGTACCACATGGCTCCCTCCGTGACCTCTTCCGGGTCTTTGCTGAAATCTTTCTTTCTCCATGCCCTACCTATCTAAAATTGATACTCTTTCCCACTCTATTCCCTTTCCTCATTTACAGTTTTATTTATTCTCATTATTTATCATAATCTAATACACTATATGCTTTACTTATTTATTATCTGTCTTCTTCCAGCAGAATATAAGGTCCATGAGGTAGTGGTCTCTGTTAACATTTGTAAAGATTCCATGTGTGCCTGAAAACAAAGTGTTAGCTACAACATTCTTCATATTCATATTCTTCATTCTTCATATTCATTAATTAAGCTTTCTAATATTTAAATCTTCGCTATGCTTACTAATTTTTGGTCTGTTTGATTTATACATCAATGAGGATGTTAGTATCTCCCACAAATGGAAGAATTTGCCAATTTTTCCTTATAGTTCCTTTAGTTTTTGTGCTACATATTTTGAGATATCTTAGGGTAATACAAGTTTAGAATTATTACATCTCTCAGGAAAACTGAACCTTTTTTTTTCATTATGGTGTAAACTTTAACTCTGGTTTTACATGTATTTGTGGGAAAGCCTATTTTGACTGGTATGATATAGATATACCAGATAGATATCTAGGTTAATTTGCCTACTATGTTTATTTCATCTCTTTATTTAAACATTTCTGCTTCTTTATTTTGAGGTTTGTTTCATCTAAAGCGTGTATATTCCTTGAATTTTTATAATCAAATCTGACAGTTCATGCCATTTACCCGGAGTTCAGTCTATTTTCATCTACTGCAATTTCTAAAATATTTTGATTTATTTTTATCACCTCATTTTTAAGCTTTCTATTTGTGTCCCTCTCTGTGTCTCAGATTTTCCTCCTTTTTTTTTCTTTGAATCAATTTATTTCCCCCTATTCCATTTTCTACTCTTCCTCATAAGTATTTGGGAGAGATATACTCTCCTTCTATTTTTAATTAAAAAAATTTAACATCCACACTTCTTATACTTAAATCTAAATTAAGAGTTTTTCCTTCCCTTCAAAAATATAAAAATTATAGAATATTCTATTTATTTTAAGATAAATTTATAGAAAGAATGCATGGACTGTAAGAGGGATATGCAGGAATAAGAAGGTTCGGCACTCACTCTGTCTCCTACATCTCTTTCATATTTTTCTCCATAGAATTTATCATCACTTGACTTTGTCATTTGCTTATTGGCTGCCTTTCTCCTCTAACATGCAAATTTCACAGGGACAAAATTTTTTAACAGTTTGTTTACTCTTGTTTACTCAATGCATCAAATAGTTCCTGCTTATAATAAGTGCTCAGCAAATATAGTTACTTTTATGAATGCTTCAATTGCAAACACATACTTCAAGCCTGCGTGATATTGTTGCTTAGCCTTTTAAACTCTTTTATTTATTCTTAACGTCACTAATTACATCCCTTAGAGGCTTTAGTATAGGTCTGTGGATAGCAAAGTCTCCGGAGGCACCTACTCAAGTGATGCAGGAACTTGAATATCTGGAAGGAGGGATGAGGAGCTGGACAGTAGTGCTATGGAAGTCACAAACAAAACAGGACAGTGGGAACCAAACTTCTGTGATAGTGCTAGTACTTTAACACCTCCTGGAGGAGGTGCCCATAGAAACCCCTGTTACAGCTGTATTTCTGACTGTATTTGTATTTGAATTTTTGGCCCCACAGATCCTATGGCATTGCTCACTAAGCCTTTATTCTACTTGGCTGTCAGAACGCCATCAAATACCCATCAGTTGGCTCTGGTAAGAAAGCTTGTTTATTCAAATAGCAAAGAAGAAAAAAATCTCTTGCTGCCTCTCCCTCCCCCACTTGTTTTCTCCATGTCTACTTACTTGTTTCTTAAAGGTAGGGAGAGGGATAGGCTTGCCTTTCCCAGCACCCCCTTAAGGTCCTGAAACTACTTCTAAAAGGGGAGGTCCAGTGGCTAAATACATTTGCATAGTTCACAGAGTTAGAGTTCTGGAAATTGCCTGTTTTTTATTTTCATTTTAAAATTTTTATTCTTCTACTCTCTGCTTGTCTGCATGACTCCTGATGTTTCTTTCTGTGGCAGGCTGCATTTGAACAACGCAAAGAAACAAAGTAGTGTGGTCAATGAACCACATGTTTACAACCTTTTGCAGAAATGGCTATATATTTGGGTGTTTCTTTCCTTGGGGGCTACTACTGCTGCCTAATCCCTTCTGACAATTGAACTCTTAAGAATTATTTCCCAGGTCTTAGTTGTGAGAGTCAAGGAGGTAGCCAAGGTTGTCTAGGCAATCCCCACCTAGCTTTATAACTAAAAGATTGTTTCCATCTTCAGAGCTGCTTCTAAACTCAAGGAAGGAAAGCACTTATAATTTATCTGAGTGTTAAGAGTCAAAGTTCATTGAGTCATAGAGTATTTCAACATTTAGATTGATACTCTGGCAGTGGATATCCTACCTCCTGGGAAGTGGGAAACAGAAGAGAGTGCTCTCCTTCCCTGACCACTTTGCCTTGCTTTTGTGTATGCATATGCAGTTCCTTCCCTAGTCATTTGGTTCCAGGATGTTCCAGAAGGAAGAAATATCAGAAGCCATTATGCATTTAGTTTTTCTATTTTATTTAAGAAAATTCAATTTTGTTACACTCAGAATAAAAGAAACAAATACATGAGGTGGAGATGAGACTAATTATAGATAGTAAGTAAGCAAATAGCTGTGGGTCATAGAGGAAACTCAAAAATGTGTTGACCATGGATAGTAAGTTAGTAACTTGAGAGGCACATTAGACCTAGCTAGAATTTGTAGAACTTTTTGTTGAATATAGATCAAAATGATGGAACAAAAAATAGTGTGACTTGTTGATAGAAGATGGTGGAAAGCAAAGTAAATGTTGTTGATAGAAGATGGTGGAAAGCAAAGTAAATGTCAAAAATCCCCAAAGCACAAATTATGTCACCTCCAGATTGATAACTATGCCATATCTCAACTGCCATGTACCTCTATTCTGGTCCATGTGTCCTCTGTCCAAGACACACACTCTTAACTGCTTAGAGTGCTATTGGCCACTTACTACGTAGCCAAATAAAAAATTGGCTGGGAGTTAGTTTTAGCAAGAAAAGGTCATCACTCTTCATTGTCTCTTTTCTTTCTTTGTTAGCCCCCAAATGGTTATTATAACATTCAGTTTCATTGTGTTTCCTTCCCTATCTCATCAGTAAGGAGTTTACAGAGGGAGTCTCTGGAGTCAAGATAAATAGGAGACTGGGAGTTCTATAAGGCTAAACGTACATTATGTGAAAGTTGTGGATGTTAGATATGAGGTCCTCAAAAACAAATCTGTTCATGCCTGCTTTGTCTAGCTCAGCAAAGAGTTGTGGACTATTGATGAGGGGTTGGTCTACTCTGATGTCCTCTTTTCTCTGGAAATTGGTCTTTCTCCACTATATTCTGTGATCCTAGTAGGACTTTCTAACATAGCACCCAGTCTCACTGGCCGTTGGGATAGTCTTGTGACCAAGACCAGCAATTTCCTTATAGTATCCATAGTGCCTGGCTTAACTGCCTCTGCATTTATGAACGGAAAACTATGAACTGAGGTTTGGCTCTCCTGTCTTAGAAGACATCACTGTCTATAGAAGGAGGGAATAAAATCAGAGAAAGTAGGTTTAAGACCTGGATGTACAAGTAAATGATCATATCAGCATCAACTTCTTAGGCTAGTTCTCATTGGTCCCAGAGCTTCCCTTCTTCCCTTAGTGACACTTTTGTTTCTGTGAGCCCATCCAGTCTAATGGGACAATAAGGCCCTTTTAGTGTGAGCCACTTTCTGTTGAGTTTCTGTTACATAATATACATTCCTGAAAAAATAGAAATCACTCATTAGAAGTAGGGTGTCATCAGGCCCTAGAATTCGGAGTTGTTTGACTTTGGGTGGTGTATGATTGATAGGATTGCCTTCTTGTGGGTTGGGAAAACAGGATTATTGTTACATGATCCCATACCAGATGGTTGAATGCTTGCCTTTCATCTCTTGGTGTCATATACCAATTAAACATACCAAGACAGAGCCATTAAGGACTTGGGAAACAATTGTAAGTTTATTAGAGGGTGTTGGTTTTTTTCTTAGTTAATATGGGAGTCTAAGTAAAGAAAAAAGTCTTATTACTAGCTGACATGACTAAAACTATAAAAGGAATAGCATTCAATATTGTTGGGATAAGCCCTTTCCACTTGTCACCAGCATCCTGCTTGGTCCTGTCCAAACTCCATCTCCTGCATGAAGTGTTTCCTAACTACTCTAGCCCACACGTTCATTTCTTTATGGGTTAATTCTTCAAATATTTAGTTTGCACCTACTGTGCATCAGAAATTGGGCAAGGTGCCAGACATTTCTACTGACTCTATTGTTTCTAGGACATAAGTCTTTTAATAACACAGTTTATTTACTGATGTTTCCATTGAAGAACATAATGAAACCTGAAATCAGTGGCAGCTGAATGAAGGAGCTCTGGCCTTGTGATAGTCTGTTAATACAAAAGAACCACAAAAAGCGAGATCCACATTGGGCAACATTCATTGAGTACCTACTATGCAAATTTGACATGACTTCTGCCCTTGGGGAGGGAGTTCTTAGATTCTGGGAGAATTGTTAGAGTCACACATAGGGGTCATTGTGAATTATCAGGAAAAGTGGCTTCTGGGTTTCTCTTCCCAGGGATTATATATTCATTCTCTCCTAAAAGGAAATCAGGCCAAGGAACCGATGATATATTCTGAACATTTGGGCAAATGCCAAAGCTACAAAATCACCTTGTGAACAGGAAGAAACCTTTTCTGCTGCTGAATAAACTTTCTTTGTGGGGTTGGTATTCAAATCTCTCTCTATTACACATTTCCTAGTTCTCTGTGTTCTTAAAATAACATTACCAAGAGTCAATTCCAATGGCCAAATAAATTTGTAAGTTTACTATGTTATTCATTCATTAGTTTGTTCATCAAGTATTTATTAACTTATGCTGTGTAGCAAGTTGTTTGCCAGGTGAACCATAGACAGCATAGAACTGAAAGTGAAGAAACTTAAATGACCAATCCTGTTTTGCAGCTGAGTGACTGTGTGACCCTGGGTGAATCATGAAAATGCTTTGAATCTCAATTTATTTATCTGCACTTCACAACTACATAATTAGGCAGGAACATGCATGAAATAGATGTCTGTGAGTTCAAAATGATATAAATAAATGGTCAAATAGATAGGGAAAGGAGCAGATTAACTTCAAGTACATGTAGAAAGACTAAGATACGATTATCATTAGATGATTGCTGCATGCAAGATCCACAAGTAAATGCTGAAACTTTACACAGGATATTTGGATAGCCTCAAAGTATCTCCTCCAAATATTTATTAAATAGATTGGTGGTTTTAACGTGTCTACAGATTCTTTCACAGTCCTCCTTTCAGGAGGTGGGCCTTAATCCCCCTTTCCTATAATGTTTGCTGGGCTCAGACTTTTTTCTAACAAAGGACATAGGAAAAGATGCCACTTTTAGGTGGAGAAATCCAGCAGATACCACCGTAAGCAAGTGATCACAGTAACGTCACCAGTACTGTCATAGTGACATTGTGTAGCCCCTGAAGAAGGCTTCATTAATGCAATGAATAAGATAAATTACTTTTGTGGTATTTTTCCCCAAAATCCATAACCCCAGTCTAATCACGAGAAAACATCAGACAAATCCAAATTGAGGGGAATTCTGCAAATACCCAACTAGTTCTTTTCAAAGGTGTCACCAGCATGAAAAATAAAAGCTAAGAAATTGCCACAGATTGGAGAAGATTAAAGAAAATGCAATGTGGAATTATCTATTGACTCCTAGAACAGACAAAGGATTAGTGGAAACTAGAAAATTTTGTGAAATCTGAATAAAGTCTATAGTTTAACAGTACAGCATCAGTATTAATTTCTTAGTTTTGATAAATGTTTCTTAGTTACATAAGATGTTAATATTGGGGGAAGCAGGGTGAAGGGTCAATGTGAATTCTCTGAACTATTTTTGCAACTTTTCTGGAAATCTAAATCTATACCAAAATAAAAAGTTTTAAAAATATTGTATCTTACAAAGTTGTTTAAGGAACCACTTCAATAATATTTGAAAATGCCTAGAAAAGATCTAGTATCATACTTACATATAAAAAAAATTTCTTTTTCTTATGGGGAAATGGAAAGAGTGGACAGTAGGGATGGCTGCTGGAAGGTGTAAGAGATGAAGGAAAATATTTTAAGTGACATTCTTAAAAGGTCCAAAATCATTTTCTAACCCCTGCTTATTAGAATGTCAGCTCCATGAAGGGAGATGGTTTTATTTGTTTTGTTCAGGGCTGTATACATAGCAAGTACAGCAATCATCTAATGATAATCTTATTATTGGAACAGTGCCTGGCACATAGCAAGTGTTCCATACACATTGTTGAAGAATAAATGAATGAATTAATTAATGCTGGTCTATATCGGTCACCAGGTGAGGCAGTGTTGGAATGTGGTGATAGCAGTGAGGAGAGATTATAAACTCACCAAATCATGCTTAGGATGTGGGAGAATAATCCCAACCTTAGTCTGTTTGGTAGGGGTGAGGGGTGAGGTTAAGATCAGAGCAAGATGAGGGTTATCAAAAGCAGGGAGTGTGGGTGAGTGAGATGTTTTGGGAGAACCCGGATTAAAAACACCCAGAAGAAAAAAGAACCATTAAAATACAGGACTTGAGGTGACCCAGCATCTGGAGCAGCTTTCAGGACCTTTGGCCTTTTTCAGAAGTCAGACTGCTCCTTACCAAGGTCTCAGTTCCTCTAGATGAGTTGAGTCTCAAGAGTATTATCCCCTCCACAGAAGAGCCCACTGACTGGAGGTATGGAAAAACTGCTACCTGAATATAAACAAAACACCCTCATTACAATTAGACAGTGATATGCCTAAGTACACAATACCCTTTATCCCAGTACAATCAGGAATATGGATTTCCACCCCAAAATGGGTTCCAGTTCCTCAAAGAAAGCATCTTCCACACTCATTTGGGGACAAGGTAGAGGGTATATTTCACCTGCCTTCAAGTAGTTGTCTAAATTGTAGAGATTGCCATGTTCTTTCAGAGTTGGGATATGGCGTTTGGTATAGCAAAACAAAGTGCAGGCAGGAGGAATAAAAGTAGAGTCCTGAGTCTTAGGCAGGCAGTTTCTTAATTGCAGGGAACATTTCAACCGTGTTTTCTAGTTCATGACTGTTTACCAGGACCGGGGAGCTCATTCTGCAGGCCAGCCATTTGTTGGGTCCTGGCGGTAGTGTTTCTTAGAGAGGGAGACTCCGTCCCCCACAGAGACCATGGCAAGGCCATAGTGGCTTTTGGTACCATTATCAGAGGCCCCACAGAATGCTGTATCAGCAGCTCTCTCTCCATTTATGTAACACAGAAGAATTAGTTCTTTCCTTGCCTTCTTTAGATTGATTTAATGTCCCAGGCTGAGCTCCATAATGTAAGCTAAGGCCTGCTTCAAGGCCTATGACCATTAACGTTGAGTTGCAGTTTCCAGCAGAAAGTTTTTCTGAGAGTTGGTAGCTCAGCTGTTTCATTTCATAATGGGTGGGAATGTGGCAGGCGGGCTGTCAAACCTGATGCAAATGATATTTTATAAAAAGTGGTTTAAATTGGCTGAAGCTGTTTTTAGACTGATCAGTTAAAAAATATGTAGGGCATCTTTCTGACTTGCAGGAACACAGCTCCCAAGAATTAGATTTTTCATCACATACTTTGAGAGAGGTTTGTAGGTGGGCACAGGCTCATCAGAAAAAGCAGATGAGGACTTGTTAATATGGGAACATGTAAATTGGGTTCAAGCTGCCCTCAGTTAATTGGAAGGGATTTGTGAGCTAAGAAGGGAGAAAAGGAAAGCCATATTGATAGGAATACACTTAATGCCCTGGAGAAATAAGCCTTGTTCTTTGTTCTCCCCAGGCTATTAGAACAGTTGCAGGAATTCTGCCCCAAGACACAGAGGCAGTGTTTTTAGCTCCTGGGACTACAATTGCTGTCATTTTCAGCAAGACCTGAAGAAGCAAGTGATATTTTGACCCTTGATAAGCAGATTTCAGGAGCAGCAGCCAGCAACTGTGGAAGGTTAGCTTTCTGAGTTTTGCAAAGACTAGTGCTCTTGAGATTAGACAAGCAGAAATTCAAAATTCCACTGAGAAACTTGGGAATTTATTTATTAATTATATTTTTTGAGACAGAGTCTCAGTCTGTTGCCCAGGCTGGACTGCAATGGTGCGATCTCAGCTCACTGTAACCTCTGCCTCCCGGGTTCAAGTGATTCTCCTACCTCAGCCTCCCAAGTAGCTGGGATTACAGGCACCCGCCACCATGCCCAGCTAATTTTTGTATCTTTTAGTAGAGATGGGGTTTCACCATGTTGTACAGGCTGGTCTCAAACTCCTGACCTCAGGTGATCCATCCACCTCGGCCTCCCAAAGTGCTGGGATTATAGACGTGAGCCACTGTGCCCGGCCTGGAATTTGTTTTATATTAATATCGGAGCTATCTAAATGACTTTCTTCTCCTCCTTTCTACTCAAATCCTACTTTCAGCCATTTTCCTGGGTCTGGGCCAGTCTAGATGCAGCATGCATGGTTTCTTCTCTGGTGCTGTGCTGGGGTTTTGACCCTGCCAACTCAGGAGACATGCTCCTGAACAGAATGCGTCTATTGCTTTGCCACTCTTGTCAAGTCTGTGGAATTCGGCTCTTAGGACCCCATCTCTCATATATAAATTTAGATGAGATGCAAAATATTGTACATACATACATTTGGCTTCACATAAAGTAAATGTTGGAAGTTTGTGTGGAAATGGTTAATATGTAAATGTCTACAAAATCTGCCTCCTCCTTCCTACTCTCAGAAATTCTGTGTTGTTTTATTTGGGATTGCTCTGCTTCTTTTTTGGATTCTTTTTAGGACTTAGGGGTTGAAGAATTTGGGAGGCAGGGGAAGAGAGGACCAGAGGGAGATAAAAATACAGTTTTAAGGGTGGCTTCAGGTGGTTTTGAGGAGAGGTGTGAGAGCAGGTGCAGTGTGTACAGCTTGCAGACTGGAGAGGAAGTTTTTAATTTAAAACTTTTAAGAAATGTTGCTATTGATTAAAATCTTTTGCAATGTTAGGTGTTAAAGAAAAATATAAGCATTAGAGCTGAAATACTTTTATATTATTTTGGTTGCATGGACCATGTTTTTGTTTTTAACTGCAATCCCATTTTGATGACAAGCCATGTGGATCACAGTATTATAAGCATGATATTTGTTTTAACTAGTTGGCTAATCCATGTGTATCATGTCCATGTGTCTACTCTCTTCCTTCATCCGTCCACTGTCTTCCTTCCTTCAACTTATGTTAGGCAGAATGTAAGTTGTGGTTTGAGACCTAGAGAAAGGAGAAATTCATTTGGGAACATAAAAGATGAGAACAATTTATAGAAGTTTTGGTTGTCCACTATGATGGTAACCATGGGTGCAACAAGAATTGGAAGAAAGGCTAACTAACTCAAACAAGAGCTTCAGTAGATCCTGTTTGCTGCCATAGCTGATCTCATATCTGTTTAGTATTGCAGTGTATCCAAATGCTGGCCTCAGCCTTCCTGGCCTTTCTTCATGTTCTATTGCAATACTCTTACTTGCTTCCTTCAGGTTGTTCTCTCTCATCCTTGCACTTCTTCCTCAGTTCTGGTTACGTACCTGTCTTGGCTCAGGCTATCACCGTCACTTGGAAATATATTCTCATGAATGTGAGCTCTTATGATCTATGAAACTTTTTCAGGTTCCCAAGTCCCAGGACCTTTCTATATTCATTGGACTCCTTTAAAGTACTCTTTATTTTGCACAGTTTAATAATTAGAATCATAAGATGTGAGAGTTGAAGGGGTCCTTACAGACCATATCTAGCCATCTCCTTTCATTTGTCAGATGAGACAACTGAGCTTTGGTGACAGGGTGTTACGTTAGATCATATGCTTGGAATATATGTTAACATGTTTATAAACTGAAAGTTGCTATAGAAATAGTAGTTAGTACTCTTTGAGTGGCAGAGCGGCATCTAGAAGCCAAGTCCCCTGACTCCTTTCTGCACTGTCTGTTATGTCAAGCTGCCTCTACTAAATTGCTGTCATTCTATGTAAGCCTTGTCTGCCCAGCTTGTAGTGAGAGAACATGTAAAAGGAAGCCTCATCTAGCACCTACCATGTAACAACCACATTTATTACCAATACTCTGTCAGATAATGTATCATTCTTATTTTTACAAATGAGGACACTAAACTTCAGAGAGGTTTAAACTTTTTCCCAAGGAGACACAGAAATCTGAAGACTCAGCATTCAGCTCCAGACTTGTGTGACTCAAAAGCAGTGTGTCTCCTTTTTCTTTCATCTTTATCATGCCTCTTGAGGTCAAGATGATTTTTTTCCTTTTGTTTCTCTCAATATTTATGCCACCTTAGACCACAACATATGATTAACCTCAATATTCTACTTCATCAGCGGCTGAGTCCTCCAAAGGAAGTCTCTATGAACCTTTTCTTTTTTTCAATGAACAATTTCCAAGGAGGATCCATTTCACAAATTCTAACAGTCCATAATCATTTTAAAAATCATGATCAGATTAAAATAACATGTGCTATGGCTCTCTGGAGAAAGATGTGAGAATTTGGCTCATGCTTTGTACTCTTTAGTTGAAAGTTACTCTTGAAATATAAAGGACAATTCATCTTAGTTTATAATGGGTGAATTCTGCATGATGATTGACAAGCACAAAAATGAGTTCAGGAGTTTTAACAGCTCAAACTGATTTGAAGATGAGTGGCTACCTGCTCCATCACAAGAGCATAGATGCTGACAACCTCCCTTCTGGACAGTGCATAAATGGCAATGACCCGGGAATGGTGGGCTTTGGTCAGCTCAAGGGGTTTCCTGCTTTCCAGTCTTTTCTTTTCTTTTCTTTTTTCTTTTTTTGAGACAGAGTCTCACTCTATTGCCCAGGCTGGAGTGCAGTGGCGCAATCTCTGCTTGCTGCAACCTCTGCCTCCTGGGTTTAAGCGATTCTCCTGCCTCAGCTTCCTGAGTAGCTGGGATTATAGGCATGTGCCACCACACTCAGCTAACTTTTGTAATCTTAGTAAAGATGAGGTTTTGCCATGTTGGCCAGGCTGGTCTCAAACTCCGGACCTCAGGTGATCCTCCCTCCTCAGCCTCCCAAAGTGCTGGGATTACAGGTGTGAGCCATGATGTCTGGCCTCCAGTATCATTTTCCTCTTTTTCAGAGGACCTTCTTACTGAGCCTGGACATTTTTTTCTCTGGATCCGCCCAGTTGGCTTCATGAGATGAGATGCCCCACGTGACACCTTATGCTGAGGCAGCCCTAAGAAAGTATTAATGCTTCTGTTCTAGAAGAAACCTACACTTTAAGAGGGGTGTTAGAGATAATGCCTCTAACCCTAAAGTGTGAATGTAATTTCGGATTCTTGGTAGAATGAGAGGCTAGTGAGAAGGTTGTTTTTGGATGAGTATATAATTAAGTAAGTGGGGAAAGGGAAGGAACATATATTTTAGGCCATAGTAGCCATTGAGTACTGCACATTGAAAATACAACCTAATTTGTAAGGAAGTAATAGTGGCTGCAAGCTGAGAGAGATAAGGGGAAAACGTCCAAATTAAGGGGCATTTAACATTTGACCAGAGTCATTTTGAGTCATAACTTGCTATCCTTTGTCCTACTTGCAGGCCTTACTCTATGTGGCTCTGGCCTTGCTTTGTCATTTGCCTAGGTAGATAACAAACACTGCCACTGATGAGTAGCAGCCACACATTCACCTGGCATCTTCCCCTCTTCCCACCTGGCCTCTCTTCCTTATTTTCTTTTCTTCTTTCTGTGGCAATGACTAGTGAGTGATTTAACCTGAAATGGTAATCTACACATTCAGAAATGACCCTCAGGCATTCCATATACATAACAGGGTACCCTTCATTCAATTTTACCTGTCACCTATCTTTTCACCTAATGGTATGGGAGTCTATTTGCCAGACAATTGCAGTTTGGACTATGATTTTGAATAACATCTCTGGCAAATGGGTTTCTTCAGCCTCTGGGAATAGCATCTCCTTATCGCTCCCCTAATGCCCTAGTGTTTATTCTTTTCACGCCAAAGTGCTCTCCCATTTATCTGAACCTTCAACTTTCCCAATAACCTGTCTTTTAAAATAGCAACCATTGTCCCTCTGTGTCCCCTGAGGACAGAAAGGTATAAAGTAAATTTTCTGCTTCTATAGCATTCAGCTGCTAGGAGAGGAGTTCTTGACCAGGGAATTTCTCTATCTAAAGTCATACTGCAGAACCTTGGCTAATTAAAGAAAATTGGGTAGCATGATGGCCAATGCATTCTCTCCCTTTGGTTTGGAGGGTTTGTCCCTTGACATCTGTCATAAACCATTTATTTATGCCTATAGTGTTCTTTTCTCTATCTTAGGTGCTGAGGGGCTCTGGAGCAACTTAAAACATATCCCTGCCCTTATGAAGTTTACGACTGAATTCATCTATTCAAGAATATGTGTGGGCTACCTATTACATATAACACATTGTGTCAGGGTATTAAGTGAGTAAGATGTGGGCTGTGCTCTTGAGGGATCACAGTGTAGTAAGATTAGTTATACACAAAACATACCACAATACATTATGCAATAAATGACACAAGAGCGTATTACGAATGTTTAGAGACAAGGATTACCTAGCTGTCTTGCATATATACCACATTTTTAATGATGAGCAGCACCAAACTTATTTTGCCTTTATTTTTCCTCTCCTACCCCAATTTGCTCCTCCTTTTGTCTTCTTCAAATAATGTCAATCAATCAAACCAACAGGTCTAAAATATCAATATTTTCCATTTTTCTCTTTTACCTTCCCTTTCTAATCAGATTTTGTCAATTTTATATTATACTTGTCTCAGGAGATATTTCCCTCATTCTCTTCATCTGTAATTTGGGTTATTGGAATAGTTTCTCAATGATTTATCTGTATATATGCTCATGGTTTTGTGGGCCATACAGCCTCTGTCACAGCTACTCAACTTTGCCATAGCAGTGCAAAGCAGGCATACATAACACATAAATAGACATGGCTTGTTCCAAAAAAAATCTTATTTATAAACACATATCATTTACAACTGTTGTTTTGATTTTTTAAAGTTAAAAGTGTAAACACCGTTATTAGCTCACAGGTCATATACAACAAATGGCAGGCCAGATTTGGTCTACAGGATAACTCTTGGCGTACAGAGCCTTGAGCCCTCCTAACCTCCCTGATGACTCAGTACTTGCACTCCTTCATCTTTTCCCCAACCCTTTGTTTCTGCTGCAAAAGAGGATTAGCCTATTCCTGTACATGCCATATAGTTTTATATTTCTATACCAGTGATTTTTAACCCTGGCTGCCACTTGGGCATGACTATCTAATACTGAATCACAGAGAATCTTCTCATATCCTTGAAACTGACTCATGAGACTCCTGTGTTTCCTCTTTTAGAAAGCCACGTCCCTGTGAACATCCCATTATTACCTCCCAAATTATCAGGAACAGTGAAGGGTCTGAGATTTTATTTCGTGTGCATTCACCCTCGATTAGGAGTTTGTAAAACTTTCTCCACTTTAGACTTTATTCTTAAAATAACCTGCTGAGATTTCTAGTGAATATCCATGCATTATCTTGAGGCTTTTCTGAATTCAGATATACCAAGAGTTCCTTTTCCTTTCCTTTGTGTACTCCTGCACAGTTATGAATACACAGGTCCTATCATTAAGTAGTTTAAACTCGCTTACTAGTACTTTGGAGTTCCTGGTGATATCATCTTGTCATCTCATTTTGCAGCAGAAATTGTGGGTTCTTGGTTTTCTAGATGATCTGTCTGTTTTTATGGGGGAATTTGAGGAGATTCTACAACTATGATGCTGTTGTAGTCTTCTTCTCAGAGTCATGTCATTTTTTTCTTTCACTTTTAAAATCTACTACCCTTCATTATTTTTCATTCTCTGAAGTTTACACTCAGCCTCAAGACCTTGCTTAGAACATATCTTGTTTTCTTTTGTTCCATTTTCTAGTTTCTAGCCCAGGCATCTTTCCCAGAATATGGACTTTTTATAAGGTGCTATAATATAAAGTATCATAAATGATAACATCTTAATTCACTAAAATTTAACACCACCTGAGGTTATTACTCATTTTATACTAAGCCTTCTCTTTGAGGAATGAAGTAAGTAATTTTCTATAATATGTTTCACTACCATTCAATGAAAGCTAAAAAGTCGCCTAATACCAATGACAGGAAAAGAATTGTCAAGTTATACTTTATGGGAAGTATTAGTGTCTTTAGCTATTTGTAAAGTTAATGAATGGCCAAATCACCTTGGAAAGGCAGTTGAAACTGAGAAATATCATGGGTTTTCTGGCTTTTTATCTAGCCATTGGAACCTAACTTATATGCAGAAGCATGTAGATTCTGTCAAGCCTCATTTATTTCTTGAAGATAAAAGTACTGAATATTTATATCATAAAAGTCCTCTTTTAAAATATAAGCTTCTATAATATTATGTTTTTGTGTTGTAAAATTCTCCAAAGATATGCTGAATCCAGGGAATTGGACTATCTATTCTGAATCAGATGAGGCTTTATTAGAAATATGACCTGTTTGAATATTATATTAGTGTTCTTTGCTGCCGTAACAATTTACCACAAATTTAGTAGATTAAGACAACACAAATTTATTGTACCACAATTTCTGTTGGTCAGATGCCTGAGTGGGCATGACTGGATCTTTTGCTAAAGTTTAACAAAGCCTAACTCCAGGTGTTGGCAGAGCAGTATTCCTTACTGGCACCTCTGAGGAGAAATCTGCTTCCAAGCTCATTCAGTTTAATTCTTGAATTCAGTTTCTTGCAGTTGTAGAACTCAGGTCTTTGTTACCTTACTGGTTGTCAGCCAAGGACTGGTATTTGCTCCTAGAAGCCACCTGCATTCTTTTCATGCTTTCCAAGTAGTTCTAAACATGGCAGGTTGAGAGCCTCTCCTGATTTGAACCTCTGTGACTTCTTATTACACCTTCCTCTTGCCTCCAGCTGGAGGGCATTCTCTGCTTTTAAGGACTCCTGTGATTAGATTTGGCCGTCCAGATAATCCAGGAAAATCTCTCTATTTTAAGGTTAGTAACCTTAGTTATATTTGTAAACTTACATATTCCAATTCCAGGAGTTGGCCATGGACTTCTTTGGAGTACCATTCTGGCTACCACAAATATTGCTACTATCTTTATTTCTTCATGGCTAGAAAACCTATTGGGACAAAAAGAATAATTAACAACATGAAAATAACTTTATTTATCATGAAACAGGAACCTTCACATCAGCTTCTCTTCATCATCCTCATGAACATTCCATTCCAGACTATGTGTCTGATATACATTAGATAGTTAATAGGTATAGCAATAGGTACCAAGGGTTTTATAGAAACCATTGGTTTGTCAGTGGTTTCTATAAAGGCCACAGACAACCCTACACATAGTTTCTTTTCAAAACCTCTTACATCTCTGTTATCAAAAGAAAGGATGGAATGAGAAATTCCCCTGGCAAATGACAATGAAATTTGTTTCTAGTTAACCTAGGGAATAAAGATAATGGCTAACATTTATTGTGCCCTTAATATTTACCAGACTCTTTCTTTAATTCTTTTTACATTTATTATCATACTTGATAGTCATAACAACTCTGTGAAGTAGATATTATTTCCTCCAGTATAGAGACAAGGAGACATTAAAGAAGTTCAGAAATATTCTCAATACTAGTAAGTAGCAGAGGTAAGATTTTAAAAGCCAGATACAAATTCTATGCTGTTTAGAAAAAGAGTATATATTTTCATTAAAGTTATACATGAAAATATTTTAAAGAGTTATATAAGATTTGTTGCTAAAAACAGCATATATTAAATATAAACAGCGTATATTAAATACTATGCAGCCATAAAAAGGATGGGTTTATGTCCTTTTCAGGGACATGGATGAAGCTGGAAACCATCATTCTCAGCAAACTAACACAGGAACAGAAAACCAAACACCGCACGTTCTCACTCATAAGTGGGAGTTGAACAATGAGAACACATGGACACAGGGAGGGGAACATCACACACCAGGGCCTGTTGTGGGGTGGGGGGTTAAGGGAGGGATAGCATTAGGGGAAATACCTAATGTAGATGATGGGTTGATGGGTGCAGCAAACCACCATGGCACGTGTATACCTATGTAACAAACCTGCACGTTCTGTACAAGTATCCCAGAACTTAAAGTATAATAATAACAAAAAAAAGCAGTCTTTTGCCCACATGACCACCATGTTCAACTCCAAAACACAACTGCTTCCAATTTTATATGTTTGATTATGTCCATATCTCTATAAAATATGCCTACACAGCTTTTTCAGTTTTATTACTTGTCAATTGCCTCCTCATTTTTAAAAAAGCTCCCATTTTGCACACCTGTTGGAGAAATTCTCTCAGCTTTTAAAAAACTTCTATTCTCTCTACTGAAATTTTAAATGCATTCAATCATAGTTTTAATTTCCAAAAGTTTTTCTTTAAATGTTCCATTTGTATAGCATATTGTTCTCAGTTCTCTGAGGATATTAATGACATATTTGTATATTTTTTTTCCCAGATTGCTCTTATCTGTTTGTTTTGGTTTCTGTCTTTCAAATAGAAATTTTTCTTAGTTTTCTGCTGATTCATGACTCTCTGTTCATATTTAAGAGAATAGAAGCTGAGTTTGCATGGACTGGTAATTGCATGGCATTATAATGGGACTTTTTTGTGGGCTTCGTTGAGTGGTGTTATAATGGGGAATGACCCATGTTACAGATTTGGGCTTTTTCCCCAGAATTGGTCCAGTTTCCGATTAGAATCTTTGATTCTTCTTTCTTGAAGGATAAGCCTTCCTAGTAGACCATTCTGAGAACTTGTTAAGGAAAGAGGACTGGTGGAGAAGTGGTAGTAGGGATATCTCCAGATTCTACCTACAGGCTTTCACATTTTCTCCCTTACCTTAGTATCACATTCCTACTCTTAACAGTGCTAACTCTCTGTTAGCAGATAAGAGACTCTCTGTTTTCCTCACTGGAGGATAAATCTCTAGTCTTCTGATAAGGTGGGAAATTCACTAAGTCAGAGAGATGATCTTGGGATCCAACCACTTTGTATATGGACTTGGTACTGATCCATTTGCAGTCCCACTTTATCTCCACTTCTAGGGAATAGAAGATAATTGATAATAGATGATGCCCCTTTCTGAGCCTTTTGTGGTGTTCTGTAGTACGCATCTGGTTGCTTTTAACATTCTCGTCTTCATTTAAAATTTAACTTTTTGGTTTTGCTTCTATGCTTTCCAACTTCCACAGTGTTTTGCCATTGCCTCCTCTCCTTGTCTTTATGAGTTTATGTCTTTTGAAAATTCCATTTCTATCACTTCAGTAAGTGATAGACTAGGAGCAGAGGTGAAGACTTGTGCTCACTCTGCCATCTGCCTTCTTCCAATGGCATCTGAGCCAGTTGCATTATTGACCCAGGCCTGTTACTCTTTCAGGCCCTCCTCAGTCAACATTGGCAGTTTGAATTGTTCATTCCAATGAACAAACAAGGATAAAGGGTAAGGGTAAGAAGAAAGGCCCTTACTTACTCCAGGGCCTTGTAGAATACACTGGTGTTGAGCACAGATTTTCAGATGCAAATACCGACACTCACACTTTCCTCCCCAACAGCGGCCTTTAGAAGCAGCTGTCATGCTACCACTCCTCTAAGTTTAGAAAAGGCTGATACAAGGACTATGAAGATTGTGGTTGAGTGTTCTCTCTGCTCTTTAAGGAAGAGGACCAGAGCCATGACTAATTGTGTCTCCTTGAGAAGAACGAAAGCTAATTACTTGTATAAACCTAAGCATTAAAGCAAGATATCCAGGTTTTTCTCTCCTCAGCAGAACATGCCATTGAAAAGTTACCAGGAATTCTAAAGGGAGATTGGAAATAAATGTGTTACAGTAATCACTGGAAAAAGTTCAATGGAAAAGCTTTAGTTCCTTTGAATCTGTAGTTTTTCTTGAGCTAATCAGTCATTTGATAACTGCTCACTAAGCACAAGCTCCAGGCCAGGCAGAATGTGAGGCTCATGGTGTTAGAACTAAAAAGAGATGTAGGGTAGCACCTACCAAAGTGCTTGGAACATCTTGGTCTTTGCTAATCATTTATTAAATTCAGAATGTGGGCATTGTTCTCAAGTAGCGTACTTTCTAAACAGTGAAGCAAAGGCCTTTTGTGAGAGTGCATAGATGAAACAAAGATTTAGATAGTTCTAAAAATTAGAGTAATAATCAATAGATAAACGTTAATTGCTAACCTGACTCTCTTCCTATGCATGCCTAAAATACTTGACCCAGTTGAGGGGAGAATAAATAATTGCCCGTGGGAATGTTGTGTAAAACATTCAAGGCACTGAATATTGTCTGGTGTGGCTAGAGATGACAGGACTCATACAATTGACCCTTGAACAACATGGATTTGAACTGCAAAATCCACTTATATGCAGATGACTTTTCAATAAATGTATTGGAAGATTTTTTGGAGATTTGTGACAGTTTGGAGATTTGTGACAATTTGAAAACAGTAGCAGATGAACTTCATAGTCTAGATATCAAAAAAATAGGAAAAAGTTAAGTATGTCATGATTATATAAAATATACATAGATACTAGTCATTTTCTTATTTATTACCATAATACATATACAGGTCTATTATCAAAAGTTAAGTTTAGGCACACAAACACAGACTGTACATGGTCAAGAGAAATGTGAACAAATGTAAACATGCATTATTAAATCATAACCACACAAAATTCACTGTAGTATATACTGTACTATTATAATAATTTTGTAGCCACCTTCTGTTTCTGTTGTGGTGAGCTCAAGTATCTGCTTAAAATGTTGTGTGAGACTAATCATCTCCTTGGGAGCAACATCTCCAGTCAATTGTGCATCCCAGTAAAAAGTGATCACTCACAGTTCTTGCATATTTTTCATCTTTGTGTTAGTGCAATACCGTAAACCTTGAATAACAACACGGGACCCATACAAAGTGCAACTAGTGATATTGGAAGTGCTCCCAAGAAGCAGAGAAAAGTGCTTTACAAGAAAACATTGAATTGTTTGATATGCACCATAGATTGAGGTCTGCAGCTGTGGTTGTTCATCATTTCAAGATAAATGAATTCAATCTAAGGACCATTACAAATAAAACAAAAACAGAAAATTAATAAAGCTATTGCTGTAGCTACAGCAGCAGACACAAAAGCCTTGCAGTTTTTGCAAAACACCTTTTTATCTCATATTGAAAACATAGCTTTCATGTGGGTGCTGGACTGCTATAAGAAAGGTATACCTATAGACTCTAATATGATTTGAGAAAATGTGAGTTCATTATATGACAACTAAAAGCAAAAGGAAAGTGAAGGACCTAAAGCTGGAAGGTTTAGTGACAGCCAAGGATGGCTTAATATGTTTAGAAAGAGAGGTGGCTTAGAAAACATGTCAAGATACCAGGAAAAGCAGATTCTGCTGCCCAAGAGGCAGTAAAGTTCCTAGATGCCATTTAAGAAAATAATTGAGGAAAAAGACTATCTGCATGGTGAAAGGCTAAACGCTTTCTTCCTAAGATCACGAACAAGTCAAGTATTTCTGCTCTTACTACCTCTATTTGATATTTCACTGAAGGTTTCAGCTAGTAATAAATAAAAGGCATACAGACTGAAAAAAATATATATATCTGCCTGAACAAGTTTTTATTTCAGACAAAAGTGCCCAGTTTTGGGAAAAAGCAACGCAAAAGACATTTATTAGAAAAGAAGAGGCATAAGCACCAGGATTTAAGGCAGGAAGGGATTAGCTAACTCCACTGTTCGGTACAAATGCAGTAGGATTCATGATGAGGACTGCCCTTATCTATAAAGCTGCTAACAACTCCGCCTTAAGGGAAAGAGAAAACACCAGCTTCCAGTCATTTAGTAGTATAACAAGAAGGTCTGGACAACAAGAACCCTTTTTCTGGATTGGTTCCACTGATGTTCTATTCCTGAAGTCAGGAAGCACCTTGCCATAAGAAACTGCCTTTTAAAGTTCATTTGATATTAGACAATGCTCCTGGCGACTCAGAACTCCACGACTTTAACATTAACGTGTCAAAAGGATCTACTTGTCCCCATACTCAATGTCACTAGCTCAGCCTCCAAATAAGGAGGTCATAAGGACCTTGAAGGCTCATTACATGTAGTATTCTATGGAAAGGATTGCCAGCTCCATGGAAGAGAAGTCTGATAGAGAGATTATCACAAAAGTCTGGAAGGATTACACCATTGAAGATGCCATTGTTGTTATAGAAAGAGCATTATGACTCTTATAGAAAGAGCATTATACATGACTTCACAGGATTTGCAACAGAGCCAATCAAGGAAATCATGAAAGATGTGGATATGAAAAAAAGGTGGGGGAAGGGGTGGATCAAGATACATATCTTGGTAAAATTAGAGAGTTAATAGACACCACTCCAGAGGAATTAACAGAAGATGACTTGATGAAGATAACTGCTTCTGAACCAGTGACGGAATAAGAAGAAGAAGATATAGGAGAAGCAGTGCCCGAAAACAAGTTGACGTTACACAATCTGGCAGAAGGGTTCTCAGTAATGAAGCCTGCTTTTGACTTCTTTTAGAACACGCATCCTTCTATGACATGGGCGCTGAAACTAAAGCAATAGTGGATGAAGTATTAGTATCTATAGGAACGTTTTTAGGGGAATGAAAAAGCAAAAAGTCAGGCAGAAATTATGATGTATTTCCGTAAAGTTACAGGGAGTGTGCCTGCCTCTCTTGCCTCCCCTTTCGACCTCCTCCACTTCTTCTACCTCTGCCACCCTTGAGACAACAAGACCAATTCCTCCTATTTCTCAGCCTACTCAGTGGAAATAATGACAAGGATGAAGACCTTTATGATGTTTCACTTTAACTTAATGAATAGCAAATATATTTCCTCTTCCTTATGACTTTCTTAATAACATTTTCTTTTCTCTAGCTTTATTGTAAGAATGCAGTATATAATACATATAACATACAAAATACGTGTTAATAGGCTGTTTATGTAATTGGTAAAGCTTCCTATCAACAGTAGGCTACTAGTACTTAAGTTTTGGGATCCGCTAACCTCTGCATTGTTCAAGGGTTGGCTGTATTTGGAATCTCAAAAAATTTCATGAATAAACAAGGGCAAAAAAAAATTTGTATCTTAAAGCATTCATATCTAACTCATTTTTTCTACTTTTTCTCAATGAAATGGGGATATAAACATGGGCATACCAGATTTATAAAAATTACATATAAGGCATTTCTGAATAAACTGTTTTGACTAGATTAACTGTTCAGTCAAAAACCCACTAATATAACAGGGTTTGAGTGACATTTTAAAATCCTGAATCCTTTAATTTCATATATGGTGAAATCAGTGTATTCATGTAGTTATCTTGTTTTCATGTGAATACAGTGATAATTTAGGGCTTAATTTATAAAACTGATGCAAGGTGCTTGATGAATTTTATACCATGAATCTTGCGATAATTTCAGTCTTGAAAAATATATGCCGTTGATCAAAGGAAATATCAAAACTGATTTAATATGTGTGGCAGACATTGTTTATCGGCACTCAGCACTACACCCACCATTCTACTGGAAACACACTTATCAGACCCTCTTTTTAGGCGGGCTGAAGGGAAAGTCTTCCCATGGAAGATCTCCATGGGGTGTTAGAAGACAGAATGGTGATAGACGTCTGTCTGCTTCTGCTGCACCTTAGGTAGAAGAATCAACAGTGGTTGCAATAGGGTTGTACTTCCTGTTTAGTCCTTTGGTGGCACCAGCAGCAAGTATAGTCCCTTGGGCTCTTGCAAGGGCACTGGAAGCTGCTTGCTCTCTGGGCAATACCACCCTCCCTCTTACACTTCCCCAGAACTTCCAACCCTTTTCTAATTTCTTGCATTAAATTTTTCTCTCCACAAGCTATGAAGACTGTTTTCTGTTTACCTCCCTGAATACTAGCTGATAAAAAACAGAAATCAGGAATTTTCTATATGTTTTATATATCTATAGAAAAGTGTTTTTCTATAATTTCTGGGTGTTGGCTTGATGCTCTAGTTCTCTACCTCTTGGTCTTCTAAAGGAATTGATTTGGTCTACTTTGAAGGTCATATATGTAACTACATAGATATTATTTTTATATAACCAAATCAACTTCAACCTTATTCTAGTTTATATTTTATATAGATATACCACACTTTATCTACTTTTCTACTATGTAAGATATTATATATTTAAGTGTTCTTGATTTAGTTATCTATTGTAGCATAATAAATTACCCTCAAACTTAGTGGATTAAAACAATATTCGTGGATTTCTGTTCCAAGACAGCCAAATAGGAACAGCTCCAGTCTGCAGCTTCCAGTGTGATTGACACAGAAAACGGGTGATTTCTGCATTTCCAACTGAGGCACCTGGTTCATCTCACTGGGATTGGTTGGACAGTGGTGCAGCCCACGGAGGGCAAGCCAAAGTAGGGTTGGGGCATCACCTCACCTGGGAAGTACAAGGGGTCGAGGGATTTCCCTTTCTTAGCCAAGGGAAGCTGTGACAGACAGTACCTGGAAAAACGAGACACTCCTGCCCAAATACTGTGCTTTTCCAATGGTCTTAGCAAACGGCACACCAAAAGATTATATCACGTGCCTGGCTCGGCGTGTCCCACACCCATGGGGCCTTGCTCACTGCTAGTGCAGCAGTCTGAGATTGACCTGCGAGGTGGCAGTCTGGCAGGGGGAGGGGTGTCTGCCACTGCTGAGGCTTGAGTTGGTAAACAAAGCAGACTGGGAAGCTCGAACTGGGCGGAGCCCACTGCAGCTCAGCAAGGCCTGCTGTATAGACTCCACCTCTGGGGGCAGGGCATAACTTAACAAAAGGCAGCAGAAACTTCTACAGACTTAAACGTCCCTGTCTGACAGCTCTGAATAGAGAAGTCATTCTCCCAGAATGGTGTTTGACATCGGAAAATGGACAGACTGCCTCTTCAAGTGGGTCCCTGACCCCCATGTAGCCTAACTGGGAGATACCTCCCAGTAGGGGCCGACTGACATCTCATACAGCCAGGTGCCCCCCTGGGACGAAGCTTCCAGAGGAAGGATCAGGCAGCAATATTTGCTGTTCTGCAGCCTCTGCTGGTGATACCCAGGCAAACGGGGTCTGGAGTGGACCTCCAGCAAACTCCAACAGAACTGCAGCTGAGGGACCTGACTGTTTGTTAGAAGGAAAACTAACAAACAGAAAGGAATGGCATCAACATCAAAAAAAGGACATCCACACCAAAATCCCATGTGTAGGTCACAAACATCAAAGACCAAAGGTAGATAAAACCACAAAGATGGGGAGAAACCAGAGCAGAAAACCTGAAAATTCTAAAAATCAGAGTGCCTTTTCTCCTCCAAAGGATCGCAGCTCATCTCCAGCAATGGAACAAAGCTGGACGGAGAGACTTTGACGAGCTGACAGAAGTAGGCTTCAGAAAGTCGGTAATAACAAATTCCTCTGAGCTAAAGGAGGATGTTCGAGCCCATTGTAAGGAAGCTAAAAACCTTAAAAAAAGATTAGACAAATGGCTAACTAGAATAAACAGTGTGGAGAAGACCTTAAATGACCTGATAGAGATGAAAACCAAGGCAAGAGAACTACATGATTCAAGCACAATCTTCAATAGCTGATTCGATCAAGTGAAAGAAAGGGTATCAGTGATTGAAGATCAAATTAATGAAATAAAGCAAGAAGAGAAGTTTAGAGAAAAAAAGAGTAAAAAGAAACAAAGCCTCCAAGAAATATGGGACTATGTGAAAAGACCAAATCTACATTTGATTGGTGTACCTGAAAGTGACAGGGAGAATGGAACTAAGTTGGAAAACCCTCTTCAGGATATTATCCAGGAGAACTTCCCCAACCTAGCAAGGCAGGCCAACATTCAAATTCAGGAAATACAGAGAACACCACAAAGATATACCTCAAGAGCAACCTCAAGACACATAATTGTCAGATTCACCAAGGTTGAAATGAAGGAAAAAAATGTTAAGGGCAGCCAGAGAGAAAGGTCAGGTTACCCACAAAGGGATGCCCATCAAACTAATGGCAGATCTCTCAGCAGAAACTCTGCAAGACAGAAGAGAGTAGGGGCTAATATTCAATATTTTTAAGCAAAATAATTTGCAAATCCAGCCAAACTAAGCTTCATAAGTGAAGGAGAAATAAAATCCTTTACAGACAAGCAAATGCTGAGAGATTTTGTCACCACCAGGCCCGCCTTACAAGAGCTTCTGAAGGAAGCACTAAACATGGAAAGGAACAACCAGTACCAGCCACTGCAAAATCATGCCAAATTGGAAAGACTATCGATGCTAGGAAGAAACTGCATCAACTAACAGGCAAAATAACCAGCCAACTTCATAATGACAGGATCAAATTCAAACATAACCATAATAACCTTAAATGTAAATGGGCTAAATGCCCCAATTAAAAGACACAGACTGGCAAATTGAATAAAGAGTCAAGACCTATCAGTGTGCTGTATTCAGGAGACCCATCTCACGTGCAGAGACACATATAGGCTCAAAATAAAGGGATTGAGGAAGATCTACAAAGCAAATGGAAAGCAAAGATCGAAAGAGACAAAGAAGGCCATTACATAATGGTAACGGGATCAATTCAACAAGAAGAGCTAACTATCCTAAATATATATGCACCCAATACAGGAGCAGCCAGATTCATAAAGCAAGCCTTAGAGACTAAGACTCCCACACAATAATAATGGGAGACATTAACACCCTGCTGTCAATATTAGACAGATCAACAGACAGAAGGTTAACAAGGATATCCAGGACTTGAACTCAGCTCTGCACCAAGCAGACCTCATAGACATTTACAGTACTATTCACCCCAAATCAACAGAATATACATGCTTCTCAGCACCACATCACACTTATTCCAAAAATTGACCACATAATTGGAAGTAAAGCACTCCTCAGCGAATGTAAAAGAACAGAAATCACAACAAACTATCTCTCAGGCCACAGTGCAATCAAATTAGAACTCAGGATTAAGAAACTCACTTATAACTGCACAACTACATGGAAACTGAACAACCTGCTCCTGAATGATTACTGTGTAAATAACGACATGAAGGCAGAAATAAAGATGTTCTTTGAAACCAATGAGAACAAAGACACAATGTACCAGATTCTCTGGGACACATTTAAAGCAGTGTGTAGAGGGAAATGTATAGCACTCAATGCCCACAAGAGAAAGCAGGAAAGATCTAAAACTGACACCCTAACATCACAATTAAAAGAACTAGAGAAGTAAGAACAAACAAATTCAAAAGCTAGCAGAAGGCAAGAAATAACTAAGATCAGAGCATGACTGGAAGAGATAGAGACACAAAAAACCCTTCAAAAAAAATCATTGAATCCAGGAGCTGGTTTTTTGAAAAGATGAACAAAATTGATAGATCGCTAGCAAGACTAATAAAGAAGAAAAGAGAGAATCAAACAGACACAACAAAAAAATGATAAAGGGGATATCACCACCAATCCCACAGAAATACAAACTACCTTCAGAGAATACTATAAACACCTCTACACAAATCAACTAGAAAATCTAGAAGAAATGGATAAATTCCTGGACACATACACTCTCCCAAGACTAAACCAGGAAGAAGCTGAATCTCTTAATAGACCAATAACAGGCTCTGAAATTGAGGCCATAATTAATAGCCTACCAATTGAAAAATGTCCCGGACCAGACGGATTCACAGCCGAATTCTACCAGAGGTACCGAGAGGAGCTGTTAACAGTCCTTCTGAAACTATTCCAATAAAAAAAAGAGGGAATCCTCCCTAACTCATTTTATGCAGCCAGCATCATCCTGATACCAAAACCTGGCAGAGAAATAACAAAAAAAGGGAATTTTAGACCAACATCCCTGATGAACATTGATGCGAAAATCCTCAGTAAAATACTGGCAAACCTAATCCAGCAGCACATCAAAAAGCTTATCCACCACACTCAAGTCAGCTTCATCCCTGGGATGCAAGGCCAGTTCAAAACATGCAAATCAATAAATGTAATTCATCACATAAACAGAACCAAAGACAAAAACCACATGATTATCTCAATAGATGCAGAAAAGGCCCTTGACAAAATTCAAAGCCCTTCATGCTAAAAACTCTCAATAAACTAGGTATTGGTGGAACGTACCACAAAATAATAAGAACTATTTATGATGCACCCACAGTCAATATCATACTGAATGGGCAAAAACTGGAAGCATTCCCTTTGAAAACTGGCACAAGACAGGGATGCCCTCTCTCACCACTGCTATTCGACACAATGTTGGAAGTTCTGGCCAGAGCAATCAGGCAAGAGAAAGAAATAAAGGATATTCAATTAGGAAAAGAGGAAGTCAAATTGTCTCCAATTGCATATGACATCATTGTATATTTAGAAAACCCCATTCTCTCAGCCCCAAATCTCCTTAAGCTGATAAGCAACTTCAGCAAAGTCTCAGGATACAAAATCAATGTACAAAAATCACAAGCATTCCTATACACCAATAATAGACAAACAGAGAGCCAAATCATGAGTGAACTCCCATTCACAATTGCTACTAAGAGAATAAAATACCTAGAAATCCAACTTACAACGGATGTGAAGGACCTCTCCAAGGAGAACGACAAACCACTGCTCAACGAAATAAAAGAGGACACAAACAAATGGAAGAACCTTCCATGCTCATGGATAGGAAGAATCAATATCGTGAAAATGGCCATGCTGCCCAAAGTAATTTATAGGTTCAATGCCATCCCCATTAAGCTACCAATGACTTTCTTCACAGAATTGGAAAAAACTACTTTCACATGTAACTATTTCATTTGGTTAATATGGAACCAAAAAAGAGCCCACATTGCCAAGACAATCCTAAGCAAAAAGAACTAAGCTGGAGGCATCACACTACCTGATTTCAAACTATACTACAAGGCTACAGTAACCAAAACAGCATGCTACTGGCACCAAAACAGAGATATAGAACAATGGAACAGAACAGAGGCCTCAGAAATAACACCACACATCTACAACCCCCTGATCTTTAACAAACGTGACAAAAACAAGAAATGGGGAAAGGATTCCCTGTTTAATAAGTGGTGCTGGAAAAACTGGCTAGCCATATGTAGAAAGCTGAAACTGGATCCGTTGCTTGCACCTTATACAAAAATTAATTCAAGATGGATTAAAGACTTACTGTTAGACCTAAAACCATAAAAACCCTAGAAGAAAACCTAGGCAATACCATTCAGGACATAGGCATGGGCAAGGACTTCATGTGTAAAACACCAAAAGCAATGGCACAAAAGCCAAAATAGACAAATGGGATCTAATTAAACTAAAGAGCTTCTGCACAGAAAAAGAAACTACCATCAGAGTGAACAGGCAACCTACAGAATCAGAGAAAATTTTTGCAATCTACTCATCTGACACAAGGCTAATATCCAGAATCTACAAAGAACTTAAACAAATTTACAAGAAAAAAACAACCCCATCAAAAAGTGGGCAAAGGATATGAACAGACACTTCTCAAAAGAAGACATTTATGCAGGCAATGGACACACGAAAAAATGCTCATCATCACTGGTCAGCAGAGAAATGCGAATCAAAACCACAATGAGATACCATCTCATACCAGTTAGAATGGTGATCATTAAAAAGTCAGAAAACTACAGGTACTCGAGAGGATGTGGAGAAACAGGAATGCTTTTACACTGCTGGTGCGAGTGTAAACTAGTTCAACCATTGTGGAAGACAGTGTGGCAATTCCTCAAGGATCTAGAAGTAGAAATACCATTTGACCCAGCCATCCCATTACTGAGTATATACCCAAAGGACTATAAATCATGCTACTATAAAGACACATGCACATGTATGTTTATTGAGGCACTATTCAAGATAGCAAAGACTTGGAACCAACCTAAATGTGCATCAGTGATAGACTGGATTAAGAAAATGTGGCACATATACATTATGGAATACTATGCAGCCATAAAAAAGGATGAGTTCATGTCCTTTGCAGGGACATGGATGCAGGTGGAAACCATCATTCTCAGCAAACTATTGCAAGGACAGAAAACCAAACACCGTATGTTCTCACTCATAGGTGGGAATTGAACAATGAGATCACTTGGACATAGGGTGGGGAACATCACACACTGGGGCCTGTCATGGGGTGGGGGCAGGGGGAGGGATAGCATTAGAAGAAATACCTAATGTAAATGATGAGTTACTGGGTGCAGCAAACCAACATGGTACATATATACCTATATAACAAACATGCATGTTGTGCACATGTACCCTAGAACTTAAAGTATAATAAAAATAATTAAAATTTTAAAATGTAAAAAACAAATAATAATAAATGAAAATACATTAAAAAAACAGTATTCGTTATCTCACAGTTTCTGTGGGTCAGAAGTACAGCATGGTCTAGTTGGGTCCATTCTTTCTCTGGGTTTCTTTCAAGGCTGCAATCAAGGTATTGGCTGGGGCTGTAGTTGCTGGCAGGATTCAGTTACTTATGAGCTATTGGACTGAGTGCCTCACTTCCTCATTGGTTATTATCCAGAAGCTGCTCTTAGTTTCTTGCCACGTGGGTTTCTTCATAGGAGAGCTCACAAAATGGTGGCTGGCTTCATTACAGAAAGCAAGAGAGAAGAGAAAGAGAGGTGTCACACTCTTTTATAACCTAATCTTATAAGTGACATCTCATCACTTTTTTCATATTCTGTTTGGTAGAAGCCAGTCACTATGTGCAGCCCACACTCGATAGGAAAGGGATTACACAAGCATTTGAATGACAGAAGGCAGGGATCGTTTGAGCCATTTCAGAAGGTGCCAACCACATTACTTTCCTAAATAAATGGTCAATTTCTTGCTTTCTCCCTTAGTGTTTAAATATTGATGAAAACTGGGCTTTTGTGTGGTGCAGAAACAGTCTAATTATTTAGTTTCAGTAACTGAACATCTAAACTTATAAGCAGTATGTGGTAACGGTAACAACAGCCAAACAAATAAAGCCACCTCCCCTTTTTACCCAGGAATATAAATTTATTTCTTGTGATTGCAGTTCAAACATTATTAGTTTTTACTTGTATATTTTGTAAAATCACCACATCAATAAATAACCTTAGCTATTACTAGTTTATCTGAGAGATTTTCTTTAGTTAGAAAGGAAACTTTAGTCAAACTTCACTCTGGGACTCATCCTCTAATGGCCACAGAAATAGAAAACGTGCCACCTGCAGACTTTTAGATAAACCGATCCCCATTTCCGCTGGGTGTGGATATAGCTGCTTTTAAAGGGATCTTTTAAAATTGCATCATGCTTGCACTTCAGTCTCTTCCCTAAATCCTGATAAATAGCAAAGTGCTCTCTTTGGATGGGGGCACGTTTCTACTGTTAAAGATGTTCACACGGAAACCCCGTGTTATCTCTTACAAGTCCTGCCAATGCTTTCATCATTTCAAATCTAAAAAGGGCTTAAAGTGGCTTCGTTAAAACCCTCTCTATGAAAAGCTTAAATCCTTCAATAAGTCAGAATGAGATGTACAGCTATATAAAGGCACCACAGTTACATGATTTTCCAGGTAGGAAATGTATTGGCTGTGTTTTACAGTATTACATTTGAAGAAGAAAGTTTTAATATAAATTTGATATATCAGAGATATCAGCACACACATTTTAATTATACACATAAAAAAACTGGTACAAGTCTTTGCCCTGCGTGAATACAGATACAGCATTACCAAGGCAGTTTAATTTGAAGAGCAATCGGCAAACCAATACCCTAAAAAATTGTATAGTAGTTCACTCTTATCCCCTGGGAATATGTTCCAGGACCCCCAGTGGATGCCTGAAACCATGGACAGTGCCAAACCATATATATTTTATGTTTTTCAATCTGTTAACCAACATGTCTGCTAAGTGACTAACAGACAGGGAGGTTGTACAGTGTGGATGTGCTGGACAAAGAGATAATTCATGTGGGGTGGGGTGGAGCTGGAGTGGGATGGTGTGAGATTTTATCATGCTCTTCAGAATGGTGCACAATTTAAAATTTATAAATTATTTCTGGAATTTTCCATTTAATATCTCTAGACCACGGATGACAATAGGTAACTGAAACTGTGGAAAATGAAACTTTGGGTAAGGAGGGAATACTGTACTTTCTATCTAGTACAGGGAATACTGTACTAGTTTCTATTATTTAAGAGGCACCTCTCCGGATGAATTAATTGTCTCCTTTGTAAATGCAAATGCCTCTGGAAAAGGAAAACAAGAAGTAAGTGATTTTCGGAATCTAGTATCTTTGAGTAAATTAATATATATATATATGTATATATATATTTTTTCCCCCATAGGACTATTCCTGACAGATGGCAGAAGGTGAGGGGAAGGAAGCTGATTACCTTCCCTAGGCAATGAAGAGTGAGGCTCGTGGGGCAGGTAGGTCATTAGAGGGCAGATGACACTCTAGAGGGAGATGCAAAAAAACAACAACCATGAATCAGGCATTTATTTCTGTGTTGGATACTGTGTAAAGTGTGATATATACATTGCATAATTCAATCCCACATCTCTCTCACATGGCTAGACAGGGCAGAGCTGGGGTTCAAGTTCAGCTCTGTCTGACTCTAAAGGCAGTGCTCTTTTTATCACACTTTCTTAGAATAAATCTGAAAGTGAAGGTGGGAAGCCCCAAAGATAGAATTGGCAACTTATTTTGTTAAGTGTATGTAAGTTTAAGAGTGAGAGAGCCATCCCACACTAGAAATAAAATTTCTGCATTACTGTCTTAGAGAGAAAAGAAAAGCCACTCACATTTGGATCCACTTCCCTTTCTGAAGGAAAATGGTTTGTTTGGTTGTCTTAGATTTTCTGTCTTGCGTGCTCTAGGCCATTTGGCATAGATGGCTCAGGGAATGGTGAAGGGCAACATTTGCTTCTGTGACTCCTCTCCTTCCTGCAAATGTCAGACCAAACTACATCTACAGAGGCAGAAGCAAACAATAATTGATGCTCACATAATAATCCTCAGACATCAAGAAAATATCAAATTGTGTTCACTGACCTACATATAAGAAGGCAAAAATATGCGTCCTATATTTCAGAAATAATTTTAATACATTTACTTTTCTAAACATTGGTGCCTAAATCCATTAATGTTAACTCATGCTTTGACATACTGCTTAATTATAGAAAACGTCTAAGAGGCATTTGGCATGATTCTCATTCTCAAAGATTTCTACTTTTGCTCATCTAAAAAGTATTTATCAGGCACCTATTGGATTCTGAACAAAGGTGTAGAAGCTACAGATAAAGCAGTGAACACAGTCTTCTGGGACAAGAAGGAAAACGAGACAAAAAGTTTTAAAAGGCTAGATGTGGTACGCAGATGTCTAGTACTATAGGATTGCAGGGAGAAGGGAAGGCCAGAGGAGCAAGCAGGGAAGAAAACTGGGGATGGGGTGGGGGCAAATTGGGCTTGGAGAACTTTTCACTTGGCCAAATAGAGACAGATTTTAATTTCCTGAAAAGTCTAAAAGTAAACTTTGAAAAATCTAACTTATTCTTTCATAATGGCTATCTGATTCACACATTCTTCTCCACAGGTATACCCACCTACCATCTATCCATCCATCCATCCATCCATGCATCCATCCAACCATCCACCTATCCATTCATTCTTTCAATAAATACTTCAGTGCCTACTATATGCAAGACAATAGGTTGAGTTCTGTTAATATAATGGGGAACAAAAGGGCAAAACCTGCCCCTCACTGAAAGACTTAAATTTTGCCGAATGCTACAGAAGAAAAGAACAAAGGGTTATTTGACAGAATACCTAATGGAAGGCTTATTTTAGGAGGTGGCATTCATGCTTAAACCTGACACATGAGAAGGGGCAGCTAAGTGAAGACATAAGAGAAATGCATTGCACACTCAGCATTCAGCCTTCATAGGGAACAAAGGTGAGGATGAGATTAGCATATTTAAGAAGGGAAACAAGGCCAGTGGGGCAGGTACATTGGGAGTTAGGGTGGCAATCATATGCGATTTGAGAGCTGGGCAGGAATTAGACTGCCAGAGTTTTGTAAGCCATGGTAAGGGGCTTAGGTTTTATTCTAAATGCAAAGGAAATCATTGAGTGGTTTTAAGCAGGTGGTGATCCAATTTATGTTTATAAATATCCCATTTATTTTTATAAATATCATTTTGGCTGCTGTGTAGAGAATGGAATGAAAAGGGAAGAGAGTGATGAGAGACCACTTGTAGGCTTTAGCTACAGATTAGGTGAGGACATCACAAGCTTTTCACTTGACAAAAGTAACAGATTATAAAAGTAGAGTCCACAGTACTAACTTCCTTCATTTGTCTGAAGCACTTTTTAAATTCAGAGATATTCAATCAACTGAACAGTGGGAAGTGGCTTTTCTGGAGATCACTCTGACCCAATAAACATTCAAAGTCAGTGTCAGTTTAACCCACATTGGCGTCTTCATTCCTGGCTATCCAATACTCTTTCTCTTCTTTTGTCCTCCTCCTCCTCCTTCTCTTGTTGTTGTTGTTATTATTTTTCTTGTCCTCCTCAATTCCACCAAATAATATCTTTTATCTCATGCTACATCTACTCCCTCATAGTCCAGCTGAAACATATTCTCAGTCATCCTAGTCAAGTCAAAGGGTAGAGACTGACCACAGTATGTACTATGCACAGAGCAGGAGAAGAATAGTTCTTATATGATCAATGAGATTATATCACATTCACCATATAACAATATGCACAAGAAAATAGCTAAGTGATGAGAATTATGATTACCAAAGGAAGGTGAAGTCAATGGGTGAACTAGGAGGTGAGAGGAGGAAGTTGCTACAGATAGGAGGGTTGGCCTTGAAACTGCCTATACCAATCATGGACCAATTACAGGGCCTATGAGAGAAGAGAAACAAATCCTGTTCTATCTTAAGGGCATCTACACCAAAGAGAGGCAGAGGAATGGATGTCAAGGACACAAATTCCCTAGACCGTGTACTAGTCTCTAACCTCCATCATGAAGGCCTGATCTTTATGATCTCATCTAAACTTAACTACCTTCCATGGGCCCCATCTTCAAATACCACCATTATATTGGGAGTTACAGCTTCAAAATAGAAATTTTGGGGGGATACCATTTAGTCCATAGCAGACTGTATAAGGCCCTCTGGGACATGTCACAGCCCTTTATACTTTCTTTTCATAAAAATGATGAAATATGCCTATGTATTATATCATTATATATTGTTACATAAAGTATAATATTTATATTCATTTGTATAACTATTTAATTCATATCTGTGTCTTCCATGAAACTAAGCTCTGTAAACACAGTGACTGAGGTCTTTGCTCATTATTGTATCTCTAACGGTTTAGATGATAGGTACTCAACACATATTTGCCTAATGAATATGTTTAAATATGAAGCATAATATCAATTTATATTAAAAAACATTTTGTGATTCTTCATTGATATTTTACTCTTTACATGAATTCTAATACATGTATTTCATTGCTAAGAAACTTTGAAAACATTGCCCTATAGAACTACCGAGGAATACCTCTCTCTATAAACTCTTCTATCATTTGCATTATGGGCAAACTGACAATTTATAGTGTTACATAAAACCCTCCATAGCTTATATTTGATAGCTTCTATTATAAAAATTACTTTCAGTCTTTCGGGCTAGAAAACCCTAGCCAGGCACAGAGGACCCCCCTACAATCTTCTTTCAGTTGATTCTCTAACTTTTTCACTTGTTCTCCTTTAGTCTGCTGGCTCCACCAAAGACAGTCTGCTGGTTTATCTGTTTCAAAAACATGCCCTACTACTTTGTCCTTGCTGCCTTCCTAACCGTAGTGATTGCATTCTGTGCTGAGCTTTCCCCAAGCTTCACATACATAATTCTATTTAATTTTCTCAATGATCCTGTAAGATGGATATTGATATACAAATTTTAGCTGAAGAAATTGTAGGTCAGAGAAATGAAATAATTCACCGAAGATGATGATGTGGCTAATAAGTGGCAAATCCAAATCTCTACCCTAAAGCCTGTATTCCCCAACATAATAGCTTCACTTTTGAAAGTCTCTACCCAAGTCTACCGAAATATTTGAGGGCCAATGTGGATCACATTTCCTCTATAAAGCTGTTGCTATACACTTTAGTTCAGTGAGTCATCCCTTTTTAAAAACAATAAAACCTGCCATATGTACCCTATGTACTAGAACTTCTGTTGAATTCTTACATATAAATTATCTTATTTAATGCTCTCACTGACCTTATGAGTTAGGATAACATTTTAATAGACAAGAAGCTGGTTTCAAAGTGATAGAGTAATTTCACTGATGTTCTCAGAGTTACAGTAGTTCAGAGAAAGGGCTTAAACCCAGATCTGTCTGGTCCAAGATCTAGAGCTTTTACCCTCTTGTATAACATCCCACTTTAGCAGCATCACCTGCCCCACCAGGAATGGCTGGTTATGGGATAATATTTAGCATTTAATTAATGTTTAGAAAAATTTAAATGACATTATCTGATTATAAATAATGAGAAAGAATGACCAACACAAACAACACAGATCCATGTTAAAGAGTCTGAATTAAGTGGTTATATTAATTTCCTATTAATCCTATAACTACCACAAACGAAGGGATGTAAAATGACACACATTTGTTATCTTACAGTCCTGGAAGTGAGAAGTCCTAAAATCAAGGTGTTGGCAGGGCATTCTTTCTGGAGACTGGGAGAAAATCTGTTTATTTGCCTTTTCTGGCTTCTAGAGGCTGCCCACATTCCTTGGCTTATGGTTTTAATAGCTATCTTCAAAGTCAGCAGTGTATTATCTTCTAATCATTTTCTCTGTCTCTGACCTTTATGCCTTTTTCTTAAAAGGACTCATTACTTTGGGCCCGTTTGAATAGTCCAGGATAATCTCCCTATCTCAAAATTCTCTGCTTAACCATATTTGCCAAGTCCCTTTTTCCAGATAATGTAACATATTTATGTTTTGGGGATTAGGACATGAACATCTTTGGGGGTCCATCGTTCATTCTACCACAGCGGTCGTGGTTTATAGGACATTCTGCTGTCCATGGCTAAGGAGAAGGAGTTACGGATTTTTTTTTTGATCCATATTATGGCATTGTTATTTTAAGGAAACAGAATAATGTGAATAATAGGAATATTCCACAGGAAAAAAAAAGAGCTGTAGTGGTGAGATTTTAGTCACTGCTACCTACAACATTTTCCAAAAAATTGCCTGTTGTACTAACACAGAACACCAACCCAGGAAAAATACCCACAGAAATTTCTCAGTAATTCCTTACTAGGGATATAAGTACGGTGATCACACATCCTCTTTGTGAACTTCTTCAACCATATTGGAGTGCTAGGAGTGGAGATGTGGCCAAATAGCAGGGCTGGGTCTGCTTAGCACCTCTCCAGCTGAGATGGGCACACCCATTTTTTAAGTTGTAGAGGATGGCATCCAAGTGACTGACCTACTTGCCCAAGTTTTTACTGAAAGTAGGTTGAATGGTTGGAACTAAATCTGTGGTTGCTCAACTCTCAGTCCAGTGCTCTTTTCCATCTGACTCACTGAAATCAAGAAATGTTTTGAAATGCAATGGAGAGAAAAGAGGTGTCAGCTAGGAGAGAACAGAACAGACTACAGAAAGGGGACTTGTGTGGGGAGTTAGCAGAACACCAGATTTCTTTCTATGCTTCAGTTCTAAATAGGGCCCCACTTTCCATAATCTCCTCTTGGTTCCTTTTTCCTCTCCAAGAAAATGACAGTCTATGGTGGTGGCCCATGGTATTAATGCTTGGCACAGGAAAGGCTAGAGTTGATGGAGGAGTACAGCAAATGCTTTTGCTCTCACCTCGAGTCCTGTTTGAGTTGTTCGCATGACTTAGAAGTGAAATGGTTAGAGGGGCAAACAAGTTTCTGCAGCCAAAGAAAATGTTTCCATTTGTCATACAGGATGTATAATGGTATCCAATTTCCATGTGATTAATATTTTTGAAAGTTGGACTCCTAAACTTGAAGTTACTCTACCCTTCCCAATTCTGCAGCACAAGCAAAATGCAGAACGCTGAATTTTTTTTTTGAGGATTCTATATCAAGCACTCAGAACAAAGATATAGATGTAATTCCAGCATCTTGCAAATAGAGATGCAAATAGTAAAAGAAATAGATGACAGGCATTTGCAGAGTAACCTAAAGGAAATAAGTCTCTTAGAGAATTTTGAGGTAGTTAATTTTAACTACAGGAGGTAAGCTGTAGTTGGGTATCTGATTATTGCATTTAAGATCTTGATATCCACATTTGGTGAACTCGGTAAGATAACACTTGAAAAATGTTGGTTTAACAAGATGTATTTAAGTCTTAAGAAGCTACATGTTAACAATTTCCACTCCAGAAGACAGTTATGGCTACAGCATAAGAATTTGCTCCAGCCTGTACAACATCTCCTAGATATATTTATTTCATCCACACTGACACAGGCTCTCTTATTCATCCATGATGACATGGCAGGGCTGATGGGCTTCCCATTCCAAGGGAATTTGCCTTTAAAAGGAGTCTGAAGTGAATGATACTTTCTACTATAAGTAATGCAGAATCACAGGTAACAGTAGAGAATATATTTGGGAGAAAGAGGATTTTCTCCTGCAAATTACATTTTATATCCTGGTATTACATTCTTCCTTACCACCAAAAGGAATTTAAATGTTCATTTCTCTCGGTGTAATATCTAAGTATTTTTCTAATGCCTCAAATTCTGGAATGCATACTGATCTATTAACAGTTGACTTGGGAATGGATTACCAAATATTGATCAGCTATCGTTTTCCAGTGCTAGGGCCAGGGCTGAATCAGCAGCCTAACGACCTACAAGCAGCTGGAACACCTGGAACGACATCAAAGGTATAAAGAAAACAATTTCTCATGGCCAGGTCTCAGACTAATTCAAACACAAACAAATTCAAACTGATGATAAATTCACTTTGGCTCTAGCTCTTGTGTTAGAAGCATCAAGTCTCTGCCAGGACAACTAGTATAGCTGAAGGGAGGAAGTTAAAACAGCAATTAGATGGCACTAATATGGCTCCAATATAATCTCTTCCCTGGTTTCGAGTCTCTGCCTGCCAGGGCTCTTGGCCACCATCCCAGGGCTTAATTGCATTTTGCAAGTAGCCATGGTACACTTGCCACTATATCTCCCTAACAAACTTCAAACACAGTCTTCATGTCCAATTCAGCAAAAATGAGCTGAAATACCTCTGACAGAAAAATGAACGTGTTATCTAGTTTAAAGATTTGTTCAATTAAGAGAATAACTGGTTCTGAAGGGGAAAGAATAAGGGGATAAAATGGACAAATCATAGCCTTGAATTCTAAAATTTTCAGTAAAGCGCTGTAGAGGAATGGTTAATGATAAGATTTGGGACATTGCTATTGTTTAATGTTTATGTGCATTTTTAGGTGGAATGAATTTTAAATGTGATTTGACCTTGTGGTAATTGAGGGGCATTAGGGCTTAGCAGAAAGCACACTCTTCTCATTTTGGAAACCACTGGCTTTAAGCCAGATAAACTGTTTTGTCTCTTCTGTTCTAGTTACTAAGCATACGAACTTGGAGAAGTTCCTTGAAAATGCCACATCTCCATTTTCTCACCAACATATTGAGCATGAAAAAAATTTTTCTTATCTAATCTGTGGGGTTGGTTACTAAAATACTCACACAATTGCAAAATGAGTTTAAGGTCTTATATTAAAACCTAACTAGTAAATATTTTCAGTAAGTGTTTCTTGTAAAATAAATGCATGTTTATCAAATGCCGTCATCAATAGAATGATGTGGAAAGCTGGAGGAAGGTAAAGAAAATGGATAAGTTTTATGGACGACAATGACATGGCCAAGAAAAGCACATTGGGAATTGCACCTCTTTGTGCTAGTTCTAGGAGAATAGGCAAATCTTATTTTTCCATTAGGCTACAGTGCAGTAAAATGGAGCTTCTAGTCCACCAGTTGACAACATCTATTGAGCACTTATGGTATATTTAACACAATGCTAGCCATTGTGGGAATTAGAGAACATTCTAGTTTCTTTCCTTAAGGAGATTATAATCTAGCTGAAGAAACAAGACCCAGACAGTATGTCATTAAATAAGAAAATATATAGTAATAATTAAGTACACATTTTAAGAAAAGTAAGAGTTAAAGTCCTAAAGAGAAGGGAAAAAAATGAAAAGAAAGTTTAAAGAGGCTTCATAGAGAAGACAGGATCTGAATAGGACCTGAAGAGATGGTTATGATTTGAAAATAGAAAATACGTAAAAGGTTAGATATTTCAGTAGAGGAAAACATAACGAGTAAAAGTATATAGGAGAGAATAGGGATGATAGAAAGAGAGGTGGCTATGTTAAATAAAATGTGACTTATTAACTTTGTTTATAGCTCCTATGTAAGCAGGTATGGGAAAGTTTCCTATCAAAAAGGCATTGGCTGTTAAAGACCTATACCAAACAGTCACTGTTTAATTCATGAAGTCTGAATCTTCCTAAAAGATAACAGGAACAATGATAAACAAGACTGACCAGAACACAGAATATTTCAACTGCACACAAACAGATGAAAATTAAAGGACCAAATCTAATAAGGGCAAGAATCAGCTGTCAAAGTCAACTTAGAGAATCAAGAGTTCAAAGTTCCGAAATCAAGGTCTAATGAGTTCAAGCAAGAGCAGAATCTTCAGAGAGAGAGAGGGTCCTGAGTGTTTGTCTTCGAGGCCAGCTACTCATCGGGACTTGCATTTATGAGCCAAAGGAAGATATTTGAGAATCTGACTCAAAGACCTGGGGTGGGGCTGGAAGGGAGACCATTAGGTTAATAATAGCTCTCGATAATCACATTTCTCATTGCAACACTATCCCTTTAAGATCCAAGACATGGGAAGAATGTTTTTATGCTCACTGAGCCCAAAAGCCATAAAGCCTGAAAGAGGCCTTAAATATCCTTATTGTATTTCAAATAAATTGTGAATACTAGTAAGTTTGGAGGAATGTTTGGAAAGATTTAACTCCACAGTCCAGAAGAAAACAATAATTAAAGTATGTTTTGGAGCATCAAACTTTGACTTCCAATAGTTATAGGGAAATGTTAATCCCTATGATCTCCCAGATCATTTGTGATAATGGGAGACATTTAGGGAGGAAAACAGAATTTTACAGAGCAGAGTCACTGCAATGAGTGTCTACAGGGTAGTCTCATATAGATTTATAAATTCTCTCTGCAATTTTCTCCAGAGAGACCAGCATAGCTATGTGAGTCTATCAATGCTTTTGCAAAGGTAATGCTTACAGTGCTTGTTGTCTTCTTAATAGCAACCTTAGCCTGAAGACCAAATTTGGCAGAGGTAAAAAGGAATATGTTCAGGAAAATAGTTGTTACAAAGCCTATTTACCTTATTAACAAGTGTAGAGAAGAAAAGTCAGAATCTATGAATTAGACTCTTGCATAAAATAATGATCAGGATTTAATCCGGTTAACCTTTTATTCTTGATACCTTTGGTTCTATCTTAGCAGTAAAAAAACAAAACAAACAAACAAACAAACAAAAAAACACACACAAAGAATAGAAGAGCAGACAACACGTCAATTGAATTAACATGTGAAAAAAATCTAGATTCTTACTGCATGCCTTAAGCCAAAATAAATTCCAGATGGACTGAAGTTCTAAATATAAATAACAGAAGCTTGAGAGCAATAGAAGTAGGTAAATAATAATGTTATACTTGGTAAAGGAGAACTGCCTAGGCATATCTCCCAAAACAAAGCTCATAAGAGAAAATAGTGATAGATTTGATAACATAAAATTTTTATTTTATTTATTTTGTTTATTATACTTTAAGTTCTAGGGTACATGTGCACAACGTGCAGGTTTGTTACATATGTATACATGTGCCATGTTGGTTGGCTGCACCCATTAACTCGTCATTTACATTAGGTATTTCTCCTAATGCTATCCCCCCCCAATCCCCCCACCCAACGACAGGCCCCAGTGTGTGATGTTCCCTACCCTGTGTCCAAGTGTTCTCGTTGTTCAATTCCCACCTATGAGTGAGAATATGTGGTGTTTGGTTTTTCTGTCCTTGTGATACTTTGCTCAGAATGATGGTTTCCAGTTGCATCCATCTGCCTGCAAAGGACATGAACTCATCTTTTTTATGGCTGCATAGTATTCCATGGTTTATATGTGCCATATTTTCTTAATCCAGTCTATCACTGATGGACATTTGGGTTGGTTCCAAGTCTGCTATTGTGAATAGTGCTGCAATAAACATACATATGCATGTGTCTTTATGGTAGCACGATTTATAATCCTTTGGGTATATACCCAGTAATGGGATCACTGGGTCAAATGGTATTTCTAGTTCTAGATCCTTGAGGAATCGCCACACTGTCTTCCACAATGGTTGAACTAGTTTACACTACCAAGAACAGTGTAAAAGCATTCCTATTTCTCCACATCCTCTCCAGTACCTGTTGTTTCCTGACTTTTTAATGATCACCATTTTAACTGGTGTGAGATGGTATCTCATTGTGGTTTTGATTTGCATTTCTCTGCTGACCAGTGATGATGAGCATTTTTTCACATGTCTGTTGGCTGCATAAATGTCTTCTTTTAAGAAGTGTCTGTTCATATCCTTCACCCACTTTTTGATGGGGTTGATTTTTTTCTTGTAAATTTGTATACGTTCTTTGTAGATTCTGGATGTTAGTTCTTTGTCAGATGGGTAGATTGCAAAAATTTTCTCCCATTCTGTAGGTTGCCTGTTCACTCTGATGGTAGTTTCTTTTTCTGTGCAGAAGCTCTTTAGTTTAATTAGATCCCATTTGTCTATTTTGGCTTTTGTTACCATTGCTTTTGGTGTTTTAGTCATGCAGTCCTTGCCCATGCCTATGTCCTGAATGGTATTGCCTAGGTTTTCTTCTAGGGTTTTTATGGTTTTAGGTCTAATGTGTAAGTCTTTAATCCATGTTGAATTAATGTTTGTATAAGGTATAAGGAAGGAATCCAGTTTCAGCTTTCTACATATGGCTAGCCAGTTTTCCCAGCACCATTTATTAAATAGGGAATCCTTTCTGCATTGCTTGTTTTTGTCAGGTTTGTCAAAGATCAAATGGTTGTAGATGTGTGAAGTTATTGTGGAGACCTCTGTTCTGTTCCATTGGTCTGTATCTCCGTTTTGGTACCAGTACCATGCTGTTGTGGTTACTGCAGCCTTGTAGTATACTTTGAAGTCAGGTAGCATGATGCCTCCAGCTTTGTTCTTTTGGCTTAGGATTGTCTTGGCAATGAGGTCTCTTTTTTGGTTCCATGTGAACTTTAAAGTAGTTTTTCCCAATTCTGTGACAAAAGTCATTGGTAGCTTGATGGAGATGGCAGTGAATCTATAAATTGCCTTGGGCAGTATGGCCATTTTCACGAAATCGATTCTTCCTCTCCATGAGCACGGAATGCTCTTCCATTTGTTTGTGTCCTCTTTTATTTCGTTGAGCAGTGGTTTGTAGTTCTCCTTGAAGAGGTCCTTCACATCCCTTGTAAGTTGTATTCCTAGGTATTTTATTGTCTTGGTAGCAATTGTGAATGGGAGTTCACTCATGATTTGGCTCTCTGTCTATTGTTGGTGTATAGGAATGCTTGTGACTTTTGCACATTGATTTTGTATCCTGAGACTTTGCTGAAGTTGCTTATAAGTGTAAGGAGATTTGGGGCTGAGACAATGGGGTTTTCTAAATATACAATCATGTCATCTGCAAACAGGGACAATTTGACTTCCTCTTTTCCTAATTGAATACCCTTTATTTTTTTCTCTTGCCTGATTGCCCTGGCCAGAACTTCCAACACTATGTTGAATAGGAGCGGTGAGAGAGGGTATCCCTGTCTTGCAACAGTTTTCAAAGGGAATACTTCCAGTTTTTGCCCATTCAGTATGATATTGGCTGTGGGTTTGTCATAAATAGTTCTTATTATTTTGAGATACGTTCCATCAATACCTAGCTCTTTGATAGTTCTTAGCATGAAGGGCTGTTGAATTTTGTCAAAGGCCTTTTCTGCATCTATTGAGATAATCATGTGGTTTTTGTCGTTGGTTCTGTTTATGTGATGGATTACGTTTATTGATTTGCATATGTTGAGCCAGCCTTGCATCCCAGGGATGAAGCCCACTTGAGTGTGGTGGATAAGCCTTTTGATGTGCTGCAGGATTTGGTTTGGCAGTATTTTATTGAGGATTTTCGCATCGATGTTCATCAGGTGTATTGGTCTAAAATTCTCTTTTTTTGTTATTTCTCTGCCAGGCTTTGGTATCGGGATGATGCTGGCTGCATAAAATGAGTTAGGGAGGATTCTGTCTTTTTTTATTGATTGGAATAGTTTCAGAAGGATTGGTATCAGCTCCTCTTCCTACCTTTGGTAGAATCTGGCTGTGAATCCATCTGGTCCTGGACTTTTTTTGGTTGGTAGGCTATTAATAATTGTCTCAATTTCAGAGCCTGTTATTGGTGTATTCAGGGATTCAACTTCTTCCTGGTTTAGTCTTGGCGGGGGTATATGTGTCCAGGAATTTATCCATTTCTTCTAGATTTTCTAGTTTACTATAAACACCTCTACACAAATATTCTCTGATGGTAGTTTGTATTTCTGTGGGATCGGTGGTGATATCCCCTTTATCTTTTTTTATTGAGTCTATTTGATTCTTCTCTCTTTTCTTCTTTGTTAGTCTTGCTAGTGGTCTATCAATTTTGTTGATCTTTTCAAAAACCAGCTCCAGGATTCACTGATTTTTTTGAAGAGTTTTTTTGTGTCTCTATTTCCTTTAGTTCTGCTCTGATCTTAGTTATTTCATGCCTTCTGCTAGCTTTTGAATTTGTTTGCTCTTGCTTCTCTAGTTCATTTTATTGTGATGTTAGGGTGTTGATTTTAGATCTTTCCTGCTTTCTCTTGTGGGCATTTAGTGCTATAAATTTCCCTCTACATACTGCTTTAAATGTGTCCCAGGGATTGTTATGTTGTGTCTTTGTTCTTATTGGTTTCAAAGAACATCTTTATTTTTGCCTTCATTTTGTTATTTACCCAGTACTCATTCAGGAGCAGGTTGTTCAGTTTCCATGTAGTTTTGCAGTTTTGAGTGAGTTTCTTAGTCCTTAGTTCTAATTTGATTGCACTGTGGTCTGAGAGACAGTTTGTCGTGATTTCTGTTCTTTTACATTTGCTGAGGAGTGCTTTACTTTCAACTATGTGGTCAATTTTGGAATAAGTGTGATGTGGTGCTGAGAAGAATGCATATTCTTTTGATTTGAGGTGGAGAGTTCTATAGATGTCTATTAGGTTGGCTTGATGCAGAGCTGAGTTCAAGTCCTGCATATCATTATTAACCTTCTGTCTCATTGATCTAATATTGACAGCAGGGTGTTAATGTCTCCCATTATTATTGTGTGGGAGTCTAAGTCTCTTTATAGGTCTCCATGGACTTGCTTTATGAATCTGGGTGCTCCTGTATTGGGTACATATATATTTAGGATAGTTAGCTCTTCTTGTTGAATTGATTCCTTTACCATGATGTAATGCCCTTCTTTGTCTCTTTTGATCTTTGTTATTTTAAAGTGTGTTTTACCAGAGACTAGGATTGCAACCCCTGCTTTTTTTTTTTTTTTTTTTTTGAGCCTGTGTGTGTCTCTGCACGTGAGATGGGTCTACTGAATACAGCACACTGATGGGTCTTGACTCTTTGGGGCATTTATTCCATTTACATTTAAGGTTAGTATTGTTATGTGTGAATTTGATCCTGTCATTATGATGTTAGCTGGTTATTTTGCCTATTAGTTGATGCCGTTTCTTCCTAGCATCAATGGTCTTTCCAATTTGGCATGTTTTTGCAGTGGCTGGTACCAGTTGTTCCTTTCCATGATTAGTGCTTCCTTCAGGAGCTCTTGTAAGGCAGGCTTGGTGGTGACAAAATCTCTCAGCATTTGCTTGTCTGTAAAGGATTTTGTTTCTCCTTCACTTATGAAGCTTAGTATGGCTGGATATGAAATTCTGGGTTGAAAATTCTTTTCTTTAAGAATGTTGAATATGGGCCCCCACTCTCTACTGGCTTGTAGAGTTTCTGCTGAGAGATCCACTATTAGTCTGATGGGCTACCATTTGTGGGTAGCCTGACCTTTCTCTCTGGCTGCCCTTAACATTTTTTCCTTCTGTTCAACCTTGGTGAATCTGACAATTATATATCTTGGGGTTGCTCTTCTCGAGGAGTATCTTTGTGGTGTTCTCTGTATTTCCTGAATTTGAATGTGGGCCTGCATTGCTAGGTTGAGGAAGTTCTCCTGGATAATATCGTGAAGAGTGTTTTCCAGCTTGGTTCCATTCTCCCCGTCACTTTCAGGTACACCAATCAAATGTAGATTTGGTCTTTTCACATAGTTCCATATTGCTTGGAGGCTTTGTTCATTTCTTTTTACTCTTTTTTTCTCTAAACTTCTCTTCTTGCTTTATTTCATTAATTTTGTCTTCAATCACTGATACCCTTTCTTCCACTTGATCAAATCGGCTATTGAAGCTTGTGCATGCCTCATGTAGTTCTCATGCGATGGTTTTCAGCTCCATCAGGTCATTTAAGGTCTTCTCTACACTGTTTATTCTAGTTAGCCATCTTCTAATCTTTTTTCAAGGTTTTTAGCTTGTTTGCAATGGGTTCGAACATCTTCCTTTAGTTCAGAGAAGTTTGTTATTACTGACCTTCTGAAACATACTTCTGTAAACTCGTCAAAGTCATTCTCTGTCCAGCTTCGTTCTGTTGCTGGTGATGAGCTGCAATCCTTTGGAGCAGAAGAGGCGCTCTAGTTTTTAGAATTTTCTGCTTTTCTGCTCTGGTTTCTCCCCATCTTTGTGGTTTTATCTACCTTTGGTCTTTGATGTTGGTGACCTACACATGGGGTTTTGGTGTGGATGTCCTTTTTGTTGATGTTGATGCCATTCCTTTCTGTTTGTTAGTTTTCCTTCTAACAGTCAGGTCCCTCAGCTGCAGTTCTGTTGGAGTTTGCTGGAGGTCCACTCCAGACCCTGTTTGCCTGGGTATCACCAGCAGAGGCTGCAGAACAGCAAATATTGCTGCCTGATCCTTCCTCTGGAAGCTTTATCTCAGAGGGGCACCTGGCTGTATGAGGTGTCAGTTGGCCCCTACTGGGAGATGTCTCCCAGTTAAGCTACATGGGGGTCAGGGACCCACTTGAGGAGGCAGTCTGTCCATTCTCAGAGCTCAAACACCATGCTGGGAGAACCACTGCTCTCTTCAGAGCTGTCAGGGACGTTTAAGTCTGTAGAAGTTTCTGCTGCCTTTTGTTCAGCTATGCCCTGCCCCCATAGGTGGAGTCTACAGAGGCAGACAGGCCTTATTGAAATGAGGTGGGCTCCATCCAGTTTGAGCTTCTGGGCTGCTGTGTTTTCGTACTCAAGCCTCAGTAATGGCAGACGCCCCTTCCTCAGCCAGGCTGCTGCCTTGCAGCTGGATCTCAGACTGCTGTGCTAGCAGTGAGCAAGGCTCTGTTGGCATGGGATTTGCTGAGCCAGGCATGGGATATAATCTCCTGGTCTGCCGTTTGCTAAGACCATTGGAAAAGTGCATTATTTGGGTGGCAGTGTCCCGATTTTCCTGCTATAGTCTGTCACGGCTTCCCTTGGCTAGGAAAGGGACATCCCCCAACCCCTGTGCTTCCCGGGTGAGGCAATGCCCCACCCTGCTTTGGCTCACCCTCTGTGGGCTGCACCCACTGTCCAACCAGTCCCAATGAGATGAACCCGGTACCTCAGTGGGAAATGCAGAAATCACTCATCTTCTCTGTCAATCATGCTGGGAGCTGAAGACTGGAGCTGTTCCTATTTGGCCATCTTGAAAAATATGGAATGCTTCATGAATTTGCATGTCATCCTTGCACAGGGTCTTGCTGGTCTTCTCTGTATTGTTCCAATTTTAGTATATGTGCTGCCATAGTGAGCACCATAAAAATTTTATATTTGGTAAGGCAAATAAACTCACAGATATGATGAAAAAGCAAGTCATAGTCTGGAAATGTATTTATAATACATATAAGGAATTAATTTTCTTAATATTAATATGTATTCATTAATATGTATATGAGATACATAAAGAATTAATTTCCTTAATATTTAAGTAAATCTTATAGGTTAATGAGAAATGACAGCCCTAGTAGCAAGAATGAACTAATAATCATAAGGGATAATATTAATAATCATAAGGGATAATATTCATTGTCACTAGTGATTAAATAAATGCTAATTTAACTAACAAAATCATATAAAGGCTTTGAGATTATAAAAGAAAAATATATTGTGTTAATAAAGATATGGTGAAAAGATAATTTCATATACTGAAACAATAATGGTTGAATTTTATTTAGTAAGTTCTGTGTGTCAGATCCCATTTTACATTTTATGTATATTTTCACATTTAATCTTCAGAACAACAATAAAATTTGATATTTTACCTATTTTTCGTATGTGGATACAAAGAAGAATTCAAGAACTTGCCCAGTGCCTTCAACCAGATGAAGGTGAGCTAAGATTTGGACTTAGAGGCTACTAAGAGGCCATGGTCTTACTCATCACTTGAAAGCTACTTTCATTTATGGAAAATATCAATTGATAATGCCTTTCTAAGAGACAATTTGGCAAAAAATCAATTTAATTACAAAAGTTGTTATATTTTTACCCACAAATTCTTCTTTTAGGAATATAATAATGTGAGAAAAATACAAAATTATATGTGCAGAAATATTGTTATAATATGGAGCATAGTGAGAAGATAATGCAAATATGAAAGAATTAGGAAATGGCAGTGTAAATTTAAAGAACAGCTATAGTGGAATATTATGCAGATATTAAAAATGATGTTGAAACATATTTAATGGTCAGAGATACACACTTTGAGCTCAAGAAGCATGGTACAAGCAGTTCCTGTATTCAAATTGCTGCCAAGTCCAATTACAAGCCCTTTTGATGGTAATGATATTCTTATTATTATTATTAACATTCATAGAGCTCTTTATGAATGTTACTGAGCATTTATAAACAAAAATGTATTTTCATTGCCATGGACTTTATATTCTAGTGGAAGAGACTGACAATAAGAACAAAATGGAAAATATACAGCATATTATAAGGACTAAAGAGAAAAACATAAAGCCTATGCAACATTGGTAAGGGCAACTAAAATTTACAGAGAATGACCAGGGGCTCACAAAAGAATCAACTCATAAAACAGAGATCATAAAAAAGTCAACTTTTTAGCAAACACCACAGATCACCAGAGGAAATTGAAATACAGAGTCAGGGAATAATTTTTCAGAGTTCTGACACCTAGTTAGAACAAAAGGTAGAACACACGCACTCTGATTTTCATATGCTACAAATGGAAACTTCAAAAGAATACCATCTAATCATTAATAGTAATTATTTATGGATGGTGAGACACATTGAATTTTTTGAAAAGTAACATGTATCTTATACATCAGCAAACATGGTATCTTTTTAGTGATGTTTGGCATTGTCATCACATTGGTGAAGAAATAGAAAAGTGGCTTATTAGACATTTTTTGGGGGGAGTTGGGGGATGCAGTTTTGCTCTGTCGCCCAGGCTGGAGTGCAGTAGTGCGATCTCAGCTCACTGCAAGCTCTGCTTCCTGGGTTCACGCCATTCTCCTGCCTCAGCCTCCCGAATAGCTGGGACTACAGGCACCTGCCACCACACCTGGCTAATTTGTTTTGTATTTTTAGTAGAGACGGGGCCTCACCATGTTAGCCAGGATGGTCTTGATCTCCTGACCTTGTGATCTGCCCACCTCAGCCTCCCAAAGTGCTGGGATTACAGGTGTGAACCACCGTACCCAGCCATTTATTAGACAATTTTTGAATGGATTTCAAGGCACACTAAATCTGACTCACATCTTTGGCTTCTGCTGTAGTTGCTGTACTCCAGCTCCATACTTTATTTTTTATAATAACTTTATATCCTATGTATGAAGTCTCCAGAGTGGCTTCTCCTGTGGACTGCCTGTACAATGACACCACTATTACTAAAGCCACTGGATTTCTCCTTTCTATACTCTCTACTTTTCATGTCCCATGTTGAATAAATGACCAAATCTAATAGACTTTTACTTTCATCATTTTCTCAGATATGCCCTCTGTTTTCCATTGTCATGACCATGGTATGTTTAGGCTTTAAATTTCTCTCTCTCTCTTTTCCTGAGATAGGCACCACACCAATCTCCCTATTCTCTCACAATTTATCCAGAAAGCCATCTTCAGACCTTCTGGTTAACAGCTAGATTATCAGCAAACCCAATCAGATCATCCTCCTAATCTTGTTCATTCAATCTCACCCTAGTTCCTAGGGTTAGTGTAAATTCTACATCCTGACAGTCACTACTAGAAGTGGCTGACATTTTCCATCTTATCTTTTACTCTCCATTGTATATGTTTCATAGCCCAGCCATGAAAGAGATAACAATGCTCACCAAATAATCTCCTTTCTCCCACTTTATGCAGCTTCTTGCCATTGAGCTGGCCATATGGCTAGTTCTGGTTAATTGGCTGTTAGCAGAAAGAACATACGTCATTTCTGTGCCTGAGCCTAGAAGAACAGGTGTGAGTTCTCCATGCTTCTTTATTCTCTTCCTGAAGCAACAAGGAAAGTTGCACATTTAAATCCTGCAGCTACAAAGTGGTGGAATCTGAGACCTCATTGATCTAGTGTGTGAGCAAAAAATAAACATTTGATGTGTGTTGGTGTGTTGTGCTGCTGGGATTTTGAAGTGAATCTGTTACTACACATAACTTAGCCTCCTTAAACTAGTACATCAACCAAAGTGGATGAACTCACCAATTCCTGCACCACATTGTGCTTTCCCTTATTCTTACCTTTGCCTTTGTGTATCTCTCCATTGGGAATATCTTTCTCTGAATGATCAATTCCTCCATCCCCACATTGCCTTATTCTAATTATTGGCATATTACTCACCCTTCCAGAACCATCTCTAATGTTAATCATGTCTAGGTGCTTGCCCAATCAGATGTAATTTAACTTTCTTCTAATCATGAGGAGGCTTGATAGTCACCTTTTTTATTGCTATTCACAAACTCTGTCTCATCCTATAGTTATTGGTATACTTACTTTTCCTCTGTGTTAGAAAGCAGGCCCTTCAGAGGGCCTGAATTATACTTACATGTCTCACCTGCACAGCCCTTTGTATCTAAGTTTTCTGGAAAATATTTACAAAACTGAGTTGAAGACTCAGAGTGTGCAATATAATTTTCAAAAATTCTATCACAGTAGCTAAAAGAAATTATGTTTTGATATTTAGAGAACATCTACATGATGATTTTTACAGATTTTGTTACTTTCCTGTTTCTTTTCTATTTTCATGATGAAATGGTGAACTCTTTTTTCACTGTTTTCTTCTCTGGGCCTAGCACATTGCTTGGCACAAAATCAAATACTAGATAACTTGTGGGTGAATAAAGAAAGATTCAGTACATAAAACATTACTATATTAAAAATTGAGTTAGCTAAGACTTAATTGCTTACAAGACCTCTATAGCTGGAAAAAGCATTTAATATATAAGAGTTTTTAGAGGTAACAGTGACTTCAGAATAAGAAAAATGAAAACTAAATTTAGAAGGTGTTATATTTCATAAAATATTCTTATATATGTTATCTCAGTTGATTGTTGTTCTCATTGTCTGCAGTAAGCAGATATTATCCCTATTTTACAGATGAAAAAACAATCACGGCAAAGTTAAGTGACTTGCATAAGGTCAAACAGCTGGTTAAAAACTTTCTCAGGTCTTAATTCCTGGTCCACAGCTCTGTATTCTACGTTATTACCTTTTTCTAAGTTCAAGACAAGGAACACCTTTAGGATCATCATTTTGCTTGTGTAATGTGTTATCTTGGCAGCAGCAGCTAGGTAAGTAGTGTAGTTGAAGAAGGCATACATGTACATACACACACACACACACACATACACACAAACATAATTATACAAGCGTCCTCCAGTCTGGGCCAAAATGGAATTAATCCTGTGTTCATTGCTGGTGAATGCTGAAATCTTCCATCTCAGTGCTGTGTTTAAGATTAAGTCCATATACACACTCTGTAATTGAATGTCAGAAAATATGAAAATATATTGTTTTATTGCCACTGTACATTGATTTATCGAAGTGATTTATTGACGATGGACATGCAGTACAACAAATCACTTTGCTGACACCATCAGCTGCCTTAACTAGGTTGTCAGTTCACGACATTAAAGGTAATGGATAGTGATTATTTTACAGTAATGGGTTTAATCAGCACTTTGAATGACTTAGCAGTCATGTCAGAGGAGAGCCAACTTATCATTTATCATGGCAGCATTTTGTTTACCAACATCATCTATAATTCATTTGATTTTTAACAATCATCAGCAAGTACCTCTCAGGCAAACTTTTATCAGAGATGGAAATCTGCACAGCTGCAGCATGCTAAGTTACCCCAAGTGGCTGCCTGAGCAGACACAGGTGGGGAGGCATGCTGTTACCCTGGCCCTAGAGAGGTGGTTTCCACCAACTGGGCTTTTAATCTTCTCACAGTGGGTTGGATTCTTTATGTTTCCATCTCTTCAACCCCCTGATTCCATAGGATCTTCAGTAACACAGAAAGGTTTCAGGTAAAAAATCTATGAAGGTAGGAAAATGAGAGGCACAAGATCTTGTGTTAAGCTTGAGTCAGCTTAACATAGCTAAATACATCATCTTGGCTCTGCTACTTGTCACAGTAGAAGCCTGAGCTGATCCACTACTGAAGTATCAGACATGTCTGGGGAGGTTTGATGACCCAATGGGACAGACATAGCAGGAGTCTATTTTCATAAAAGATTTTACAGCTTCCTACAGGAAAGCTCAACAAAATGCTAGGACATTCTTTTTGCCCTTTGAGCACCTGAAATTTATCTCTAGAGGGTAAAAAGCACATGCATACATCATTTTAAATATAATTTTAGTGATTTTGCAAGCTCTCTAAAGTCTAGCCCTAGGCAGTAAAATAAAGTAATTAGGAGCTTGGATTCTGGAGGAAAGCACACTTGACTAGAACATCTGCTTCGCCCATTGCCAGTTTTGAGACCTTGGGCAAGTGACTAAACACCTTTCAGTTTCATTCATTCACAGCAATAATAATATTACCTTTGTCAAGGGTGCCTATGAATATTAAATGAATTAATGTTGCTAAAGTGCTTAATGTCATGCCTACACAGAATAAGTGCTCAAAGACTAGTTTTTATTATTGCTATTTTTTAACTTATGAATTCAGTCTTACAGCACCAGTCTTTACAGAAGAGAGAATCAGAAAGCCAAATTAAGGTGGAAACAAAGCCTTAGTTGTATGAATCCCTTATTGTGTTTTAGTCCTGTTTGTCTATTCATTTTCGGACATAATGACAGCAACAGACAGAGGGAGGAAAACAGGAGCCATAAATAAGAAGCTGAAAGAAAGAGCTGTTCTACTAAATCTTGGTGGTGGGCTGCAATATAAGTTACACTATCTTGCTTTCCTCTATAACATAAGAAAGCACTACACGGCACATAGCTTTGGCATCTTAAAAGTCCCAGGGCATCAGTGGGGGGTAGAATGCCCAGGGGGAGATGACAACACCAAGAGGAGGGGCAGCAGTGCCTAACACAAGCAGCATGCTCAGCAGAAACAGCAGTGGGAACCACAAAAGCTACAGGACCTGGAGGTGCCATGGACCCAGATGTATAAAAAGCATGAATGAGTAATTCAAATAGCTGATTAAGAGAGGCAGAAGAGGAACAGAGAAACCATGCAGTGGCTAACAGGGCAGTCTGACTTTAAGCATAAGTGGAATATCCCCTGAGGGCTTCCAGAAATTATTTTATTTGGAGGCAAGCCTATGTCACCAGAGGCTGGAGACCTAAACTATCAGGGTAGGGATAAAAGCCAGAGAAGCACTGCTCTACAGTCATTAGCAACTTGTCTTTGGCAGAGCCATTTATCCTCTCCTGTCATCATTTTTTTTCTCCTCCATAAACTGAGATTATTAGTATTAGACAGGATGTGTAGACACCAGTGGGTAAGGGGTCGGTAGAAATACATCAGAATCCTCCTATAGTCTTTTTCAAAATACATATAGTTGTGGTCCTCAAAAAATCTTACCAAATCCCTGGTCGGGGTTTGGTAGATGTTGGATGGGATGAAGTTGGGAGAGTTGCACTGGGGTGTGTGTTTGTGTGTGTGTGTACTGGGGTGATGGTATGTATATTTAAACTCCCTGTTATTCTCATTGATATTTCTACTTTTGATAACCGTAGATTAAACCATCTCTGATTTACTTTCAGTCCTGTGATTCTATACATTTTTGATACATTAATTAAATTCTAATAGTTATATTTAGTTTCCTTTCATAGATCTTTTCTTAGTTCTTTGCCTGGTCCAACCATCCCTGGTCATGGAGTAAGCAAACCCCTCTAAGTTAGGTACTATAGGAGAGACATTAGAAAAGGGGAGCACTCTCAAGTAGTTTAAGAAATGAGTACAAATATTATAATAATAACTTTCATTGATTGCAACGTGATAAACACTGTTCAAAGTGCTTTTAATGTATGAATTTATTTAATCTTCACAACATACTTATGAGGTAGGTTTGGTTATTATTCCTGCTTTATAGATGAAAAAAATTCAAGCACTAGGAAGTCAAACAATTTGCCCAATGTCAACCAGCTAGAGAGTGCTAAAGCCATTCTTTTAACTCAGGCATCTGATTCCGGGGACTGGGCTGTTAACCCTTTCTCTACAGGGCTTGAGAATGATTAACACATAAACAAACAGCTAGGGGAGAATGACTCACATAGTGCACTCCTCTCAGATGACAATTGGCACACAGGTGGGTAAGAAACCCTTTCTGAACCTCACTCATGTGGGTAACAGAAAGACTAATATTGTCCCTACTGGAATTGACAATTAAGATGTGCAGCCAACTTCTTTACTTGGCATGTTATGCAGTATATGCACAAATCATACTCTCTTTGGTGCTGAAGGGAGAAGGAAAGTGTGGAGACAGGCTGGCCTGGGAATCACAAAGGTGATATTCCAAACATTGGAGCTGAAGTACTGAAGACAACTTTGCCTACTTCACAACGTAACTGGGGGCAGGCTCTACTTTTGAACCTGACCAACTCCGTCTGGCCTGGATAAGCAGTCTTTTTTGTGAGATGGAATCTTGCTCTGTCGCCCAGCCTGGAGTGTAGTGACACTATCTCCGCTCACTGCAAGCTCCGCCTCCCAGGTTCATGCCATTCTCCTGCCTCAGCCTCCCAAGTAGCTGGAACTACAGGTGCCCACCACCACACCCGGCTAATTTTTTGTATTTTTTAGTAGAGACAGGGTTCACTGTGTTAACCAGGATGGTCTCTATCTCCTGACCTCGTGATCCGCCCGCCCTGGACCCCAAAGTGCTGGGATTACAGGCATGAGCCACCACGCCCAGCCCAAGCAGTCTTTTATCTATACAAATCCCAGGGAAAGAGGATAATGTCCAGGAAAAGAGGGACTGTTGAGAATGGCCACCATGATGATGAGATTACAATCACATTCCTGTGGCATGATCAGGAATCAAACATGCACTGACCCCTGAAGGAGTGGCATCTTATGACCCCTGGAATAGTGGCAGGGATTTTTAAAAAAAGAAAAGACTTAAATCCTGGTAGAAGAAAGTGATGATGCAGCTCGCCTAATAGCATGCACTTTATTAGCTAAACATTTCTTTCCACCTATTATTTCATCATCTGCAAAAAGCTAGGAAATATTCAGATTTAAACAACTGGTGTGAAAAAGAGAAAACAATAAAGGAAACTTTTATTGCTTTTGAAATAACCCCATTTACTTATACCTCCATAATGCAACAGTAGTTGTCTGTCTCTGCTCTGGCTCCAGGAAATATTAACTTGAAAGTCTTCTCTCTGCCAAAACCATCTTTTCTCATCTCCGGGTGATAAGCAGGATACTCAGGAAGGAGGTAGAGGAGAATAAGGGGTCTTCAAAATGAATTTGTTCACAACAAGCAAAAGCTGCTAGTGCAGAGATATTTCCTCATTTACTAAAACTTCTTCCTGCCACATGCCCCTCACAAGACTCCAAAATGAGGATATGCCTGCTCAAATACCAGTACATTCCACTGGGAAGGAGAGTCCCTTGCCAAAAGTGATGTCACAGCTCAGAAGAAATGAGAAGTGCTCATAATCAGGAAGTATATACCACTTTCTCTCCTGCTGCAAGGGAAAGGATGGAAGCTGGGTGTATTAGTCCCCACTCATGATGCTAATAAAGACATACCCAAGACTGCATAATTTATAAAGGAAAGAGGTTTATTGGTCTCACAGCTGGGGGTGCCTCACAATCATGGTGGAAGGTGAAGGAAGAGCAAAGGCACTTCTTACGTGGCAGCCGACAAGAGAGCATGTGTACAGAAACTGCCCTTTATAAAACCATCAGGTCTCATGATACTTATACACTATCAGAAAACAGCACGGGAAAAACCCACCCCCATGATTCAGTTACCTCCCACTGGATCCCTCCCATGAGACATGTGGATTATGGGAGCTATAATTCAAGATGATATTTGGCTGGGGACACAGCCAAATCATATCACTGGGATTGCTCTTTTTCTCTGAAAATCCAAATGCTTGATTTATTAAAATTTGAAGAAATTTAAATAATCAAAGTTTTCTGCTCAAGTGCTAAACATGAAGCTCAGAGCTTTTGAGAGATTTCAAATATTCAATTAATCACTGTTTTATTGAGGGCCTGCACATACATAAGATAAGCCACAACCTAACCAAATGATCAAACAGACTGTACAAAGAGGAGATGTTAGTGTTGGCTAAACAAGCCTTTAGAACAAAGTGAGCCTTGAGGAAATGATTGACCACAAAAGGGGTGAGGACAATCAAGAAGACAAAAACTGCATCAGCAAAACTTTGAAGATGGAATATTATTGAAAAATGAGGTCATCCCCATGAGGATAACTTGATTTGGCTACAAGTGTGTGTATATAAACTACTGCCTGAAAGTATGTTAATATTACTGTAATTTTTGATGAATATCATGAGTCATATCTAATTTTCAGTCCTTCAAAATTAACTGGATGGGTGCAATTTAGCAAAGTTGTGACAAAATAGTAATGGCAGTGTTGCAAATTTCCTTTCAAATGAATGAGGGCGTGACCAGTGTCTCCATATGGTACTTTTGCTATCGAATGTGCATTGTTTAGACATTTTAACAATTGGACCATTCTACATTTTGGACAGGATATGTTAACAGACAACTTTTTCTGAACTAACTTTAAATGTTTAATAGAAACAATGCATCCTATATATGCTCATTGTAGATTTTTAAATTCAGATTTAAAAAATGAAGAAAAAAGGTTAGACGAATTGCTAACTAGGATAACCAGTGCAGAGAAGAACATAAATGACCTGATGGAGTTGAAAAACAGAGCATGAGAACTTCGTGAAGCATACACAAGCTTCAATAGCCGAATCAATCATGCGGAAGAAAGGATATCAGTGATTGAAGATCAACTCAATGAAATAAAGAGAGAAGACAAGATGAGAGAAAAAAGAGTGAAAAGAAATGAACAAAGCCTCCAAGAAATATGGGACTATGTGAAAAGACCAAATCTACATTTGACTGGTGTACCTGAAAGTGATGGGGAGAATGGAACCAAGTCGGAAAACACTCTTCAGGATATTATCCAGGAGAACTTCCTCAACCAAGCAAGGCAGGCCAACATTCACATTCAGGAAATACAGAGAACACCACAAAGATATTCCTCAAGAAGAGCAACCTGAACACGCATAATCATCAGATTCACCAAGGTTGAAATGAAGGAAAAAATGTTAAGGGCAGCCAGAGAGAAAGGTCGATTGCCCACAAAGCGAAGCCCACCAGACTAAGAGTGGATCTCTCAGCAGAAACTCTACAAGCAAGTAGAGTGGGAGCCCATATTCAACATTCTTAAAGAAAAGAATTTTCAACCCAGAATTTCATATCCAGCCATACTTAGCTTCATAAGTGAAGGAGAAATAAAATCCCTCACAGACAAGCAAATGCTGAGAGATTTTGTCACCACCGGGCCTGATTTACAAGAGCTCCTGAAGGAAGCACTAAACATGGAAAGGAACAACTGGTACCAGCCATCACAAAAACATGCCAAATTGTAAAGACTATCGATGCTATGAAGAAACTGCATAAACTAATGGGCAAAATAACCAGCTAGCATCATAATGATGGGATCAAATTAACACATAATAATATTAACCTTAAATGTAAATGGGCTAAATGCCCCAATTAAAAGACACAGACTGGCAAATAGCATAAAGTGTCAAGACCTATCAGTGTGCTGTATTCAGAAGACCCATCTCACGTGCAAAGACACACATAGGCTCAAAATAAAGGGATGGAGGAAGACTTACCAAGCAAATGGAAGGCAAAAAAAAAAAAAAAAAAAAAAAAAAAAGCACGGGTTGCCATCCTAATCTCTGAAAAAACAGACTTTAAACCAATAAATATCAAAAGAGACAAAGAAGGCCATTACCTAATGGTAAAGGGATCACTGCAATGAGAAGAGTTAACTGTCCTAAATATATATGAACCCAATACAGGAGCACCCAGTTAGAGACCTACAAAGAGACTTAGACTCCCACACAATAATAGTGGGAGACTTTAACACCACACTGTCAATATTAGATCAAAGAGACAGAAAATAACAAGGATATCCAGGACTTGAACTCAGCTCCGGACCAAGCAGACCTAATAGAAGTCTACAGAACTCTCCACCCCAAATCAATAGAATATACATTTTTCTCAGCACCACATCACACTTATTCTAAAATTGACCACATAATTGGAAGTAAAACACTCCTCAGCAACTGTAAAAGAACAGAAATCACAAAAAACTGTCTCTTAGACCACAGTGCAATCAAATTAGAACTCAGGATTAAGAAACTCACTCAAGACCGTACAACTACATGGAAACTGAACAACCTGTTCCTGAATGACTACTGGGTAAATAATAAGAGGAAGGCAGAAATAAAGATGTTCTTTGAAACCACTGAGAACAAAGACACAATGTTCTTTGTGTCGGGGACATAGACACAAAGAATCTCTGGGCCACATTTAAAGCAGTGCATAGAGGGAAATTTATAGCACCAAATGCCCACAAGAGAAAGCAGGAAAGATCTAAAATCGACACCCTAATGTCACGTTTAGAAGAAATAGAGAAACAAGAGCAAACAAATTCAAAAGCTAGCAGAAGATACGAAATAACTAAGATTACAGCAGAACTGAAGGAGATAGAGACACAAAAATCCCTTCAAAAAATCAATGAGTCCAGGATCTGGTATTTTGAAAGATCAACAAAATAGACTGCTAGCAAGACTAATAAACAAGAAAAGAGAGAAAAGTCAAATAGATGCAATAAAAAATGGTAAAGGAGATACCACCACCCATCCCACAGAAATACAAACTACCATCAGAGAATACTATAAACACCTCTACACAAATCAACTAGAAAATCTAGAAGAAATGGATAAATTCCTGGACACATACACCCTCCCAAGACTAAACCGGGAAGAAGTCGAATCTCTGAATAGACCAATAGCAGGTTCTGAAATCAAGGCAATAATTAATAGCCTACTGACTAAAAAAAGTTCAGGACCAGACGGATTCACAGCAGAATTCTACCAGAGGTACACAGAGGAGCTGGTACCATTCCTTCTGAAACTATTCCAAACAATAGTAAAAGAGGAATCCTCCTTAACTCATTTTATGAGGCCAGCATCATCCTGATACCAAAACCTGGCAGAGACACACAAAAAAGAAAATTTTAGGCCAATATTCCTGATGAACATTGATGAGAAAATCCTCAGTAAAATAATGGCAAAACAAATCCAACAGCACATCAAAAACCTTATCCACCATGATCAAGCGGGCTTCATCCCTGGGATGCAAGGCTGGTTCAACATACGCAAATCAATAAACATAATCCATCACATAAACAGAACCAATGAAAAAAGCCACACAATTATCTCAATAAATACAGAAAAGGCCTTCGACAAAATTCAACAGCCCTTCATGCTAAAACCTCTCAATAAACTAGGTATTGATGGAACATACCTCAAAATAGTAAGAGCTATTTATGACAAACACACAGCCAATATCATACTGAGTGGGCAAAAACTGGAAACATTCCCTTTGAAAACTGGCACAAGACAAGGATGGCCTCTCTCACCACTCCTATTCAACATAGTGTTGGAAGTTCTGTCCGGTCCAATCAGGCAAGAGAAAGAAAGAAAGGTATTCAATTAGGAAAAGAGGAAGTCAAATTGTCTCTGTTTGCAGATGACATGATTGTATATTTAGAAAACCCCATCGTCTCAGCCCAATATCTCCTTAAGCTGATAAGCAACTTCAGCAAAGTCTCAGGATACAAAATCAATGTGCAAAAATCACAAGCATTTATACACACCAATAACAGACAAACAAAGAACCAAATCATGAGTGAACTCCCATTCACAATTGCTACAAAGATAATAAAATACCTAGGAATCCAACTTATAAGGGATGTGAAGGACCTCTTCAAGGAGAACTACAAACCACTGCTCAATGAAATAAAAGAGGACACAAACAAATGGAAGAACATTCCATGCTCATGGATAGGAAGAATCAATATCGTGAAAATGGCCATACTGCCCAAGGTAATTTACAGATTCAATGCCATCCCCATCAAGCTACCACTGACTTTCTTTACAGAATTGGAAAACCCTACTTTAAATTTCATATGGAACCAAAAAAGAGCCTGCATTGCCAAGACAATCCTAAGCAAGAAAGAACAAAGCTGGAGGCATCATGCTACCTGACTTCAAACTATACTACAAGGCTACAGTAACCAAACAGCATGGTACCGGTACCAAAACAGATATATAGACTGATGGAACAGAACAGAGGCCTCAGAAATAACACCACAGATCTACAACCATCTGATCTTTGACAAACCTGACAAAATAAAAAATGGGGAAAGGATTCCCTATTTAATAAATGGTGCTGGCAAAACTGGCTAGCCATATGTAGAAAGCTGAAACTGGATCCCTTCTTTACACCTTATCCAAAAATTGACTTAAGATGGATTAAAGACTTAAATGTAAGACCTAAAACCATAAAAACCCTTGAAGAAAACCTAGGCAATACCATTCAGGACATAGGCATGGGCAAAGACTTCATGATGGAAACACCAAACAATGGCAACAAAAGCCAAAATAGACATGGGATCTAATTAAACTAAAGAGCTTCTGCACAGCAAAAGAAACTATCAGCAAAGTGAACAGGCAACCTACAGATTGGGAAAAAATTTTGCAATCTATCCATCTGACAAAGGGCTAATATCCATAATCTACAAGGAACTTAAACAACATTAGAAGGAAAAAACAACCCCATAAAAACATAGGTGAAGGATATGAACAGACACTTCTCAAAAGAAGACATTTATGCAGCCAATGAACTTATGAAAAAATGCTCATCATTACTGTTCATTAGAGGAATGCAAATCAAAACCACAGTGCGATACTATCTCATGCCAGTTAGAATGGTGATCATTAAAAATCAGGAAACAACCAATGCTGGAGAGCATGTGGAGAAATAGGAATTCTTTTACACAGTTGGTGGGAGTGTAAAGTAGTTCAACTATTGTGGAAGACAGTGTGGCGATTCCTCAAGGATCTTGAACTAGAAATACCATTTGACCCAGCAATCCCATTACTGGGTATATACCCAAAGGATTATAAATCATTCTACTATAAAGACACATGCACATGTATGTTTATTGCAGCACTGTGCACAATAGCAAAGACTTGGAATCAACCCAAATGCCCATCAATGATAGATTGGATAAAGAAAATGTGGCATATATACACCATGGAATACTATGCAGCCATAAAAAGGATGAGTTCATGTCTTTTGCAGGGACATGGATGAAGCTGGAAACTGTCATTCTCAGCAGAGTAACACAAGAAAAGAAAACCAAACACTGCATGTTCTCACTCATAAGTGGGAGTTGAACAATGAGAACACATGGACACAGGGAGGGGAACATCACACACTGGGGCCTGTTGGCAGGTGGGGGCCTGGGGGAGGGATAACATTCGGAGAAATACCTAATGTAAATGACGAGTTTATGGGTGCAGCAAAGCAACACGACACATGTATACCTACGTAACAAACCTGCACACTGGGGTATGCACATGTACCCCAAAACTTAAAGTATAATAAAAAGAAATAAAACATTTGTAACCTCTTTCCCCTCTCAAAGATAATGTTTTTGTGTATTTCTTTCAGACTGTATGCATAAGAATGTATGTGTGTTATGATATGAATATAAAGGGCATGCAATTTGTGGTAGATTATACGTTTCCCAATGTATCAACCTTCCATGTATGCTAAGCCCTGGCAGAGTGTCCCTTCCCACACTGACTCTGGGGTGAGCCGTGTGACTTGCTTAAATCAGTGGGACACCAGCAAACAGAAGACTTGGTCAGCTCCAGATCTAGCTTTCTTGAGAATAAAAGACCACGTTTATAGAAAAGTCCAGTCATCCCACTTGTCCCAGATGAGCCAGGCCTTGAGTAACCCTGTGGCTGCATTTCATAGCACCGCTGTGTGAGTCATCCCATGAGAATCCCACAGAATGACTGCTTAGCCAACCAAAAAATTATGAAATATAATATATTGTTATTTTAAGTCACCAAATGTTAGTGTATAACTGATGCAGTGTTTTAAACCTGATTTTTCATTTAGTGTACTGTGAACATTTGTTTTTGCTCTTAAGTAGAATTCAAGAACCTAATTTTTAAAATGATTTTATCATATTCCATTACAACATGTACCATAACCTGTTTAACTAATGTCTCATTGTTTGACATGCTTACAATTAATTTTTAATACCCAATTGGTGACTCTCTAATGCCACTTCCACTATGTAAACTTATTTTAAAACAAGTTTATATGTAATTACCTTCTAAGCTCTTTGAGAACAGTAGCTGTGAATAAATAAGCCTGTCTCCGTCTTAAGCTCTTCCACTGTTCATGGCAAATAGTCAGTGCTCAAAATATTTATTGAATGAAAAAATGAATAAATAGCTTATAAATGTTAGAAAAATAGCATTTAATAATAGCCTACACATTTTAATACAATGTTATATTCAGGCAAAACATTATAGAGAAAGTTTGCTATTGGTAGACTCTTTTCCCTCACCTCATACTTTCATGCTGTCCAAAAACACTAAGAAATGAGCATTTTTATGAAATCAGTGTTGCTGCATTAAAACCTATTATTCCCCTGTCCCATTCTTTCAATGTCTTGTTTAGAGTGGAGGTGACAACCAGCTAAACTGATGAAAAAATTTGTACTAAATTGATACTCTACTCTGTTTACCATCCTGAAAAATGTGTATGTTCATGAAGAAATAGTTTGTGTTTCCTGAAATCATACTACATTTACCCATATTCTGACATTTATGACCAGAAAATACTTCGAGGCATCTACTGTTTGAGTTTTTGTTTCTTTAGTTCACTTTGTAAATAAGGATAATTCAGAGATGACCATATTGTGTTTTTCAATAAATTATCATCTATCATTAAAGTTAATCCAATATCCAATTTAGGTTTGAATTGAAATGTTTTAAATCGGTAAAAGAATCAAGATAATAATTTCTTTTCCTATTAACCTTTAGGGCAGTTTTTTTTATATTTTGTTTCCTTTGGATAAGGGGAAGTACATTGTAATCTTTATTTTAAATTAGGTTTTATAGCATATTTAATCCCCAGGTTAAAGCATATTATTCACATTTAGAAGAGAAAATGAACAACCTTAAAGATGTCAGCTTCAGACTGAAACCACAGTGGAAATAAGCTATTTGGATAACGTTGTCTAGGAGGTACCAAAACTTCAAAAGATATCCTTATAGTTTGAAACTCTGACCCAGAAAACCCTTTTTCTTCACTGCTTTTCATGGTGAACCATTTTGAATATCTACTCATTTTACTTTACTTTTCCCACACTGTCATTCTTTCCCTTTGAGAGGCAGGCCCAGGAGTGGGAAGAAAGGCTCAAAAGGAAAGAGGACCAAAACTAACTGAGCACAGTTTGTTGCCACCTGAAATAGAATCTATTACCAAATTTTACGCTAACAAAACTGAGGCTTAGGTGATTACAGAAGCAATCAGTTACAGAGTCGACACTCAGATCTCTCTAGATCCAAAGCACATTATTTCTTAAACTGAGCAGTCAGAAGGCCCAGATTCTAGTTATGGTTCTTGCAATCCTTGTGACATCTTGAGAAGATACATGGGCTTCAGCTTCCTTATCAGCAATATACAGATAAAGCACCTTTCTTTTCTGTTCATGAGGATAACATCACCTTTCCTACCTATTTCATGGGGCTAGTATAATATGGTTGAGAATATGTTTTAAAAATGGAAACATCAAATAGGAATACATTGCCTTAAGTTCCAGGTTCTGAATGAATTTAAGTAATAGATTGACTGGGCCCACATAGGGTATCTTGGTCATTCCCATGAGAGGGAAAGAGTAGGGCTCTTCAGAATGTCCCTTTGAACTGAGCCTCTTGTTCTTCCTTTCATGGTGACTCATTGATTTTCTTTTCTTCTTTCCTCACAGCAGTCTTTGGGATTAAAAACAAAAAATAAAAAACCAAAACCCCTCTAATAAGGCAGAGATCTACTCACTGAGAACGGTTTATGAAGAGAGAAGAAGGGGCAACCATATAGGGCTAGTGCTGTAGGAACACACGTTTTGAATCTGGTGAGAGAAGAACTAAGTTGAATTGGATGATTTCTAAACTTAGAGAGAAATTTCTTTTAGTCAGTAATAGCCATTACTGACTTCTGTTTGTAGGTCTGGTGAGTCAACACCCCTTCTACTCTTCTCTACACCCTTAGGTATCATTCATTTTCTTTCACAACTTTTATATCTCTGCAATGGTTTACCTCCTATGTTCTCATTCTCTAGGGGTGCATTCTAAAAAATCAACTTTGGTGCCAAGAATTGGACAGTAAATGATGGGGAACACTTTGGCCATTGCTCTGCATTATGGTGGGTCCATTTATTTTTTAGTGACCCTTTAAACTTCCCCTGCAAAATGGGGATATGGCATTTGCTCAGGTCTCTTAATCTTGAATATTAAAAAGGTCTTTAAAAAACTCTAGGGTTTCTTTCATTGACACTGCTTGCTTATAGAACCTTTTTTGATGGCAAATACTAGTTCAGTGTTCCAGCACTTCGAACTTTTTTCTCCTCCAGAGGCAATATTCACTTAGACAAATAACATGTTTCTACCTGGTTGAACCGTATGCTATTGCTGTGTTTATAGGGCAAAAATGGTTAAACGCCAGAAATTTCATATAGTTCAGCCTAGCATCTCAAATTTTTATTTTTCTTCATACATGTCTTCCTCCCTCCTTTTATTCCCCTTTCCCCTTCCCCTTCCTCTTCCCCTCCCTCCCTTCTCTTTTCCCTTCTCTCTCTCTTTCTTTCTGTCTCTCTCTCTTTCCGCTCTTTCTCTCTCTCACACCCAGGCTGCAATGCAGTGGCATGGACACAACTCACTGCAGTCTTGAACTCCTAGGCTCAAGTGATCCTTTCACCTCAGCTTCCCAAAGTGTTATTACAGGTGTGAGCCACCAAATTGAGCCCATATTTACCTTTTAATATATAAACAAAACGATATGCATTCTGCTTCCCCAAAGATAAATAATAGCATTATGTTTTCCTGTTAATAGATATTATAGAGTAATAAAGTTTTCGTTTTTTTTCTGCAACCTAAAATGCTGACCCCCCGGTTGATACAGCTCAGGAGCTTGATACAGATGATAGAGACATGAGTAAATACTGTATCCCCATTTTGCAAGCGAACATTTTTGTGGCATTTCAGTGCTTCGGGAAAGAGAAAGTAATGCAGACCATTCCTTGGAAGAGAGAAGGATGGGAAAGGAGGAGGTCGTGACCTGGGCCAGATAGGAAAGAGACAAGGGATACCAAGAGGATTCCAGAGCCTTTTCTCTAGGGAATCACTTCCCGTAGAAATGGAGTTCTGACTGTTGAGAAGATACCCACTGACAGTAGGGAAGCCCAAGCTCTGAAAATTACAGGGTCTCTCTCCCCAGATCCCATTTTACCACTTACTCCAAGTATTACTTATAGTCTCATGATGAAAACAAAGTTTAGTGATTTAACTGTGATTTGTAATCTTCAGATTTAAAGTTTACATATTATATGCTTTTTTATTAATTATATTTTTTCTACAATTTTGTTCTCAAAACTGATGTTAGAGTATAATATTAGAATGCCCAGTGGGGTACATATTTCTAGATATGTCTGTGAAACAATGCCTAGGAGAGTGGAGTGCCTCTGAAACTGTGGTAGAGGTCCTGAATGGCAGCTGTAACCTCTGTAAAGGCAGCAGTGGTTACCCACGGTCATTTCACAAAAGGTGAATTTACTGTGCATTACAAAGCAAAGATCTTGGGGGGAAATAAGAGGAAATAAATGGAAAATATGGGTGATCCATTTTTTTTGTTTATTTTTCTCCCAGGTGATTATGCGTTGAATACTGTTGGAGTGTTTTTTGCTCATAGGCATTCGCTGTATAGCATTAATGACTGCAAAAGTGATATCAAACACATATTGAGCACTTTTTATAAGACAGATTCTCTAGGCCAAGATTAACTTGTATATCTCAGTTCATTCTTACAAAATTCTTGCATGAGAGATATCATTAGTACCCCCATTTTGCAGAAGAAAAAAAATCTAAATTTAGAGAGGTTAATTACATGCATTTCGGAAGGGCAGAACCAAGACTCATATCATGATCGATCTGACACCAAAGGTAGAACCTTCAAAATGACCCTCTGTGACCTGTCAGTCACACCACTCTGAAGAGCTTATAAAAGGCCAGAAGGAAAAATCTGGCTGGACAGTTCAATGAGTTAAGAAAGAAGGATGAGAGTTAATGCAGGTAGAGAGGCAAGGCTGGAGAAACAGCCAAGTACTCTTACAGTCTATGTATAGAAAAAAATCTCCACATCCCTACAGCCATTGTATCAGATAGTCTTCTTCATTTATTCCAGATTAACTGCCTGTTAATCTCCAGGTGATTCTCTATTCTTCCCTTTAGAAATCTAAACCATTTCTGAGTGAAATAAAACAGAGATCAACACAAACCTCCATACTCTTTCTTTTAAAGTTGGAAACACTGGCATGGCATTAAAACTTAAATATTTCACTGGCCTTTACTGGCCTAACATTTCTTCTCCCACATTGATTTTGCTCATCTTGGAAATGGAATTTGGAAGTAGATTAATAATGTTAGAACTTATGTTACTATGGTGACCCAGGATAGAGGGTATGAGATTTCTTCCCTTCAGATCTTGATATTGAGAATTCTGCCTATTTGTCCCTGTCTTTTACAAAAGCTCATGGTGTGATAGAAGGGATAACGTGTGGGAAGAAGCATTATTACAGAGAAAAGCAGATTTAGAACTGGCCTCTCCCTGCTTCTGAAAGGTCCAAGTGCAGATAACTCTGTAATTCCTGTTCAAAGACCAATAAAGTCTTGGATGGTTTGAAGTCTGACAACTGTACTGTGATTTATTTATGGATTTCCGAAGTATATCCACAGGTCTCATCTCTTTTCTGTCCATATTCATCCCTAGGTAATCTCAGTCTCAGTTTTAAAATACATCACATTACGATGCCTCCTAAATTTTTATCTCCATCCAGAAATCTCCCCTGAACTTCAGACTTTTAACCCAAATGCTCTTTGACTAGTGTTGTCAGGTGAAATATAAGATGCTCAGTTAAATTTGAATTTCAGATGAACATTATTTTTAATGCATGTCCCAAACATTGTATTTACTTATGCTAAAAGATTATTCATTGTTTATCTGACATTCAGATTTAACTGGGCATCCTTTATTTCATTTGATAAATCTAGTAACGCTACTCTTTAACCAAAGACCTCTATTTGGATAAGTAACAAATGCTCGTAGCTTAGGATGTTCAAAGTGGAACTCCCACATATCCTCAACTAAACATCCTCCTCTCACAGTCTTTCTCAAATCTGTGAATGACAACTACATTCTTCTGATTACTCAGACCAGAGCTCTTGACTCTTCTCCTTTTTGGGGCACTATATTGAATCTAAATATAAATGGTTTGATTCTACCTTTATTGTCTGTCTAAAATCCAATCACTTTTACCACATTCATTGCTACTACCTTGAACAAAGTCATTGCCATCATTTGCTGGACTATTAAAAGCACTTCCTTCCTTTTGTCCCTGTAGTCCTTTTTCCACACTGAAGTCAGACTGATTCTTTTCAACCAGAGCACGTCAAAGAGCTCTAATTGCGAGTAAAGGCCAAAGTCATCAAAATTGTCTACAAGGCTCTCTGTGCCCAGCTCCTCGGCCACTGCCATTGCTTTGCCTCTCCTTCCTCATCCCCAAACATTCTCCTATTCACTTGCTCTGTGCCCTGTGTGGTGGGTGGCGGGGAGGCGCTGCTCACTGTTCCTCAAACACACCAAGTCTTTGCACGGCACTCTTGTTTGTCTGGAAGTTTCCTTTCTCCTTATATGCACAGCTTGCTCCCTCACAATGCCCTTTAGGTTTTCAAATATCTTATTAAAGATGCTCTCCTTTCTCCTCCACCCCTCAACATTCACCATTCCAGTTATATTGTTGTACTTTTTCCATATATGTTCACTACCTGACATATATGCATATATATATCTTTTTATTTTCAAGCCTGTGAATATAACCTCAATGAGGGTATGAACTTTTTTTGTAGTCCCAGAACTCAGGACAGTACATGGCTCGAAGTTGGTATTCCAGGAAAATTTGTTGATTAAATGAATGAAATCAACAATTGCTTTGCAGTAGTCAGATGCAGAAAAATCCCACACAAAGATTAAATGGGCATATTAATGTGCATATAAATTGGAATATGCACATTTGTGTACTTGGACATATAGGAATAAACATCTTTGTGCATATGTGTGGGTCTCACATAATCCCAGCGTGCTTACTGAGAAGAATACCATAAAACATACCTTTCCTTCTCTGTTCTTAAATCTGGTGTTATTACCAGAAATCCATTTGTGCCTCTGTCTAAAGCTTTATGTGTCTATAATTGGATTGTTTTTCTTTTTGCTTACTTTTTTTGGAGGAGACTTTAGTGAGTTTTTTTCCTTAGTATTTTAGGTAATGCCTCCCTGAGTCATATATTAACAGTGATAACTGTTTATCTGGCTGTCCCTCTTTCTCCTGGCATCTGTATGATTTCTTTTCATCACATTCCCATTATCCTCTAATTATTTAAAATTGTTATATTAAATATAATTTCTACTGGTAGCCACAGGGTGGCATTCATGTTCTTTGCTATCATTTTAATGACTGATAGATTACAAGGTCACTTTGAGTAGATAAATAGCCTATAGATTCTTTCCAGTGAGGTTCACATTCTGATTTTTCATATTAACACTTGTAAATTGCAGAACTTATTATGCTTTCCCACCCATCCCTCATTTTGCTTCCAGCACCTTCAGTCCCTTCCTGCAGGAATCCAAGATGACTCTATCAGGTGGCCTTGTTTTAATATTCGCCTCAGTCAAAGAGAATCTCTAATGAAAGCCAGAAGCTGACACTGCCTCGGTATTCATTTCAACTCAGCCATCATGGGAAGATTTGCCAGCAGCCTTTAGCACAGGGCTCTGACTGAACACTTGCTGGTAAACACTAAACTGAATAGCAAGTAGGATCACTCACCCCAACAGGTTTGTGCCAGTCTAGGTGTAATCTCCAGACAAGTACTTAAGGCACTAAAGCCATCTACTGAATATTTAAACATGACTTTGATTATCAGGAGAAAACACACACACACATACACACACGCACACTGAAATGTTTACCTGGGAAGTTCAGCTCTGAAGAAGCATTTGGATGGTATTTTAGATATGCAGAGCTTATTGCTTTTACTTTGGAGCTGGGTATTTCATTCATTCATTCATTTATTCATTCTTTTAGGTAACCTAATTATCATTCATTTAACTTATGGTGAGTTCATACATCATTACATATTTTATCACATTAATTTATCAAATATTATTTTTCCCATTTTAGAGATGAGGAAAGTGAGTTAACAGTTAACAAGGTTAACAATTAATTGAAAGCAACACTGAGAGTAAACTACAGAGGTGAAATAAACATAAAGGACTTTTGACTAATTATTTTTTCTCTTTTCACATCCCCACAGTTGTTATGGGAGTGATATAAACACTTCTTCCCTCCAGGTACCCCATATCTTGAAATATCACCATTTTTTCACTATCTCACGTGGACTTCTTTTCATAGGGGCTCTCCTGGCTTTCCTCACTCCAGCTTCTTCTCCATTCTCTTTCTGGAACCACCTTACTAAAACTCTGCTGTGATTTTTTTTTTTCTGACTCAGAAAAGTAGAATATCATGCAAAACTCAGCTGTGTTTTTTACTCCTCATTGACCCTTTAAAATTAATTTGCTGAAAATTTCTTTCTCCTCCTTTCAATAAACATCTTAGCAATCCCCTATGAATTTTCTGGGTACTTATAGGTAATAGAAAGTCCTACGCTTTCCATAAGTCACAAATATAAACTCAATACAGAAACCAGGATGTCTATCCCAGTATCTTAAGCAAGACTTTAATGGAAATGCTTCTCCCCTTTCACCTGCAGCTAAGCTTCCTGCCTTCAAGGAGCAGAGTGCAATCAGATTCACCTTTTTCTTTTCTTTTTCTTGAGATAGTTTCACTCTTGTTGCACAAGCTGGAGTGCAATGGCGTGATCTCCACTCACTGCAACCTCCGCCTCCTGGATTCAAGCTGTTCTCCCCCCTCAGCCTCCTGAGTAGCTGGAATTACAGGAGTGTGCCAACACGTCCAGCTAATTTTTTTTTTTTTTTGTATTTTTAGTAGAAACAGGGTTTCACCATGTTAGCCAGGCTGGTCTCGAACTCCTGACCTCAGGTGATCCACCCGCCTTGGCCTCCCAAAGTTGTGGGATTTACAGGCGTGAGCCACCGTGCCCAGCCTCAGATTCACCTTTCTTACTTGCTCGCCTTTTCTCCTACTTCCTAGATGTTGTTACTGACTTTTCTGGGGTAGTGGATGAAAGAAGAGAAGTAGTGGAACTAGAAGTTCTTACTTGACTGGTATAAGAAGATAGCTTTGCTTTCCTAAGCCTGAAAGATGCATAAAGCCAACTCTCTAATGGCATTTGTGGGTTCTCTAGATGCTCCTTGGCTTGACCCTCTTCTTTAACTTGCTTCTCAAAATGCCCTCGGTTTCTGCTTTTTTTTTTTCTGTTTGTTTGTGTTTTTTTTTCAGCAGTCCACTCTAGACCCTCTGTTGAAATGCCATTGCCCCAGAAGCAAATCTTTTGACTCAGAATCATTTAAAACATGATCACAGGCTCAAATTTTTACCATAGTTCCGTATCTGGCCCCCAGGATTCATGCATCTTAGACCATCATTGGGGGAATAGTAGTTACTCCCTCAAGCATTTCACTCTTCTCCCATGAGATGCTTTAACTGGCCTCTCATCTTTGGAGTCTTTCAGACTAAGCATCCTTCCTCTGTATTTTCTAGCTGAAGAGAATGTTTCTCAAATTCTGACTAGTCTTATAGATCGCTTCTCTAGTTGTGAAATTAAGCCTCTCTCCTCAAAAATCCATTGCTTTGTTGCATTTTGTGCAGCATGTTTTTGTCTTCCTTGTGGACCAGTTGTCAAAACTGGCTTTCTAGAATCTTCTTTGAAAAATCGGCTCCTTTGTCACCTCACTTTTGTATTTGATACCTATTGTTTGGCTTTCAAATTTTAATCCCAGTACACACACACACACACACACACACACACACACATACATATATATATATATATATATATATATATATATATATATATATATATATATATATTATTTAGATTCTGAATTTTGGAACTGGTAGTTCAGCCTAGCCATGTCACTGACAACAAAACACAAAGCAACTTGGAAACTCAAAACTCTGAAAAGTGATACAGCATATTTGAAAATAATCCAATATAAATTCTTAAAATGGAAATGTAATAAACAAATTCACTGAGTTTATAAAAGAGAAAATTAGTGGAATGTGATATAGACTGAATAAAATGTCTATAAAGAAGTACAAAGAGACAAAACAATGGAAAATTCAGGAGAGTGGGTAAGAGAAAGATGATGCAGTAGGGTCTAATACATGTTTGAGACAAAGGGAAGAGAGAATAGTACAACCACACATATTTAAAGTGCTAATGTCTAAAAATTCTCCAAAATTGATGAAAGACCTCAATCCATAGATTGAAAAAAATTCAACAAAACTATAGCAAAATAAATTTTAAAAATACCTACACAAATCACAGTGAAATTACAGAAATCAATAGAAGACATCATCTTAAAAATATCCAGAAGGGGGGCAAAAGATTTCCTTCAAAAGAGCAGTATTTTGACTGAAAGCTGATCTCTCAAAAGCATTGCACCTTTTGAAAATTAGAACAAGGCAATGAAGTAATATCTTTAAAATGGTGGAAGAAAATAACTGGAAACTTAAATTTTAGCCCTGTGACATATCTTTCAACAATAAAGGTGAACATGACAACTAAATGTACCGTTTGAACTGGGACCAATTCTGGATCAGAAAAAAATGCTATAAAGGATACTACTAATACCATTGCAAATATTTGAGTATGTACATGAGATACTTGCTACTCATAGTACCATCTGGGGATATGCCTCACCTGTGAGCTTCTTAAATTATGAGCATAATCACAGGCACCATTCCAGATCCAGTGGATCATTTTCATATTTTTACAAGATCCCCAAATGGTCTGTATGTACATTAAAGTTTGGGCAGCACTGTATTAGTTAATTATATTTTATTTATGTTAAATGTCCTGAATTTGATAAGTAAGAAAACGCGACATTTTGGAAAATGTCTTTGCTCTCTTGATATGTATGCTCATATATTTAGAGTTGAAGGATTATGATGTCTGCAACTGAATCTAAAATGGTTCATCAAAATGATGACAGGACAATAAGTAAAAATATATAGTAATAATTATAAGAAAATGCATTGTTACCATGAGAGACACTGCAAATATGGCAAAATGTTTTTAATTGGTGAGTCTAGGTGAAGAGACAGGTGTTCATTGTGCTATGTTTGCAATGTGGAAAAATAGCTTTGGAAAGAAGTTTGGAAAACATATTCATTAGGGTTGAAGATACACATAATGTATATCCCAACATTCCACTGCTAAATGTGTATCCAAGAAAAATATTTGTGTAAGTCTACTAAAAGACACATGCAGGAATATTCAAAACAGTTATTATTTGCAATGATCCCAATCTGAAAACACTCAAAGTTCCATCAACAATGCAATGGATAAATTGTGACATATACAATGGAATATAATAGAATATTACAAAGCAATGGAAATAAATTATCTATAATTACAGATAATATTCATGATTGTTATAAATATAATATTGAATGAAAAAAGCAAGAGCTAAAAGAATGTATGCTGTATTTTATTTCACTGTATAATTTTATTTCAGTTGACAGAGGCATAATTAAGTGCTAAAAGTATAAATAAAAGCTAGCAATTTATTACTGCCCATGTCAAGATAGTGGTTACCTGTAGGAAAGAGGGAGATGGTTGGGATTGAGGAGGAGCATGTTTAAATTTTACATGTTGGGAAGAGTCTAACTTTTGAAATGGGGGGTGGTTCTATAGATGTTTGCTTTATATTAATTTATTAAGCTAAACATTTATGTTTTATGTACTTTCTGTATATGTGTTTTATTTCTGGACAAAAGAAAGGTTTAAAAAATAAGAAAAATATGATTACTCTGGTTGGTATGTGGAAAATGTACTTGAAGAGATAAGAACAAAAATGGAGAGATAGGAGGAACTCACCATATTCTGAGATAGATGGTGAGAGTATGTACCAGAGAGGTAGCAGGAACAATAGAGAGAAGTGGATAGATTCCAAACAGTTTGGAGATAGAGTCAATGAGACTTGTCAGTGGAATGTATGTGCAGACTGAAACTTTCACCTCCAAAAAACTGTATAAAGAACAGTATCTTGGTTTTTGGATGGAGTAACTATGCAGATGATGAGGCCATTGACTGAGATGGAGAACAAGGAAGGGACAATTTTGAAGGGAGAAATCAATAATGTATTCTGGGGTGTAGAGAGAGAAGACAATGGGATCAAGACCAAACCTTAGGGCATTTGGGTGAATATGGTATCATAAAAGCAAAGATAAAAGAGCGTTTCAAGAAGGAGGGATTAGATGAGCAAGATGAAGATAGATAAGTGGCTTTTGATTCTGGCAAGATGAAGATTGTTAGTAATTGTATTACAATAAGAGCAGTTTCTGTGGAGAGGTAGGTAGGAATAGTAGCCTCCTTGAACTGGGTCAAAAAGACAATGGAAATGAGGAAGTCAAGAAATCAAGGATTGAAAACCTTTTAAAGACATATTGCTGTGAAACTGAAAAGATAAATAGTGTTGTATGATAGCTAGAGTGGGACACAGGGTCAACTTTTGAAACAAGGACACATTTCCAGTTGATGAGAATAATCCAATGAAAGGAAAATTATGATGCAGAAGAAGGATGGAATACTTCTAAGGATGAAGGATGAAATCCCTGAGTAGTAGAGAGAATAGAATATAGGTGATAGTGAGCATTTATTATGTGGTAGTCATGGTTCAAAGAACTAGAGGTATACGGCATAAAAATTCATTTTCCGCCTTTAAGGACAGCACAGAGCAGCAGTAAGACAGGTTAGTAAACTAACAATTGTAACATAGTATGCTGTTAAAATACAGGAATGCTCAGAATTACTCTAGGATTACAGAACTCGGCCTCGGAAACGGGATGGGGGAGGCTTTCTCAAAGAACTCAAAGGATGCATCTAATCTAACCAGACATAAGAGGGATAAGTAAATGTTCTTTCACAAATTCACCACTGCTAAACTTATCAGAGCATCCCTTCCTCCAAACAAGCACATCTGAACCTTCACTCACATCAAAGCATCTGTCATTTGTTTAACATGTCACGCTACGTTATTATGCATGTGCTGTTGGTTTTCTGTAAAATGCTTTTTCCTGCCTTGTGCATATCTCTTTGTCTACATATCTCAAAACTCAGCTTAAAGGCCAATTATTCTCCAGTTTGGTTTCTAACTCTACAGGCAGAAAAAAATCACTTTTTTCCCTGGGCTCCTATGGCACTTTCAGAGCACCTTTATAGCATGGGGATTTGTGACTTTTGAGGGAGTACCATACCATGGTTAAGCATGTGGATGCTGGTGCCAGGCTGCCTAGGTTCATACTGTAGCTGTGCCATTTACTAGCTGTGTCATATTAGGAAAGTTCCTCAATCTCTCTGTGTCCCAGTTTTTTCCTTTCTAAAATGTGGATATTCAAACCAACCCACTGCAGTGGAAGTGAGAGAGATAGGAAAAGAGAAAGAAGGCACAGATGATATAGAAACAAGGGACACCCAAGAGGAAAATTCCAGACCCTGAGGGTTTGCTCGGAGGTCTGTCCTGCTTCCTTGACCAGCCTTGCTCAGCTTTCCTAGAGAAGAGATGAATATATGTGCTGGAGGGAAAATTGGTCCTTGTTCCTATCTTTGAAAACATAACCGCGTTGCCTATGAATTATGTGTGATTCTAGAAATGAAACCAATTTTATTTTTGACAAGGTCTTTTTTGTCTTCTGCATTCTCTCCCTTTAGTTTTTTTAAGTGCACTGTCCATTTTGCCAATTTGTTCCCATGGAAACCATTGAAAATTTATAGCTTGTTTAAGTGGATCTGAGAAGAGGCACAGGTTGTTGTGGGTATTAAATTAGTTTACAATTCAAAGCACTTAGAGTGGTGTCCGGCAACTGAAAATATGCTCGCTAAATGTTAGCTATTATTATGATAATTATATGTTTTTCCACTATGATAATAAAAATATCTCTTATTTATTTTTATTTGTTCTTTGCATCCTGCCACTCTTCTACCGCCCACCAACTTGCTCTTAAATGACGTAAAGGAGCTCAATAGAGACATACAGAAGAAACGAATGAGTAAGTTTCCCTCCCCCACTACCCAACAGGTTTTTATAGCAAGGCTGTCTCCTTGATGTCTCCTTTGGGCTTAGCTAGGTTTGGACATAAAGCACGCAGGACATAGTGTTATTTTAATAATTTTTATACGTGCTTGCCCCTAAAGATTTTTTAAATAGCAGAAATATCAGGGGCAGTGCATTAAATCCTTAACACTTTAGTGCAACTGCTAACAAATCAAAGATTGTCAGAATAAAACTTGAAGCTAAAAAAGTTGAATTTCCTTTTTGTTACGGAATCTTTTCTCAGCATCCATGACCAATGTTCTGTCATTTAGTCTCTGCCTAACCCCCAAAACTGGTTATCAAGAAACCTCTCTTGGGAAAATTTGAACATTGGGTGCCAGAGAGGGAGTAAGAGACAAAGAGGAGACAGGGACAGAAAAGACGGAAATAAGAGACACCCAGGACAAAAATTCCGGATTCCTGTGGGTTTGCCTGCCAGTCCTGCCCTGCTTGGCCAGCCATAGCCAGCTTCCCCAGAGGAGTGATGTACGCACTGGAGGGAAAATTGGTCCTGATTTCTATCTTTTGAAATCATAAGTGTAATGACAGTGACATCTCTGTGATTTTAGAAGGGAACCTGGTTTTATTTTTTCACAAGTTCCTTTTGGTCCTTTGCACTCTCTCTCTCTCTCGTTTTGAAGTGCACTGTCCATTTTGCCAATTTGTTTCCATGGACACCACTGACAATTTACAGGTTGTTTAAACGGATCTGAGAAGAGGGAATAGTAATAAATAAAGCCGTGACATGGCTATAAATACCAAGAGTGCTCTGGACTTTCATCCTCCACCTCTCTACTTACCATTTAGCAAATCAACTCTTACAATAATAATATAAAAGAACACTGAACTTTTTTTTTTTTTCTGTGAGTGGCAGGAGGGAAGTAAATACATATCAGTCCTTATCTCTTTGGATTGAAAGTGGTGGCCAATCTAAGGAGAAGAGGGCATTCTCGAAGGAATCTATGGATTATTAGTTGGCGTCTGGCCCACGCACAGCTGTTAGCACTTACTCTTTCTCAGAGTAACTAGGGAAACTGTGGCTCCTAATTTGATTGCCAACAGCAGGGAAGAAAGACCTGGGGATTTTGTCATTCTCACTGATAGTGAAAAGGGGTGGATGTAGCAGAGAAGAGATGGTTGCTGAGAGCGACAACAGAGAGATGCCAAGATTAGGAGGCTGAAACCCACAAGGGCAATCTCTGGTACTGCAGGGAGACCATCTCCATAGCATCCACAACGGAAGGGGCAAAGTAGAGGGTAGATGCCTGGGCCACCAGGGACTAAGGCCGACTCAAAGGAAGAGGGTTGCCTTTATTCAGAGAAGAGCTGCTCAGATTTAAATTAAGAGGGAGAAAGTAAAGGAGGGTTGTGACTCATAAGAAATTTTAAAAGGAAAGGGAAGCAGGGTGAGAAAACAAAAAGAAATGAATACAGTAGACATAGACATAGAGAGATAGAAATTCAAAACTATGTTCAAGGAAAACAAAATCACCATTTTCCAAAGGTACATCTTATAAGATTGACTCTCACAAAATTAGTGATTGTCTGCCATTTTTCCAGCATTCTGCTAGGCACACTGGGGGAAAAAAAAAAAAGGTCAAAATTTCTACCCTGAAAAATTTGCAATGGATGAAAGAAAGCTTGAAAAAACATTTCTCCATCAAATACCATAGGTCTTTTCTGTTAGATAAGAAAGTGACAGCTCAAATGGAAGTTGATAGTTGTAATTTGGGTGAAGCTGGAAAGCCCTTGAGAATATAGCCACTCTTGTTGCTGTTGATCAGTGCTGAATCAGTGTCAGCCTAGAATGTCAAAATGGCCCCTGGACAAATACCTTGGAAAATAAGGAAGTTGAAGAAAATGTTTTACATTTATGACATGGTAATGACTTAAGCAGGTTACCTTTACAATCATGTCTGTTCCCAGTCTTAAGCAACATACTTGCTCTAAGGCTTAATTTGGATTTTACATACTAATACCCAGGAGGTGGTAGAATTGGGGAACCAAGAAGAGGCTATCATGCTGAACAGCTTAGAACTCTACTCACAAGTTGGATATTCCAATTGGCTTATTGTAGAAAAGGGATGGAATCTAGAAAAATCTTGTCTGGCTCCTCTCTTGCACCCTCATACACACAGAGATTAGAATTTTTAAGCAGGTTGGAGATGGCACTTTTACAATTTAGAGTGCTGACATACATGGAGTTTGATGGAGTATTTTAAAGAATAGCAAAATACTCATTCTATATATCAATTCAAGTAGCCCGGAATTGCCCTGTGATTATATGATGTAAGGTGCTCCGAATAAGTTAGGTAACAGAATAATTGATTGAAATAATTAGATAGAACTAAAGGTCCAATATGGGGTCTAAATAGGAAGCACGAGGAACTTTTCAAAAAAGGCTGGTAAATATGGGCCACTCCTTTAAGAAACTCAAGGAATGAGCCAAGTAGACCAAGTAGATAAAATATCCAGTGGATGATATATTCCTATACAAGATGCTGAGAAACTTGCCCATTGACAACCTTACCAGTTAGACAGAAGACATGAAAACAGATGAACAGCCAGATAAATATTGCATATAGTAATTATGCACCAGCTATAAATATGGTGACTTGATGTTTTCTGCCTCCAGGGAAGTGCAGTTAAAATTGGGATAGTGATTTTCATGAGAAGGGAATCAGAATTCAGGGAACCTGAGTTCAGAATTTTAAGTAGCCTGGAGATTGAGTCATCATAATAAAGCATTATAGACCACCAAGGAGAACTTTATTTTCTCATGTCACTCCCATGATGTTTGCACGTGAAGAGGTTAAGATTCTTTCCTGCCTTTTTGTTTCTAGCAGGATTCCTTGGGCTATGATATCCATTTGTGTTAAAGTATTTAGCCACAGGCAATCTGGTCTGGTTGCTTTTTCTTTGTTTAGATGCTCCGCTGAAGTAATAATAAGATTAGCTCCCAAAAACCCAAAAATTTTGACCCCTGTCTTTGCTGAAAGTTGTTGTCTAATGTTAGGGAAGTGTAAATTCCAAAGCTAAATCCTGTGTTATAGGAGGAAAAAAGAAGCCTAAGCATACCTCAGAAAGATATCTCTGCTAGTGATTTATGTTTTCTGCTTTGTAAGCTGTGATAGAAATATGGTTTTAGATATGAGGATCAAGTGCAATATCCTAGTGTTCAAAACATATATCCCCAGTGCAAGCTTTCCCCACTCTGAGTTGCTGTAATTTTGGTTAACTGCTTTCTTTCTTTTATTCTTGAAAAATCTGTTTCCTGGTATGTGACACAAATAGGCCAATGATAATTCTAGGAAGTGGCTGCTCTCCCTCCATCTTGATAAGGCAAACAAGTAAAGGAAGCAGTTGCCATTGGTATGCTTTTATTTGTTGAAAATTAGTCCAGAGCCTATGGGGGAGGGGACCTCATGCTTGCACTGTGCATTCTTGTGCATTCCTCTGTTGGAATTCTTCCTTAACATGAAAGTGCTCAGGACACATTTCTACTTTAAAATATTACCTGGGGCTGGGCACAGTGGCTCACGCCTGTAATCTCAGCAATTTAGGAGGTTGAGGTTGGCGGATCACCTGAGATCAGGAGTTTAGGACTGGCCTGGCTAACATGGTGAAAACCAGTCTCTACTAAAAATATAAAAATTTGCTGGGTGTGGTAGCACATGCCTGTAATCCCAGCTACTCAGGAGGCTGAGGCAGGAGAATGGCTTGAACCCGGGAGGTGCAGGTTTCAGGGAGCCGAGATCACACCACTGCACTCCAGGCTAGGCGACAGAAGGAGACTCTGTCTTGAAAAATAAACAATAAAAAATAAATAAAATATTACCTTGTTTCTTGTCACTTGCCGGTTTGAGTCCGGATTTCCTAGCATGGCATCCAAAGCCTTTTATAATGTGACCCCAAGCATGCGAAGCTTCTCTATTGCTGTATGATCGCTGATCATACCTCCCTAGGACTACAACCAGCCCACCACACCTTCATGTCTTTTTGCCTTTGACTAGTCTACCTTCTCTGTTTGGAATTCTATTATTTTGTTTTCTGTATCATGTTTCCTCTCCAACTCTTCTTCCTGACCTACTCATTCTCCAAACTCCAGCTTAAAAGTCATCTCTGTGAAGTCTTCTTGAGTAACTCTCTTGATCCTAGTGTAACAAAATGGTCTCTACTTGTCCCTTTTGTTATAAATTGGTTCAATCAAGGTCAAGGATGGTGTCTCATTAACTTCTGTATTTCCCAGTGCCCAGAAGAGTGCTTAACACATACTAAGTACCAGTAGGAACAAGAAAAAAAATGAGAGAGAAAATAATGAATAGGTACTAGTGAAATACAAATAATGGTGAAAAGAGAACTATGTTAAAAATTACATAACTGTCTTTTGAATACACAATTCATATTTTAACTTAGATAATTACATTACCCAGATTCATTTTGTTACTGAGAAATCAAACTATTGAAACTCAAAAGTAAATCACAAAATTCAATCTTTTTTGTTAGTCCATAGAACTTCAGATTTATATGATATGGACAATTGTTCTGATAATCTATTTTTTCTTAACAAGCCATCCTAGAGCCTAAATGCTTAAAATAAAAATTCATTATTTTATTTATTATTAATTTTTTATTTATTGTTTTATTTAAAATGTTGTAGGTCAAGAATTCAGGGAGAATTTTACTGGATGGTTGGTGTCTATAGTTGCAGCGTAGGGTCTCCTTACACATGGGCATTTTGGTGCTGCTTGGCTTCTTTCTATCTCTCCACGTGACATCTCATCCTCCAGGCCTCTTAACAGAGCCTGGAGTTCTCACATGATGTAGTAAGTTATACTTCTTACCTGGTGGCTGGTCTCCCACAGGCAGGAAGTGGGCACTGCCAGGCCACTTAAGGGCTAGCCCTAGAACTGGCACTGATTGCTCCCTCCACACATTATTGGTCAAAACAGTAACTGAGTCTATCAAGTTCAATCTCTCTTAATGGGATGTGATGAGATCACATAGAAGAAAAGCATGTAAGATGGAGCATGATGTTGTGGCTATATATGAGAAATGCAACCAATGACACAATATATATTTGATAAATCAGCACCTAAAGGCCCTTGTCATAAACATCAATCAACCCTCTAGAAATGTTCAATGTCTCTCACTCTAACAAAGTATAATCCAGTATAAGCTTCTTTCTGTAGCCTCTCTGCCACAGAGATGGAATCTCTGAGGAAGAGAAAGAAATCCAAGTCTACTTTTCTTCACCTCGATGTTTTGATTCCATGTATATTATGAAATATACTACAGAATACAAGTAAGAGTCCGTTTTGCTTCATATTGTGAGTATTCACCCTGGCATAACTAATTTTCCCACAAGGTGGCTTTAGGTAAATTCATGAGTATTAGAGCCTCACTGGGTTAAATAGAAATAGGAGTGTTACCGCATGTTCTCACTCATTAGTGGGAGTTGAACAATGAGAACACATGGACACAGGGAGGGGAACATCACACACTGGGGCCCGTCAGGGGCTTGGGGGGCTAGGGGAGGGAGAGCATTAGGAGAAATGCCTAATACAGATGACAGGTTGTTTGGTGCAGCAAACCAGCATGGCATGTGTATACCTATGTAACAAACCTGCACATTCTGCACATGTATCCCAGAACTTAAAGTATAACTTAAAAGTATTAAAAAAGAAATAGGAGTGTTAGAAACCTACTCCTAGCCTTTGAGGCTGACAGCAAATAGAGCAAGGTTTCTTAAGCTTTGAGTTGTGATACTATTAATGGGTCAGGAAATCAGTTTAGTGGGTTGGGGCCAGTAGTTTAAAAAAAAAGAGAGAGAATGGAATACAAAGTGTTAGTTTTATATACATAAGTATGTATAGGTGTGTTTTGTGCATGTGTGTGAATGTGAGAACTGGATTACAATGTGATCTCTATTTCTAACTATGAGCCACAGTCAAAAATGTTTTAAAGCCACTAAAATAGAGCATCTGTGTCCTCTCATGAACCCTCTCTTGGTACCACTTTCAAAGGCAAACATGGGACTAAAGGGACCATTGGTTTGATCCAGCATGGCATTTCTGATGTTCTTATAAAAAATATTCTGTTTGGGGCCCAGAATGACAAATAGCTCAGAGTCTAATAGAAACATCGTTTTCTAAGAGAAGAGATTGCTTTACAGACAGTGTACAGCAAAATAAAATATCTCACCTCTACAGCTTGTGCCCTCTATCACCAATAAAGAGTTTTTATATAAGATTTTTTCTCTCTCTTTTCAAACTTACATTTGATTGAATAGATTTCCCAAGAGCTGAATTCTTCACCTATCCGATGTTTCTGACCCTTGACAGGCTACAAGAGATGGTTCTGGCTAGACCCTGAAGTACTGAGAAATGCCTAGTTGTGCAGCAACAGCCATGTCTGATTGGACTGGGGGATTCCTTCTGCACCATTCTCAGCTCAAGTATGGGGGTCTTGACATAGAGGTATTTCTTTAATCTCTGTTCTGCCACATGCTACTCAGTCTTCTTCCTTCCTACTAAATGTTTTACCACTCCTATCTTATCTACACCTATAAAGGAAGAATGATTTACTTTAGTATCTGTTTTTGACTCTCCAAATTAGGCCCCTTTAAGATTATAATTTGTTATGAATAGTAAATAGAGCTTATAAGTTGCTTTTCAAATATGTGGTTTCACTTAATATTCAGAAGAATCTTGTGTGATGGTTATTATAAATATTTTCATTTTAAAGTTGGAGAAGTTGAGGCTCAAAGAGGTAATGTTGCTTGTCCAAGGTCATACAAATATATTAAGCAGCAGACATAAGATGACTTTTGGCCCCAAATCCTATACCATGCTGCCTTCGGCCAGAGAGGAATAGGTCTGAGCTAACTTTCTGGACTTGTGAATTTTCTTGACTTTATTTTAGGTTTCTTTCCTAAGGATGCCTTTAGGGCATTCATCCCTTTATTAATCCAGCTCTCAAAATCAGAGTTCAAATCTTGCCCTACTTCTAGAAGTCGATGTCATTGCAAAAAAATAAAAGTGATATTAAGGCATATATCTAATGATAGCTAAGCGGAGATATTTCACATAGAGAGGTACTTTGTTTTGGGCCTGCCAGACTCTTCTATATCTCTGCCTGGCTCTTAATTTGATTTTTTACAAGATGGAGTCTCAAAACTCTGTCACCCAGGCTGGAGTGCAGTGGCGTGATCTTGGTTCACTGAAATCTCTGCCTCCTGGGTTCAAGCGATTCTCCTGCCTCAGCCTCCCAAGTAGCTGGGATTACAGGTGCCTGCCACCCCGCCCAGCTAATTTTTGTATTTTTAGTAGAGCCGGGTTGCAGGGAGGTTTCACCATGTTGGCCAGGCTGGTCTCAAACTCCTAATCTCAGGTGATCTGCCTGCCTCGGCCTCCCAAATTGCTGGGATTACAGGCGTGAGCCACTGTGCCCAGCCTTAATTTGAGAATGTGGTGAATGAGCCCCCAAAACATTGGTATGTGTCTTAGTCAATTTGTGCTACCATTACAAAATACCCAAGACTGGATAATTTATAAAGAACAAAAATTTAGCTCCTTACAGCTCTGGATACTGGAAGTCCAAGGCACCAGCAGCCATGGTGTCTGGTGAGGGCCCATTCCTTACATGGCACCATTTAGCAGTTTGCATATGGCAGGAGGAATGGAAGGGCAAAAGGGGATGAACACTGTGTCCTTACATGGTGGAAGAGCAGAAGAGAATGAACCCACTCTTCCTCAAGCTTTATAACATGAGCCCTAATTTCATTTATGAGGTGCCACCCTTCTAACTTAATCACCCCCTAGAGCCCCCACATATTTATACTATTATATTGGTGATTAAGTTTTAACATATACATTTTTGGGGACACAGTCAGACCATAGCATTCCACCACCATCCCCCAATCCCCGGCACCCAACAAACTTTGCAGATAGATCACTGCTCTACTGATGGATGTTGCGAATATCTCTGCTTTGGCCTCTACAGGGGACACTGCTTTTATTGGAGTTACTTTAAAATATAGACCAGGTCTTCCAACTGTTGCTGCTGCAAAAAAAGACAATTCCTAAAGACCATACACCTAAATCAGACTTCAGAATCCCTTGGCGTATGAATTCCTTACCTCGCTCCCCTGCTGTTCATCACATGACAGTAACTAGCCTACCTTATCCCCATTTTCCACCAATTACTAAAAATCTCCAGAACTTTCTACACTTTAGAATTCAGACCCAGCAAAACTCCCCTGATCCAGAAAGAGCTGTTGCTACCTCTAAGAAAAATGGTTAATGCCTGCCTTACATCTGTGTAATCAAATGGGCCTTGCAAATCATTCTCTCCTAGAACAAAGAGATTCTCTGCCCTAAAGGCAAACCTCAGAAGCAGAAATGACTTATATCTTTTAAAATGGCATTTTTTTCTCTCAGAAATTGGTTGGCTCAGTCTTTGTTGGACACTCCATTATGCAGAGAATTTTACACATTGCCATTGCAATTGCCCAGAAATTCAAAATCTTCACAACTGTTAGCCAGTTGTTTTTATATTTGTAAGTTGAGTGAAGTTGGGAACACCAATTTCCCTAAAAATTGGGTAATGAAGAAAGCACATGTGTTCCTGTAAGCCAGTAAGCACTAATCTTCAACCCCTTACATTCCTGAAACTTTCTGATAAGTTTTCATTTGATTTTAGTTTTTACTCATCTCCTATTTCATATACATAGCCTCTCCCTCATGTACCCTCAGTAAGGTGTACAGCATGTTGGCCAAAGGCCAGAGGCACATTGTTCCTATTCTATTGTCTCTTCCTCCAAAATTCTGGAGCCTAAAGATAAGTCGGGAAAGTGGCTTTTTAGTGCTGCTGCCTAGTCTAAGTTCTGTCCGCCTTAGGCCTGGAAGTCCATCAGCAGGCCAGTAATCTTGCTCAGCTGTGTATATTGATCAGATTACCAAAATAGCAGCTGAATTGCCAAGTCATTTCTGTCAACCTTGTTCCTTGCTCAGGGCATACCACCTGAAAGGGGTCCAAATTGTCTTTCCTAACATTTATTGTGAAGGACAGCTGTCTCTGTAACTTCCAAGGTCCCCTCTCACCAGCTGAGCTGGGATCCTGGGCCAAACTCCCACATGCACTTATACCAGCTAGTGTCAATTTGCTGACAGCTGACATTTCTTATTGCCAATCATTTATGATAGCATGGCCTATTTGGTTAAGAAATAATAGGACTTAGGAAAGGAGGAGAAATAAGACGGAGTGAGAGAGGAAAAAATTGTGATTCTAAAATTACAAAAAAACCAGTAATTAAAATGACTGAACACATAGGGGCCAGGCTTTTGGATTATATTTGCAGTATGTCTGTTTTGTTCATGTATTTATCTCTCTCCCACTCTGTCTCTCTCCCTGTCTCTTTCTCTCTCTCTCTCTCTCTCTCTCACACACACACACACACACACACACACACACACACACAAACACAACAAACATAAATAAAAAGTCTTGTCATAACACAAGGCCGCTAAACCCACCTTTATGGTTCACAAAGCAAATTCAATATTACCACAACATTCTTCCTTGCTTACCTGGCATTCATCATGATTCTCATTAGGCCTGTAGCCTTTTATGAGATTTACTAATATCGATGAGGACTAGATTGGTAGATGACAATTTATAAGTTCTTCCTTCCACCTTTCCTCCCTCCCCCTCTCCCTTCCTTCCTTCCTTCCCTCGTTCCTCCCTCCCTTCCTTCCCTCCTTCCTTCCTCCCTTCCTTCCTCTGTCCCTTTCTTCTTTTAAAAAACTGTCATTGAATACCTATAATTCATATTGTACTACTAAGTTTTGTGAAGGATTCCAAAAAGCATAGATGAAGATATCTTTGCCCTTAAGAATGTTGTACCTTGGAAAATGAAATAAAAGCACAGGAAATGTTAAACATTAAATGTCAAATGTTAATAACAACAACAACAATAATACAGTATATGCCACAAGTTAGAGTAAGGACCATTAAATTCCAAAAGGACAATACAGAGTAGATGCTGTGTGCTCAGAGCAGGGAAAGAGTGTGAGCTCAGGAGATGTTTTGCAGAAGTGATAGGACTATGATAGAGCTTTTATGAAAATGTATGTTTGGGATAAATGGAATTAAGGTAAAGGAGAAATAGGTAAAAGGTAATAGGTAAAAGAAGAGTGTCTGTAAGCTTCTTCCTGTTGGAGAACATCTGTCTGCTACCTCTTTAGAGCTGAGAATAAATATGCCTTTTGCCACTGAATGTTCAACAGAGGGCCTGGGACCACATGGGATCTGCCGAACAAATGCTGAATGCAAAGATAAGATTCCAAACAAAGCCACAAGAGCATACACACTTACTTCGTGTGTGTGTGTGTGTGTGTGTGTGTGTGTGTGTGTGTGCATGTGTATCTGTATACTTTAATATGGAAGATTTAGGGAGCAAAGTGATTTGTTTTCTGCCTTGCTTTGACTACATCTATAATGGCTACTGAAGAGAGAGCTCTAAGCCACTGTCAGGGAAGAGAAATACTTTAGGGGAAGATGAGCGATAAGGACAGGGAGGTTTATTGCTCACAACTTACACAATTATAGACCCCAAACAAGAAGCCACCTTATGGCCCCAAGCTTTCTAATTGTTTTTTCAAGTAAAGTGGAATGAATAAGTTCCTAACATTCCCTTTTTAAGAGCTGTTCTTGAATTGGGAATATTTCTTTTATTACAATCAAGGGAATATATATCAGGATAAGGTAAGTCATCCAATTCTAGCCCAATACCACAGCCAGTAGTAGTCTATGAGGGAAAGTAGTCCCAAACCCACACCTGTCCAAGTTCCCAACTTGGAAAAAAAATTTTAAGAAACAGTCTGTCAAACTGTTCTACTTTACCTAAGATTATGGTAGCTACATAGGAAATAAAACAATGATATTCTCTACCCCTGAGACTTTTTTTTTCCTTGTGGTGAGCTTGGTTCAATTTAGATAGAAGAATTGTCTTTTATCTTTCCTGCTTGTAAATACTAACATGTAATCTGATTGGTTCAGCTGTCAATACTTTTACATTTCTTCCTGACAGCATAGTTGCACATAGGCACCAAAGTTTGAGATCTTATTGCTAATTTGCCAGATTTATTGGGTTATTTTTTTATTACACTCTTCAGGGGCAAAAGTAGAAAAAAATCCAATTTCTGATGCAGCTTTAATCTAGTGAATACTGCTGGAAACTAATAGAAAAGCAGCCATAAGTTCAACGTGCACAAAGAGTGCTGGATGGGTGATGGAGATAGAAAGGAGATTTGTTCATGTCAGATTTAGAAAGCAGTCATCTGTATTTCTCAATGATAAGGGATACAATGTAACAGGCAGCTACAGAAGTGCACAAATGGCAGGGGATTTTATGACTAATCCATTTATTTTCTTGGGTCTACAACAATTATTACATGAGCTTGATGTTATGCTCTTTAATTATGAAGCTTCAGGTCCCAGGGTGCCCAAGGAGTGTGTACCTACTTCTCGTAAGACTCAGGTCAACAGGTTGCTATTGTCTTCTCGACCCACAACCTTGGGCAGCTCTCTTCAGTAATCCTGGCTATGAGGTGACTGTGAGGGGAAAAGGCAAGTCATCCTGCTCAGTGCCCTCAGAACATGCTTTTTTTCTTTCAGTATCTGCAGTGCCTAGAACTGTGCCTGGACAAAGAAGACCTGAAGTACACATTTGTTGAACTGAGTCTCTTTTAATGTCTAGTAAGGCTGGTGCTATAACTTTATCCTTATGCCGTCAGCAAATATTCGAATATACACTGAGAGAATCCCCAGAAAAAATGAGTACTATAATGGTTAAGAGTACTATTATGGTTTGGACTGTGATTGGTCAACTTGACTGGGTCTTCACCCAGATACCCAGATAGTTGGTAAAACACTATTTCTGAGTGTGTCTGTGAGGGTGTTTCTGGAATAGATTAGTCTTCAAATCAGTAGACTGAGTAAATAAGATCCAACCTCACTCCCCAGTGTGGGCAGGCATCATCTAATCTATTGATGGCCGAATTAGAACAAAAAGGTGGAGAAAGGGTGAATTTTATCTATCTTTCCTTAACCTGGAACATCCATCTTCTGGTACCCTCAGACATCCAGAGACACTTGTGGCCCCTCCTGGTTCTTGGTCCTTTGGCCTCAGACTGTGAGTTAGAGCATCAGCTCCCCTGGTTCAGAACTTTGGAGTCAGGCTGAATTATAACACTGGCTTTTCTGGTTCTCCAGCTTGCAGATGGTATGTTGTGGGACTTCCTTGCCCCCATAATTGTGTGAGTCAATTCCCGTAATAAATATATATATGTATTATATTATATATAAATATAAATATATAATATATAAATATTTTATATAAATATATTTATTATATATAATACATTATATAATATATGTTAAATATATATTATATTATATTATATTACATATATACATTTAGTTCTCTATTTCTCTGTTTGGCTCTGTTTCCCTGGAGAACCCTGACTACTGTAAGTACCATTTAATGCCCCATTTTCTCTAACTGGGCTGGAAGAAGTAGAAAAAAAGAGACACTGTCTCTTTGTCTTCTCTATCAGAGCTCTACATGAGGCCTGGTGAATTGCAGAATCCTCAAAAACTCTATTGCTTGTATAGAGTGTTTTTTAAATGGCCTTTTCCAGTCCTGATCCTTAATCTACTCACTGAAATCATGACTCTGGCCATGTCTAAAAGTCCTAAATCTACACCAAAGAAGCCAAGTTTCTAATATTCACGTCCAGAACACCAAGATGTAAATGGTAGGGAGAGAATATGCCATTCTGAGGCAGTTCCTAGAATGGTTTCTGCTGTTGTACCCCTGTGCCTTAGCACAAGCTCTGTCTAGAACTGCAGACTCTGCTGGTTACTGCCTATTAGTTCTACAACACTCAGCCCAGGCTCATGTCTTCTGGGAACCTTTCAGTGCACTCCACTCCGGGATAGGCACCATTCCTTTGTACTCCTATAAATTTCCATGTGTTCACAAACTTTATTACTTGCTTCTCTGATTAAGCTGTTGACTTTAGTTATCCTTACACACAAATATATACACAGAATTATAAACACCTTTAAAGCCAGGTCATGCATTTTATTCATCTCTATTGTCTCTTTAATGACCACAGCATTTGGCAGATCCTGGGGATGCAATACATATTTTTGAATAAAAAAGTGAAGCTGTTCCAAAGACACTAGGATTAGGCAAATGAAAATATGGTAGAAGGAGATAAAGAGTGGAAAGGCTGCTTTGGGTACTTCTTGGATTGATCTAATTTGTAAAATCATTAAAGTCCTAGGTTAAGGATGGTGGGCCTGGGCTCTCTAGTCACTGGGATGATGCCTTCTCTTCTTCCAAAAACTGTTCCATTCCTGTGAGAAGAATGGAACAGTTCTGGTCACTTTCCTGAGCATAGAGACAAACACTACCCCAGATTATTCTGTACACAAGAGGCTTAAGGACCAGGATATGCAAGGCCAGACTCACAATAAAGGGAAGGGCAGCATCCTTTAGCCCCCTGTCCCACTTTACCATCTTGAGTGCATAGTCCAATGGACTGGACAGTCCACTGGATCTGTCCAGATGGGCTGACTACCACTAATGGGAAAAATAGTGAATTTCATAGAACAAAACAACTTAACAACCCTGAGGGAAAAGATAATACTGTTCCCACAAGTGTATTAATACTTATTGAGCCTCTCTTGTTCAGAACCTGTTTCTATAGATTATGTGAGGTTGCATAGACATGCAATGGTAAAAGATATATGACCCAGTTCCTTCTCTCCTGGGGCCCTGAGCTTACAATATGGCCAATGACAGGGAACAGTACAAAGCCACATATGTTGACATATTTATTAAAAGGTGAATAAAATCAAGTGTCATAAATGTACGTTCAGTAAATTACCATGAGTAGATCTTAAAAAAGTCAGTAATGACTGAAGTTATCAGGAGCTGAGAGGTGAGGTTTTTATACTCTTCAGGTTCCAAGGACATTGCAGCCCTTCAGGCTTTGTTTTATTCGTACCAGTAGGCTTTCTCATATATGCCTCCAATCTTGTCTCCAAAGTTATCAAATATCTAGCCTCTGGCTCATAGCTGCTATCTCTACCCCACTGCCTGCCATGTTTTGAGTGTGATTTCAAGGTCTGCGTGGGCAACTTTCCCCAAACCTTGTACTCTTTGTTTCTTGATCTACTCAATTTTAGTGATGTTCATATCTACGCATCTTCAGAAATTCTTACTTAGATCTATCTAGGTTCCGATGTCCCTGTAACTATTCCTACTCTAAGATTTTAAATCCAAGCTCTACGATCACTTAGGGAGTGAGAGGGGTATGGCTAGACAAGAGGGCAAAGGCAGAACACTGGGGTACCACAGCATTCAGACCTTGAGTAGAGGAGAAGGAGTCAGCAAAGGTCAGTGAGACGGAAGAAAACCAGGAGGGCATGGCATCACAGCAGAACAAAGCAAGTTTTTTTGAGACACAGTGGGGTCAATTGTGTCAATGCTATTGAGAGATTGATTAAGATAATGAGAGAAAAATGGCTGTTGGGTTTATTAATATGTTCGAGGTCAAAGACAAAGTTACAACAAATTTAAAGATTCAAATTGGCTTTTATTTGTTATTCTAGAATAAGGCAAAACTTCATTCTTGAAAACAGAATGAGTTTTCTGATGAGCTGACCAGAGGAGGTTGGTTTTACAGACCAAAAAGAGCAGAGAAAAGCAGAAATAGGGAACAAATAGCTGATTGGTCATTTCAATGTTACTTTTCTTATAAAGGTTGAAGCCAAGACTTCCTTATGACATGCACTAAAATTGGCCTGTTTAGGGATTTGGTTATTATTTCTCTCTCTCCTGATTTCTTGGAAGGTCAGTTAAACAGTTTGGTTTCAGCTTGGTGGCATGGAACTTCAGCATGAATGATTCCATTTTGGTTTGGTCTGTCGGGGGCTCAGTACAAACCAGTGGCCTCCTATAAATTCTATTTAACATTGGTAATCTTGTAAAGTGCAACTTAAAGCTTTCAGAATGATATCCTGAATCAAGCAAACCTCTAAGTAAATACTCCTAGGAAGGTGCTACTGACTGGAGGCAGAGGGAACAGCAGGAAATGAACCAGCTTGTACACAATGGAGAGTATGATTTTTGACAAACTGAAATGACTAATCAATTAAGGAACAGACCTGGGAGATTCTACTGAATCTTTAGACAATACTCTAAAAATGTTGGAGGGAAATTAAGTGTCAGGCCTCTGAGCACAAGCCTGCACATCCAGATGGCCTGAAGCAAGTGAAGAATCACAAAAGAAGTGAAAATGGCCGGTTCCTAGCTTAACTGATGACATTACCTTGTGAAATTCCTTCTCCTGGCTCAGAAGCTCCCCAACTGAGCACCTTGTGACCCCTGCCCCTGCCTGCCAAAGAACAACCCCCTTTGACTGCAATTTTCCACTACCTACCCAAATCCTATAAAACAGCCCCACCCCTATCTCCCTTTGCTGACTCTCTTTTCGGACTCAGCCCGCCTGCACCCAGGTTAAATAAACAGCCTTGGTGCTCACATGAAGCCTGTTTGGTGGTCTCTTCACTTGGACACACGTGACATTAAGTAGCCTAAGAAGGTCAGGAGGACTAAAACAAGCGTCAGTTGGGTAGAGACAGGTAGATAGTAGAACCAAACTGGAGTTCAAATAAGGACTAAAGCTGAAACTAAATATTTCCTGAACATATGCTGGTCATTGCTCATTAAATAAAGAGGAGCTGAAATTTGGATTTGATAAACAACTTCAGGGAGAAAAAGGGATATATAGAAAGGAAGAAAAAGACTTGAGGCTACAGAGGAATTCAATGGTTAATACTACACTCTGAAAGGGTTTTGTCACATGGAAGAACAAATACATGGAATGTATATAATCTCCTTAGCTGACCACAACCCTGTGTTCAGACTTTCAGTGTTATGTAGAGAGATTAAAGCATTCTGCCTAAAAAGACCAGGAGAGTCACAATGTCTTCTGAATTATAATTAGACCCACAAATACAGTGTTGCTTTGGGCCAACTATTGAATTCTCTGAGCTTCAATACATTTATATGTAAATTGAGGAGGAACGTACTCAGTAAGTCATAGGAAGCCAGTTACTTTCTCATCTTTTCACTGACCTGCCTAAAGGAAGATAATTATCAAACTGGCCAAACCCAGAACAAACTGTTCCAATGAGGCATATATACATTGCAATGGAGCTGTGGGCCCAGCAGAAGGGAGCTTGAAATAGCAATTTCCAGAAAAGAGGTGCTGCTGAGACTCCATCTTTAGCCTCATGCATTATGCCTTTGTTTTAAAAGAGGCAAAAATCTAAGGAAGGAACTGGAACAATTTGCTCTGGGCTGGTGACAAATCCTGTGGGCTGGTTCATGGCAAAAGGAGTTGCTATGTCGTTGTCAGTTCCCTCCTCTCTCTTTTCTGATGTGTCAAGACAATTCAAAGACTTTTTTTTTAACTTATGTGATCCTGTATTAAACATGAATTGGAAATGTACTGTGTGGTGGGAATAGAAAAATAAACTTGGATGTCATGGTCTCTGCCCTTGAGGAACTCCCAGTCCAGTGAGGAGGATAAATATACATAAGAGAGTTAAAATAACTGTAGGTGCTGTAACACCTGTGTAGTACACAATGTTGGTATATCTCCAAACTCCAGTTCACCTGGCCTGTATGGACAGTATAGATAATTGACCCTTGGGAGTTCTGTTTGTTAATTCTGCCCACATCTATGTCTTCATTAGACTCTTTAATTTAACATTGTGAGTTTGCCATCTGTAATTCTGAAAGAACTTTCAGAGTGCTATAAGTAGCAAACATTTTAAAGTACCTACTTTAAGTCATGAGTAATCCACAAGGCAAGTTTATTAGTGCCATTTCACAAATAAGTAAACTGAGGTTCTGAGAGTTCATGTATTTGAACTGAGAGGTCCAATAAATTACCTGATTCAGTATATTTCAGAATCATTTTGAAGGTTTTTTAAAGTTAAGAGTGCTAGTCCTTCCCCCCTGATTCATTAGGTCTGGGTGAAGGCCTTAGAATTTGCATTTCTAACAAGTTTACAGATGATGCTAACTCTAGTGGTCTAGGGACCACACTTTGGGAACCACGGCTCTAGTATTGAAAGTGTCTTTACAAAAATTATAACAATGAGAAAAGTATGACAGTGAAAGAGATATAACATAACAAACTCTATCTTGCCTTTACCTCCAAATTGTCCTGGGTCATTCCTGAACATGGGCCAAGCTGACTTTAGAAGAAATTTAGTTCATAGTTTAAATAATAGCCCTTTCCAAAACTAAACTACCTTTGTAAAACTAGTGAAATACCACCAGGTTAGGAGAATGAGAGGGGTCTCAATTCTGTAAGTGTAGCTAAACAATTACCAGCCATGATTCTGGAGGTCACAAGATTTGCAACTTCCCCAGTTACTCCGTAAATAACATCATTATTGTAGAGCCTAAGATCGACCTTTTAAGATGTCTTTTCAGACTTTTGCATTTCTGACTGTGACTCCACTCAGACCAACATCTCCTCTGTGGCCCCTACCCAAAGGTGGACTCTGTGCATGAAGACCATTTTCCACACCTCCGTGATTTCATCCCCAACAAGTCAGCAGCACCCATTCCCTAGCCTCCTGCCTATCAAGCTATCCTTGAAAAATCCTAGCCTCTGAATTTTTGGGGAGGCTCATTTGTATAATAATAAAACTCCACTTTCATGTTTCACCAGTTCTATGTGTATTAAACTCTTCCTCTATTGCAAATCCCTCGCCTTGATAAATCAGGTCTATCTGGGCAGTGGGCAAGAAGAACCCATTGGGTCTTTACAATATTTGTTAGTATCTGGCAGAGCAGGTTTTTGAGACCAAATATGTCTGCCTGTGATAACTATGTCCTTTCTACTACACCATACTTTCTCTTCTTGCATAAGCATTGTTCTTAATGTTTCTTTTATGGAAGCTTAGCTTAACAACAAGAAGTTACATGGAATTAATTTTAGCAAATGGTGACACTCTACTGCCTTTTCAAAGGAATTGCCATACATTCCAGGACGCCTAGGATAGTTCTGTTTTTTTGTCTATTAATCTTGCATATGCATATTAGTTTTCCGTTTTCCTCCAATAAGTGTTCAAGGTTGGATAATACATTATAGGGCTATTCTACTTTTAGAGATTCACAGCTCAACAACTCACACTCACATTTTAAAAACTCCAGAAAGTACTTGAAAAGGTTTTTGAACTTAATTTAACCCAGTGTTCTCAAATTTATATAAGCATGGGACTCCTTTATTCTATGCAGGTAACACCTTTCAATACTTTGGTGAATGCTGACCTACATGCATTTTTTTGTATTATCTTTTTAAGTATGTGTACCACTAGAAAGTGGACTCCTAAGCATTATATCTGACACTCTATATCCTTCTATGGCACCTTGTTGGGTGCATGCCAGGCTCCCAGTCAATGTTTGTTAATTAAAATTGATTTAGGCAAAAATAAATCCCATATTTTTTTAGTAGAAATGTTATGGGACAGGGAAAAATTTCAGTGTTTACTCATACTCTACAGAGATGTGATCTGTGAACAGGGCATTGCATCTGGTGGAAAGCAAACCTAAGGCGCCCTATCATCTTTCAACTCAGCTCTAATCTTCTGAGGTGAAATAGACAAATAACAGCTTCCTCACACCAATAGGCTTATGATTATGAAACGCGTCATCCTGGAAACGTCCTCTTTTAGTAAACCAGTGAGAGAGGAAGGAGTCTCAGCCTTGGACATATCCATATCCATGCTGGTTCCTGGGTGACTTTCTTATGTATCACCTTGCTGTTTACTGATAGGTGGAGACAAAGGGCAAAGAATGCTATAGACATCACACACTTGGGGTTAAAATGGACTTTGTTCACTGACATTATTCATTAAAATAGGCTAATAAATCTAAAATCTCATATAGAGCTTGCTAGGTGTCCAGTACTCTGAAGAATTGTTATACATACATGCACACACACACACACACACACACACACCCCTCAGCCTTATCCTATTTATAAAAGTGGATTTGTAAAAAGTTTCATAGGTTGTACAATTACTGTACACATGAGCCAGTTATATTTGCAAAGAGAGAAATCTTTCTTGGTCCCAAGTCTACTTCTTAATATCCAATAGACAATTCTCAAATGGCTGTCCAAATGCCAAGGCATAATTCTACAACCAGACCCAAATCCACATTCTCTTTAAAGATGAATTTATTCACTTTTCTTTCGTTAACTTTCTTAACCTCATGAATCAACTTACACACCCTCTCTAGGATGACTTCCTTCAACCTCTGTCTGGGCTGATAACCCTTCCGTATGGATGGAGGGAATCCTGAGCTAAGCTCTAATGTATCACTTATGTTATATTGAAATTGTGTGTTTATGACATCTGTCTCCAGTGAGTTCCAGACAGGGATGATGTATTGCTCATTTATGCACCTAGTGTGACCAGGGTCTAACACAGTACCTGACACATAATTTTTGCTCATTGAATATGTGTCGAATCCACCTGAGCTTTCTACAGGGGGTCTCATCTGTCATTGAACTCGTAGAACACATTGGTGATATTTCAACAGGGGTGAAATGCCCCCTCAAGAAGGTGAATAGTAATACTTAGAAGGTGATGATAATGTAGAAATTAAAATGGTTGTATCTTCCAAAGGGCCACAGTACATAAACAGATGTACAGTATATTTTGGAATTACAAGTTCATGGCAGAGTGTGATTTTTTATTAAAATGGTTGAAAAGGCTGTTTGCCCGGTGATCGTTGATAAAAGGTTGAGAAACACTGCTTCTGAATAGTGTTTCTAGAAAAATGGCCAAGAGGACATCCCTCCAAAACCAACTTGAGAGTTTGCTAAAATGTGGATTATAGGCTCCACTGCAGATGTTCTGCCTCACTCACTTGGTAGGTGACAGAGACTAGCACACAGTAGGTGCTCAATAAGTGTCTGCTAAATAATTGTTTGCTCTTCTAATTTCCCATTTCCAGAACAATGACAGGACACCTTTTTTGTAAAGATTCATTCTTGTCAACTAAGGTTTGCATCTTGCTGACTTATATTCATTGCATTCATTACTCAAGGAAAAGAAAATAGTCCTAGTTGATCTATTGACAATGGAAGAGCATCCACAATGTGGGAAAAATCATGCTTACTCAAATTTGGCTGGGTTAAAATGTTAAGCTGGGATAAACACCACATTCTCAGGCCCCACTGTTAACTTCAGAATGTGTGTACGAAAGAAGTCTAAAATTCCTTTCTTTTTATCCTCAGCCAGAAGTCACTACTTCTAGAAGTTCCTACTTGCCCCATTATCACATGGCTTAACTGCTCCAAAGGGCCTCAGCTAAGCCAGGGAAATCAGCTTTTTAAAGGCAATACAAACTGGTGTGAATCACAAAGAGACACACTGAGAGTCTCTTCAGAGGGTGTCAGAAGATTATGGATTGCTTCTTTTCTATATCTAGTTGTTAATATTCCTTCCAAGGCTAGCAATGCCTTCTTGCTTTACTCCCTTGGGTGAGCTCTTTCATCCACCTCTTCTTCCACTCTAGTTTTTCCTTCTGCTATATACCTTGATCTGTTTACTTCCTTCATTCCCATTCAGTGTGTCTGCTTTCCTCTGGGCAATTATCCTGAATTATTTAACAGTTGTTCCATTTATTTCCTGCTCATTTCATTCCCTTGTTTTCTTTCTTTGTTGGTTTGTCTGGGTTTCCTTCTGCCCACATATGTAATGCATCCAGCATTTCTCCTCTTTCTAAACCATAAACCATGGTGGATTGTATTTGAACACCAGAGAGGACAGGAGAGATGCAGCCCTATGTGGGTGGTTAGAGGAGGAGCATGCATCAGTGTCTTGCTTTTAGGAGATAACTGATTTGATCGTTTTTCGGGGAGCACAGTAGGCGGCCTATAATTAGTAATGAAGATACATCTTTCCATCAATTTGCTGGACTGCACAGAACTTGGGTTCACTGTGTCTGCAGTTTTCAAATTTTTTCACTGAGCCTTTCTCCTGGCAACTCTGGGTCAAAGTAAAAAGAAAGTAATTTTGTTGTTAAGAAAAATTCTATTCTAACTTTTTGAAGTTTTTACATTTGTCAACAGCTGGAAAAGTAGTTTTCAAAAGGAGAAAGTCACATATCTACAACTATCTGATCTTTGACAAACCTGACAAAAACAAGAAATGGGGAAAGGATTCCCTATTTAATAAAGGGTGCTGGGAAAACTGGCTAGCCATATGTAGAAAGCTGAAACTGGATCCCTTCCTTACACCTTATACAAACATTAATTCAAGATGGATTAAAGACTGAAATGTTAGACCTAAAACCATAAAAACTCTAGAAGAAAACCTAGGCAATACCATTCAGGACATAGGCATGCGCAAGGACATCATGTCTAAAACACCAAAAGCAATGGCAACAAAAGCCAAAATTGACAAATGGGATCTAATTAAACTAAAGAGCTTCTGCACAGCAAAAGAAACTACCATCAGAGTGAACAGGCAACCTACAGAATGGGAGAAAATTTTTGCAACCTACTCATCTGACAAAGGGCTAATATTCAGAGTCTACAATGAACTCAAACAAATTTACAAGAAAAAAACAAACAACCCCATCAAAAAGTGGGCAAAGGATATGAACAGACACTTCTCAAAAGAAGACATTTATGCAGCCAGAAGACATATGAAAAAATGCTCATCATCACTAGCCATCAGAGAAATGCAAATCAAAACCACAATGAGATACCATCTCACACCAGTTAGAATGGCGATCATTAAAAAGTCAGGAAACAACAGGTGCTGGAGAGGATGTGGAGAAACAGGAACACTTTTACACTGTTGGTGGGACTGTAAACTAGTTCAACCCTTGTGGAAGTCAGTGTGGCGATTCCTCAGGGATCTGGAACTAGAAATACCATTTGACCCAGCCATCCCATTACTGGGTATATACCCAAAGGATTATAAAACATGCTGCTATAAAGACACATGCACAAGTATGTTTATTGCAGCACTATTCACAATAGCAAAGACTTGGAACCAACCCTAATGTCCAACAACGATAGACTGGATTAAGAAAATGTGGCACATATACACCATGGAATACTATGCAGCCATAAAAAACTATGAGTTCATGTCTTTGTAGGGACGTGGATGAAGCTGGAAACCATCATTCTCAGCAAACTATTGCAAGGACGAAAAACCAAACACTGCATGTTCTCACTCAGGTGGGAACTGAACGATGAGAACACATGGACACAGGAAGGGGAACATCACACACTGGGGCCTGTTGTGGAGTGGGGGGAGGGGGGAGGGATAGCATTAGGAGATATACCTAATGTTAAATGATGAGTTACTGGGTGCAGCACACCAACATGGCACATGTATACATATGTAACAAACCTGCACGTTGTGCACATATACCCTAAAACTTAAGGTATAATAATAATAAAAAAAAGAAAATGATAAAAAGAAAACAGTAAAAATAAGGCAAGAATAAGAAAAGCCATATCAGATTGACAATTATATAAATTGGTTATATTTCCCCATGAAAAGACAGAGATGCTGAGCAGGAAAAAGGAAAAAATCCAGCTACCTGCTATTTTGTAAGAGATGTAAAGAAAAAAAAGAGAAAAAAAAGTACAAGAAAATACGAAACTTATGAACAAATCATTAGTATTAATTATTAATGGACAGAATCATTCAGTGGGACAAAAGAAATATTTCATATTGGTGAAAGATATTATCCACCAAAATTATAAAACAATGTAGCTTCATAATACATAAAGGAAAAATGGATAGAAAGCAGAGGATTTGACAAATCTACAGTGGTAACATATTTTAATGCTCTTTTCTTGGGTCAGAGAGAGAAAAATTAGTAAAACTATAAAAGATTTGAATAACCCAGTTGTAAGCTTGACCATAGGTAATTTGCATTCTTTTCAAATACATGTGGGATATTTATAAAAATTTAACATGCATTAAGCCTTAAAGAGAAATCTCATTTTCTAACCGCAATGTAATAGGAACAGAAATTAACAAAAAAAGATAGTCAAAAATAAAAACAAAGAAACAGTAAACTTGAAAGTTAAAAAATTAAAAAAAAAAAAAAAGGAGAAAGTCCTTTTTCCACATGGCTCCTCACAAATATACATACCCTCATACACATTTGGGAAACTCCTGACATTAGATAAGTTAAGCCTTTGGTAATCTCTTCCTAAATGCTGTCTTTCCCTCCAGGAGTGTAGCCATGGAAGGCACCCAATGTATTTTCTAGGCTTCTCTCTCTAAATTGGAAGAAAAGAATATTATAGGATAAAAATGGCTCAGTATGGAATGAGAGCCTCCTACCAAGGAAGACTGCAATTAAGAGGCACAAAAAGGGAGCCTAATCCACTATAAGCATTTCAATTTTCTGGCAATCCAGTTTGGGAGAGACTTTAGAGGTAGTGACAGTTACATTGATATTCCCTAAATCCTTGCTGTTATTTTCTCCTACTTTTGCAGTAAACTGAGGAGGAACCAGCCACGGGCATTTTGATGTCATTTGCCAGATGCTGCTGCTTAGACTGCTCTTTGGCCTAACTTTGTGACAGGGATGCTACCCAATTGGGTACTTGTGAGTGCTTCATCCAAATTGACATTCCGTCTGTGGCCATTTACATCCTATTTAATCAAGTATGAAGCTTATTCATTCTACCAATATGTTCTCAGTTCCTATATGCAAAGCAAAAGGAGTCTTACTGAGTGACACAAATAAAAACAAATCTAGTCTTGTGTCTCTGCATTCATGGCTGAGTCTCTGTCCTCTAGTAGGAGAGAGAATGTATTCAGGTATTCACTAAATTGTTGTCTCTTTAGAACACCAGAGGCACATGATGGTGTTATAGAGTATTTGTTGTGGGGAATGAGTTCCAGGGTGAAACAAACAGGGGAAACACGAAACTACACTTGGAAAATCACTGGGAAGTTAAAAAAAAAAAAGTTTATTCACTGCAAAGTCTTGCAGTAAAGTCTTTGATTTGCTAATGACATAGGAGCTGATCCTTTCAGAGTTTTTCCAGATTTTATCTTGGGAAAGGCTGCCTAGTCCAATGTGGATAGTGGTTAAGTACTACAAGAGACATATTACAACTTTGGTTTGAGTGAATAGAAGATTATTTTGATGCCTGGAAAATCAACAATTCTAGAGAGAAGATTGTATTTAAGTGGAACTCTTAAAAGATGGGTAGAATTTAGAATTGGGATTTGTGAGGGCACAACACGTAGAAGAAGGACATCTGAAAATAAAATTAAAGAGGTAGGAAACTTGACACATACGTGAAAGATTAGGTGAGGTGGACAAAAGAATAGCTTGTGGAAAAGTCAATGGTGGTGGATGAAGGCTGGAAAGATAAATTAAAATTCTGGAAGATTTGACTCAGATGAAGACTTTTTTTTTTTCGGTATTTGTTTTACAGTAAAAATGATAAGCACTTCCTTTCTAGTCTAAAAAGTCCTCCAAGAACAATGACCAGCACAGAGTTTAAAAGAGTAGGCAGTAAGAAGAGACTTAGTAGTTTGTGTCCTTGAACAAGCTGTGTCATATTGTACTGATCCTCTATTTTCCATCTGAAAAACATGTGGAGGATCATAATGACTCCTTGGGGTATTGTGGTCACTAAATGAATGTTCCATGTAATATGTTTAGTACAGCATCTGATCTATATGTGTGTATGTGCATGTATGTGTGTATATTCTCCCTATGTATATATAAAACCTAGCGAATATTAGTTGCTTGAGTTAATACTTCCTGTGAAGAGAAGAAAAGTATAAACAATGACTATAGGTAATTTTTTTAAAAATGTAAAACACTGGTCAATTCCACCTGCTTGGATCAGCATCTGTTAATTCTTTCATTTGTAAAGATTTCCTGTGACCCAGATTTACACCTATACTTACAAATTTTAAATATGGAAATCTGGACTCGTCATGTCTAATTTTCTGTCTTTGGAAATTTTACGTTTGGTAATATCTGCTCTGTCTTTACTGGGTTTGTGGTACAACCATCTCTCTTATATACCCTATAACAATCATCTCCCTTATATGTCCTATAACACGTACACACACACACACACACACCACAAACTTATTATGAATCTTACTGACATAAAGGATGTGTGGCACATGATTTACAAATCATAGTAAAATAACCAATATTCTTTATGGTAAATTCCGTAAAGCCAATTGATTAGTATAAAATGTTTTTGTTGAAGTCGTAGACAACCTATGATTGTATTTGATGAATAAGTATATTTCCAACCTAAATATTGGCTGAAATTTCTCTTTACATCAAAGAGAAAGATGAAAGTAAAACAATGAAAATGCATATAAAATTTGTTTCTCAATGACATAAGAAACTTTTTTGTTGAGTCAGATAAAGTTTTTTAATATTGAAATAATATTTCTTCAACTTTTTGTGCCATTAACAATGTGAAAACTAGAGAATGACACACATAAGTTAAATGTGCATTATTACTGTTTTCTCCATCACTTAAAAAAAATCTAGACAATCAACAAAACAATAAGCTAAACCCTGATTTTAGGGTTTTCTAGTTACTGTAATATAGATACTCCCACCACGGCCAATTTGAATAAAAGTAAAATGTAGTGAGTTAATAAGGAAGTGATGGGTTTTAAGAATCTGTTTTAAATTTAATTTAGTTGTAAATTTACAGAATTTAATTTGAAATAATGATTGTGTTTAACAACTGACTTTCATAATTCCTGAAAATTTAATAGTCAGATATTGAGGGTAATCAGATATCGACACTGAGGAGTTTTTGCTAAAACTGAACTTTATAAGGAAGTACACAGATGGGCTTGGGAGAAGGTTCTGGAGCCTGACTAGTTTGGCTGACAAAGGAACCTTTGTCACATTGAATTAGCTTGAGTTGGCATTTATGTTTATGGTACTGGGAAAATGTTCTCATGATTGAGACTTTGGAATAGCCCTCTCTCCTGCTCTTCCCTCAGCAATTTCTTGCATTGTGAAAGAAAAATTTTCTGCTTTGATTTTCCAGCACAGACCTGCCTCCACTAGTGCTATTTTAATTTGGTTCTGCAACACCCCTCAATCCTGCCTGCTCTAATCTCATCACAGCATGTTCCAATAACATTTCTTGGCTCATGTTTTTGCTACTTGGCATCAGCACCTCTAAAATGAATGCAGTATTTCACAGAGAGGCACATGATCAAGCACTAGGTAAAACATCACAACTATGGTCACTGTTTTGGGGGTATTCCGGCTTTAAGTTTCTGAAACAAATTTCATGCATGGAGATTTAGCCATTTCACTTGCATTATAATTTCACTTAATGATTAACTTGTACTTCCAATTTATGTCATCAAAATGTGTCCTTTCCGGAAAATGTCAATGATAACCTGCATGATTTATTCTTAGGACCTTCTCAAAAATGCTACATGTAAATGAGGAACATCTGAGTTTGAGGGCATCATTTCTCCAATTTGATACTTTTTATAAAGCTGCATCACTCTCTTTGTAATGCACAAGTGACTGAGGCCAAATGGAGGAATTTTTCAAAGCCTCTCTGAAAGCAAAGAAATACAATTGTCTGTATACCAACCACATCCTGCTGAGGTTAGAGTTAATTCTCATGACTAAAAATGGAGATATAAGTAGCAATTACATAGTTGTGGCTACCCACAGCACATTTAAACAATAGAAATATTAGTCCCCAGGTTTAAATACCTCTGTATTTCTCCCAGACTCCTCTTCAAAATCATGCAATAGGTTACTGGGATCTGCATTCCTAAGTTGGCTGTCCTTCAGGACAATGTTTAAAGGTATATTTCCCTATCTACACTACTTCCACTGGAATCTGCTGAACTGATCTGTGTTTTTATTTCTTAGAACATACTTATGTTTTTCAATTTAAACTGTGTTGGTTTTTTCTTTTCAGTCCCCTATTACAAAGGCTTTTCTGCAATGTCATTCCAAACTACAACACAGGGATTATTTATATCATTGGCAGCTTGTCAGTGCCTCTCATGTGTTTGGGGTTCTTTTCTTTTCCCTCCTCCCCATCTTATGCAAAGACAAATGTTATCCCTCATCTTAAAGGTTAATATGGATGGTGAAATCCCATGATCTCAAAGGCAGTGCAGTAATTTTTATAAGCATCAATACCTGCATTGTTTACAGAGTACAGCAGGGATGAGTTTGCTCATTACCACATGCAGACTAAGAAAATTAGGACAAGTCCATGCTTAATCACTTCCCAAAGAAACAGAAATGCTATCTTCCTCAAATGTTCCTCTGAGAAGGATGTACTGAATGTTAAAAATATAGGTATCCAATTACCAGATGAAAACTGAGCTACATATTCACTGTATCCTTCATCTAAAAAGTTCCATACATAAGGACCTTGCCATATTTTCAGACTTTTTCCACTTCCATGTATCTCTCTGAGCAATTAAGTGATTTGCCTACTGGCAGTTCAATAAGCTTTTGATAGAATGGACCCATTTATTATAAAGAAATATGCCTAAGTCTCCCTCTGGGACTCATAGCTAAGGCATGGGTAGCGTAAATATAATATAGGGTAATATTCAAATGTTGGAGTCAAGTATTCACCCGTCTCCTGGAATGATTTTTCTCCAACCGATCAATTGTGACTCTTTGCAGGGATAAAACAATGGCCACTATAAAAATGCAAAATATTGAATACTCATCTTAAATCTAATTTCTCTCAATCTCCATAACCAAACTCATCTGTATTATTGTAATAACTTCCTAATTAGTTTGTTTGCTGTTTATGTTTGTTGTTTATGAAAGATTTGTTTCTCTCTGACCAGGGGGTAACTCAATGACATGCGGTCATTGTGCATTGGTGCATAGAGGCTTCTCCACCATGTCTTCAGCTATACACATTTCATTGTGCAGATATTCCATGGTTTGCTTAACTGGTCCTTATCTGTAACCACCTTAGTTGTTATCAATCAATTGTTGCTACAAAAAATGCTGTAACTTTACATAAACATAATTTCATGTAGCTAGAAATATAAATTCCCCCAAATAAGGTTGCTGGGTTAAAAGGAAAATGTATGCTGTGTGTTGAATTTTGTCTCTAAAAAGTTATGTTCAACTCCTAACATTTAGAACCCGTGAATGTGGCTTTAGTTGGACATAGGATCTCTGAAGATTTAATCAAGTTAAGATAAGGTTGTACTGGGGTAGGCTGGGCCATAATTCAATGACTGGTGCCCTTATAAGAAGAGAGAAGATTGGACAGAGATATACAGGGAAAAACACTGTGGATATGAAGGCAGAGACTGGAGTGATGCATCTACCAACCAAGGAACAGCAAGGATTTCCAGCAACCACCAGATGCTAGTAAGAGGCAAGGAAGGATTCTTCCCCAGCACCTTGATTTCAGACTTCTAGCCTCCAGAACTGTGACATAATAAATTTCTGTTGTTTTAAGCAACCAAATTTGTGGCACTCAGTTATGGCAACCCTAGGAAACTAATACAATACCTTTGTAATTTTGACAACTATTTCTAGATTATGCTTCATGGACATTGTATCATGCTGTCCTCTCACTAGCAAAGCAAGGCAATGGTTCCTGTCCTTCAGCCTCACCAGCAGAGGGTAATGTTAAACTTCCGGATAACTTATTATCATCTATCGGATAGGCATCAAGGTAGTTTTCATCAGTGTAGTTTTAATTTATCATCAGTATAGTTTTAATTAATATTTTCCTTCTTATAAGTAAGTGTTTTGTCATATGTTTAAGGGCTATTAATATCTCTTTTTCTGTGAATACTCTGTTTATATTTTTTGTCATTTTTTTCTGTTTAGCTATTGTTGTTTTGTTTCAATTCGTAATTATATTAGAGGATTAATTCTTTGTGGCAGATTTTGTAAACATCTTTTCCACTTTATCATTTGTCCTTTAAAATACCAATTCACTAAATTTTTGTTTAGACTAATTTATTAATAATTTGTGTGGCTTCTGGAATTTGAATTGTAGTTAGGAAAGATTTCTCTACTCCTAGTTTATAGAGGAATTCATCCATGATCTTTTTTTTTTCATCAAAGCAGTTCATTGGAAATTTTGAAAGGATAAAGTTGGATCCAACTTTATCTTTTTCCAGATGGTACATAGTTTATTTCAACACCATTTATGCTTGAAATGTTACCTTTATCATATACTGAATTCTCATATATGTTTGGATCTATTTCTGGGAATTCTATTTTGTTATATTGGCCTGACTTTCTATTCATGTGCCAATAGAAACCTGCCTTACTTTTTGAAGTTCTGAATATGTTTGAATGTGTAAGCCATCTAGTCAATTTTACCACTCACTCTCTCTAATGAACCCACTCCAATTAAGCCTCCATCTACATCACTTTACCCAAACTGCAGCCATCAAGATTTCCAGTGAACCCCATGTGGCTAAGACAAATGGTTGGTTCTCAGCCCTCAACTAACTAGATTCGTCAGTGACATTTGACATAGTTGAAGAATTCCTCCTGAAAATACTTTCTTCAGTTACAGTCTTCTCTCTTGGTTATCTTACTACTTCACTAGTTGTTTCTTCTTAATCTCCTTGCACATTCTTTTCATTTCTCTGACCTGCACATCCCCTGTAAGCCCCATGGCTTAGTCTTCTGACATCTCTATTCTCTCCATACTCACTTTCTGAATGATCCCATTTAGGGATAGTACATTAAATACCATCTGTATCCTAAAGACTACCATATTTTATATCTTTAACCAGGTCCTCTCCCATGAACTCAAGACTCATATATTTAATTGTTTGTTCAATGTTTCTACTTGTACTTAAAAATTACTCTCTTGAAGACTCCATTCACGATTTCCCTCTACCAAATATGTTCCTTTTTTAAAAAAACAAAACAAAACAAAAATCTTAACTCTTTTTTCCCTCACACACCTCACATCTATTACATAAGCAAATCCTGTCAGTTCTAACTTCAAAATATTTCTGGAACCTAACCTCTTCTCAACATCTTCACTGCTAAGCTCTGGTCAAAGTCCAGTCCTCTTTTGAGAGGACTGCTGTAATATCCTCCTGCCTGGTCTCTGCCTCACCATATAGTCTGTTCTTCCCACTGCAGTCAGATTCTTTAGAAGACATAAGTCAGATCATGTTGCTTTTCTGCTTAAAATTCTCCACAGGAATATCCATCTCGCTTAGAGCAAAGGAAAGGCCAAAGTCTTTGTCATGACCCAAAGACCCTAAAATAATGTGAGCTTCACGATGACCTGATCTCCTTCCACACTTTCATATTCATTTCCAGCTGCAATGCCTCCTTGTTGTTCCTCATACCTGCTAGCTACTCTTTAATATTTTATTTCATTAAATCATCACAATCCTACCATGTGGGGATCATCCTCGCTTTGCAGCTGATAAAGGGACACACAGAGAGTATACTATTCTTCCCAAGTCTGTACCATTAGTAGTAGAAGAACAAGGCCTCTGATATGGTTTGGTTCTGTGTCCCCACCCAAATCTCACCTTGAATTGTAATTCCCCAAGTCCCCAAGTGTCAAGGGTGGGACAAGGTGGAGGTAATTGGATCATGGGGGTGGTTTCCCCCATGCTGTTCTTGTAATAGTGAGTTCTTATGAGATCTGATGGTTTTATAAGTGTCTGGCATGTTCCCTGCTTGCACTCACTCCATTCTGCTGCCCTGTGAAGAAGGTGCCTGCTTCTCCTTGGCCTTCTGCCCTGATTGTAAGTTGCCTGAGGGATTCTGCAGCAATGCAGACCTGTGAGTCCATTAAACCTCTTTTCTTTATAAATTACCCAGTCTCAAGTATTTCTTCATAACAGTGTGAGAATGGACTAATACAGTCTCTAACGTAGATCTCTTTAGAAGTTAATTCTAAATACTTTACTTCCTTTTGAGAGAAGTTCTCTCTCTTGACCAGGCTGGAGTGCAGTGGTGCGATCTCAGCTCACTGGGGTCAAGCAGTTCTCCCACCTCAATCTCCTGAGTAGCTGGGACTACAGGTATGTGCCACCACACCCAACTAATATTTGTGTATACACACATTTATTTATTTATTTATTGGTAGAGACAAGGCCTCACTATATTGCCCAGGCTCTTCTTGAACTCCTGGCTCAAGCAATGCACCCATGTCAGCCACCCAAACATCTAGGTTTATAGGTGTGAGCCACCACACCCAGCCAATTCTTTCTATTATAGGAAATTTCTGGTTTGTAGTTATATCTATGTTGCTGTGTTACCTGGAGCACCTCCCTGAGTAACATAACTTGGCTACCTGGAGCACCTCTCTGAGTAACATAACTTGGCCTTAGTTTATTCACCTACAAAATGAGGACTTTGGTCTAAGTGTTCTCAAATTTCCTACTCACTCAGCGGCTTAATAATTTCATGACTCTGGAATAGTCCCTGATACTTCTCAAAGAGAAGTTATTAGTGATTTTGCTGAGATGAGGAGGATGAAACAAAATATGAGAAGATGTCAGTACAGAGAAAAACTTACTATAGCAGAAGTGAAGAGGTACTAAAGGCATGTTTTTTATTACTCAGGAATTTTTTTTCTAGGTCTGTCCCTCTTGATTGTGGGGCATTTCAATTCAGTGTCCATATGTCAATAAAATAACTTGCCTTTACCTGTTACTCTTTTCATCACCTCCTTTTTCAGATCAGACAGTCAGCATGTGGAGAAAGGAGAAAACTTATTTTTATCCAGGCTCATGAAGCTTAAAAGAACTGTTTCCATTTCTTAAGTTTAGAAGGTTTATATAGCAACTCATCTCCCTAATTCTGCTTATAGTCAGGATAAAAGTTAAGTCACTCCAAAAGATAATGGTATACCTATAATCTACTATCTCAGTATCAATTCCATCAGAGGGCCAAGGGGACAACACATTGGTTCCTGACTCTAAATCTATCCATGCTATGATACCAACATTCTTGCATCCTACTCACCTGAGGCAACTCTTCCATAGCTTCTCTAGGGTTTGTCAGGTGGCTATGACATCATCCACTTGGGTTTAGTGCTGCTCTTGCCACTTCCTTGTGATGTAATTTGCTCTGTCTATAGTTGATGCTCCTCTCTCCTAAGGCCTGACTCTATAGGTTTGGGGGTAAGGCCTTCTCCAACTTTCTCCAATCTTTTACCTCTAGTCTCCTACAGTGCTATTCACACTATCATTCTTTATCTTACATTCATGACGAATTGTTTTTTCCTTCTAGGAACCTGAATGGTTTCATTAGAGACTAGGATAGAAGCTAATTTGATAGAGTATAACGTATTACTGCTCCATGCTTCTGTGGCAGAAATAAAACTACTCAACTTTGGGAGTACACAAGAATTGCTTAATTTTTTTTTTCTTTTAAATCAGATTAAATCTAACTCAAAGCCTCAGTCCACATACATAACAAAAAATGTAAGCTCACTTTTCACTGAGGAGCCCTCCATGAGCTGAAATAAGCAAAGTTTCTCATTTAGAGATTTTACATGATCAAAAGAGTACCTAGGTCCAACTTTCTGAGATCTCATGGCTGAAATAGCTGGTCAGGGAGCTGCATTTATTTGCACTGTGATGTGACTGGAAGCCCTGGGGATGAGCAAATATTTAAAAAACAGTATACGTAAAATAATAAAAGAAATAATGAGTAGATGATTCCAGATGCTCTTTCTGTATAACTGTGATCCCCACTTTCCTTTAGAATCAGTCCAAATTCCCCACATCTCTGTTTTCTGTGGTCTGCACAGTGGTCAATGACACTGTAACATAAGACCAGAGAGCTCTGTGCTTTACCTGTCATAGCCCACTACCCTGGTAGGTAGGTAGAGGCCATTGTTTCTCCCACTTTACAGAGATACAGACATTTTAAGTAATTGGTGCAAGGTTACACAGAGATTAAATAGCACAGCCGGTATTTGAGCCCAGATGCTGTGGCGCCAGAGTTCACCCTCTCAACACATGCCACTATTAATCTCACATCAGCCCAAGAAGTTGGCAGTCTTCTGACTCCCACTTTACAACAGCAGAACTGAGGCAGGTGTGGGCTCTCTCTTGCTCATAATTACGCACCTATGAAAGGGAGAATGGAGTCCAGACCCAAGCCTAGATCTTCCAATCCCATAGCCCTCATTTTTGGTTTCTCTTTAATCCTTGCTGCTATAGACTGGTTGTTTCTTTGAACAAACAAAATTCATATGTTAATACTAATCCTCAATATGATGATATTTGGAGGCAGGGCCTTTGGAAGTTGATTAGGTTATGAGGGTAGAGGCCTCATAAAAGGGATTAGTGTTCTCATAAAAGAGACCTGAGATAGCCTGCTTGCTTTCCTTGCCATGTGAGAACACAGTAAAAAAGACTGCTATCTATGAACCAGGACACTGTGACAGTGCCTTGATATTGGACTTCTCCACTTCCGGAACTGTGAGAAATCAATGTCTGTTGTTTATAAGTCACTCAGTCTGTATAGTTTGTTATAGAAGCCCAAAAAGACTGAGACACCTGCTTTCCTCTTCGTTCCTCTTGTTTTAGAAAAAAGCAGATTCCCTTGAGAGGGTAATGGGGCACTCTGTTTGCTGTGTATCCCTGAGCTCACTCTTACATGCAGAGATGAGTCCAGGTGGGAGCAGCAGGGCTAGGAAACCTGTGCAGCGGAGGAGCCCAATGGGATCCAGTGACTAAGGTCACCTGTGCCTCGTGCATGCTTCACTACGACCCTATTTCTTAGCATTTATAATCAGACACAGGCCAACAAGATGTAGACAAATACCTAGAGAGATAGAGACATCCCTTGCAGAGCACACCAAGAGAGAATACTCTGTCTCGAGCCAGCCTAAAAATATACTCTGTTTACAGCACATACACCCTCCCTCGTGCTGCAGTATCTCAGAAACAGAGGCAGAATTTAATCATCCCATCCTCTGATGTGAAGGTCTCTATGGTTTAATATGCACACATCATAGATTTCAAATTTTGCTGCGGAAATTCAGTCTTCAACAAAAACCTAGCTGTCTCTTTGACTTGAAATGTGTTCTAAAATGTATAATAAAGGTCTACTGAAACCAATAAAGCATCTCCAGAAAATGCTGGTTTAACTCACACAGCCAATTCTCTTTTTCATAAATTCAATTTGTATTATTTGGTTGAAGAGACTGTTCTCTGAGCCCTGACATAAGTGAGTGCTGAGGCTGCTGACACTCAGTCCAGAGTCTGCATGGACAAAAAAATCTCTGGGAAAAAAAAAATCACGTATAATAATTGATCTCATTTGTTTGGTTTGTCAGGCCCTGGCTGGCTCTACCTCTCTGCACACCTCTTCTCTCCACTGCTGAAAGCTGCTTGACCAACAGGGTTGGTCCTTCTATAATCCCTGGATCCAAGAAACTCCAGGCCACCTCTGGTTGGGATGGAATTGTGTGTGTGTGTGTGTGTGTGTGTTTGTGTGGTGGAGGGGGCTTGGCTCTGGAAGGCACTGCTTCTGGAGTGTGCCCCAGTTCTCATAAATAAACCCATGTTGTTTCTGAGACCTAGTCCTCACATTGTATATTGATTCTAGCACAGAATTCCCAGCTCCTTATGCTCAAGTCCCTGTTTGCCTTCCTGTTTATTTCCCTAATTCTGTACGGAATGGAGAAACCCACCTGCTTATGCTAATCTTAACCTTGGCACTATTCGTATTTTGGGCCTGATAACTCTACTGTGGGAGCTGTCCTGTGCATTGCAGGCTGTTTGGCAACATCCTGGCCCCTACCCACTAGATACCAGTAGCATGGTTACCCCAGTCATGACAGTTAAAAATGTCTTCAGACATTGGCGAATGTGCCCTGGAGGGGGCAAAGCAAATTGGTGCTGGTTAAGAATTCGTGTTTTAATTCAATCCAGGGATAAGCACACTGTCTTTGTACCCCAGTGTGGTTGCCAGCAATTGCCAAGAGGCTTCTATGACCTCAGGGCTGACCAATACAATGCAATATCAGCCCTGAATGTGAATCACCAATGTCATTTTAAATTTTCTAGTTACTAGGCATGGTGGCTCACATTTATAATTTCAGCAATTTAGGAGGCCAAGGCAGGAGGATCCCTTGAGCCCAGGAGTTTGAGACCAGTCTGGATAACACAGTGAGACCTCGTCTCTAGAAAAAAAAAAAAAAAAAAAAAATTAGCCACGTGTAGTGGCTCATGCCTGTAGTCCCAGCTACTCTGGAGGCTGAGGCAGAAGGACTGCTTGAGCCGGGGATGATGAAGCTACAGTGAACTGTGATCACACCACTGCATTTGAGCTTGGGTGACAGAGTGAGACCATGTCTCAAAAACAAATAAATAAATATAAATAAGTAAGTAAAACTTTTAGTAGATACATTAGCAAAGCAAAAAGGAATAGGTAAAATTTATTTTCATGCTATATTTTATTTTATCCAACACATTCAAATTATTATTCTTATTTCTATTGGTAAGTCTTCAACATCAGGTGTGTATATTATGTTTATAGCACATCTCAATTTGGATTAGACATATTTCAAGTGCTGAGTAGCCATATATGGCCAGTGGCTACTGTATGGGCAGCACTAATGTAGATTTCTAAAACACCCACTCCTCTTCAATTCATTCTGAGAATCAGAATGTTAAAGTGATAAGCCCCAGTAAGCATGGGGCTTTTGTGTCAGGAGTACCTGGTTTAAATATTTCTATATCTGACACTGTGAGCTTGAAATAATTAATTGATGTCTTTGAAGCCCAGCTTCAATATTTGTGTTAGGGAAATAATAACAGTTGCTCTCTAAAGAGTTGTTACAAGAGTGACATGTAATAATGTACACAGTGCCTGGTATAGAGCAGACACTTAAGAAGTGGGATAGCTGTTTTCTGAACCTTTGCTATCATCAGAGAAGTTGAGTATTTAGTTCCCCTAGTCTAGCCTCTTGCTTGAAGCAACACTCATGCTCCATCTTTTGGACACCATGCTCTATGCTTAACTGGACACTCGGTGTGCTTGCAAAAGATTGCATCATCCCAAAGAATTCAAGATTATTCTCTCGAGGGAGGGCATTCCAAGATGGCCGAATAGGAACAGCTCTGGTGTGCAGCTCCCAGCGTGATCGACGCAGAAGATGAGAGATTTCTTCATTTCCAACTGCGGTACCTGGTTCATCTCACTGGGACTGGTTGGACAGTGGGTGCAGCCCATGGAGGGCAAGCTGAAGCAGGGTGGGGCATCACCTCACCCAGGAAGCACAAGGGGTCAAGGGATTTCCCTTTCTCAGCCAAGGGAAGCCGTGACAGACTACCTGGAAAAACAGGACACTCCCCACCCAAAGACTGCACTTTTCCCAAGGTCGTAGCAACCGGCATACAAAGTGATTCTCTCCCATGCCTGCCTTGGTGGGTCCCATACCCACAGAGCCTTGCTCACTGCTAGCCCAGCAGTCTGAGATGTATCTGCAAGGCAGGCAGCAGCCTGGCTGGGGAGGGGCATCTGCCATTGCTGAGACTTGAGTACGTAAACAAAGCAGCCAGGGAAGCTCGAACTTGGCAGAGCTCACCACAGCTCAACAAGGCCTACTGTCTCTAGACTCCACCTCTGTGGGCAGGGCAGAGCTGAACAAAAGGCAGCAGACAACTTCTGCAGACTTAAACGTCCCTGTCCCACAGCTCTGAAGAGAGCAGTGGTTCTCCCAGCACAGCATTTGAATTCTGAGAACAGACAGACTGCCTCCTCAAGTGGGTCCCTGACCCCCATGTAGCCTAACTGGGAGACACCTCCCAGTAGGGGCTGACAGACACCTCATATAGGTGGCTGCCCCTCTGGGACGAAGCTTCCAGAGGAAGGATCAGGCAGCAATATTTGCTGTTCTGCAATATATACTGTTCTATAGACTCTGCTGGTGATACCCAGGAAAATGGGGTCTGCAGTGGAACTCCAGCAAACTCCAACAGACCTGCAGCTGAGGGACCTGACTGTTAGAAGGAAAACTAACAAACGAAAAGCAACAGCATCAACTTCAACAAAAAGGTCATCTACACCAAAACCCCATCTGTAGGTCACCAACATCAAAGACCAAAGGTAGATAAAACCACAAAGATGGGGAGAAACCACAGCAGAAAAGCAGAAAATTCTGAAAACCAGAGAGCCTCTTCTCCTCCAAAGGATCGCAGCTCGTTACCAGCAATGGAATAAAGCTGGACGGAGAATGACTTTCACCAGTTGATAGAAGTAGGCTTCAGAAGGTCGGTAATAAGAAACTTCTCTGAGCTAAAGGAGGATGTTCGAACCCATCACAAGGAAGCTAAAAACCTTGAAAACAGATTAGATGAATGGCTAACTAGAATAAACAGTGTAGAGAAGACCTTAAATGACCTGAAGGAGCTGAAAACTGTGGCACGAAATCTTCATGATGCATGCACAAGCTTCAATAGACGATTCGATCAAGTGGAAGAAAGGGTAGCAGTGACTGAAGATCAAATTAATGAAATAAAGTGAGAAGACAAGGTTAGAGAAAAAAGGGTAAAAAGAAACAAACAAAGCCTCCAAGAAATATGGGACTATACGAAAAGACCAAATCTACATTTGATTGGCATACCTGAAAGTGATAGAGAGAATGGAACCAAGTTGGAAAACACTCCTTAAGATATTATCCAGGAGAACTTCCCTAATCTAGCAAGGCAGGCCAACATTCAAATTCAGGAAATACAGAGAACGCTATAAAGATACTCCTCGAGTAGAGCAACCCCAAGACACATAATTGTCAGATTCACCAAGGTTAAAATGAAGGAAAAAGTGTTAAGGGCAGCCAGAGAGAAAGGTCGAGTTACCTACAAAGGGAAGCCCATCAAACTAACAGCGGATATCTTGGCAGAAATCCTACAAGCCAGAAGAGAGTGGGGGCCCATATTCAACATTCTCAAAGAAAAGAATTTTCAACCCAGAATTTCATATCCAGCCAAACTAAGCTTCATAAGTGAAAGAGAAATAAAATCCTTTACAGACAAGCAAATGCTGAGAGATTTTGTCACCACCAGGCCTGCCTTACAAGAGCTCCTGAAGGAAGCACTAAATATGGAAAGGAACAACCGGTGCCAGCCACTGCAAAAACTTGCCAAATTGTAAAGACCATTGATGCTAGGAAGAAACTGCATCAATTAACAGGCAAAATAACCAGTGAACATCATAACAACAGGATCAAATTCACATATAGCAATATTAACCTTAAATGTAAATGGGCTAAATGCCCCAATTAAAAGACACAGACTGGCAAATTGGATAAAGAGTCAAGACCCATCAGTGTGCTGTATTCAGGAGCCTCATCTCATGTGCAAAGATGAACATGGGCGCAAACTAAAGGGATGGAGGAATATTTACCAAGCATATGGAAAGCTAAAAAAAAGCAGGAGTTGCAGTCCTAGCCTCTGATGAAACAGACGTTAAACCAACAAAGATCAAAAGAGACAAAGAAGGCCATTACATATGGTAAAGGGATCAATTCAACAAGAAGAGCTAACTATCCTAAATGTATATGCACCCAATATGGGAGCACCTAGATTCAAAAAGCAAGTCCTTAGAGACCTACAAGGAGACATAGACTCCCACACAATAATAATGGGAGACTTTAACACCCCAATGTCAATATTAGACAGATCAATGAGACAGAATTAACAAAGATATCCAGGAATTGAACTCAGCTCTGCAACAAGCAGACCTAACAGACATCTATAGAACTCTCCACTCCAAGTCAACAGAATATACATTTTCCTCAGCACCACCTTGCATTTATTCTAAAATTGACCACATAATTGGAAGTAAAGCACTCCTCAGCAAATGTAAAAGAAAAGAAATCACAACAAACTATCTCTCAGGCCACAGTGCAATCAAATTAGAACTCAGGATTAAGAAACTCACTCAAAACTGCACAACGACATGGAAACTGAACAACTTGCTCCTGAATGACTACTGGGTAAATAATGAAATTAAGGCAGAAATAAAGGCATTCTTTGAAACCAATGAGAACAAAGACACAACATACCAGAATCTCTGGGACACATAAAGCAGTGTGTAAAGGGAAATTTAGAGCACTAAATGCCCACAGGAGAAAGCAGATAAGATCCAAAATTGACAGCCTAATATCACAATTAAAAGAACTAGAGAAGCAAGAGCAAACACATTCAAAAGCTAGCAGAAGGCAAGAAATAACTAAGATCAGAGCAGAACTGAAAGAGATAGAGACACAAAAATCCCTTCAAAATATCAGTGAATCCAGGAGCTGGTTTTTTGAAAAGATCAACAAAATTGACAGACCACTAGCAAGACTAATAAAAAAGAAAAGAGAGGAGAATCAAATAGATGCAATAAAAAACGATAAAGGGGATATCACCACTGATCCCACAGAAATACAAACTACCATCAGAGAATACTATAAACACCTCTAAGCAAATAAACTACAAAATTTAGAAGAAATGGATAAATTCCTTGACACATACACCCCCCCCAAGACTAAACCAGGAAGAAGTTGAATCTCTGAATTGACCAATAACAGGCTCTGAAATAGAGGCAATAATTAATAGCCTACCAACTAAATAAAGTCCAGGATGAGATGGATTCACAGCCGAATTCTACCAGAGGTACAAAGAGGAGTTGGTACTATACTATTCCTTCTGAAACTATTCCAATCAATAGAAAAAGAGGGACTCCTCCTTAACTCACTTTATGAGGCCAACATCATCCTGATACCAAAGCCTGGCAGAGACACAACAGAAAAAGAGAATTTTAGACCAATATCCCTGATGAAAATCCATGCAAAAATCCTCAATAAAATACTGGTAAACCGACTCCAGCAGCACATCAAAAAGCTTATCCACCATGATCAAGTGGGCTTCATCCCTGGGATGCAAGGCTGGTTCAACATACGCAAATCAATAAATGTAATCCATCACATAAACAGAAACAATGACAAAAACCACATGATTATCTCAATAGATGCAGAAAAGGCCTTCGACAAAATTCAACAGCCCTTCATCCTAAAAACTCTCAATGAACTAGGTATTGATGGAACGTATCTCAATATAATAAGAACTATTTATGACAGACCCACAGCCAATATCATACTGAATGTGCAAAAACTGGAAGCATTCCCTTTGAAAACAGGCACAAGACAAGGATGCCCTCTCTTACCACTCCTATTCAACATAATGTTGGAAGTGCTGGCCAGAGCAATCAGGCAAGAGAAAGAAATGAAGGGTATTCAATTAGGAAAAGAGGAAATTAAATTTTCCCTGTTTGCAGATGACATCATTGTCTATTTAGAAAACCCCATTTTCTCAGCCCCAAATTTCCTTAAGCTGATAAGCAACTTCAACAAATTCTCAGGATACAAAATCAATGTGCAAAAATCACAAGCATTCCTATACATCATAAACAGACAACCAGAGAGCCAAATCATGAGTGAACTCCCATTCACAATTGCTACCAAGAGAATAAAATACCTAGGAATCCACCTTACAAGGGATGTGAAGGATCTCTTCAATGAGAACTACAAACCACTGCTCAATGAAATAAAAGAGGACACAAAGAAATGGAAGAACATTCCATGCTCACGGACAGGAAGTATCAATATTGTGAAAACAGCCATACTGCCCAAAGTAATTTATAGATTCAATGCCATTCCCATCAAGCTACCACTGACTTTCTTCACAGAAGTGGAAAAAACTGCTTTGAAGTTCATGTGGATACAAGGCTACAGTAACCAAAACAGCATGGTACTGGTACCAAAACAGAGATACTCACCGATGGAAAAGAACAGAGCCCTCAGAAATAATGTCAGACATCTACAACCATCTGATCTTTGACAAACCTGAGAAAAACAAGCAATGGGGAAGGGAATCCCTATTTAATAAATGGTGCTGGGAAAACTGGCTAGCCATATGTAGAAAGCTGAAACTGGATCCCTTCCTTACACCTTATGCAAAAATTAATTCAAGATGGATTAAAGACTTAAATGTTAGACCTAAAACCATAAAAACCCTAGAAGAAATCCCAGGCAATACCATTCAGGATATAGGCATGGGCAAGGACTTCATGACTAAAACACCAAAAGCAATGGCAACAAAAGCCAAAATTGACAAATGGGATCTAATTAAACTAAAGAGCTTCTGCACAGCAAAAGAAACTACCATCAGAGTGAACAGGTAACCTACAGAATGGGAGAAAATTTTTGCAATCTACCCATCTGACAAAGGGCTAATATTCAGAATCGACAAAGAATTCAAACAAATTTACAAGAAAAAAACAAACAACCCCATCAAAAAGTGGGCAAAGGAAATGAACAGACACTTCTCAAAAGAAGACATTTATGCAGCCAACCAACACATGAAAAAATGCTCATCATCACTGACCATCAGAGAAATGCAAATCAAAACCACAGTGAGATACCATCACATGCCAGTTAGAATGGCGATCATTAAAAAGTCAGGAAACAACAGGTGCTGGAGAGGATGTGGAGAAATAGGAACACTTTTACACTGTTGGTGGGAGTATAAAGTGGTTCAGCCACTGTTGAAGAGAGTGTGGCAATTCCTCAAGGTTCTAGAACTAGAAATACCATTTGACCCAGCAATCCCATTACTGGTTATATACCCAAAGGATTATAAATCATGCTACTGTAAAGACACATGCACACATGTTTATTGCAGCACTATTCACAACAGCAGACTTGGAACCAACCCAGATGTCCATCAGTGATAGACTGGATTAAGAAAATGTGGCACATATACACCATGGAATACTATGCAGCCATAAAAATGGATAAGTTCATGTCCTTTGCAGGGACATGGATGCAGCTGGAAACCATCATTCTGAGCAAACTATCACAAGGACAGAAAACCAAACACCGCATGTTCTCACTCATAGATGAGAATTGAACAATGAGATCACTCGGACATAGGGTGGGGAACATCACACACTGGGGCCTGTAGAGGGGATGTGAGGGGCTGGGGGAGGGATAGCATTAGGAGAAATACCTAATGTAAATGATGAGTTAACAGGTACAGCAAACCAACATGGCACATGTATACCTGTATCAAACCTGCACATTGTGCACATGTACCCTAGAACGTAAAGTATAGTAATTAAAGAAAAGAACAAAGGAAGTTACCAAAAAAAAGATTATTCTCTCTTGTTCCTGTCCACTTGCTGTTAATTAAGCCATGTTTAGCTCTGTCTAAGAAAAACGGCAATTAAAAAAAAACCTGAGCTTTCTGTTTATTCTTATTTAAACTGATACTTGCTCTTGTTACTACAAGTCAAATAACACGAGGTAAAAAAAAAAAAGAAAATTCTTGAATGCATCTTCTCCATTAAGCAGGGTCACGTGTACAGAACAATCTATTAAGCCACAGTAACAGTACTATATTGCTGGCAGGTTTCCTCTGCAGAGACACACAGTCAACATTTTGGCTCGTGTTAAGAAGAGAACAGAACAGAACAGATCCCTCAGAAATAACTCCGCATATCTACAACTATCTGATCTTTGACAAACCTGAGAAAAACAAGCAATGGGGAAAGGATTCCCTATTTAATAAATGGTGCTGGGAAAACTGGCTAGCCATATGTAGAAAGCTGAAACTGGATCCCTTCCTTACTCCTTATACAAAAATTAATTGAAGAGGGATTAAAGACTTAAACGTTAGATCTGAAACCATAAACACCCTAGAAGAAATCCTAGGCATTACCATTCAGGACATAGGCATGGGCAAGGATTTCATGTCTAAAACACCAAAAGCAATGGCAACAAAAGCCAAAATTGACAAATGGGATCTAATTAAACTAAAGAGCTTCTGCATAGCAAAAGAAACTACCATCAGAGTGAACAGGCAACCAACAGAATGGGAGAAAATTTTCGCAACCTACTCATCTGACAAAGGGCTAATATCCAGAATCTACAATGAACTCAAACAAATTTACAAGAAATAAACAACCCCATCAGAAAGTGGGCAAAGGATATGAACAGACACTTCTCAAAAGAAGACATTTATGCAGCCAAAAAACACATGAGAAAATGCTCACCATCACTGGCCATCAGAGAAATGCAAATCAAAACCACAATGAGATACCATCTCACACCAGTTAGAATGGCAATCATTGAAAAGTCAGGAAACAACAGGTGCTGGAGAGGATGTGGAGAAATAGGAACACTTTTACACTGTTGGTGGGACTGGAAACTAGTTCAACCCTTGTGGAAGTCAGTGTGGCGATTCCTCAGGGATCTAGAACTAGAAATACCATTTGACCCAGCCATCCCATTACTGGGTATATACCCAGTGGATTATAAATCATGCTGCTATCAAGACACATGCACATGTATGTTTATTGTGGCACTATTCACAGTAGCAAAGACTTAGAACCAACCCAAATGTCCAACAATGATAGACTGGATTAAGAAAATGTGGCACATATACACCATGGAATACTATGCAGCCATAAAATATGATGAGTTCATGTCCTTTGTAGGGACATGGATGAAATTGGAAATCATCATTCTCAGTAAACTATCACAAGAACAAAAAACCAAACACTGCATATTCTCACTCATAGGTGGGAATTGAACAATGAGAACACATGGACACAGGAAGGGGAACATCACACTCTGGGGACGTTGTGGGGTGAGGGGAGGGGGGAGGGATAGCTTTAGGAGATATACTTAATGCTAAATGATGAGTTAATGGGTGCAGCACACCAACATGGCACATGTATACATATGTAACTAACCTGCACATTGTGCACATGTACCCTAAAACTTAAAGTATAATAATAAAAAAAAAAGAAAGAAATGGTGAAAGGCTCATGGATATGACCTCAAATCTGAAGTGAAGGCAGAGTTGGAATGGAGTTTAGAGCAAATAGAAATATTGGAGTAATTCGTGCTCATGGCCAGCTCCTTCAAAGCACTGAAGTGTATAGAATGGCTGCAAGGAAAGACCTGAGCTTCTCTGTCTTGTGATGAAAGTGAGTTTTGTTTTTCTAAAACAAACCAGTTCTCTGCCCAAATTTAGATTTTTATACATGCCACATACATTTTCAACCTCTAAAATATTTTGGTTAAGATGTTTTCAAAATAAGAAATCTTCAAAATAAAAAAAAAAAAGAAGAGAACAAATGGCTGGACCAATTTGACTAGATAAATGGTTAAGTAATCCACCCATTTTTTTGTTCTAATGAGTGGGATGCGTAAAAGATATAAACTTAGTATAATATCAAAGACACCCCACATTAAAAGTATATCTTTAAAAAGTATAGCTATTACATTTTCATTTACATTTAGTTCAGAACTCGTATCCAGGAGTAGTGGGGTTAACTGCTTATGATAGGAAGCTTACAGTCTTTCTGTGCAGTATTTATTTCTTCATAGTTTTCCTACCTGTGCAGGAGATTTCCTCCTTTCTTCTGTGTAAATCCCTTTTCACTTGTGTGCAAACAAGAACTGTTCAGCACAATGTGCTAATTAAAACACCCATTTTGCTTGAGTGGTCTTTGTCAAAGGCTTAAAGAAAGCTTGTGTTTTGCCTGGATCGCCTTGAGATTACCGTGAGAAACCTATCAGGATTAGTTGAGAGACATATTCTAAGTGTCTACCATTTGTCAGGCACTGAGGTTACCCAGATGATTAAAGGACAGTTTGTACTCTCAAGAACTTCATGGCCCAGGAGGAAGCAGCGTGTAAATAAATGATCAAAGAGGATATGTGACTCACAATGTACAGGACACTGGGAGCACAAACAGAGGAGCAACTTTTTATTCATTCACATCTTTATTGATCATCAAGTATGGGATAGACAGGCACAGGGTGGTGAGGAAAAGTGACAGCAAAAGTAAAAGATCAAAGGTAAGAAAGGCATATTTTCTGCCTTCTTTTTCTTTGTAAAATTGTTCCTTTTTCCAGGAAGAAAATAGTAAAAGAAATCTTTTGATCTCTGTGTTCCACCATGTAAGCATTTTTTAGATTATCCCTTTTCTAACTGCTATTTGATTCTGAATTTATGTGTACACTCAATTAAACCAGACAATAAAAAAAAACCCCTAACAATTTACCTGAACATTTAAGGCTACTATAAACATTAATTTCCCTGACCAAATTAATAAAGAGGGGGCTCTAGTTAATAGAGTTGCTGTATATATGCAAAATATAATTTGGTAATCCACTTTCAGTTAAATATTATAATACAATCAACTTTAAATCTCTCTTAAAATTACTTTATTCTATTTTTGCTAAATTACAATGTTTTTCAATATCTTGCAGGGTCTTAGAATCTTTACCAGATACAAAAATAATAACTTCACAATGGAAATGTGGACTTATGGTGAATTGTGTATTTTTCGAAAAGAATTGTATCCTAGGCAGAGCCTTTATATAGCAAGTTTTTCCTCTTCAAATTTGTTTTTAATTCAGTCTCATAGTAGTCCTATAAGGTTAAAACATTATTACAGTATTATTTTTCTCATTTTACGGATAGGTCAACGGACCACAAAAAGATTAAGTGACTTGCCTGGGGTTACGTAAAATAACTTTACTGGCAAAGCCAGGACTATATCTCAGGTTTCCCGAGTCTCAGTTTTTGAGCCTGATCAGAGAATTTCTACTTATTTTACGTACAATTTATCTAACTTTTAATTGATTATTTGACAAATTTCTATCCTTTAAATATTTTAATATCATTCCTATTTACCTATTAGTTGAGAAACTTCCTAGTTCGAGGTAATCGATCATTGAATATCTATTAGGTATGGGATGGCCTACTACAAAACAGGGAGAATAAATGCTTTTCTCAAGAAACTTGGAATGTAAATATTGATGTATAAGATCACTTTCACATGGATTAGACTAATTATAATGCTTAGCATGAAACATGTTAGTTCTTGTAACCAAGGAAAGTATTATCGTCAGAAATCACTGTACAATTATTCCATCTTTGGTCCTAGAGTTGATGTGATATTGGCAAGAGGTTAGACAAATAGACCAACGGAACAGAATAAAGAGTTCAAAAATATACTCACATGTCCACAGTCATCTGATATATAGCAAATATGTCATTACAGTTCAGGGAGGAAAGAATGGTCTTTTCCGTAAATGGTGCTTAGTTACATGGATACTTGTATGTGAAATAAATATAACTTGACCTCTACCTCATACCATATGCAGAGTAATTTAGGATTAACCATGGACCTAAGTGTGAAAGGCAAAGGAATAAAGCATCTAGATGAACGTAGGAGAATGGCTTGGTGTCTTCAGGGAGGCCCAATCTAATCACACAGGTCCTTAAAAGTGGAAAAGAAAGGAAGAAGAGTGGTCAGAAAGATAAGGCATGAGATGGTCTCAATCTACCACTACTGGCTTTGAAGATGGAAGAAGGGCTTTGAGCCAATGACTATGGCAGCTTGCAAGCTAGAAAAGGCAAGGAAACAGATTCTTATAATATCCAGAAAGCAGTATAGCCCCAGTGACAATTTTATTTTAACAAACTGAGACTTGTGTCAGACTTCTAACCTATAGAATTGTAAAGTTACACATGTGTGATATTTGAAACCACTAAGTTTGTGATAATTTATTATGGCAGCAATACAAAATTTTAAAAAAAGGAAATTTAAAAACAAAACATTCCTATTCCTCCTTTATGAAGAAGCTTAAAAGTGACACTCGCCTGCTTCCTTTAAACCTAGTTACTCTACCCCTGGAGACCTCAGAGAACTCCATTTTACTACCATTCATCTTGTTTTACCTTATATTTTTACTGGATTGTGGATTCTCTGTAGGCCTCTTTACATCTTCCATTGTATATATGCCAGGCACCATACATGTGTTCACTTTATATACTAGGTGCTCTATGCATCTTTGGTAAATTACATTAAATTGAACCATTTATTTGCATGAGGGGCAGCAACCAGGAAAGACAAGATTCCACTAATGCGTTCTCTTAGCCTGCTTAGCAAGCTTTCCACTGCAAAGATACATTAATGCTAGGGTTCTGAATAATGAAGCTGAGGTTGTTTAAAACAGCAGGCTGGCATCAGATGAAACATTTCCATATCATTCTACATTAAACAAAACATTTACCATTTCATGCTTTCTTTTCTGGTAATTTTGCCTTGTCCTTCACATTAGTGATTTGTTCCACATGGCCACTCATTTAGGATAACAGCAGGCCAAGAGGTGTGACAAATGGAGACAGGGCCATACCTGATCACCAGGATTCCATTATGCTTCCTTGAGTTTAGAACTAGTAAAACTGTCAGTATCTTAAAACAAAGGAACTGTTCTTGAGTCTACATATTAGGAATTCAATGACTGCAGTAGCAGTGATCACATTATATAGCAAGTGGACAGACATGGCTATAAAGGGAGCCTACAGTCAAAATGAACTGTTTTTCTGTGTCCAGTCAAACAACAAATATTTTCCAGTGCCTATTTTATGTGTAGCCCTGTGATAAGTACTGCAAAGGGATATGAGGGGGAGAAGATAGATGCTTTATATTTCAAAAATATATAACAGTGGGGAAAGAAAAGATTAGGAAAAGTAACACAAGGGTGAAACGAGTATATGCAATAAAAATTCAGAGGAGCGAGGGAGCATTTCACCAGGAAGGCTTTGGAGAGTTGATAGGAATAAAGGTAGTAACATTTAAGCATTAAGTTGGACAGCTGAAGATGTATGGTGTTGGTATGTGCAGGGTACATTCTAGGAAACACTCTCAGTCCCATTTGTCTCAAACAGGGTTTGTCAACCTCTGCTCTATTGACCTCCCAGTCTGTGTAGTTCTCTGTTGAGGTTGTGGGGAATTGTAGGATGTTTAGCAGCATCTTTTGCCCCTACCAACTAGATGCCAGTTACTTTACCTCCCCTTGGAGGTATGACAACCAAATGTCCCCTGAGAAGCAAAATTGTCCCCAGTTAAGAACCACTGTCCTGGAGTAAAACTTCAGAGAGAGGAGACATGAGAGTTACATGCCATGTCAAAGAGTTGGGAATTTCATTCCAAAGGTAATGAGGAACCACTGAAAACATTTATGCTGGAGAATGGCAAGTTAAAAATTGTTTGAAGGCAATTTATTTGACATAAGCACCCGAGAAGAACTGGAGGGAGGTGTTGTAGGGAAAGGGAAGAACAACTTAAAAGCTATCACAATTGTCCAAGCATAAAATGAGGAGGTTTGGTGGCAGCAGAACTAGAGAGCACTCAGTGGCTATAGGTATTCTTTTTTGTATTTTTAAATTTTATTTTAAATTCAGGATGTACATGTGCGTGTTTGTTACATGAGTATATTGCATACTGGTGGGGATCTGTCCTGTAGTATACCCATTACCCAAATAGTGAACATTGTACTTGATACGTGATTTTTCAACCCTCAACCCCTTCTTCCATTCTCCCCACTTTTGGAGTCCCCGGGGTCTATTATTCTCCTCTGTATGTCCATGTGTACTAGTTGTTTAGCTCCCACTTATAAGTGACAGCGTGAGGTATTTAATTTTGATTTTCTGTTTTTGAATTAGTTCCCTTAGGATAATGGCCTACAGCTCCATGCTGCAAAGAATATGATTCGTTCTTTTCATGGCTGCATAGTATTCCATGGTGTATATCTACCACATTTTCTTTATCCAGTCAACCATTGATGGAAACTTAGGTTGGTTCCATGACTTTGCTATTACAAATAGCACTGTGATGAACATACGAGTGCAGATGTATTTTTTATATAATTTTTTTCCTTTGGTAAGTACTCAGTAGTAGGATTGCTGGGTTGAATGTTCTATTTTTAGTTATTTGAGAAATATCCACACTGTTTTCTATGGAGGTTGAATGAATTTACATCCCCATCAACAGTGTCTAAGTGTTTTTCCCCACATCCATGCCAACATCAGCTACAGATACTCTTAATGCCCTACAACTTCAAAGTACTTTTATATTTAGATTAGCATTTCAATACCATGTTTTATATGAATACCAAGTTCTCAGAGGTACTTTTCCTTACATGAAAATAAAGCAGCAGAACTCCCTGGTCCTGTGTGTAAGCTTAGATGGAGAAAGGAACAGCCACAAGCAGCAGCTAAAGCAATCTGTAGCTTGGGAACCTTGGCTAGGAACGATTCACAGACTGTTGGTTAGGAAAAAGCAGTGTAGCAGCATAGAAGCAGGCATGTGGTGCCAATCCTCTGGGACCATCTTTCAGGCCCATGGAGAGAAACTAGCAGCAACTTCCAAGCCACCAGAAGCCTCTAAAACAATACATTTTCACTTTCACTCCATTCTGTCTATAAATTTTAAATTCATATCCAATTATTGTAAAAATATTTTAGTAAGTTTTTTAAAATAGTTAAATAGCACTGAAAGGAAAAAGAGGGGAATATATGCTTGGTTCTCCATTCTGTGGCCATTTTTGAAGTTCACTGAACACAGTTTGGAATTTTGGAAAACCTGTTATTGTGGCTGAGCTCCATGGAAGGTCACTTCCTTCATGTTTTAAAAGTGACACTGAAACGCAATAGGTAATTTTCCACGTTTAGGCTACAATGATATAATTAATGAGATTTCCTCAACTGACTAAAAATTCCATAAGGGCAATTACCACATCATATATTGTTATTCTCTACGTCTTTGCGCAGTAAAATAGGGGCAAATAACAGCTTACACTTGTCACCTGCCTGAAGTTAAATTCACTATTACTCATGAGCAAAATGACTTGTGAAAAGAATGAAGTTCTTGATACCACAGATTGAGGAAATGTTCTACCCAAGAGGCATGTGGTATATTACCTTGGAGCACAGGATCAGGAATCAGACAAACTGTGTTCAATTCCTGCAATCACCACTTCTATGTGTATGAACTTGAGAGATTTGTTTACTCTCAGTGCCCCAGACTGACACCTCACACGGCCGGGTACTCCTCTGAGACAAAACTTCCAGAGGAATGATCAGGCAGCAGCATTTGTTGTTCACCAATATCTGTTGTTCTGCAGCCTCTGCTGCTGATACCCAGGCAAACAGGGTCTGGAGTGGACCTCCAGCAAACTCCAACAGACCTGCAGCTGAGGGTCCTGACTGTTAGAAGGAAAACTAACAAACAGAAAGGACATCCACACCAAAACCCCATCTGTACGTCACCATCATCAAAGACCAAAGGTAGATAAAACCACAAAGATGGGGAAAAAACAGAGCAGAAAAACTGGAAACTCTAAAAATCAGAGCACCTCTCCTCCTCCAAAGGAACACAGCTCCTCACCAGCAATAGAGCAAAGCTGGATGGAGAATGACTTTGACAAGCTGAGAGAAGGCGGCTTCAGATGATCAAACTACTCCGAGCTAAAGGAGGAAGTTCGAACCCATGGCAAAGAAGTTGAAAACCTTGAAAAAAAATTAGATGAATGGCTAACTAGAATAACCAATGCAGAGAAGTCCTTAAAGGACCTGATGGAGCTCAAAACCATGGCAAGAGAACTACGTGACAAATGTACAAGCCTCAGTAGCCGATTCGATCAACTGGAAGAAAGGGTATCAGTGATGGAAGATGAAATGAATGAAATGAAGCGAGAAGAGAAGTTTAGAGAAAAAAGAATAAAAAGAAATGAACAAAGTCTCCAAGAAAGATGGGACTATGTGAAAAGACCAAATCTATATCTGACTGGTGTACCTGAAAGTGACGGGGAGAATGGAACCAAGTTGGAAAACACTCTGCAGGATATCATCCAGGAGAACTTCCCCCAGTCTAGCAATGCAGGTCAACATTCAAATTCAGGAAATACAGAGAATACCACAAGATACTCCTCGAGAAGAGCAACTCCAAGACACATAATTGTCAGATTCACCAAAGTTGAAATGAAGGAAAAAATGTTAAGGGCAGCCAGAGAGAAAGGTCGGGTTACCCACAAAGGGAAGCCCATCAGACTATCAGCTGATCTCTCAGCAGAAACTCTACAAGCCAGAAGAGAGTGGGGGCCAATATTCAACATTCTTAAAGAAAAGAATTTTCAACCCAGAATTTTATATCCAGCCAAACTAGGCTTCATAAGTGAAGGAGAAATAAAATACTTTACAGACAAGCAAATGCTGAGAGATTTTCTGACCACCAGGCCTGCCCTAAAAGAGCTCTTGAAGGAAGCACTAAACATGGAAAGGAACAACCAGTACCAGCCACTGCAAAAACATGCCAAATTGTAAAGACCATCGAGGCTAGGAAGAAACTGCATCAACTAACGAGCAAAATAACCAGTTAACATCATAATGACAGGATCAAATTCACACATAACAATACTAACCTTAAATGTAAATGGGCTAAATGCTACAATTAAAAGACACAGACTGGCAAATTGGATAAAGAGTCAAGACCCATCAGTATGCTATATTCAGGAAACTCATCTCATGTGCAGAGACACACATAGGCTCAAAATAAAGGGATGGAGGAAGATCTACCAAACAAATGGAAAACAAAAAAAGGCAGGGGTTGCAATCCTAGTCTCGGATAAAACAGACCTTAAACCAACAAAGATCAGAAGAGACAAAGAAGGCCATTATGTAATGGTAAAGGGATCAATTGAACAAGAAGAGCTAACTATCCTAAATATATATGCACCTAATACAGGAGCACCCAGATTCATAAAGCAAGTCCTTAGAGACATACAAAGAGACTTAGACTCCCACACAATAATAATGGGAGACTTTAACACCACACTGTCAACATTAGACAGATCAATGAGACAGAAAGTTAACAGGGATATTCAGGAATTGAACTAAACTCTGCACCAAGCGGACCTAATAGACATCTACAGAACCCTCCACCCCAAATTAACAGACTATCCATTCTTTTCAGCACCACATCACACCTATTCCAAATTTGACCACATAGTTGGAAGTAAAGCAATCGTCAGCAAATGTAAAAGAACAGAAACTATAACAGACTATCTCTCAGACCACAGTGCAATCAAACTAGAACTCAGGATTAAGAAACTCACTCAAAACCACTCAACTACATGGAAACTGAACAACCTGCTCCTGAATGACCACTGGGTACATAACGAAATGAAGGCAGAAATAAAGATGTTCTTCGAAACCAAGGAGAACAAAGACACAACATACCAGAATCTCTGGGACACATTCAGAGCAGTGTGTAGAGGGAAATTTATAGCACTACATGCCCACAAGAGAAAGCAGGAAAGATCTAAAACTGACACCCTAACATCACAATTAAAAGAACTAGAGAAGCAAGAGCAAACACATTCAAAAGCTAGCAGAAGGCACGAAATAACTAAGATCAGAGCAGAACTGAAGGAAATAGAGACACAAAGAACCCTTCAAAAAATCAATGAATCCAGGAGCTGGTTTTTTGAAAAGGTCAACAAAATTGATAGACCACTAGCAAGACTAATAAAGAAGAAAAGAGAGAAGAATCAAATAGATGCAATAAAAATGATAAAGGGGATATCACGACCAATCCCACAGAAATACCAACTACCATCAGAGAATACTATAAACACTTCTATGCAAATAAACTAGAAAATCTAGAGGAAATGGATAAGTTCCTAGACACATACACCCTCCCAAGACTAAACCAGGAAGAAGTTGAATCACTGAATAGACCAGTAACAGGCTCTGAAATTGAGGCAATAATTAATAGCCTACCAACCAAAAGAAATCCAGGACCAGATGGATTCACAGCCGAATTCTACCAGAGGTACAAGGAGGATTTGGTACCATTTCTTCTGAAACTATTCCAATCAATAGAAAAGGAAGGAATCTTCCCTAACTCATTTTATGTAGCCAGCATCATCCTGATACCAAAACCTGGCAGAGACACAACCAAAAAAGAGAATTTTAGACCAATATGCCTGATGAACATCGATGCAAAAATCCTCAATAAAATACTGGTAAACCGACTCCAGCAGCACATCAAAAAGCTTATCCACCATGATCAAGTGGGCTTCATCCCTGGGATGCAAGGCTGGTTCAACATACGCAAATCAATAAATGTAATCCATCACATAAACAGAAACAATGACAAAAACCACATGATTATCTCAATAGATGCAGAAAAGGCCTTTGACAAAATTCAACAATGCTTCATGCTAAAAACTCTCAATGAACTAGGTATTGATGGAACGTATCTCAATATAATAAGAACTATTTATGACAGACCCACAGCCAATATCATACTGAATGTGCAAAAACCGGAAGCATTCCCTTGGAAAACAGGCACAAGACAGGGATGCCCTCTCTCACCACTCCTATTCAACATAGTGTTGGAAGTTCTGGCCAGGGCAATCAGGCAGGAGAAGGAAATAAAGGGTATTCAATTAGGAAAAGAGGAAGTCAAATTGTCCCTGTTTGCAGATGACATGATTGTATATCTAGAAAACCCCATCGTCTCAGCCCAAAATCTCCTTAAGCTGATAAGCAACTTCAGCAAAGTCTCAGGATACAAAAATCAATGTGCAAAAATCACAAGCATTCTTATACACCAATAACAGACAAACAGAGAGCCAAATCATGAGTGAACTCCCATTCACAATTGCTTCAAAGAGAATAAAATACCTAGGAATCCAACATACAAGGGATGTGAAGGACCTCTTCAAGGAGAACTACAAACCACTGCTCAATGAAATAAAAGAGGATACAAACAAATGGAATAACATTCCATGCACATGGGTAGGAAGAATCAGTATCGTGAAAATGGCCATACTGCCCAAGGTAATTTATAGATTCAATGCCATCCCCATCAAGCTACCAATGACTTTCTTCACAGAATTGGAAAAAACTAAAGTTCATATGGAACCAAGTCAATCCTAAGCCAATAGAACAAAGCTGGAGGCATCATGCTACCTGACTTCAAACTATACTACAAGTCTACAGTAACCAAAACAGCATGGTACTGGTACCAAAACAGAGATATAGACAAATGGAACAGAACAGAGCCTTTAGAAATAATGCCACGTATCTACAACTATCTGATCTTTGACAAACCTGACAAAAACAAGAAATGGGGAAAGGATTCCCTATTTAATAAATGGTGCTGGGAAAACTGGCTAGCCATATGTAGAAAGCTGAAACTGGATCCCTTCCTTATACCTTCTACAAAAATTAATTCAAAATGGATTAAAGACTTAAATGTTAGACCTAAAACCATAAAAACCCTAGAAGAAAACCTAGGCATTACCATTCTGGACATAGGCATGGGCAAGAACTTCATGTCTAAAACACCAAAAGCAATGGCAACAAAAGCCAAAATTGACAAATGGGATCTAATTAAACTAAAGAGCTTCTGCACAGCAAAAGAAACTACCATCAGAGTGAACAGGCAACCTACAGAATGGGAGAAAATTTTTGCAATCTACTCATCTGACAAAGGGCTAATATCCAGAATCTACAATGAACTCAAACAAATTTACAAGAAAAAATCAAACAATCCCATCAAAAAGTGGGCCAAGGATATGAACAGACACTTCTCAAACGAAGACATTTATGCAGCCAGAAGACACATGAAAGAATGCTCATCATCCCTGGCCATCAGAGAAATGCAAATCAAAACCACAATGAGATACCATCTCACACCAGTTAGAATGGCGATCATTAAAAAGTCAGGAAACAACAGGTGCTGGAGAGGATGTGGAGAAATAGGAACACTTTTACACTGTTGGTGAGACTGTAAACTTCAACCCTTGTGGAAGTCAGTGTGGTGATTCCTCAGGGATCTAGAACTAGAAATACCATTTGACCCAGCCATCCCATTACTGGGTATATACCCAGTGGATTATAAATCATGCTGCTATCAAGACACATGCACATGTATGTTTATTGTGGCACTATTCACAATAGTAAAGACTTGGAACCAAGCCAAATGTCCAACAATGATAGACTGGATTAAGAAAATGTGGCAAATATACACCATGGAATACTATGCAGCCATAAAAAATGATAAGTTCATGTCCTTTGTAGGGACATGGATGAAGCAGGAAACCATCATTCTCAGCAAACTATCACAAAGACAAAAAACCAAACACCACATGTTCTCATAGGTGGGAGCTGAACGATGAGAACACATGGACACAGGAAGGGGAACATCACACACCAGAGCCTGTTGTGGGGTGGGGGGAGGGGGGAGGGATAGCATTAGGAGATATACCTAAGGTTAAATGATGAGTTAATGGGTGCAGCACACCAACATGGCACATGTATACATATGTAACTAACCTGCACGTTGTGTACATGTACCCTAAAACTTAAAGTATAATAAATAAAAAATAAATAGATTTAAAAAATAAATAAATAAAATGGGGCTAAACAGCACCTACCTGACAGGGGAATTATAAATAATTAATGGATATATATGCTTGAGAATGAAAACTATTATTAGAATGGTGAAGACAAATTAAATATAAAGTAAATATTTTAATATATATATTTTTTAAAAATTGGTATTTGAAATGTGCTGGCTATTTAAAGGCCCACCCCCCTAGAAAATCCTTTGGTACTATAAAGAATGACCTTCTAATTTATTATTTAGTGGTAGTGGATATATATTAATTTACTGAAAGCAGACAGCTCCAACAAATCATGGATCATCTAGGAGTCAGCAAAGGGTAGGAAAAGCAAGATTTGGGGTCAGACCTCAGCTGTGACACTGATTCTCTCTATGAACATCCTCTCCTGAGCCTCATGTCCTTGCCTGTGACAAGGAGATAACCACCACCTCCCTTGCTAAGAAAATTAATGTGTGTAAGTCACCTACTGCAGGGTTTGGGTCACAGAGAAGTTTAGTGTCGCACTGACCTGCCTCAAGAAAGGAGACTTTGGTCTGTGTGACTACGTATGTCTCTCCTAATCTTAGAAAACAGAAAAAAATCTGAGAACTACTGGTAGAAAAGTTCTCATTCTCCATATAAATGCAAAAATATTTCCATTTCAATGACAATCAATCTCAAATGCATGTCTCTCAATCACCTTTACTTTTTCCATCATATACATCAAGTAAATGGGCCTGATTCAAGTGGGCTACAAAGCTTGCTGGGGGAAGGAGCAGCTAAAACATTAGAGAATAAAGTCCTGCATTATGATTTTTGAGGAAGAGCCATATCTGCTTTGTAGCAATCACTTCCATAGCCCATGAAACTCTTTTTTTATTGACTATGGAATGTAGACATACTGTCAAAGGATTTAAATCAATTTTTACAATCGCTTTCTTGAACTATCATTACCTCAACAAGATCCATAGCTGTAGCTGATTTGGAGAGAATTGTGACTAAAATATCAGAGCTGCAGCTCTTATGGAAAAATTTCTCTCTGTGGATTGTTATTTTTCTGACACTTAAAAGCCTAATGCCAGAAAGAAATGAAATCCCATTTTGCATCTGCCTGTTTAAATGTGAGCTTTTAACTATCATAATTCCTAAGCCTGGCTTCGCATGTATCACCTTACTCCAAACAGAACGCTGGGATTAATGGCCTGGTATTAAAAGCAGAAACAAAAAGCAATTGCTTTGGGAGGCACTCAAGTACAGTAATACCTAGCGGAAGAAAAGGGTTTGATACATAGCTGAAAAGCTAGTTTTGCACTAGTTATCAATGCAATCTTGTGGAAAAGTAATAGATCATTCTTCTATTTACTGGCATTCTGAAACTATGGATGCAATTTATTGTTTAACCCTTGAAAAATTGGATTTATTTACTGAAGCATTGAAAATCAATGGAAAAGACCAATCCAGGTATCTCTCCATCTTCACTCTCTGCTAAATACTAAACTTCTTGACAGGTGGGATTCCGTGTTATGTTATTAGCCTTCATAAGAGCCACAACCCTCAACCCACACGAGTCCTCAGTATGCCTGCCCAAGGAATTGGGCAGCAACTGGGGTCACAAAGAGGAAGAAGAAATGATTCCTGCCTTTATGTACCAGTAGGAAAGGGCAAAACAGATGCCTTAAAGTAATAGAAAATTACTGTCTAATTCTAGACTAATTGGAAAACAAGCAGACTACTGGCTCCCTTCTCTAGATATTGGGATCGCCACAAAAGGGATAAGGAGGTGAATGGGTTTCAGAACAGTTTTATCAGACAAAACCAAAACACTGTCAAACACTTTGAGAATAAGATGATTTGACCTCTGGATGTTTGTTTGGTGGAGGAGAATTGGAATTAGTGCTGAAAACCAAGAGAAGGATGTGGTAATATAAAATAGACTGCAACATGAGAGGGGCAAGGGGACATTGAGGGTTATCAGAAATCATTTTCTAATCATTCTCTTTCCCTTCTTTTATATTGAGTTGAGTGGATCACCACATGCCTAATAGCTACCATGGGAGAAAGAAGTAGCAGATCCAGTCTAGTACCAACCATATCCAGTAAGCTCGTATCAGCATGGAAACTGGATGATGGATAGATGCTATACCCGGGACTGCAGGCATGCTGTTCTGATGCAGACCACCCTTCACCCTGCTTGCTAGTACTTCTATCTACAACCAATAGAACAATTAAATAAAAGGTTGGTGAAGGACCCCAGAAAAGAGTAGTACCTGAGACTGAGGCATTAGGAGATTTTCTGGAGTCAGGAGATGCCTATGGGAAAGGTGAGAGATGCAAAAAGGAAAGGTCAAACTGTAATTCCAACTAGCAGGCTAGACATTTGGGTTGAGAAACTATCTCAGGAGACATCAAGAAGAGATAGATTAGAAAAAAAAATCCACCATGAAAGTGGAGCTCTAGAATCCTCAAAGAAACAATCCTAACTGGTGAATATTATCTATCTATTTATCTATCTAACCACTTAACATCTCTGGAAATTGTCCTGACTGCTTACAACAAATGAGTAAGTGTTCATTAATGAAACACTAGTCAGGTGTGTACTACTTTGGTCAGGTACAGCCAAGAAGACAGCTCCCAATCAAGGGATATGATGTCTCACTTGGAGGGGCAGGACACTAGCATTTCTCTTTACTACTAGTTCTAAGTTGCAGAGGCTAATGTCCTGGTAAGTATAGTTTAGAAGCTAGGGGTTCTCTTCTCCCACCCATCTCCAACTTGTAAAGTGGAAGCTCTAACCCAAGGGTGTTAGGCTGAGAATGTTGGGCCTAATTACTCTTGCCCCACCTTGCTTGTAGGGCCTACATTCCACACTGGGTTAGGTAAGCTGAAAAGACCAGAGTCTAGTGCCTGCACCCAGCACCCAGCTAGTAAGCAGGCTGCCATGTGAGAGAAGCCAGCTACCGATTCTACCCTCAACTCCAGGGCTGTGGCTCAGGGATTCTTATCAAATACGATAAACGCAAAATGAACTTCAAGTAGGATAAAAACAAAAGGATCCATAACCAGACATATGATGTTAAAAATGGTGAAATTCAAAGACAGAAATTTTGAAAGCAACAAGAGAAAAACAGCCCCCTGCAAACAAGGAAGACTTAGTAAATTTAACAGCTGACTTCTCATGAGAAACAATGGAGGCCAAATTGCAGTAAATGACATATTCAAGGACTGAAAGAAATAAACTGTCAACCAAGAATCTTATCTTCAGCAAATGTATCTTTTAAAAATGAAGGCAAAGTAAAAGTGTTTCCAGATACAAACGAAAAAATAAAATAAATCATTTCTTCAGATCTACCTTATAAAAAAAACTAAAGGAAGTTCGTCAGGCTGAAAGCAAGTAAACCTAGATGGAAATTCACATCCAGATGAAAAAATAAGGAGCAAAGGTAATTATATAATTACAAAACATTATATATATATGTGTGTGCATATATATACACACACATACATATGTATATTTATTCTCTTAACTGATTTAAAAATAATTTTTATAAAAAAATAGTATATAATTAGATTGTTTGGTCTATAGCATACAGAAATGCGATATATTTGACAATACTAACACAAAGAAGGTTGGTGAGAACAAGCTCTATTGGAGGAGGAAAATGACACAAGACAGTAACTTGAATCCATGGGAACAAATGAAGAGAACTGGACGTAGTAAATAAGATTAATGTAACAAAGTCTACAAATATATCCTTTCTTTCCTTTCTTTTCTCAGCTTATTTAGTAGCCACAAAACTATACAAAGTACTTATAACAATGTATTTTGGGGTTTGTAACAGGTATAGATATTATATCCTTAACAATATTAGCATAAAGAAATAAAAATGGAAGAGAAATAGAACTGTATAGGAGCAATGCTTCTTTATTTCACTGGAAATATTTTCTTGACAGTTTAAGTCTGATTTTGCCACCATGCAGACAAGGTAGTTTGGTTTTGCTGCTGCATAAGTTACGAAAAAGCACTCAGTTTTCAGAAATATTTAAATTTTGGGTTTGTGAATAAAGTACTGTAGTCTGTATAATAGAATTTTAATAAATGTAAAAAATACTGAAACATGTTGAATACCAGAGATACACTTAGAAAGTGTGAAAATATAAGGGTAGAAAAAGTATACCAGGCATATCAGAAATAAAATATTTCTGACAAAATTAAACTCAAATGATCAGTGTTATATAGACATATAACAGCATATACCATTTTATGCTTATAAATGGAGCAAGAGAATAAATCAAAATCAGATGTGTGTAGCCTCATAATAGACCCAAATTGCATAAAGTAACAATTGACAGAATTATGGGGAGATAGGTAAATTAACAACTATAATTATAGATTATAGTATATCCTTCTTGGTAACTGTTAAAGCAGAGAAAAATAAGGATAAATAATATTTGAAGAGTACAATCGATACTCAGTTTAAATATTTAAATACATGTATATAAATATAGTTCTGCACTGTATAATGACATTTTGGTCAACAGTGAACTGCATATGTGACAGTGGTCCCATAATATTATGATGGAGCTGAAGAATTCCCATTGTTCATGGTGATGTTGGTGTAAATAAACCCACTATATAGCCAGTTGTATGAAAGCAAAGCACATACAATTATGTGCAGTACATAATACTTGAGGATGACGGTAAATGACTATGTTACTGATTTATGCATTTATTATGCTATATGTTTTATTGTTATTTTAGAGTATATCCCTTCTGCTTATAAGGAAAAAAAAGTTAACTGTAAAACAGCCTCAGGCAGACACTGCAGGAGATATTCCAGAAAAAGGCATTGTTATCATAGGAGACAGTATCTCCATGCATGTTATTGCTCTAAAGACCTTTCAGTGGGACAGGATGTGGAAGTAGAAGGCAGTGATACTGATTATCTTGACCCCATTTCGCCTAGGCTAATGTGTGTGTTTGTCTTAGTTTTTAACAAAACCAAAAAACTTAGCAATTAAAACATAAATAAAAATGGAAAAGAGCTTATAGAAAAAGGATATAAAGAAATAAAATATTTTTGTACAGGTATACAATGTGCTTTTTAAGCTAAGTATTATTATAAAATAGTGAAAAAAAATTAAATTTGATATAGTTTGGCTCTGTGTTCCCACCCAAATTTCATGTCGAATTGTAATTCCCAATGTTGGGGAAGGGACCTGGTGGGAGGTGATTAAATCATGTGAATGGATTTCACCCTTGCTGTTCTGGTGATAGTGAGTGAGTTCTCATAAGATTTGGTTGTTTAAAAGTATGTGGCACTTCCCACCTCTCTCTCTCTCTCTCCTGCTCCACCATGGTAAGATGTGTTTGCTTCCCCTGACACCATGATGGTAGGTTTCTTGAGGCCTCTCAGCCATGCTTCCTGTATAGGCTGTAGAACTAAGAGTCAATTAAACCTCTTTTATTTATAAATTACCCAGTCTCAGCTAGTTCTTTATAGCAGTATGAGAATGGACCAATATAAAATTTAAAAAGTCTATAAAGTAAAAATGTTACAGTAAGCAAAGTTTAATTCATTATTGAGGAAAAATATTTCTTTATAAAGCATACAGTAATGTCTTAGGCCTTCATATTCACTCACCACTCACTCACTGACTGTATTAGTCCTAGTTCATTTTACATCACTATAAAGAATACCTGAGTCTGGGTAACTTATAGAGAAAAGAGGTTTATTTTGGCCCATGATTCTGCAGGCTGTACAAGCATGGCTTTGGCATCTGCTTAGCTTCTGGGGAGGCCTCAGGAAACTTTCAGTCATGGCAGTAGGGAAGGGGAGTCAGTATGTCACATGGTGGGAGGGGGAGATACAGAGAGGGGGGAGAGGTGATGGCCTTTTTTAAACAACAAGATTTCATGTGAACTCATACAGTGAGAACTCACTCATTACCATGGGACAACACCAAGCTATTAATTAGACATTTGCCCCAATGACCCAAACACCTCCCACAAGGCCCACCTCCAACATTAGAGGTTACGCTTCAACATGAAGTTTGAAGGGAACAAAAAACATCCAAACCATATAACTGACTCACCCAGAGCAACTTCCACTCCTGCAAACTCCATTTATAATAAGTACCCAATGGGGTATACCATTAAAAAACATCTTTTATACTGTATTTTTTACTGTACCTTTTCTATGTGTAGATATGTTTATATATAAAAATACTTACCATTGTGTTACGATTGCCTACAGTATTCAGTAGAGTCCTATGCTGTACAGGTCTGTAGCCTAGAAGCACTAGGCTATACCATATAGGTGTGTAGTAGGCTCTACCACCTAGCTTTGTGTAAGTATAGCCTGTGATGTTTGCACAATGGTGAAATCACCTAATGACACATTCTCAGAATATATCCCTGTCATTAATATTTGGAATCTATAAGGAACTTAAACAAATCAACAAGAAAAAAAAACAAATAATACTATTAAAAAATGAGCAAAGGACATGAACAGACACTTCTTAAAAAAAGAGATACATATAGCCAAAAACATGAAAAAAATACTCAACATCACTAATCACCAGAGAAATGCAAATTAAAACCACAATGAGATACCATCTCATACAAGTTAGAAAGGCTATTACTAAACAGTCAAAAAATAATAGATGTTGGCAATGATGTAGAAAAAAGGGAATGCTTATACACTGTTGGTGGGAATGTAAATTTGTTCAACTCCTATGAATGACAATGTGGAGAGTTTTCAAAGAACTAAAAATAGAACTACGATTCAACCTAAAATCTCACTACTGGACATCTACTCAAAGGACAACAAATTGTTTTATCAAAAAGATACCTGCACTCATATGTTTATCACAGCACTATTCACAATAGGAAAATGTCCACCAACAGTGGATTGGATAAAAAAAAAATGTGGTACATATACACCATGGAACACTACACAACCATAGAAAATATGAAATCATGTTCTTTTCAGCAACATGGATGGAGCTGGACACCATAATCCTGAGTGAAATAATGCAAAAACAGAAAATCAAATACCACATTTTCTCACTTTTAAGTGGGAGCTACACAATGCGTACACATGGACATAAAAATGAAAACAATAGACACTGGGGACTCCAAAGGAGGGAGGGAGGGGAGAAGGGTTGAAAAACCATTTGAGTGATAGATTCACTAGAAGCCCAAACCCACCATTACAAAATATATTCATGCAATAAACCTGCACATTTACCTTCTGAACTTGCAATGGGAAAGGAATAAAGTACACTGGAAATGGTAAATATGTGGGTAACTATAAACAATTTTAAAAATAAACAAAACAATGAAATTCTTCACAATAAAAAGAACACATCCCTATTGTCAAGTGAGGCATGACTTCATAGAATTTAAAATTAATACACAGAAAATTTCTTTAATTATACATATATACACATATATATATAATTAATAGAAATTGATGATACATTAGGCCACATGTTAAGGAACAGAAAAGGAACACATCAGAAAATGTAAGTTGTTGATAATTTTCTAGTTCTTGCATTAGATGAAGGGCTCCAAAGTGTCTATTATAATATACATAAATAAATGAACATGTAAATAAGCAGACAAAAAAACAAATCAAAAAATAAAAGTAGGTTATGCACAGAAAAATAGTTATAGTGTATTATGATCCAAGGATTAGAATTAAAATTTCTGTACAAAAAAGTAGAAAAACATTTTAAATGTAGGCCTTGGACATCAGGGAAGATAGGAAAGAAGGAAGTGCCAGGTATCCACATGCCCATCTAGACCTAGACAACAATTGTACTGGTAGAATCTGTTGGATGTGACTATTTTGGAACTCGAGAATCTATCAAAGGCTTGTAGCTTCCAGAGCAAGACATGGACACTGAAACAGAGTTGATTTTGATCAGTTTCAGCTTTTTATGGGTAGCAGCTACCTATCTCTTTATCCAACTCTCTGTCAGGCAGCCACATTTGTGTTCCTGGAACAGCTTACACACAGTTTGTGGGAGTCAGCATGGGCAATAAGGATCTTGTCCTCTGCATATCAGAGATGTGTGTTCAGATTACCTATTGCCGCTTTTGATCATGGAGGTGCAGACATAAAGGCAGGCTGCCATTCCTACAATGCCCTCTGCTATTTTTACAACATCCTCTGGCTGAAGTGGATTCCAGAGGACATAAAGCACCAGACCCTGTGTTTTGTTTTGTTTTTCCCCTTTATTTTCTTTTGGAACTCAAACATTTAAAGACTAGGACATTTAAAACCAACCATATATCCTAGGGAATTTAGAGAGTTACCACACAGCCTAGGAAGGAACAGAGGTTCAGAAAATAATTGAGAAGATCTTAATTATACATCTCAGGCTGATCCCTGGCACGGAGACATCCTCCAACAATCAGCAACAAACAGACAGACAAAAAACAAACGGACAAAAAAACAGTAAACCCTAGGAAAAGACAGGAAGCTTTTCTTCTAAAATTAGAAACAACAAGCCAAGGATGCTTCGTTTCACCACTTCAATTCAGCATAGAAGTTCTAGCCAGTGCAATTAGGCAAGAAAAAAAAAGAGGAATTCAAACTGAAGTGGAAGAAATAAAAATATTTCTGTTTGCTGGTGACATGATCTTATATGTAGAAAGCTAAAGATTTCACAGGGACAAAATATTGCACTTAATAAATGAATTCAGAAAAGTAGCAGGATACAGACCTCACACACAAATACCATTTGTGTTTATATCCACTAATAATAAATAATCCAAAAAGAAAATTAAGAAAACAATTTCAATTACTATAGCATCAAAATGAATAAAATAATTAGGAATTAGCTAAGAAGGTGAAAAACTTATACAATGAAAACCACAAAACATTGCTGGATAAAATTAAAGAAAACAATGAGTAAAAAGATATCCTATGTTCATGGGTTGAAAACTTTGTATTGTCAAGATGTCAAAGCAATCTACAGATTCAATGCAATCCATATTAAAATCCCAACATTTTCTTGAAGAAATAGCACACTTCATTCCAAAATTTCTATGAAATCTCAAGGGACTTCAAATAGCTAAAACAATCTTGAAAAAGAATAAAGTTGGATTACAAATACTTCTAGATTTCACAATTAAGTGTTAAGCTAAAGTAATCAAAACAGTGTGGTTTTAACATAAAGATAGACATATATGCAGATAAAATAGAAAATCCAGAAATTGACCCTCATCGCATATGGTTGAATGTTTTATTGACAACGGTGCCAGACTCAACAGAGAAATTATACCCTTTTCAATAAATGGTGCTGGGAAAAATGGAAATCCATATGCAAAAGAATGGACCTTTATGTACAAACTTATACAAATATTAACTCAAAATGTATCAAAGACATAAGTGTAAAAGCTACAACTATAAAACTTTAGAAGAAAGCATATAAGAGCTTTTTGACATTGGATTTGGCAATGATTTCTTGACTATGACACCAAAGATAGGCAACCAAAGGAAAAATAAACAAATCAGACTTCACCAAAATCTAGATTTTTTTTTTTTGCATCAAAAGACACTATCAACAGAGTAAAAATGCAACCCACAGAATGGGAGGAAATATTTGCATCACATGTCTGGCAAGGGATTAATATGTAGAATATATGCAGAACTCTTAAAATTCGACAACAATAAAACAACCCAATTTATAAATAGGTAAAAGACCTAAAGAAACATCTATCCAGAGAATGTATACAGATAGCTAATACGCACATACAAAATATTAATATGCTCAGCCTCACAGATATTTAGAAAAATGCAAATCAAAACAACTATGAGATACCACTTCAGAACAATTACGATGGCTATTACTAAGAGAACAGAAAATAATAAGTGTCGGCATGGATGTGGAAAAAATGAAAACCTTGCACATTTCTGGTGGGAATGTAAAACGGTGCAGCTGCTGTGAAAAACAGCATAGTGGCTCCTCAAAAATTAAACATACAATTACCACCTGATTGAGGAGTAATTTCACTTCTAGGTATATACACGAAAGAATTGAAAGCAAGGACAAACAGGTATTTCCACACCCATGTTTATAACAGCATTATTCTCAATAGCCAAAAATAGAAACAACCCAAATGTCCATCATCAACAGGTAATCAAAATATGGTATAAACAATAGATATATATACCTTAAACAAAGAAATTCTGTTACATGCTATGACATGGATGAAATGTGAAGACATTATGATAAATGAAATGTCAGACACAAAAGGAGAAATATATGATTCCACTCTTATAAGGTAATTAAATTAGTCAATTTCACAGAGCCAGAAAGTAGAACAGTTATTGTCAGGGGTGGGAGGAAGGGGACAATGGGAAGTTATTGTTTAATGGATATAGAGTTTCATTATGAAATGGTAAACATTTCTGGAAATAGATAATGGTGATGGTTTCACAACAATGTGAATGTACTTAATTCTACTGGACTGCACAGTTAAAAATGGTTAAAATGGTAAATTTTATGCTATGTATATTTTACCATTTTTTAAAAAAGTCCTGAATTAATTTCAGAAATTAACATAAAGAACATGTCCTTGATTAAATGCTATAAAATTTAAAACTATAACAAAAGCATAAAAAAACTCCTATTTCTTGAAATCAAAAAACCTCTTATTAACACTTTAAGAAAGAAAATTGAAATAAAAAATACTTAAGAGCTGAATGACAATTAAAACACTAAATGTCAAACTTTTCAGAATAAAGCTAAATTATTTATTGGTTATTGGTTTGAACTCATACATTAGAAAAGTAGCAAACAACAATGACAACAAAATAATGAAAAAGCAAATGATCTAAGCTTTGTACTAAACTAGAAAGATAGAAGGAAAAAAATATTAAAGTTAAGAGTATGAATCAAGAAGTACAAAAATCTCACTAACATGACTAATAAATTAAGAAACTGGTCCTTTAGAAGATTAATGTGATAGAAAAATTTTTGCAAGACTTGAAACAAAAAAGTTGATACAAATAAGCAGAGTATTAAAATGCATATATAAAAATATAAAGTATTATGAGTAACACATGACTTATTTGAAATATATACTTAATATAATATAAACAAACTTCTAGAGTATAAAATAATATTTAAAGAAAATATGAATAGACCTATAAACATTTATGGAATTTAAATGGAAATCACAGTATTTATTTACAAAAAAGACTTAAATCCAGATAACTTTATGGTTAAGTTCTGTAAAAGTTTCAAGAATAATCCTTTCTTAATGAAGGTTTTTAGCAGAATAAAGATAAAGAAGGCAATCTGAACAAGTAAAAAGAGACAATCCAGTAAAATGAAAGTAAAGCCAATTTTACAGATATGTATAAATGACAAAATCCTAAATGAAATATTAAGTACCTGAGGATAAATGTTCACATATGTACCATAATCAAGAGGGATTTATCCCAAGAATGCAAGTCAGAAAATATGTTGATATTATTTTACCCATTAAAAGATAAAGGAGAAAAACATACGATTATGTTAATTGATACACATAAAGCAACTGAAAGTTCAAAACCAATTATTATAAAAAAAAAACCTAACACATAAACATTTAGAAAAATGGAAATAGGTGGTAATTTCTTATCATGATAAAGGTTATTCAATGCAAGCCTGTAGCAAATATATTTAATGAAAAACCTTTAATTGTCTTTGAAGTAAAAAATATGACAAGGATGCTTGCTACCATTCTTACTGGTTAACAGAGTTCTTTCTCTCTCAATCTCTTTCTCTCTCTCTCTCTGTCTCTGTGCATACATATGTATGTATATATGACTTAGAAGGTGTGGTAGGCACAGAGATGGACTGTTCACATTCGCCTTCAGCAAAAGCCTTGCCACCAGCCATGGGGAGTAGATGGCCTTCAGCAGTCTGCTCCTTTAGGGCTTTGCTCACTTTCAAAGAACTGAGTCACCTGAGGTCATGCCCTTTCTTGGATCACCTGTCACCTGGTGATTGAACAAGTCAGTACATAAAGGTCTGGCTCTTTTGACCCACCAGAGGACAATTCTGATTAGCATTCCTCATTTCAGAACTCCTTGCTGAGACGTCTGAGGCTTTGTTGGATCTGCATAGCAGTTTTAACTTCTCTCATTCCCCTATGCTGAGACCTCCTCTTTCCTTTCATAGGTGTTGATCCCCCATTAAACACCTTGAATTCTTAACTCTATCCCAGAATCTTCTGCAGATGAATCCAAAAGAAACAAATATATGATCAGTGACATAGAAAACTTAATGGAATGACTAAGAGTGTTTAGAAATGTTGCTTACAGGATCAGTATTTTTTAAAAATCAATTTTCTGGCTATGTTGGACTAGCAATTTACAGATTGAATTTCTCACCAGTAACAACTAAGAAGGCGGGATAAAATAGGGAAAACATATATTTGAAAGAAATAGAGAATTGAAAAGACAGTAATAACTTGAGAGGCCAAGATAAGCCAGCCTTCCCTTTGTTGCATTTGTATATTTATTATTAGTGCAAGCAGAGAGACTAAGAAGCAGTGCATAAAGTAGTTGTTAAGAGTCAGAGAATCTCAACAAAAATTTTAGCGGTCCCACTTTTAGGGGAAAAGAGAAACCACAGATAAACATCTATTTACTAAGGTAAAGTTAAAGAGACTGTGTGCCACTAACCGAAGAACCAATCAATAGGTAATAAAATAAAATAGAAAACCTAGGATCAAGCCTACATCTAAAGAGGACACTGGTGTGTAATACAGGTGTCACATATTAGTGGGGTAAAGAATGGATTTCTGAAGAAATGATATTGGAAAAATAGGTTCACTGTACTGAAAATCATAAAAACAAAATTACACCTTTATTTCCCAGCTGAACTCCAGATGTATCAGAAGCCCAAATGTATAACTCCAAGTTAACATAAGAAAAATATAAAAACTTGTGTCATCTTGGAATAAGAAATTTTTAAAGAATACACCAAAAAGGACTATTCAAGGAGAAAAATTGGTAAATTTTCCCACATCCAAATCACACAGTTCTCTTTACTGGACTACATAATAGACAAGGTTACTGGTTTTGTGACGAGATTTGAAGGTGGTATTTGCTTCATTTAAACAGATAAGTGATTGATATCTGTAATATAAAACAACACCTGGAAATAAGTAAATGACAGAAATTTGAGGAAAGCATATGAACAAGGAAGTCACAGAAAGAGACCAAATGACAAATATGTAACAATAATGATGAAAATATTGATAGTAATTGTTATGAATAATTCTATTGTATTAATCCATTTTCACACTGCTATAAAGCTGCTACCTGAGACTGCATAATTTATAAAGGAAAAAAGTTTAATTGACTCACAGTTCCACATGGCTGGGGAGGCCTCAGGAAACTTATAATCATGGCAGAAGTTAAAGGGGAAGCAAGGCACATGTTACATGGCAGCAGGAGAGACAGCAAGCAAAGGGAGAACTGCAAAACACTTTTAAAACTGTCAGCTCTCCTAAGAACTCCCTCACCATCATGAGAACAGCATGGGAAAATCACGCCTGTGATCCCGTCACTTCCCAATAGGTCCCTCCCTCAATTACAGGGATTACAATTTGAGATGAGATTTGGGTTGGGGGACAGAGCGAAACCATATCAACTATGTTCCTAGGAATAAAGTACATATATTAATTTTACATATATTAATTTATAGAGCTCCACAGAGAGACCTGCACAATAAGACCCATTTCATAACTGCTTATGGTAAAAGTAGGACAAGAAGAAGACAGGTGGACCTCACTATAAAATGAGAAAAATGTAATATGTGCATGTGGTAGAATACCATACAGTTAAGGAATTAGACATATATATGCCATCATGGAAGAAAGTTGAAAACAGCAGGAAATGCATACAAAATACCTTTCATGGAAACCAAACACATACACGTAATACCAATTTTAAGTTCACATGTATATCAAAATATATATGTTAAGATGAGTTTGATAATTATGTACCCAAAACACTAGAGCTTAAGCAGGGAGGAAAACAGAAAAAGTGAGAGGAAATGCTGAAGGGGTGCTGCATTTAAGAGACAGAATAAACATTGGCTATTATTTTGAGAATATCATACATTCAGTTTTTTATAAACATTAAGACTTAAGTGAAAAAAGAAGGAAGCAAAAAAAGGAAAGAAGGAATGAAGGAAGGGGCAAGGGAGGGAAGAAAGTTAGGGCGGGAGGAAAGAAATCCCATCAGAAACCAATTTAAACAGTTAGGAAAGTTTTATCTCACATACTTGGAAGGCAATCCAGTGGCTCTGTCTCCATCCCCTGAGACGCTCTACTCTATGTGATATTCATCCTCAGGCTGGCAGCAAGACAGTTGCAGCAGTTCCAGTCCCACCTGTACCCAACAATGTTCAGAAGGAGAGATGATAGTTTTTGGAGGCTCTTTTGGGGAAAGAATGTTCCCCCAATATCACAGTAGACCTCAACTCCAGTCTTATTGGCCCAAATTTGGTCACATGTTCTTTCCTGAAACAATCACTGGCAAGGTGATCGACTGATTTTATTCCTAAAAAACTGGTTTTACCAACAACTCTAGAAGTGGGGTTGGCTTCCCTGAGGCTGTGGTTCTCAACTGGGAGCAGTTTTGCCTTTCAGGGCGAATTGGCAATGTCTAGAGACATTTAAAATAATATATCACAACAAGGGGTCAGTTGCCATTGGCATCTAGTGGATAGAGACCAGAGATGCTGCTAAATATATTGCAATGCACGGTATAACCTCCCAAAACAAATAGTTACCCACTCCAAAATAGTATAACCCCCCAAAACAAATAGTTACCTAGTCCAAAATGTCAATATTTCTGCCCTAACACATACAGCCTCTATGAATAGCTGAAGAATATAAATGGAATAACTAGATAGGAAGAAGGAAGAAGAAAACATAAATAATTATTTGCAAATAAAATGTTATGGAATCTCAAATACAGGGGGAAAGACTACAGTGGGACGAAAAATGTTTTACTCCATCTGGTGGTGATGAGTAGATGGATATTTTCAGGAATGGCTAAGAAAAGGTATTTAGAGGATAATTAAGGCCACAGTGTCTGATGTTCTACAGACATCAGTTTGTACCCCAACCTTGAAATAGTCTAGCTATATAAATTTGGCAAATTATTTAATCCTTCTGTAAGTTTGCTAGATAAGGCATCAAAATACAGAATTTAGTTGCATTTCTCTATATAACAAATAAAATATGAAATTTAATAAAAATATGATTTACAATAGCATCCAAGAAAACCTTATAATCAAATCTAGAAAAATATGTATAAGACTTCTACCTAGAAAGTTAAAAAATTAATAGTAAATTTTAAAAAATTAAGTAAGTGGAAGAATATACTAATGTCATGGTATGGAAGACAAAAATGAACAGATTAAACACAATTTCAAACAAAACACTACCCTATCCCCTCTTAGGTGGTCTGTAGTTTTAACTCTTGAACTTCCTTTGGGATATATCATCTATAAAATGGGAATAATAGTGTCTATCTTATAGTGGCGGTGGTGGTAGCTTTAAGTGAGATAATCATGCAAAGATATCACCATACTGTCTACAATACATTAAAAATCAACAAATGCTAGACTTCACATCATTATTATTGGACATTATAATAATTGAGACACTTGTGCTAAAAATGATTCTTGAAAGAGGGAGAAATTTTCCAGGCATGTAATGACAGAAGAAGAGCATTGCAAATCATAGGAAAATCCTAGGCAAAATCCTGAGCCATGAAGCAGTATTCATTAAGGGAACTGTAAGTATTTCTGTTGGGTTGAAGCCAGGGTTGTATGGTTAGAGGTGTCACCTATAAGCAGCTGGAGGGGTGAGCAGAGGTTACAGCAACTACCTTCCCACACTCTTAAAATGCTACTTGGCTTTACTTTAGTTTTAAATGAATGGCCTCCTTTTCCTTTCAAAACTTGATTCTAAGTCATCTCTGATATCCTTGGATTTTCAAAACTGACAGGATATATCTGGAGAGCTGGTTTAATTTGGAGATGGGGTAGTGACTGTAAGGAAAGCTGTATGTTTTCTTAATAAAATCAAGCCTTAATTCTGTAAATTTGGTGAAGGAAAGAGGTGTTGCCTGTGGTATCAAAGTCCATATCAAGAGATCAAATGGGGCAAGTAAAATCTTCAGGTGGTCTATGACTTCCAACTCATTGACCCCTTCTCACATGGAAATTCTTCAAGGGATCCAGAGGTATTACTTGGAGTCCAGGTGGAGAGAAGAATGAGAAGCCCATGACACTGAATTAAGCCCAGTGAATTGTTTAGCTTTAAAAGGACCAAAAAGGTCCTTTTGACTTGCAGATTTTTGAAAGAAATATAAGGTCACCTATAAGAATAGCTTTTTAAAGCACTTAATGGGGGAAAAATAAATTACTAGAGATTAACATTTTTCATTTTTCTTTAAAATTCTACATTGCAAGGATGAACAAAATGGGGAAAAATGCAGCAGAATGGACATTATCTTGTGTTTTATTCCAGGACAGTAGAGAATACAAATTTCAGAGCTGAAGAAAAAGACATTTATCCCGCCAGCTCTGGGGCGGGCAGCAATATGCTTTATACTTCATTTCTATTCTAACCATCAGGTCTCCAACAGTTTCCCCTTAAAATACAAAAATGAAAATAAATTGCATTCAAATGTACAATGAAAGATAAGAAAGATCTGGTTTGTTTTTGTTATTTCTTTATAGTTCAAATATGTCTGAGGCTCTTTTTTTCAGAATGACAAGTGCTCATGGTCTAAAATGCAGTCAGTCTGTGTCTCCCAGATGGTTTAGCAATCAGCAAGTTGCTGTGCTGCATTTTGAGGGTAAAATAAAGTCAGGTGGGGGCAGGGTCATGCCAGCATTCTTGTACAGACTACATAGGGGACAAAACACACAACCTGATTGGGGTTAGGGTCCACGTTCACTCAATGGCATGATGAAATCATATATTATCCTCAGGGGTCCTTCCAGAGATGCTCCCAGGAATTGCATGGCTCCACTCTATTCCCACCACTCTCTAAACATCAAGTCCAGCCTAACATAAGACTGGTAAATGTCAAGAATTTTGTCTCCTTTCAAATATGTCTTCATGTAAGTTTCCCAGCAGCTGGTTGTTACTTAGGGGTTATTCCAGAGAATACGTATTGGAGGAAGTACACTCACACTGTGTGTGCAAGTAGGATTCTGTGCTACTGTTGATAGTATTGATTCACATCCAAAGGCTATGCCTCCTGTGCTCCACCAGGGATAGGATCTGTGTTTTTGTTTTGGAAACACTAATAATTGCTACACAATTTTTTTGCAGTATCTGTGTACCACCTAAACTAGTGTTTCCTTGAAACGTTCTTCCTCCCTCCTTTCTTTCCCTCTTTTTCTTTCTTTCTGTATCTATTTTTCTTCCTTCTTTTCTATAAATAAAATTTTAAAGAAAGAAATTATATGTCACTACATTACTTGACAATAGAAAGTAAATTTAAAAAAATGAAAACAAAAACTGTTATTACATTTCAGCCAGATTTAGCTGCCTACCAAAGATCTATGCCTGCAACTTGACTTTTTTAATCAAAAAGGAAATTAGTAAATGTTAATGAAATTTTAATTTCCAAAGAATCTCATCTCTGATGTAATCAGAGGGAATGGATGGAAAGGGAGTATATATATATATATATATATTTTTTTTAACAATGTGACTCAGTGTTGGCCAATGCCCTGTCCATGTGACACATAAAAGTTCACATCTGGTAGCACCAGAACAGAAAAACACTGAACTAAGTATATTTTTACAAAATCTCAGGGCCAGCTCATGACAAATCTGCTTCTCCACTCAGCAAATACTTATTGCACATGTACTCTGTGCTGGTCACTGTTCTAGGCTCTGGTGATACAGTGGAAAACAAAACCCATAAAATCGCTCTTCTCACAGAATTACACTGTATGAGTAGAAATTCAAAATACACAAATAAGTGATAAGGAAAATACATAGCAAGGCAGAAAGAGATCAGTGTCGTAGAAAATAACAAAACAAATATTGAGGATAGAGCGCTGGGGTGGTTGTAATGGGAAAGGGTGCCTTTGGCAGCAGGAACGATAAGCACAAAGTGCACACCTGCTCTGCTGGAGGAACAGGGAGGGGGACACTGGCTGGAGCAGACTGGACGAGGAGAAGCATGGTAGAGATGAGGAGAGACAGGTAACATGAAACTGAAATATGGACAGATCATGCATGGCCATGCAGGCTGCTTTGGCTTCTACTCTGCAGAGTGGAATAAGAAGTTGATTGAAATGTGCTTGACTGCCCAATATCTCCTTGCAGCACTTTTCTCCTCTTACTAGCGGTATTTCCACTCCTATCTCCCCGCCTCAGGTGGTCTGCGGTTTTAACTCTTAGTTTCCTATGTGGTCCTGTTCTCAGGAACAGATCTGAAAAGCATATTCACAGTGAAATAAAGGTCTGTTATCTCTGGAAAGTTGGTGGGGGGCATTGCTTTAATGAAATTTCTCTCCTGATTGGATTCATGCCAGAGTTAGTTAGGTTAATGCTCTGTTTTTGTGTCCCAGGGCAGAGTCAAAACAAAACCCTTTTGCGATTTCTATTTTACATATCCACACTTGGGTACATGGATTAGTTATCTAACCAGAAGGACAAGGGAAAAACTGTAAGGAAAAATGTGCAGAAAAGGCACATTAAAATAGCTTCAAATTTATGCAGAAATATAAACTAGGTAAAACTATATAAGATGAGTCAGAGTAAAGCAATAAACTTTGTGATTTCTAGGTTGGAAAGAACAAGATCCTTGCAAATTGTGAGGAGTAAGATCCTTGCAAATTGTGAGGAGTAAGATCCTTGCAGATAATAGTTTTCCATGGATGTAAGCAGTGAAAGAGCTGGCTACATGGTATAGTGGTTTAAAGAGAGTTGAAAGTCTCCATTGGTTGCCAAATATATCTCATATTCTATTATAGTGCAAAGAAATTGTATAGAAGGAATTGACTATCAAATGTAGGTTTTCTGAGAGTAGTGGCTTAATACTTCAGAATAAGTAATTGACACCATAGCTGGAATTAATCTATCTGAGTATGTTATCTCCTAATTGGAGATAAGACCCAACATGTATTAGGTCAGGTATAGAGGAAAGGGGGAAATTAAAGGAAGGTTAAAAAAATAAGAGTTTACCTATGTGGGACTTCCTACTGGAAAGCCATGACTAAAGCAAGTAAGTGTGTGTGTGTGTGTGTGTGTGCACGCGCACATGTGTGTTATAGAAAAACAAGAACCATACTGTGATATAGTCTTGCTTATTTTCTCAGCTCTGAAAACAGCACCTAGCACATGATGAGTAATCAAAATACATTTTTGAATTAATTTACTGAGTAAACAAATAGTGAAAATGTGAGAGGAAAGAGAAAGTAGGATATAAATACCTCTAGGGCAGGGAGTTTTTCAGTAAGGAGAAAAATGACTACTTGAAGGAACTTTCTGAAGACAGGAATGCTGAAGTGTGGTAGGGGAGGGTGATAAAATAAAACTGATAGGGAGGATAGATGTCATCATTATCATCTGTCCCAGATTATAGAAAACACTTTGAGTATCAGATAGACATGACATTGACACCAAGAGTCTGAGGGTGGGTCAGGCCTAGGGTTTCCTTCGTCTTCCCGTTGCCTCAGAGTAAATAAGGGGCTGTGATCTTGTTGCAAGAGAGTGTTTTTGTGCCTCAAGGTTCATATGGGTTTAGGAAGTTGTTCAGGTTTGCAGAAAGAGAGAGAAAGAGAGAGATCCATTAGAAATATGCTTTGCTAGTATTTTTTAAGTTGAGGAAACAGCATTGACCTGGAATTCTAGTATTATAAATGGGCTGACTACTCTATAAGGCAAATCTAAATTTGTACGATGCTCATCATCTGTATACTGGGGAAAGAATCTGAATTGCCTGGGGACCTTTTAAAAATGTAGGTCTCCAGGCCCACTGATTTATATCTTCTGAATTATAACTTGTTTCTGTTTTTAAGTTGAATCCTTCCATATATTTCCGAAGTTGGCATCCTGGCAATAGGAAGCTACCTGGGTAGGAGTCAGAGCCACCTTTGACAAATCTCAGACTTACACATTTTCTTTCTCCTTGAAAAATAGAAACACTAATAGCAACTTCCCCTATCGTATGTAATACTACAATGTCTCATACACAATATACAGTGAATGTACAGTTATACCTTGTCATATACCATCTCTATAACCTTAGTTCCATTGTCCTCTTAGTTATTAACATGTTTGGTATAAATGACCACCTGTATCAAGGGACAAGATATAAAGGTTAAAAGCTTGGGCTTTGGAGTCAGGTATTCAGAATACGACACTACCAGATACTTGCTGGGCAATTTCTTCAAGGTCCCTGAAGCTGGCTTCTCTGCGTGTGTGCATGTGCGCGTGTGCGTGTGTGTGTGGGTGCGTGTGTAGGTTTATTTTCTCCCCTGAAAAAGGAGGATAACATTCAAACCTGTATCACAGGGTTGGTAGGAGGATTAATATAGTTACGGTGCTCTGAAAGCACTCGCTTTAGTGCCCAGCACAGAACAAGAGCTCGTATTTTGCATTCACTTCTATTGCATTGATATTCCAAACCAGAGTCACAGTGTGAGATGAAATTGTGTTTTAGGTGTGAAAGGAACATAGAACAAGAAGAATCAGTAGGGAAGTTATGATTGGAGACAATTTTAAGTGTAGGGACAGAAACCTTTGTTTCTGAAAAACAGTATGTTTAAGGTCAGGTGATAGGGAACAGGGAGTTTGGCTATGCATTTGGATATAAGTGGCCTACAGTGAAGTTCATCTCAAAAAGACATTCTCAAAGTCTGCTCAAAACATTGAAATTTTAAAGAACCCGTAAAGCAAGGCCAAGCATGGCTAAATAACTTGCCTGAGGTCTCAGAGTTAGGGGCAGACTTAAGATGAGCTGAATTCTAATATGTTGCACAGATGTTTAACACAGTCCAAATGACTAAGAAATAACTATAGCAAAAGTAGTTACTGAACATATCCACATCTGTGCACGACATCCATAATTTTTAAGCCTGCTGACCTGCCATCATATACCAGTTTAGTTTCTTTGTTTGGTTTACAGCATATGACAGTAACTGAAATATGCGGGGGAGTGATGTTGGGTAGAGATTTATTGATCTCTAATCAGTTGAGGGAATGCCATGCCATTGAGGTGTGTTAGAGCATAAAACGAGTTGAGAACTACTGTTTTATGTCTGCGATTGCCTTGAGATATTCTCTTTGAATTTTTTTTCAATAACCCATTATTTTGTGTCTTGAGTGTAATTTCATGCCTGCCCTTAGTACCTGAAGAATGATGATTGTGTGTGCTAATGAATCCTGAACTGACATTTCCACCAGGATGGGCATAGCACAGAGTGCTGGGAGGCCAGGCTGGGTAGTCAATGGAGCGTTTGAGATGAAAATCCAGTCCACATTCTGAGAAGGGGGAAAGCAAGAAGTCTGTGAGGGTGGCATCTGGAAGTTACTGCCTTGACCCTCCCGTTGGCCATGATGCCTAAAGAGGAGAATAAGAGCCCTGCCTCTGGTTCTGAAGGCAGCTGTCAGTAAAGCACGAAGCTGGAGTGAGTTGGAAAACAGACACTCATGAGACGGGCCTATCTCTGTGTCTGTTTCCCAGCTCTCCCCAGGTGGAATGCAACGGAAAAGTGTAGAGGAATCCTTATTCAAATGAAGGGCCAGAGTCATACCTGAACCACAGCAGCTGAGCAACAAATGGCAATGGGCAGTCCTTGCAAACAGTCTACACAGATCAAACCAAGCATACTTTATGTGAGCTTTGCAGAGAGAAAGGCCAGTGCACGTGCAGGGCTTACCTCACCGCAGCACCTCCTCTGCCCCTCATCTCCATTCTCAGATCCATTTTCAGGCCTGTATTCCCTAAGAAGCAACTAACAGCATTAATATGAACAGCTAACAAATTTTAGCAGTTGCTGTACTTCATGTACTGTGCTGAGCCCTTTGCATGTAAGCCTCACAATGACCTCCCTGGGAAGACACCATTTTAATCCTTCATTCACAAACAAAGAAACTGAGACTTCAATAGGATAATTCCTGAGAGTAGGTTGTGGATATGGGGAGGGAAATTGAGGTGTGAAGGTGAAGAGAGACATTAAAAAGGTCTGAAAGTAGTTTGTGTGGGCTGTTTGTAGGAGCTGCTTACTGCCTTTTCTGCTAGAAATCTGTTAGTAAGAACAAAGGAAATCTGAAAAAACTATGGACCTTAATTATCATGTATCAATATTGTTTTATTAATTATAACAAATGTACCATAGTAATGTAAGACGTTGATAGTATTAGAAGCTGGGTGAAGGGTTTATGGGAACTCTTTGTCCTATCTTTACAATGTTTCTGTAAATCTTAGACTGTTCTAAAGCATAAAGCTATTTAAAAAAAAAAATAAGCATGGTCCCTGACCCCATAATCATTATGGTGTACTAGGAAAGACATACTGGTTGCTGAGAAGGGGTAGAGGTGGTTGAATCAGTTAGGAGGCTATTCAATAATACTGCAAGAGAGATTATGGCACTTTGGAATAGGGTGATGTGCTATAGATGTAGAAAAGAATAGATTTCAGATTTATTTAGAAGGAAAAAGAGCTGAATTGGTGAATGGAAATAACATTAGTTCAGACTTGTGCAGGATGACGAATGGTGGTAATATTGAGAAGATATGAAAGGCATATGATTCTTGGGATGATCATGATTTCTGGCATGCTTGGTTCATGGTGCCAGAATAGTGCAGAATACATTTGTATTTACCACATACCTAGAACTCAAAGTGGAGGTCTGGTTTGGAGACATGACCTTTAAAACATCTGCTTAGGAGTGGTAATTAAATCCATAGGATTAAGTCAAACAGAGACAAAGTACTGAGAGTGAAGAAAGCCTAGATTCAAGTACTGAGGAACTCCAAAATAGAGTGGAGTTAGATGAGCTTGCAGAATGGTTGAGCTAGAGTTGCTAAAAACATGGGAAGTCGATCAAGAAAGAATAAATAATATCGTGGAAGCCAAAAGAAAAGACTGTTTCCAGGAAGAAGTGGTCATTGGGAATATCTCTGAGAATTAAAGTGAAATGAGGACTGGAGACATATGGCGATTTAGTAGGATGGAAACCTATAGTGGGCACTACTGGATCCCCTGTGCCATTTGTGCACCCCTCACTTGATAGTGGGCTCTTATTCTAACAACTCACAACTGCAGTTCCCTTTGAATGACTTGCCTCAGGCTGTCATTCAATATGTTAAATATATATATATATATGTATATATATATACACACACACACACACATTTATTTATTTATTTATTTTTGAGATGGAGTTTCGCTCTTATCACCCAGGCTGGAGTGGAGTGGCGTGATCTCGGCTCACTGCAACCTCCGCCTCCCAGGTTCAAGCGATTCTCCTGCCTCAGCCTCCTGAGTAGCTGGGATTACAGGCGTCCACCATGACACCCAGCTCATTTTATGTATTTTTAGTAGAGACGGGGTTTTGCCATGTTTGCCAGGCTGGTCTCAAACTGCTGACCTCATGATCCGCCCGCCTCGGCCTCCCAAAGTGCAGGGATTACAGACGTGAGCCACCTGCACCCGGCCCACGCATGCACATATATTTAAATCCTTCATATAAAATGGGGATAGGTGAGAAAAGGAGTCCTTTCTACCAGAGATTTCCCCTTTCCAAGTCTGGAACAGTGCTTTAGAACTAAAAGTCCAACATCGCAATTTGCAAACCACTGAACCACAACAAGCCACCTCTCCAGGAGGCCAGTAAGTCCTCATTATTAAAGACAGCCATGGCATTCAATGCCCCCTCTTTATGGGAAGGGTCTAGCATAGAGGTAGGTGTGATGCAGAATATATGTTTGTGTAGACAGCATATGAAATGGCTGGAATATGGAGGGACTCATGGGAGATCCTAGATTCAAGGGTCCACAGAGACAGAAAAGAATTGTGGAGGACTGGATGTAAGCAAATGTGGCTCAGCTACTTCTAGTACCTGTTAGGGAGAAAGATATGGGAGTTTATAGTGGCCATGTGGCACTTACATGAGCACACCTACTTGCCTGCATATCATGTAAAATGTTGGAATACCATTTTTAAAAAGGGAGACTTTAAAAAGAGGATAATATCATCTCAGAGAGAAATAAGTTCGTTGTAAACCTTTGGAAAGATAAACTTCATCCAGCAGAATCACATGTTTTGACCTCATTTCTCAAAATATAGTTTTTCAGGATAAAGATCTAATCATTACCATTTTAGATTTATGATATTCATTAGGCTATAAGAGAGGTTTTATTTCTCAGAACAGAATGAATCAAAGACAGCTTTCAGGCAAAGACCAGGCAAACATATTAGTTTAAAACAACGACACCCTATGGCAACAGATAAATCAATAAAAGAGTTTTTAGGATAAATTCTTATATATTATGCTCAATTAGCTCATATATACTGAAAGAGTTTTTATGTTATGGATACAGTGAATGTGCTTTAAGTGCAAGAATGATTTAAAGCCCCCCAGGGTGAGGAAAATGTAGAATGTAGCAAAGGCAAAGGGTGTGAGGTCATCCATTAACCTACTTACATAAACAGGCCGCCTCATGCATTCACAGAGCCGGTTTGCTGCATATGTATGTTATGTCAGGGGACACAGCAGCATCAGATGCCCTGTCTTCCCCTAGCTGATACCTCTAATAGAGCTTTAGTGTACACAGGCATGGCAATCATCCTTCTCTGTGTCCAGTGTTTCTAGCTAGAAAAATTCTACCCATGGCCCCTGCAAGAAAAGAAACTTTGCTCAGGAGCTGCCCCTGATTGGATCAAGAGTGATACCTTTCTCAAGGGTGGCCTGCTCACAGGCTGATCAGTAAGTCCATGGGTGTTCTGGTGTAAAAATCGTGGTAAGAATGATAAGAATGATGGTTTGGGTTATAAGCTAGCTAATTAGGTCAGGTGCTTACAGAATTTTGATGGGCAAATTTTAGAAGATTTCCCAGTTAAAAATTAGAAGACAGAAAAACAGATCCAATTGTAAATCTGAAAACGTGAGTCACAAAAAATCCGGGTTAGCAAGGCACAAGTTGATAGTGATCCTTTTGCATACTACATTTCAAACAAACTATTTTGGTTCCCGCTAGGCTGGCCTATGTGCTGGCTGTGGACTTCATATTGACTTCTTAAACTGAGAAATTTATATCGCTTTTTGCTCTCAAGTCTCATCCAAGGCAGTCTGAATTCTAGATCTACTTTATGAGACTACTGCTGTTTTTCTCCCCACCCCCCCCTACCCCCGCCAAATTGAGATTATAATGATCTCTGAAAGAGGGAGAAGTGATGTTCTTCAAGGGAAAAAAGGAAAAAGGCATGAGGCCTCATTATAACCCAGTGGCACAATGGTGTTGAATATAAATTTTAGGCCTCAGGCAAACTTTTGCAAAAGTTCATCTCCTTGGCAAAAAAATTATCTTCCATTGGCTGATTCTTTCCTATACTTTATATATAATTTGTACCTCTAAATGATTGAATTTTAGAGCTAACAGGATTATCTCATTTGTTTCTGTCCTTGTTTGGATGAGATAACTAAAGCACAAAGATAATGATATGACATTGCCAGGCATTTGGGGTCAGAGGAAAAACTACATTCCAGGTTCCTAACTCTCTCCTGATGGGTGATTTTTCACACCATCACACTGTCTCTGAGGCAAGCTCTTCTAGTTCTACAGGACACCATGCATCAGCTCCATCCTACCCCATCCCATTGTGCATGCCAGAAATTACTCCTGGCTTAGTTTCGTTGAACTCCTCCCTCTAACAAGGAGCACTTATGTAGACATTGTTCCAGGATCTCCTGACTCAACCATATATTAGGTTCTTGATGACCTTGATTACTCTTTCTTTCCTTAGCTTCAGGATTATAAACCTCTTTAAATTTTATGCAGAGTTTGCGTCTAAGTGCCTCCAGTGTAAAGGACCCATGATTTTCATTAAAGATATTAAGAACCATGGCTTTAAAAACGCATTGTAAGCCTGACTCTTGGCTCTCCTGAATCTAATGAATGGTATGCCTCCCACTATGGTCTCTTAAGAGTCTGTGCATTGATTAGATATGACAAAACCTTTACAGGGAAATAGAGATATTACTACATGTTGCATTAGTTGTCTTTGCAGTATCTGGCTCCAAATATTTCTTGCCAATGTGCCCTGTTTCCTGCTTGAATCTTATGGTAGATGGCACCTTGTTTCCTGATGATAATAAATGGTAGGCATAGGAGGTAAAAGAGAAAGCAGCACCAGATGCTCACGCATCCACAAAGTTTGAATCAGACTTGTCAAATAAACCTCCGAGAAGCCTTTCCTGATAACTCTTAGAAACCAACAAACCTATTTTCTCTAACCATAAAACTTGGTATGTTCTACAGAACACAGCTAGTTTTTATTTTGGGGCAAGATAGTTCTTCTGCACAATTTATTAACACAAAATTATAGCATTTAAGACATGCAAGGCTAATCTTCAGTCCTCTCATCTGGCAGGGGATATGACTAGGACCCAAGTCACTTCCCACTGAGTACCTACATATCTTACCCTCCTTAGTAAAACCTAAGGACCAAATAAGGGTAATTACCGGTTAATATTTTGAGTTCAATACCAACCCTCACAGTGTTCACTTTAGTCCAATTGTGAGGCTAAATTCAGAAAATGGACAACTTGTTTGGACCAGAGGAAAGGGTCAGAATGGACTTGTGCAGGTTGAGCTCTGCAAACTCCTAGCGCTGTGACACCTCTCACACATCAGTCCAATGTAGAAACAGTGTCTGCACTACGTTTAGGAAGCATTACAATCACTTATTGTGCATAATTAATTTCTAATAAATATTTATTAAATACATACTAAAGGCCAAGAGACATGCTAAGTGTTAAATACATGTTAAACATATATATGTATATATATATAGTATAATACATATAAAACAAAATCAAAACCAAACAAAAACCATGGTCCTTGCATCCAAAAGCTCATAATCTAGTAATGGTATTTATGCCTCCTATTTATTGAACACTTACTATGTGGTAGGGACTCCCTTAGCAATTTCAGCTTTTTATCTCATTTAATTTTCTTAATACTATGAATGTACTTAATACTATTTACTTAATTTACTTAATGCTTCTCATTGTGTAGTCTAGGTATCAGTATCAGCCTGCAAACTGTTACTTGTCAAGACCAGGTAAGTTTAAAAATCGTGACAAAGTTTAGAAACTTTAATAGAAGTGTGACATTGTTGTGACATTCAGTGATTCATTGACGGTCTCATCTCATTGAACAGGATATAGATCATATGTGTGTTTTTGTACTTACACAGTGAATTGTAGTGGAGTGTAGGTAAACTGACTTTCAAGAAAAAGCAGCAAACAACAACAACAAAAACCCACTTTGACTTGTAGCCTTGGCCAATTTATGATGTAAATACTCCCACATGGTTGATTTGAAGCTACCAATATGATACAGAAAACAGAAAATTTAGCAATCAGCAGTTCCAAGCCAGCACAAGCTGGCTTCAACACATCCTTGGGTGGTATGAGCTGTATACTCATGATATACTCATGCATGACAAGTGGTCGTGCATGATAGGGTCACTTATTAATCCATGACAGATTCGAGGAAAAAGAACTTATCTTTCAGAATTACAAGGTACAAATTACTGGCTAATTACACATTGCGGTGAATTCTTCCTGTTTTTATTATCAGGTCTAAGTTAACCTTAGACGTAATGGTTTAGGGCCATCTTCCCAAAGATGCCAGGTGTGAAGATGAAAATTTAGCACACTTATCAGGATCCATTCCTCCTGGAAATTTTATAAGAGTTTTTATTTTTTATTTTTACATTAGTTTCCACGGTTTACTTCACTGTCACTCAGTACGTAGTTTTCATTGCTGAGCCAAGAAGTAGACTAATTGGAGCTCAGTGGTCTCTTTCAATCCAGAGATTCGTGATCTTCAATTCTATTTTTTTTTCTTCTTATTTGGTAATTTCGTCTCCTCCATTTTTTCTGTACTGTTGTTCTTCTGGAACAATGGCTTTCTTGCCATTTTTTTTTTTCTCTTATTTTCTATCTCTGAGTCTTTCTCTTCCACCTTCAGGTAGATTTCCTCCACTATATATCTAAACATCTCTATTGACTTTTAAAAATTCAGCTAGTATATTTTGATTTCCAGTAGGTCTTGATCTCTGTTCTTTGATTTAAAAATAGTATACCATTTTTCTTTCCAGAATGTGATGTTTCTCATTATTTCTCTGAAGATTCTATATTAGGCTCATTAATTTTTATTTCTTCTGAGTTTATTTTTTTCTGTGTATTATAAAAAGTCTCTTGTACTGGAAGTTTTTTAAATTTGTGGTGATTCATTGATGCTTGACTACATTTTAGAGTGTGGCTCTAGAGATCTAGTTGGAACCACTACGTGTGTTTGTTTGCAGGGATTGTCAACTAGCGAGTTCCTTTGTGGGGCAATGAGGAATAACTGGCTTTCTAATAAAGAGGCCCACAAATGTCAAATCTACAGGGTTTATTCTCTGGTTCAGTTTCTCTAGAAAAACATCCTCTACTTTGCTGTGTGAGGAACAATGTTGGGTCTCAGTGTTCTTGGCTCTGAGGGACACAAGGACCCTGGGGGTTTACTCCATTTCCTGTATAGGCTTTCACTTAATTCTCTTGTTTTCAATATGGCATCTTTCTTCTGCCTTCCTATGTAATTTTATCAGTGGACTGAAGTCCCCTTTTGGTTCAATTTCCTTTCAGAATATATCTCTGATCTCCTTCCTGGATTAGAGAGAGTTGTTTGTGTAAGACAATTGAGGGGCCTCAAGGAGAAAGCCTGCCTAATAGGCTTTCAACTACTTTTGTTTTTTCAGCCAATTCATGAGCATTTCTGGGGTTCTGTAGCACAAATGTGTGGGCATCCCCATCTATTGTCACTTAGGATTCAGCCTTCTCCGTTTTAGTACCTCTTATTTTTCCTTTCTATTGAACAAAATTTGACATCTCATATATTTTATTAAAAAATCTTTCCCAATAAATATTTTCAAATTTTTCTTGTGGATTTATGCCTCTTTTTATGCTTTTCCTCTTGGTTTTGGGAAAATATGAATAAAAATGTGTTTTGTTTCAACATGTTACCAAAAGAAGGGTGCTTTTAAGTATAAGCTATAACTCATGTCATAAGGCCTTGACCAGCTTATGACAATAAGCCAATTTTATAGTTCATTTTCAGGTAGATATTATTAAGGCATGCAGTTCTAGCAGCTTAATTGCTGAAAATTAGTTTTCTAAAGAGTTCTTTCTGTGATTTCTCAAAGTATCGTTTCATTTAAGATCTGGAAACCTACAGTAAGCCAAACACTACTATAGTACTGGTACAAAAACAGACACAGACCAATGTAACAAACAGAAAACCTTGAAATAAAGCCACACACCTACAACTAACTGATCTTTTACAAAATCAACAAAAATAAGCAATGGGGAAAGGTCTAACCATTAAATAATGCTGAAATAACTGGCCATCCATATATAGAAGAATGAAATTGGAACCCTATCTATCACCACATAAAAGATTAAATCAAGATGGATTAAAGACTTGAATGTAAGATGTTAAACTGTAGAGGTTCTAAAAGAAAACCTATGAAATACCCTTCTGCACATTGCCCCAGCAAAGAATTTATGACCAAGTTATCAAAAGCAATTACAACAAAAACAAAAATTGACAAGTAGGACCTCATTAAATTAAAAAGTTTCTGCATAGCAAAAGAAACTATCAACAGAGTACAGAGACAACCTACTGAATGGGAGAAAATATTCACAAACTATGCATCCAACAAATGTCTAATATCCAGAATCTATAAGGAATTTAAGAAATCAACAAGCAAAAAACAACCCCATTAAAAAGTGGGCAAAGGACATGAACAGACACTTCTCAAAAGAAGAGATACATACAACCAACAAACATGAAAAAATGCTCAACATCACTAATCACCAGAGAAATGCAAATTAAAGCCATAATGAGATACCATCTCACACTAGTCAGAATGGTTATTATTAAAAAGTCAAAAAGTAACAGATGTTGATGAGGATGTGAAGAAAAGGGAATGTTTATACACTATTGTGGAAATGGAAATTAGTGCAGCCACTATGGAAAGCAGTTTGGACATTTCTCAAAGAACTAAAAATAGAACTACCATTCAATCCAGCCATCTCATTACTGGTTATATAACCAAAGAAAAATTAATTGTTTTATCAAAAAGATACCTGTACTTGTATGTTTGTTGCAGCACCATTCACAACAGCAAAGTCATTGAATCTACCTAGGTGCCAATCAACAGTGAATTGGATAAAGAAAATGGGATACATATACATAACGGAATACTATCCAGCCACAAAAAGGAATGAGATCATATCCTTTGCAGCAACATGGATGCAGCTGGAGAGGATTATCCTAAGCAAATTAACAGAAAACCAAATAACTCATGTTTTCACTTACAAGTGGGGCCTAAACATTGGGTACACATGGACATAAAGATAAGAATATTAGACATTGATGGGACAGGGAGCAGGGCAAGGAATGAAAAGCTACCTGTTGGGTAATATGCTCACTACCTGACAGGTTCAACCATACCCCAAACCTCAGCATCACATAATATACCCATATAACAAATCTTCACATGTATCCCCTGAATCTAAAAAGGAAGAGTTGAAATTTAAAAATAAAACAAATAAAATCTTAAAACTGATCTGGAAACCTTGTTTTCCAACCAAATCTCTATTCTGATTGCCAGCTGCTCTCCTGAGAAGGCCATGGGGCAGGCAAAGCAGGTCTCTGCTGGGCAATGACTGGCCTCCTCACTCTGGCTGTGGACCTTGACCTCCCCAAGATATACTTCATGCTTTCCCTAACTCTCCATGTACAATTGCAACCAGTGAAAAGTGTTGAAAGATAATGTGATTGAAGTCTTGGATATGACAAAGCTACAACATAGAGAAAAAATTATCTTCAAAAAGCTCACAGGTCTAAACCTCAAAGGTTCCCTTCTACGCTCCTGGTGTGCCATTATTGGGTTAGGGCCAGTTCACTCCCTATTTCTGGTCAGTTCCAGTATTTCAGAGTCCAGTGGAAATTGACCCACATTGCCCAGAGAGGATATTTTCCTTCCATATTTAAAGACAACCTGATTTCTCCCCTTTTATGATTAACACTGATTTCAGGGGAAGCCCCCTCACTGTCACTCCCTAGAATGTGATCTGACTTCACAGACTTTAGGTTTCCAAAGATTGAACTATTCAGACTTCCCTCATGCCTATACAGAACACCAGGTAGCCAGTTCACACGGTGCTTGGCCAGGCTCATCAGTTCCTTTTCTGAGTCTTTACTTTAAATAAGCAAAAACAGAATAAGCCTTTCAGTCTCCTCTTGCTATAACTTTCTCTCTGCTTCTGATCAGAATATATAACCCAATTTTAAAAAGGGGCAAAACACACTTTAGCAAAGAACAAAGAAGGATGGCAGATGAATACAAGAAAAAAATGCAAAAACTTTAGTCATTAAAGAAATGTAAATAGAAACAACATGGATATCACCTCTTATTCACTAGAGTAGCTAAGATTCAAAAAACCTCACAAACATCAACTGATAAAATCAAGTGCTGACAAAATTGCAGAACACTGGGTCTCTAATACATCACTAGTGGGAATGCAAAATGGTATCATCACTTTGGAAAACAGGCAGTCTCTTATAAAGTAAGTATAAATCTCTACTCATAGTATGGTACCATAGCCATCATATTCCTAGGTATTTACCCAAGAGAGTTGAAACTATCCATACAAAGATCTGAACATGAACATCTACAGCAGCTTTAGCCATAATTGCCCCAAACTGAAAACACCCCAGACGTCCATCAGCTGGTGAATGGTTGAAAAGATTGGATACATATCTACAGTGAGAGAGTACTTAGCAGTAAAAAGCAATTTTTAAAAAGCAGTAAAAAGGAACATGCTACTAATACAGGTAACAACAATGATGAATCTCAAAAACATTGTGCAAAGTGCAAGAAGCCTGACATGAAAGCCTGTATGATGCTGTATAATTTCATTTAGATAACTTTCCAGAAAAGGCAAAACTAAAGGAACAGGATAGATTACATGTCAGTGGTTGTCAGCAGCTGGGAATAGGAGACGAAATTGATTTCTAAAGGACATGAGGAAACTTTGTGGACTGACAGAAATATACTGTATTTTGATTGTGATGGTGGTTACATGGCTATATAGATTTGAAACTGGATAGTTCAGCCTTAATAGAGCTGCTTGAGATGAATGTAGCCCAGAACAGCTTGACTGCAACCTCATGAGGGGCCTTGAGCTAGAACCACCTAACTAAATTGCCCTCAGATTCTTGACCAACAGAAGCCATAAGATAATAAATTGTTCTAAGCTGCTAAATTTGGGGGTAATATGTAATGCAACTATATATTAATCTATATTATATATATTAAATATATTAATGTATTACACATTAAATTTATCCATGTGTCATATTATTTATTATATATTATATAATGTTATATATTGATATATTATTATAACATATATTATGGGTTTTTTTTTTTTTTTTTTTGAGACAGGATCTCACTCTGTCACCCAGGCTGGAGTGCAGTGGCATTATCTCAACTGCAATCTTTACCTTGTGGGTTCAAGTGATTCTCCTACCTCAGCCTCCTGATCAGCTGGTACTAAATAGAGGTGCATGCCACCATGGCAGGCTAATTTTTGAGTTTTTGAGTAGAAAGGGGGTTTCATCATGTTGGCCAGGCTGGTCTCGAACTCCTGACCTCAAGTGATCCACCCACCTTGGCCTCCCAAAGTGCTGGGGTTAGAAGTGTTAGCCACTGCGCCCAGCCTTATAGTATATATTGTTTTAGTTAAGGTAGTGTACATGTCAGATTATGCTGGATTTTTAGGTCATACATATGTATTAACTATTTTTTGTTATATCTGCTTTATATATATATATATATATGTATTAACTATTTTTTGTTATATACCATCTACTGGCCTTATCTACCTATCTATCATTATTCCAACATAATCTGCACGGGCTTAGATCCACTGAAAAATATACACACTGTCCTTTCATAAACAAAATACTTACAGTTTAAGTCTGAAATATTATCATTTGTATGACTTTAGTTTTCTTCTTTTCCACAATTGTCTTTTATATGACTAACCTAAGGGGCTTGTCACAATGATTCCTTATGTAATTAAGAGAGGGGCTTTCTTCAAAATACAGTATAGCATTTGGCATAAAAAGCTACAGTTTTAAACTGGTCATAATTTTTAAATGGCAGTACATTTATTCAATCATTGTTTTGTGAGCATCACTTCTGTTTGAGACACCAAGCCAGGCATAGAGGTTATACTGCTGTAGGACATAAACGTCATCTCCACCTCCATGAAAACTTGTGGTCTAGAAGGGAAGAGAGACATTGAATGAATAAGCCAACAATTGAATATCATTGTGATAAGATGCCATGAAGGAGATAGGCAGGATGGAAATTTTTCAGTTTCAAAAATATCTTATGGTTTCTACCAATCATTTCTGTATACAGGAAAATATTAGTTGGTTCATGATTATAAAACATATTTATGCCCATTTGACATAAAAAGAGAAAAATTAAAAAAGAGTTAGAGAAAAAGGTATAAATTACTCCAGAAAGCCTTGTGTCCCTTTTAATCTCCTTTACCCATGGAAATGTTCCTTCCTTTTTTAAGCGGGAGAAACTGGTTCTGTGACTGACCCTACAACTGAGATTCCACATAAGCACCAGCTGTTAAATCGTGACCTACATCCTGCCCCACACCTTGATAGGCTGAATTAGTATGTTGATCTTTCTGTCAGCAGCCACACAGGTCTACTAACAGCAACCAGCAGCGATTTCTAACGGCCCTGAATGGCCTTCAAGTCGTTTATGAGGTTGATGTGAGCCGAGGCAGTATGGTGAGAAATCAAGGAGGTGGTTGCCCTGGGACTGAGCTGCTGTTGTCTAGGCAACTTTATTAAGAACCTTCTGTTCCTGGGAAAACGAAGCCTAAATTAACTCTTGAGTTCTTACAACTAAGACTTTATTTCCCTATTGGTCTCTGGTATTTGGGAACTTTCTACTGTTTCCAATGGAATTCTTTTTACCTTGTTTGGGGCCCTAAAATATTTAGCAAGTGGTATTGGTTTTAAAGATCTCTTAATTCTTCATATACAATTAAAAACAAACCCTTTTACCATTCAGATGCCGGTCAATATATTTATAGAATTACATCTAACTCCAAATTCAATGATCAATTTCTGATTTGACCTCCAATTCTAAGGCTTTCCATACTAAGAAAAACCCACAGAATGTGATTTTTTTTTAAAAGCATGTTTCTTCACCTAAGTATAATGTACAAAAAATCACATGCATTTCCTAAGTTTCAGCAGTGGCAGCCTCACATTTATAAATTACAGCATGCGATGAGATATGTGCTTCATTGGAAATCAACATACCTTCTTTCAATATTTCCAACATGGAGAGTTTCTTCTCCAGTGTTGGGGCAGGAAGCTGTTTGTTCAGTTGAGGAGACAGGAATACTTGATGTTTTATGTAAATATTTACTGTGCACCAGGGACTGTGTTAGGTACTTTGAAGGTATTAACTCATGTAATCTTCATAACAACCCTGTGAGACAAATGTACTCGTATCCTTATTTTTTAGGTAATGAAATTGAGACACAGAGAGGTTAAGCCCAAGGTCACACATGTGTATAATTTGGAGACAGGATTTAAACTGAGGCATTCAGGCTCTAGAGTCTATGCTCAATCATTTTTCCAGGACTTCCCAAAGCGGCCAGCTTGTGCTTAGAAATTACAGTATCGGAAAAATTGCCGCTTTAAAATACTGGAACACACTTAGCACACTAAATGTTCACACTACGAGAGGTGTATACAGGGACTAAGACCAAATTATAAAATTGCAGGTCAGACTCACATCTCCCAGCTTAGTTTTTTTTAGGGCATATTCCCATTGAACCATTTGGTAAAATGGTAGGCTGGATTGTCAGCATTATGACATTCTCCCTCTCTCTGTCTTTTCCTTGACAAAGCATAGGCTCTGGAGTCCACTTTGAGTCTTGGCTTTATTTTATTTATTGTCTTTTTATATCGGTCCATTAGCTTTTTGATTTTCTCATCTATGAAATTGGCCTGCTATTCCCACCACAAAATTCAAAGGAGGTAGAATATGTGAATGTTATGTAAAATATAAAGCACAAAGAATTTCAGGAATTGATTTTTGCTGTCTATATGTGCAGTAGGTGACCACTTATCTGGTAGAATTTGAAATCTTCCAAGAAGGTCTTGCTTTCTTCTAATATATCTCAGTTTTTTTAAAATCAGTGCCTGAAATCCCACCATTAATGAGCAATTAAGTTTTGAAGACTTTATTTTAAAGAACTGATTTTTTAAAAAGCTAATACCAATTACAGGCATAATTCTTAAACCTATTCTGCCAATACATTGGGGATTTTTCAACAGATAGACTGGCCCTGTAAGAGACAGTTAGTCACCAAACAGGAAGAGGACAATAGGAAAAGAGGAAACATACACTTTACAGATAGTACATTGTTGCTAAATCCCAACCTTGAATTATTTGAAAGCCAGATCTCTGTGTCTCTTAATAATGATACTGTGATAGTCTTTACATTTCTCTTATAGCAAATTTGATTGCAACATTCTCATTATAATCATATTTTTATTCATTTATTAGGTATGTATGTATGTATGCATGTATACTGAGCACCCACTCTGTGCCACACAGTTTAAGATGGAGCACATACAATGGTGGGTAAGAAAGATAATGTCTGGTGAGGAAAAGGGAATTCGGACCATAAGCAGGTGATGGTTGCACAGTGTGATGAGGGCTAAGGGAGGTGGTAAGTGCGGGATGCCCTGGAACCACATTGGAGGAAAACCTAACATTGCCTTTGAAGGTCAGGAATGCTTTCTCAGAGGAAGTGATGTCTATTGTAAGAACAGAAGCAAAAGGAAAAATTAGCCAGGCAAAGCTATGGAAGAAGGGGAAGTGGAGGATTGATGTCTCAGACTAAAGGAATGGTGCATTCAGTGTTTCTGAGTTGAAGTACAGCAATATGCAGATTCAGAGAACTCAAAGTTCCCCAAATGACTTAAGCATAGAATGTAAAGATAAGAAATTTGGTTAAAAAGGTAAATGAAGATAAGGCCAATGAAGACCCGGTAACTCAAACTAAGATATTTGAATTTTACCATGATTTGTATTATTATTGATCTGGGAGGCCAGATTTGATTCTGCATCTTTCATGGTCCCCAGTGCTCTCTGATCTCATCTTCTACAACTTGTCTCTCCACCCACTGTGCTGTAGCCAGGTACACTCTCATGTTATCACCCGTGCACTTGTGTTCTATCAGTCTTGCCCCTTCCCCAACCCTTTTCCTTCAGGCCTTTGCTGAAATAGCAACTTCTCAGTTAGACCTTCTATGTTCCTCTGATTTTAAGATCAATCTTCCTTCCTAACCTTCTCTATCTGTACTCCTCCTCCTGACTTCCCCTCTCAATTGTATATGCCACCTTTTGATAAACTATGTAATTTATTTATTTGTTTATCTACCTCCACTCCACTTCTGGTTAAAAAGGAGGTTAAAAATGTACCTCCACGAGGGCAAGGACTTTTGATTATTATGTCCCCAGGATCTAGAACACTCCCTGGAACATGGTAGGAGGTAAAATATGTATACTGCTGAATGAAAAAAGAAAAGATTTTTAGAATAGTTACTTTAACTTCAATGTGGAGATAGGATTGGTGGCAGGCCTGAACCAGGAAGGCCAGCTGGAAGCTACTGGAGAAATCAAGACAAGGGATGGTGGTGAACTATACCATGGATTCTAACAGTCTTTAAAAGTGAAATCAACAGGGCTTAGTGATTGATTGGGAATAGTGGTAGTAGAGGTGGTGATATGTTAAAAATAAGGAGGAAGAAATACTTAATAATGATGTCCCAGTATGACAGATTGAATTATTTGTAGAGAAATATTTACTCTCATCCCCATTAATGTTGGATTTGGCGCTGTGGCTCATTTTGGCCAATGGAATATTAGCAGAGCAATACGAGCAAAAGCCTTAAATGTCTTTGTTCAGTTTTGCATGGCTCTTGCACTCCAGTAATATGGTATCTGAAGAAAATGCTCAGGGTAGTCATTTGTCCTTTCAGCCTTGGCCCCAGAAGATATATGGGTGGAGCAGACCTGGTCCCAACTAGTTGACTTGACTAGTTGAGCCACACTAGTTGATCTGTAGCGCGAAGCAGAGCTGCCCAGCCAAGTTCATACAAGATCAGCCAAATGAAAATCAGCCTTTAGACCTATAGGCATGAGATTAAATGCTTGTATAAACCAATGAGTTTAGAAATAGTTGTTATGGCTGGGCACGGTGGCTCACGCTTGTAATCCTAGCACTTTGGGAGGCCAAGGTGTGCAGATCACGAGGTCAGGTGTTTGAGGCCAACATGGTGAAACCCTGTCTCTGCTAAAAATACAAAAATTACCCAGGTGTGGTGGTAGCACCTGTAATCTCAGCTACTCAGGAGGCTGAGGCAGGAGAATCGCTTGAACCTGGGAGGCAGAGGTTACAGTGAGCTGAGTTCATGCCCTGCACTCCAGCCTGGGCAACAGAGGAAGACTTTGTCTCAAAAAAAAAAAAAAAAAAAAAAAAAAAAGGAAAAGAAATAGTTGTCATACAGCAACATTTTGGCAATATCTCACTAATACACCCAGGTTCTGGCTTAGGCTACTTGGTAGACAGTTGGTGCCTTCTACAGATATAGGAAATCAACAAAAAGGAGCAAGTTTAGAGGAAAGATATACAGTTTAAATTTGGACATACTAGGTTGAAAGTGCTTCTATGGCATCC